>NC_133531.1:26583772-27204963 GCF_048544455.1 Silene latifolia | reverse complement strand
TGACCACTTGAGCTTGTAGAATGATGTCGTTGCTCGTCTCTTCCTTTTACTCTTTCTGAAAAGATGAACAAACTGAGGGCTCGGCTTGGTACCGAGCGTACTCACTCCGACGCTCAAGTCAGTAAACTTAGAGAGATAAGTTGTGTGTTGAACTTGGCAAAGTATATTGTAGAGAGATAAGGGAGCTTATACTGCATTATTCGATTAGTTTCTCAATGAGAGATGTGGAGTATTTATAGACTTTCATCTTTTGTCACGCAGTGGCCAAGTGGCCAAGTGGCGTAGCGGTGGAAAGACTGTCTTACCCTCGGCCGAGGGACCCATGACAGTCGGCGGGCCTGGTTGACTCCATGCCGAGGGACCGGATGTGAGTACACGGATATGCCTCTCGGCCGGCTAGTTCTTGGCCGAGACCCAGAGGGACAGCCGACAAAGCTTTGTCGGTTAGGCTGTCTTTCTCTTGACTTGTTGTCTTTTAGCTTTAACCTTGGTCAATATGTTAACTCGATCAGCGGGTGCAGAATATGTCCCATCAATTTGCCCCTAGCGTAGTCTATGACGTGGTATGGACCTTCGATGCGTGTTGAGCGTATTCTGCGCATGTTGAACTTCTTCCTCGGCTTGGTCTGTTCAGCCGTACCATATCCCCCTCCACATTGTTGTGTAATGGACATCGAATGTGGAAAAGGAAATGGCGCTGGCCGAGACCAAGGTTGGGAGTGCCGTGTGCTTTTGATTGCCCCCACGGTCTTTGCCAAGCTTGGTTGATCACCGTGGCCATTGCAAGTAGATACCAAGGAGCGTGTCGAAGAAGATGGGTCACTGTATGTCGATTGACATTCCGTGGCTGCATGCTTGACACGTGGCCTGGTGTTGATTGGTGGACGCTTCATGGGCTTTGCTCGATTGGTCCACTGAATGGGCTTTGCTCTATAAATAGAAGCGATGTGCCCCTCATTTTGTCGTACAAATTTCATTTTCAAGAAAAATTTCCTCTCTCTAGTTTTCGAAGAGTTTCTTTCTCTCTCTAATTTTCGAAGCGTTACTCGGCGTAACACTTTCTTTCAAGGTAAAAACAAATTCTTCCCCAAATTTTATTTGTTAAGAATTCGTTTGTCACCATGTCTGCTGCTGACGCTCCGGCTAGTACCTCAACTCCGGGGGGCGAACCGCCGTGTCCCGATGAACAGGCCCCACTGGTTGTCACCCCGGTAGGGTTCGGGGGTCGCAAGTCGCCTTCTCCTGAAATCGACGAGAAATTTCTCGAGGATTTTGATGATGATGATGAGGAGGAAAAGACCCAATCTGATTCAGAGAGGCCGCATTACTTGTGGGCACGGCGGCTCGCCGATTAAACCCGATCGCGTTTGGACGAACAAGTTAAACACGTCTCCGGGCCTGAACTTTTCGAAGATCACTACAACTTCGGCAAGGGGTATAGAATTATTGTCCCTGAGGGTGATCAGGCAGTCTGTTGCCCTCCCGAAGGTTGTATAGGCGTGTATATTAGGCATCTGGAGTATGGGCTCCGTTTTCCTTTTCATGAACGCGTCTCGGCCAAAATCAAAGCCATGAATGTCGACGTGGCACAACTGCACCCGTTGGCCATTAGGACGATTATTGGCTTCGTATGGTTTTGTCTCTTTAAGGGGGTGGCTCCAACGGTGAACCTTTTCCGCCGGCTCCACCATCTTCTTTGTCTACCCAGGCGCCATGGGGTGGTACGGCGTGCGACCGAGCCGGGTTACGTGACCGTCTCCAAGCTGACATCCTGCAAAGACTGGAAGGGGCGGTGGGTATATGTCGAGGTTCCGGAGGACTATCCACTGCCCCGGTCCTTCTAGCGCCGCGTCAATTTGCGGTGTGAGAGTCAGGGGGAGCATGAAAGATATGTCTCCCGTAATAAGATTAAGATGGACGCCAAGAAGGTTTATCTTAAAGACGACGAAGTGCGGGCAATGAGCATGTTTGAGGCTGAGAAGGATGGAACGCCGAAGGGATGGATGCCTCCTACGCAGATCGTCCTTCAAGACGAGCCGCTTTGCCACGTCGGCCTCATACCGGCCCTCAGCCAGGGTGAGTGGGGTCGTTATGAGGCCCTCCTTTGCTTTTATGCTTCGATATTTGAGCCTCGGTTTACTTCTTTCGCTTAATCGTGACTTTGTTTCTTGCGGATCGATTTGGCGGGATCTCTCTGTCTCCATCCTAAGCAAGTTGGGGCTTGACCGGGACGGAGAGTTGTTGAACGCACCCTAAGGCCGCGACGCGTGATCGCAAGCGAGGCCCCGCACGAACTCATGGAGCGGCGTTGATAGCAATGGATGTGGGGCGACTCGGCGATGCGTGCGTGCCGCGCCGAGACCAAAAGCAACGTCTGCGGCGGCTACGACGTCAACTCCAACTCGATCTCCAATCCCCGTAGTCCAAAAGGATAAGGTGGTCGTCAATGTTGACGAGACGTCACCGATTCGGAGGGTCCTTCTCCTTCAAATAAGAGGAAAGAAACAACGCTGTGCTGCTGGCTGCTCACGTTACTCGAGGCGGGAAAGAGGAGGGGTCGTAGGCCCTCAATCCAAGAAGGCGGGGATGCGGATCTAACCCATGGCTCGGTTTAGCAGTTCCTTATGCATTCCTGATGACAGGCTTTCTGATATGTCGATGAATGTTGACATGGACGCTTTGTCTGGGTTTTTTATAGATCAGCCGTCGCCAGCTGTTGTTCTCACCGAAAGGCAATTAGAGAAGCAGCCTGTGCAGACGGGCGACAAAAATATCGCCGCCGACTCCTCGTCCGAGAAGGCTTCCTTCGTTCAGCTCAGGGCGGACGGCATAAGGTTCGAGGGCCAACTTTTGAGCCTTTCCTCCCTGCCATCCTTTTGGCGCTTCAAGTCTGAATGTTGTAATTTTTGTTGTTCCTTCTTTTTTTTTTGTTAAACTTTGGTAGGTTGAGCTTAGGCTACCCCTATGGGGACGGCCGTCGACTTTATTTTGTCTCACTTGTAAACATTTTTAATGAAGTTTGTTTATTTGCCTTCGGCTTGGCCGAGGCTTTGATCTCATCCTCCATTCAGTTGTCTTCTTACGTTTTTAAACATATTGAGCGCTTTTTCGTTTTACCTTCGGCTTGGCCGAGGCAATTAGATTGCGTATCTCAACTGTACTTAAACGTTTTTAGCACATTGGTCGTGTCCTCTGCTGCACCTGAACTGGCCGAGGTAGCAAGATTCACGTTTTCCGATTTGCTCAGCAACATGTTGGCATGTCGGTCGCTTCCTCCTCCACTCTCGGTCATGCCGAGGCGGTCAGATTTGCGCTTCCCGACTGCTGTTGTAAACATGTTAGCATATCGGTCGTTTCCCCGTCACTCCCGGCTTTGGCCGAGGCAATCGAGGTTACGGCTCGACTGCATTCGTATCTATAGACATATTGATCGCTTCCTCTGCCACTCCCGGATTGGCCGGGGCAGTCAGATTTGCGTTCTCAACTGTACTTATACGTTCTTAAGCATGTTGGTCGCTTTCGCGAGTATCCACTGCATTTGTAGTGACCGCCCGACTTTGGCCATGGCGTCTACTTTGGTACGACTACGGAGGGGACAAGCATTTCGATGGAAAACTTGGATCACTCTTCATAAGATATAATCGCGCGTTGGGGTGCCCACAACGGTCTCGGACACCTCCGCCGCTATACGAAATATTTCCTAAGGTTGTCTGTGTTCCAGTGGCTCATTAGAGGCACACCCTCCATGTCTGTCAGGATGTCCCCGCCTCATTTCTTCAACCACCCTGTAGGGTCCTTCCCAGTTAGCCGTCATCTTACCATGGATGTTTCCTTTGTTTGTTGCGGCCGACTTTCTCAGGACTAGATCTCCTACTCTCAAGTCCCTTTTGTGGACCCTACGGTTGTAGGCTCTTCTCATTCGGTTTTGATATACTGCCAAGTTGAGCCGTGCCGTGTCTCGACTTTCTTCGACCAGGTCTAGGGAGGCTCTCAGGCCTTCTTCATTTTCGATCGGTTAAAGGTTTGTGTTCTCAATGTCGACCGCCGCTTCAATTAGCGGGACGGCCTCGGACCCATAGACTAGGTGGAATGGACTGTGCCCTGTTGCTTCTTTCTCCGTGGTTCGAAGGGACCACAGACGCCGGTAGTTCATCACCCATCTTCCCTTTAGATCTTCAACCTTCTTCTTCAACCCGTTCAGTATTGTTTTATTAGCTTCCTCCGCCTGCCCGTTGCTCTGAGGGTGGCAGACGGAGGAGTATGCAAATTTGATACCGAGCTCTTCCAACCAATTCATCACCATGTCGCTCCAAAACTCTCGGCCGTGGTCAAATACAATGACTTGGGGTAACCCAAAACGAGTTATGATGTTTTCCCAAATCACCTTTCTTACGGCCGTCGTGGTCTGGCGGTACCGCGGCGACCTCGACCCATTTGGTGAAGTAGTCAACGGCGACAATCGGGTACTTCCTTCCTCCGGAGGCCGTCGGAAATGGTCCTAATAAATCCATCCCCACTGTGCAAATGGTAGGGGATTAAGTGCTGGTTGCGGTCTCGGGAAGGTGCATGTATGACCGGAGCATGCATCTGACAATTCTTGCACTTCTTGGTTTTTGTCCTGGAATCTTTCAGCATGGTAGGCCAGAAGTAGCCGGCTCGGAGAGCTTTGTGGGCTAGCGTTCTCGCCCCCATATGATGTCCGCAGATGCCTTCGTGAATCTCTGTCAGTATAAGCTCCGCGTCGGCTGGGCCGACACATTTCAAGAGTGGTCTTATTACGGACCTTCCAAATTCTCCTTCGAACACTAAGTACCTTGCAGCGATCCTTCTTATCTTCTCGAGACAGATTGCGGTCCTCCGGTAACTCTTTTGTCAGCTTGTATTTCATTATCGGAGTCATCCACGTCGTCTCGGCTTCGATGTCGCCCACCATGCCGACGGTCTCGGTGATGCTTTTAGCATTTCGATATCCACCAAAGACTGTTCATTGACATTTTTTATGCTTGAATCGCAAGTTTTGAGAGAGCGTCGGCTCGGTTGTTCTCAGACCTGGGGATGCACTGTATTTGGAAAGATTTTAATTTTGAGGTGTCAGCTTTTACCCTCTCCAGGTACCTTACCATCCCATCGTCTCGAGTCTCATACTCTCCTCGGATTTGATTAGTCACTAAGAGCGAATCTGTTTTCAACACAATATGCTCCGCCCCGGCAGCTCTAGCTAACTCGACTCCAGTTATCACCGCCTCATATTCGGATTCGTTGTTTGAGGCCAAGAAGGTAAACTTCAAGGTGTACTCAAACTCGTTTCCGTTAGGGGTCGATGATAAGGATGCGGCTCTGAGAGCCGTTCGCCGTGGAGGACCCGTCGGTATACACTTCCCACACGCCGGGATGTGATTCTTCTTGATACGTGCACTCGGCCAGGAAGTCTGCAAGCGCTTGCCCCTTTATCGAAGGCCTCGGCTTGTACTGAATGCCAAAGCCGGAGAGCTCCACTGCCCATTTAATAAGTCTGCCGGATTTTTCGAATTTTTCTAATGCTTTCTCCAATGGCTGGTCGGTTAAGACCGTCACGGGATGTGCGTCGAAGTAGGGTTTCACTTCCTTGTGGCAACGGCGATTTACGAGGGGCTGCCTTTTCGATTAGTGGGTAATTTCTTTCGGCGGCCAGCCTTTGTATGGTGATAAAGTAAATTGGGTGTTCTTTGCTTATTTTCTTCCCAGGACTATTACGGCAAGATCGTGTGGCCGAGGTAAATCTGCTAAGTATAGATACGGGTCTCTCCCAATCGGCTGGACAGGGGTCGGCAGATGTCGAAGGTGGGTTTTCGGCTTGAAAGCCGTGCTCTGTTCCTCCCCCCAGCTAAAGTTTTTATTCCCCTTCAGCACTTTAAAGAACGGAGTGCTCTTGTCGGCCGACCGAGAGATGAAGCGGGCGAGAGCCGCCATCCCTCCGGTCAGCGTCATAACCTCTTTTCGATTTCTCGGCTCCGGTAGGTCTAGTATTGCTTTGACTTTCTCCGGATTGGCATCAATTCCCCTGGCGCTGACAAGCACGCCGAGGAACTTGCCGGCCCGGACACCGAAGTTATATTTCTTTGGGTTAAGCTTCATCTTATATTTCCTTAGTGAACAAAATGTCTCGCTCAAATCGGCTAAGTGCTCGCTGTCAGACTTGCTTTTTACAATAGCATCGTCGACGTAAGCCTCGATGTTTCACCCTTTTTTATTTTGGAACACTTTGTCCACCAACCTAGTGTAAGTTGCGCCAGCGTTCTTCAAACCGAACGGCATCATTTTATACATGAATGTGCCGTGAATGGTGATGAATGCGTATTTAGGCATATCTTCCTCGGCCATAAATACCTGATGATACCCTGAGAAGGTGTCTAGCAGGCTTAGCATAGTGTAGCCTGCCGTGGCGTCAATTAAACTATCTATTCGAGGCAAGGGATAGCAATCTTTAGGGCACGCTTTATTAAGATTGGTAAAATCAACACACATCCTCCACGCCCCTGACGATTTCCTCACCATTACAACATTTGCTAGCCACTCAGGGTAAGTACAAGGCATGATAAAGCCCGCCGCTAGTAATTTGTCTACTTCAACTTTGATGGCCTCATCCTTCTCGGACGAGGAGTTCCTCATCTTCTGCTTGACCGGCCGAGCGGTGGAGAGTACGTTCAGCTTGTGAACGATCACCTCCCGGCTCACGCCTGGCGTCTCGGCGAGTATGCGAAGACATCTTTGTTCTTCCTCGGCGGTCTAGGAGATCGCTCGAATTTTGGCTCCCGGTCGACACCGACGCGATTCGGTGCGCTCTGGGTCAATTTCCACTTCCTCGGTCTTGGCTCCTTCGACCATGCCGACATTAGTATTCATCGGTTCGCCCTCCTGTTGCAAGGATGGGCTCTTCCCTTTCTCCGATTTCTTCGCCACTTTGAGGGATTGCATGTTGCACCCCCTGGCAGACACTTGGATATTGACTATTTCATCTCTCTCGTCCTTTGAGACGAGCTTTTGTGCTCCCCCCCGGTCCGAGACGTACATCAATGTCAGGGCCCGGATGGACATCACTGCATCGGCCTCGCTCAAAGTGACCCGGCCTATGAGAACATTGTAGGCAGACGAGCCATCGATAACCACGAACTCAGATAAAACATTTTTAGCCGCATCCGCTTGATCAGAACATCACCGGCAATCCCGATTGACCCGGGGGTACCAGGGCCCCCAGAAGTCAGAGGCGTATAGCGGGTTAGTGCAGGGGCTCAGGTCTCCAATCTTCAGACCGAGATTAAGAAAGCACTCCCTGAACATGATGTTCGTGAAGGCGCCTGTGTCAATCAGGCACCTTTTGACCAAGTGGTTGGCTATATCCAGGTGGACTACAAGCGGGTCGCTGTGCGGGGTGACGACTCCCTCGTAGTCCTTCTTTCCTATGGTTATATCGGGGATGGTGGAAGCGGGGATCGCTGTTTTAGGCACAAAGTTGATGGCTTGGTACAACTCATTTAGAAGCCGTTTGTGCCCATTAGCTGACCCACCGTTCTCGTTTCCCCCGATGACAACCTGGATTACTCCCATCCGTTGGAAAACTGATTTTCTATTCGCCCCGTCGGCGCTTGTTCCTGGGCCTCCAGCTACATACTTGCTGAGGCTCCCCTTTCGGATTAGCTCTTCGATGGCGTTCCTTAGATGTCGACATTTGTCAGTTTTATGGTCGGTGTGGCCGTGGTACTCGCAGAATCGGCTTGTGTCACCGTCCCCCTCGCCTTGGGGGCCTTGCCCACTTCGTCCATCATTCTTGCTTAGGGTAAAGACCTCGGAGAGGCGACCGGGGGGTGAGACTACTTGTGCCGCTTTTGGTAGTATGGTTCGAACTCCCCGCGCCCGCCGAGTGTCTTTGTTTCCTATTAGATCTATCGGTCGTGACTGTTCCCCGTCACGGCGACCTTCATCTATGTTGTCCGGCGCTCTTCCTCTCTCGGGTGCCCAGCTTCACTGTGGCCTACCCAGGTTTTGTGATAGTCTTCCACCTTTACAGCTCGGTCGGCCATCTTTCCTCGGCGGAGTCTAAGTTGAGGTCTTCGCACTTGATCGCTCGTTTTGAACTCGCCTTTCGGGAGGCCTTTCATCGCCGCGAAGGCCGCCCGATTCGGTGTTCAGCTCACAGATCTGCTGAACCTTAGCGTCGAATCTTTTCACGTAGCTTCGGAGGGACTCGTCCTCCCCCTGTCGGATAGTTAGGAGATCCGATGTTTCCACGGCCCTTCTCTTGTTGCAAGCATATCTTGGGCTATGAAATTGTCTCTCGTGTCGGCATAACAAAGATACCGAGCCATTAGGTAGCCCCTTGTACCAACTCGAGCCATCCCATGCGGGGTCGTTGGGAAGACTCGCACCACACCTCATCGTTTCCGCTCCCATACCGACATCTACGATTCGAAAGCCTCGGCATGGTCGGTTGGGTCGCTATCCCCTTTGTATGATAAGGGCGGCGGCTTGACTTTAGTCGGCACGGGGATCTCGAGGACATAGGTGCGAGGGGCTGTCTGACCACGTGTCGAATGACACGCGGTGATCGGCTTCTCGCAACCTTAGTCCGGCTTCTCTCTCTCTGACGGGAAGGGCTTGTTATCCGACTTTGGTGAGTCGGACTTCTTTCATTCCTTCGGGCGGCCTCGTTGTTGCCGCAGGCGACGCCGTCCTCCCGCGAGTGGGGAAGGACTCAGTCTCGCCATGTCACCACGGGCTCTGCTGGCGTTCTAGCATGCCCAACTCCTTGTATCGCTCCGGACAAGTTGTTCGGGGTCACTTTATGGGCCCTGGTCACCTGTGGATGCGCTGCCGTCACCGTCGTCGTGACAGGGGTAATCGGCGTGCTACCCATCAGGTCCAAGAATAGCTTTAATTTGGCCGCATCGACCACATGTCCCATGACAGTGATTTGGTCGGTAGGCAGCGGTGTTTCTGGCTCTTTTGGCATCCCGAACGCCGTGTCGGTGACTCGGTTGGTGGGGGACTGCCCGATCTCAGAATTGCGGAACGTGTCATCCTGGAAGAATGCAGTTCCTTCACTCACAGTTTCTTGTTGCTTTGACATCTTCTTAGCTCGCTGAATGGGTTTTTTTTTTTTTTTTGTAATTTAGGTGACTAGCTTTTAGTATCTATCCCCACAGACGGCGCCAATTGTTCCGGGTGTAATTCCGGAGCAGGATTATTACCAGTTGAGCTTGTAGAATGATGTCGTTGCTCGTCTCTTCCTTTTACTCTTTCCTGAAAAGATGAACAAACTGAGGGCTCGGCTTGGTACCGAGCGTACTCACTCTGATGCTCAAGTCAGTAAACTTAGAGAGATAAGTTGTGTGTTGAACTTGGCAAAGTATATTGTAGAGAGATAAGGGAGTTTATACCAGATTATTCAGTTAGTTTCTCAATGAGAGATGTGGAGTATTTATAGACTTTCACCTTTTGTCACGTAGTGGCCAAGTGGCCAAGTGGCGTAGCAGGTGGAAAGACTGTCTTACCCTCGGCCGAGGGACCCATGACAGGCCGGCAGGCCTGGTTGACTCCATGCCGAGGGGACTGGATGTGAGTACACGGATATGTCTCTCGGCCGGCTAGTTCCGAGCCGAGACCAAGTGACAGCCGACTGCTTTGTCGGTTAGACTGTCTTTCTCTTGACTTGTTGTCTTTTAGCTTTGACCTTGGTCAATATGTTGACTCGGTCAGCGGGTGCAGAATATGCCCCATCAAAGGTATAAACAATTTTTGGTGGGAATTATTGATTTTGAGAATAACCTTTTAAACAAAATTCAGATTGCATAAAATACCTCTGAGTTTTGTAAGATTATGTCCAAGTAAGATCAATTGCTAGGTCATGACCTTACTTGAACATACTAATCACCATTTAACTAGAAAATTATGGTGATCTTTAGGGAGAAGAGGTCAATTTGTGACCTTTGGTGGAACAAATTGACCCAACTCATGAGTCATGACCTTATATGTGGAGATATGTGATTGGTTGATAATATTAATAATTAATAAAAAAAAAATATATGTAAAGGTGATATAACGTGGAGATATGTAATTGGTTGGAAAATGAAAAATGGTTGGGTTGATGATCTAGGTCGTGACTTTCTACTTGAGAAGGTGAAAGTAGGTCAAGATAAATAAAGTGTGATTAAGAGTAAAACCGACCCGCGACCTAATTAGCGCGACTTCTTGTGACACCCTTAAATTTAGCGATAAAATAAGGCGTAAATTCTACTGAAAAACTGACAGGGTGCCAAAACCTGCAATGCTAACGAACTAATTTACATGCCATAGCTAACGATAAGAAAATATAATGATACAACCCAAAGAAAAAGAGGGAGACATATGTCCCTTCAAAATATATACAAAACCAAAAGTCTAAAGGTTTACTATAAAAATAGCCAAAACTAGGTCCAAGGTTCTCTTGCTCACTAGCTCGTCCGTGAACCCCAACTAAGCATCAAGTACCTGTCAATCGCATTTTATACAAACACGAAAGCCACAATTCAGTGGGGAGTAACTTCGAGTCCTCCCAGCCACGAAACGTCATATTTAATGTAACATGTAGTGTAACATGTAAACAACATGATAATTAATCTAATTTCCAAGTATTCTAACATATGAATACTAAACTGACCAATTTAAACTATCATGTGAAACATATAACAAGTAGTAATCAAACTTTATCAATCAGAATCGCTTACATCTCACCTATTACAATTCATAAAGTCACCATACAAGAAAGGGCAATATATCAAAGACAGGCATAAGTTCTTAGCACGGTCAATAGTCACTCTCAGAACTCGAGTCTATACCACGAGGTAGGGAAGGTAATCGAACCGGTATCTTGGCTCGGCGGTTAATATTAATAAAACATGGCCAAGACACAACACAACCCTAGCCTAAAATCACAGAGACCTAGACATGCGGATACACACCACCGCACCCAAGACCCACAATTTTTCTAAAACAAAGTGAGTACCCTAAGGAGTCCACCAAAGGGTTGGCTAGTACTTAAGCTGACCACTTACTATCAAAATAAGTAACGAGGTCATGCCCCAACTTGGATATAAATCCACTAGTCAGGAACACAAAGGCTATCAAGCAGTGAACATATACTCGTCAAAGACTATAAAGACCTATCTATGATGAAGGCCGAAATACTCACCTAGGACCTAGTCCCACTAGTCCCAAATTTGAATACTTTAGCCCACACCACACAAGACAAGTAAGACACCCACTTAACCATAAGAGGGCAGAGAGTCCAACTTACCAACATAAATGCTAACATTCTATCATGTGAAAGGCTATATAAATGTCTATTCAAATGAGACAATCCAACAATATCCTCAATAAGTATTCAATACCAATTTCCAATTCTAACAATATTAACCATATTAAAGGCTTCAGGGAATCTAGGGCCGTTTCTACAATATAAGAAGCTACTTAAATCAACTAACTACACATATGAAATAAAAATATAATAAATGGCCTAAAACAAGAAAAAGGCCGATTATCTAATTCATTCAAAATTTCATCCAACCGAATTTTTACCCGCAACCCCACCTGCGGCAGTGCAGGTTAAATTGTGGTCGACCAATCACTCAATTAATCGACATCGAATCGACCAAAGGGACTAATGCTCGGTTTTGACAATCATCAAAACATTACACTTATCACTATAAAATTCATTTTGAGCCTATTAATTACAATTTCAATTTATAAACTATCCTAACATGTGATAACTATCAATATAAACATAATTTTTACCAACCTTATTATCTTTACTACTAACATTATTCATTTCAAAGGTTTAACCATATGTTACTTATTCTAATTATATCCTTAATGAACCTAAAATGACGAACAATGCATGGAAAACCGCGAAACAAGCAACGGGCTGACCGGGCCAGCCGTGGATCACGGCTCGCGCCCACCCCTACACCTCCATTTCTCCATTTTTGTTCAAGATAAGACCGTCTGAAACATAATTAATCGTCCCCAATACTAACATGTTAACTTAAACTAACAAAAATACATGAATTAGCCATGCATGCAACCATTTTATCATATGGAATTAACTACTTAAATAAAAATCACAAAACATACAAAAACAACAAAGATTGTGACGATTATTCGTCGAGTAACTCGAAATATGTTACCTTAAGCTAGAAAATGAGCAATTAGCACCTTAAAACCCAAACCCTAACAAGCAACTAGCCGCTATCTTCGACAATATACGAGTCCCCAAACTCGTCCTCCAATTCTTCACCTAAATAAACAATAAAAACACAATAATAAGTACATAAACCGAAATTTGCCCAAAATTCGTCTTAAAACAACTTCAAGAAAACTGAAATTAAATTATACCAGGTTATAGATCTCGACGAGGGATTCCGAAATATAAATTTCGTGAAAATCCGATAAGAAATGAAGAAATTATGATGAAATTAAGCTTTGATTTTGTATAAAATGGTGTTTGTTGATTTTGGGAAATGTTAGAGAATGAAGAAGGAAAGGAAAATCAGAAAAAAAAAAAAAAAAAGAAAGGGAAAGGGGGTGCCGCGGGTTAGGGGAGAAAGAGAGGAAAGGTGCGGGTTTAGTCGGGATTTTACGAGTGGTTTTTTTTCCGTTTGATAATAATTAAAACCGTTGGTCAAATGCAAATTCCGACAAGACCAAAGTTCTTAAACACGAGATTACAAGAAAATTGAATACTCATACGACCCATTTCCAAATTCGTTTGCCCAATTTTCAATAGAATTGTCATTTTTCCCCCGATATGCCCTTATTTCAAAATAAAAAGTTTTTACACGGTTTAAACTATTTTTAAACATCTCGAAACTATCAAAATAAATACTTTACCTCAAAATATAATAAAATTATATTTCTTTGAATTATTTTTACTTTAAATACATTAATATCAAACTTTATTTGATTACTAAATTATTTTCGAAATATATTAACGGTCCGAAATTACGGGGCGTTACACTTCTGCTTGGGGATGGTCTAAAACCAAAGAGTATTTTGTGCAACAGTACAAAGCTCAGGGGTATTTATACAATCTGATGTTTTGTTTAAAAAGTTGTTCTAAAATCAAAATTTCCCGTAAAAATATCCCTTAATCATACCCTGTTAGCTTAAACGTACATTATCCAACAAGGGTACCATTGACATAAATATTGAATCTCAAGAGTACCATTGACACGTTCTTAAAAACAAGGATATCATGAACAAAGTGACAAACCACTAGAATACCATAAGAATTTCCGTTAAATATATATTATCTATAAATAAATATATGGTTAAACAGTTCAGTGTCAAAATCTACGGTTAGTCTTGCTGAAGACGGGTCGGAGCAAGTGACGGGTAATGCCACTCACAAAATGGATAAGGGGGACAAGGTGAGGGCACCCCCATGTGCTTCCCTCTCTCCTCTATTTGGGTCATTTGTGAGAGGAAATGGTATCCGTCACTCCAAAGTGACGGATACGTGCCGTCTTAAGCCTGCCTGCTAAAGGTCGTCGACAAATTACTAAATATCGTCGACAATTTTAATGAACTTCCAAAATTGCCCCTCCCTCACACTCCCCCTAATATTTTCCATTTTATTCAAAAACTACCTTTCACATTCCAAATTTTGAAAAAAAAACCCGACTCAAATAACAACAGAAAAATGTATCGAGCGCATCATTTCCGTCACGAATTCAAACATTCAACAAGGTATGTGATTAGTATTAAAAAAAATTTGTAGTATTTTGCTTAGTTTGTAAATTTGTGACGGAATTAGGATAGATGCCAAATTTGTGACGGAATTAGGATAGATGCTTTGATTTCAATCGGATTAAGTCGTGTTATGCCAAAATCAATTGGAAAATTCGGAAAAAAAAAGCGAGAAAAAAAAAAAACGAAATCTGGGGCCAGACGAAGAACATTTTCGTCCAGGTCCAGGCCCAGACGAAAATGTTCTTCGTCCATTATGGGTCTTGGACGAAAAACATTTTAAATGCAGGCGGACTGACGAAAATGTTCTTCGTCTGCCTAGCGATTCTTTTTTTTCTTTTTGTTTTTGAATTTCTCGTTTTTTTTTAAATTTTATTTTTCCGTCTTGTTTTGTTATCGTTATAAACTAATAAATTATTAATAATAAACCTCGTCCGTGCCGAACTCGTTGTAAAATTATTTATTTTATTTTATAAATTTTTAAAAACTTATTTTTCCGTCTTTTTTGTTAGTGTTAAAAACTAATAAATAATAAATAATAATTCTCGTCCGTGGCGAAGTCTTTGTAAATTTATTTTTTTTCCGTCTCGTTTTGTTTACGTAAAATATTAATTAATTATTACTAATAAACCCTGTTCGGGAATATTTTGTTTTTTTATTTATTTTTTAATTTACTTAAACTTATATTTATAAATTCTTTGTTTTATTAATTTAAGTAATCAAGTCGTTGTAAATATATTTTTTTTCCGTCTCGTTTTGTTTACGTAAAATATTAATTAATTATTACTAATAAACCCCGTTCGGGGTTTTTTTTTTAATTTATTAATTTAATTAAACTTATATTTATAAATTCTTTGTTTTATTAATTTAAGTAATCAATGTGTTTTTATTATTTTTTGAATAGATGGCCGGTGGAGGAAATGACCATCACGTTCGAGCTCGAAAGGGGCTCCAGTTTGAGTCTGAGGTTGGAGATGGTAGTACCGAGTCGTGGACTGCAGAGCGATCGGAGGAGGTGGTTCGGTCTGGTGATGTGATAGGTGAGGAGGAGGCGGGTGATGAGCGAGTGCGTAGGGTGCCACGTAGACGGAATGAGGAGGGGCGTTTTCAGCGGATGTCGGATGGTAGTTCTAGTAGTGTCGTGGCTCCGAAGAATAAGAAGTCGGGTAAGGATGTCTCTTGGTTGATCGATCATCGTGTTCCGGGTGGTCCGATGTTTCCCCACGTGATTCCTAGCTTTGGGGGCCACATTGCCAACACCTTATGGCTGACTCCTAATGAGGTCGGTCGACCAGTTTTGACGGGTTACCACCGGTTTGGTAAGACGAGGTTGTTGAGTTGTTGGGAACTACCGCCGGCCGTTCAGACTATTTATGACGGTAGTGGTCTTTCTCACCTATTAGATTCCATGACCGAGCATTTTAACATGCCCCTTATTTCTGCTTTCGTTGAGAGATGACAACCCGACACCAACAGTTTTCACATGCCTTTTGGGGAGATGTCCATACTCCTTCACGATGTTGCGCAGATCTTAGGTGTTCGGGTTGATGGTAACTGTTGTAAGGTGGAGACTAATGACGGGAAGTTGGCGGATCCCCTTATGTTTGTTTGTGGCTTCTTTGGGATTTCATCAGATCAGTTGAGGTTGTCGTTATACCCTAGTAAGAAGGCCCTTATTTACAAGAGTGGGGGTATATTGGTAGATGCAGTTTGTGACATGAGGGCAGCTAGTTGTGATGTTGTTTTTGCTCAGAGGTTTTTGGTTGCGGTGTTGGGGTCGACACTTTTTGTCGACAAATCAGGTGATAGGTTACGTCCTCAGTTGTTTCCTTTAGTGTATGATACGGATGCTGTACACCAGTATGCTTGGGGAGCCGCTGTACTAGCCTTCATGTACCGACAGTTGGGTGTGGCTTCACGTGCTGGTGTGAAGACTATTGGTGGTTGTTTAACTTTGTTGCAATCGTGGATTTATGAGTATTTTCCTATGTTCAGACCTGGTCCACCTTTGTTAATTGACCCTACTCAGCCTCGGTCGTGTTCTTGGAGATCCGTTGGTCCCTTCGCTCAAAATGCGGAGAAATTGTTGGAGTATCGGAGGTTGTTAGATGGGCTTACTTGTGCTTCCATTAGGTGGGATCCGTACGGGCCGCGTCAGGAGGAGTATCATCCTCGTACCTTGTTTGCCGGTTGTGTTCGTTTCATGGACATTGCCGAGCCGTATCAGCCTGATCGGTGTTTACGACAGTTTGGGTATGTGCAGATAATACCCAATCCCATTATGAGATTGGTAGCGCATCGTCCTGCTTCGGGGATAGGGTACGAGGTTAGGGTCGGGGTTGCGGAGACTGGTCATCTTTGGGATTGCTGGCAGGATCACGTGGTTCACCTTTCTCGTAGATCGAGACCAGTTAGTTTCCCGGGTGAGACGGCGCCAGATTATGAGGCTTGGTATAATAAGAATTCTCACCCGTTGATCATTGATCCCAATCACCATGATGCCCCCGCGCCACAGGATGATTTTGATATTCTTGCTGAGGTAATAATTTTACTTACAGTTGTCGTAATAATTGTTTAACTTTCTTACTGTTCGTCGATAATGTTTATAATGTTTTAGTTGTTTTTGTCAATTTGCAGACTGCACGTGCTGTAATGTTTCAGTTGGCCGAAGCCGGAAAGATTGTCGATGACAAGAAACAACTTGCCTATTTCCGCAATATGATGAAGAACTTCGATCCATTTGTTGAGAGGGCTAGGGAGATTATACGTAATAGAGGACCTCGTCAAAAACCCGGTGATCGTGTTCAGCGTAGATCAGATGGTGTGTACACTGATAGCGAGGAAGAGGATGATCAGTAGTCGGGAGACTAGTTTTTTTTTTTCATTTATGTTGTACGTTTTTGAAGACATTTTTTTATGTTGGATGATTATGTTAGTTGACTATTTTTTATGTTGGATGATTACGGTTTTAAATTCTGAAATTTCTTAAATTTCTTGAATACATAGCAACTGATGCAAATTCATAAATTTCTGGAAATACTCACTACTTCATGACAATGGCCAACATAATGAAAACAAAAAAAATACAAGATACACTTGAAATAAAACTTCATCATCCTTGACATTTCCGAAATCTCCTTTTTTATACCTATCACTTGCTCTTTCATGACATTTCCACTTGATGCATCATCACCTTCATCTTCACATGCTATCTTCAACTTTTTTGTTATTGTCAAATGATCTTCAGTCAACCACGACACAAAATGATCGCAAGGTACACACTTAAAATACGCTTTCTTCGGATTAGTAACTGACCCGGAAATCTTGATGATAGCGTTTCTTTGACAACGATTGCAAATTTGATTCTTAAAATCAAGGCCTTCAATTGGGTGGTTTCCCCACATTGAGGATGATGTTGACATAAGTAGAGAGTTGAAGAAGAAAATGGAAGAAGATGAAGATGATTGGAAAATAGAAAAAGTTGAAGATGAGTGCAGAAATACAACATTATGTAGATGTTTATATAGGGAAAATGTTAGAGAACTCGAAAACCACAATGACCGTCTCCGGAAGGATTAAACCACGCTTCTAGATGCTCGTGAAACCAGGAAGGCAAAAAGTGAAGATAAGGAAAGTACCTCGAATGACCAATGATGTAGTCTACCTCAAGAGGTGCGCAATACGATGTGCCGAAACTCCCCATACTCGTGGTAGCAGTGGTAGACGGTGTACCGGGGCCCGTTTGAGTGGATCGGGGGGTACTATACGGAGTAAAACGAACCGTCGGAGTAGAACGGGGAGTAGACGACGGAGTAACAGGAACCATCGGAGTAGAACGGGGGGTACTAGACGGAGTACGTTGGGAAGACGTGTTTCTTTGGGGCGTAGCACTGCCTACTCGAACCCGAACCCGAACCCGTGCATGCTCAACGGCGGACGACTCTCTACGAGTTCCTCTACTCGGACGTCCTCTAGGTTTCTCGTTCACCCGAGGCTCGTTAACATCCTCCTCTTCCGGATGTATCTGAGAGTAAAGGGCATCGAACATGGATGATCTCATACTCGGATCTGCATTCCGAATTTCATCGAATAACTCCTCCAATCGATCATCGTCACAAGTCGGCATTGCCTCCGAACCATCGTACTCCAACTTCCTCCAAAATGCATGAAACACATCAACAGGGACCCGAGATCCGTTTCTAGCAATGCGATGAAGTGAACAAGCACATAACAAACCAAGTGTAGTAGCCTTTACACAACCGCAATCGATAATCAAGGCATCTTCCGTCATCTTGAAACCTCTTTCGAATTCTTCACGCAATTCACTGATGGCATTCTTTGATATTTTTAAAGAAAGTCTGGAAAATAATCACTGAATTCCCGTCAACCGCCTCGATCTAGATAACTCCAACGAGTGTCGGATCTCAACATGTTGCATTTCCATCAAAGAATGAAACCGAATCCAGATGCTATCAACGGCCAGTTTCGCGCTATTCAACCATCTCTTCAAATTCGCATGAGCCGACTCAACCCGGGATGTGGAAGTATTCTCAAAATGACTTATCTTGTTCGTTCTATATTTGGCCCATTTTTCCAAGTGCGGGAACCATTGCCTCTCAATATAAGCCGCCACTCCCGCCCATTGCCTTGCCAAATTGCCCCACGCCACATTAAACTTATCTTCGGTCTCCGCCTCGACAACCGCTTCAAACAACTTACAAGTTATGTGCTTAGCCCAACTATCCTGACCCGTGATATCAAGTGCTTTCGTCTCCACGTTAGAATATATATGCCAAAGACATAGCAAGTGAGACGAATCCGGAAAAATAATGGGAATCGCGTTCAACAAACCTGCCTCGCAATCAGTAACAATAGCATTAGGTTGAACGGCATCATTGAGAAGAGCCTTCAGTTTCCGTAAGACCCACAAATATCCATCCTCGGACTCATGCGTCACAAGAGCCTACGCGATGACAAAGCTCTTCCCGACGGGTGTGACTCCAACCTGTTGGGGCTGGTGTCCTCTACAGTTAGTGCAAGGACATATAAATCTCTAAAAGGATCAAAGGGCATACTTTTGTATTATTATCAGTTGATCCACGTTTATCAATAACGGTTGGCTTGCTAGATAAGTTTGACGCGTTATTGTCATCGATGGCGGTGATCAAATGGTCCCTAAAAGTCACACCTATAGGATACGTTTGAGAGATGTGACGGTATGAAAATACAAATCATGTTGATGCCAAAGTTGACTAAGCGATTAGTCGAGTCATTGACTAATAATTAGTCAAACGCGATGTTGAGATGATTATTTAATACGGATTAAATAATAATGGCTAAGACGAATTAAGCGGTTAATTCGTAAATTGAATATAAATGATTATATTTAATTGATGTATATTGAATTAATTATACAATATTGTCTTTGTCGGACATGTATTAATATTTCAACTAATCCGTGTTATTAGTTGATGTTTTAATAACCGATAACCGATGACGATTTATAATAAAATCGCGTCATATACATTTAGCATTTTCGAGCCGGACCACGAGTTAAAATTAAGAGGAAGTGGAAGCCCACTTCCCCATGAGGGTTCACGGTTGGCCGAGCAAACAAAAGAGAGGCTCTCTCTCTCTTTTGTAAGCTAATCATTCATTTGAAACAAAAATTAGGGTTTTGAGGAGCATTTTCTCTCTGAAAAACCTAGATCTCACATCTAGCAAAACTCACATAAAATTCTCTCAATATTGCAAGGCAATTAGAGAATACATTCTAGCACAAGGGCATAGTCTCAGACGGTCTTGGGTGCAACAATTAGGAGGAAATTTACGTTGATTTCTGTTCATTTTGCCGAATTGCACTAGGACCCGAGGTTGATTCTTTACCTTTATCGTTTCTCTTGTATTTTAGTTTTATGACAATAATCACATGCTAAATCTACGTTATAGTCCTAAAATTTAAGGGAATTTTACGGATATTTCCCTACACAACCATCTCAACAAGCGGAAGACGGTATAAATTTGTCTTGTACGTGGAATCGATCAATACCACATAATAGTATGATCGAAATATCTTAACGGCTTCTGGATGAGCCATGAACACGTGGGTTAGCTCACCGGTCTCCTGATAAGTGACCCAATAATGAACGTACTTATGCTGAACCGCAAGTGTTAACATCTGTTGTGCCGGGTTTCTCCCATCTCTTTCCTCAGCCCTTACTTTCTGAGAACGATTGTAGATTTGTCGCCGATTAGGTCTTGACTTTTCCGGATTTCGCTGATGTAAACCCGCACTAATAATTGCCGGTCTAACGTGAGCTCTAACTTGGGCATCGATATAAGCCAACTCCTCGTCATCAAGCTTTGTAAAGTATCTGTCGCCGTCACAATACAACGTTAAAGCATGATTATGAAACCCAGATCTCATCACAAGCTTCCACTTATTCTCTTCTAATTCAACAACTTTCATTGAAAATTTACATTTGCACCACGCGGTAGCCGTGTTACCCCTAATTAAAGAATCGGCATCCTTATTTACGGGACCTTTTCCACCCATCCGACAAACAAAATAATCTTGTCTCAAATTCGTGTTACGACCAACTCTTTTGTTGCTTGCTCTTTTTATACCAAACCCGAGTCGGAGTCCGATCTCATATGCCCAATTAAACGCTTCAATACTTGATGCAAAGAACAAGGTAGTCGTAAAATGATCTGAGTAATCAATACCGTCTCCATCGTTAATCACCTGTGCACGCATTTCGATAAATTAGTTATTAATTAATTATTTGCTACGGAACGAGTCGGAATAAATAAAAAATAATATAAAAATAATACAAAGACAGTAATTAATTATTTTAATTGTTTTATACAAAACGAGTCGGAAATATTAAAGATAAAAATATAATATATAGACGGTAATTAATTATTTGAATTGTTTTATACAAAACGAGTCCGAAATATTAAAGATAAAAATATAATATAAAGACGGTAATTAATTATTTGAATTGTCGGAAAAAATAAAAAATAAATAAAATATAATACAAAGACGGAAATTAATTATTTTAAATGTTTTATACAAAACGAGTCGTAAACAAAAAAAAAGAAAAAAAAAATTACACGAATTGGGACTTGGACGAAAGGATTTTTCGTCCAAAACCAGGCCTGGACGAAAAATCTCTTCGTCCAGGCCCAGTTCGTGTTATTTTTTTTTTTTTCAATTGCATTTTCAAATAAATCCGTCACAAATTCTATCATAATTCCGTCTACAATCAAGGCATCTATCCTAATTCGGGATTCAATCGATAATAAAACATAAATGTTTGACAAAACAAAATCGTAAACTCACCTCGTTACTAGCTTCATTGTTGGAATCGTTGTAAAAATCGTTCCCGTTCATATTGTTAATTACAAATACCGCTCTTTTTTTTTTTTTTTGAAAAACCAACTCTTTTTTTTTTTGTTTCAAATATTTTAGTGAGACGGTGACTTGTGTTTTAGTGAGACGGAAATTGCATTTTAGTGAGACGGAGACGGAAATTGCATTTCAGTGAGACGGATATAGAGTTATGTTATGGAGGGCAAACTTGGAAATTTACATTAATTGTCGACGATAGTTAGTAAAATGTCGACGACGTATAGCAGGACCCGCCTTAAGATGGAAAACAAGAAGTTTATGTCTTTGCTCGAGGATTGCAAAGTGTACGAATTGATACAAGCTTAGCCCAAAACCTTTTTTAGTCTTTTCAATATTGGGCTAGGAAAGTTTACAAAAGCTGCATGAGTAAGGCGATGTGCCGAAAAAAGTTTACGTTGAAATGTGCGCTCAGTACACAACTGACACCCCTAATAAGCTACAGTGATTAATTGTTCCTAGTACCTTTTAGTTAATTATTTCTTCCCTCTTTCCTTTTTGAAACTAGTCGAATTTTTTTTTTCTCTTTCCTTTTTTGGAATGTTATATGTGGTTTAAATTTAATTGCATGTGAGATATAGTATTTTGTGTGATCCAAAATCAATTCCTTATTTCTTGTGCAAGGTGGAAGAGAGAAGAAATGAGTGACTAGGAAGAAGTAAGAGTAACTAACTTAACCCAACAAAATATTCGACTCAGTATGGGTTGATCTATTCCAAAGGTGGTGATCGATGTTGTTTAACCAACCTGTTCTTGGCTACTTCTTTTTAACCGTCAAGAGAATGACTTATATTATCTCAATGGTTACAAAGTAAGTTATGCGACTAAATAGCACCAGAAACAATGGCGGATCTAGGAGAGGGCTAGCAGGGCCCCCAGCGGATAATTTTTTTTTAAAGTTTTTAGCTGAATTCTTCGAATTTTTTTTGTGAGTACACCTTATGAAATTAGCCCCTCCCTCCCCTTAAGTTCAAATTCTAGCTTCGTCACTGAGTCCAGAAATCCAATTACCAAATCTAGTATTACCAAGCCAAACTTAGAGAATACTCCGTACATATACATTATTTAACATTACAATAGTAGAATAAACTAGAACAACAATGTCTTAATGAAGGGTCACGAGAAATTGAACGTATATACAATCTCCCAACGGCTTTTCTTTAGTAATATGATTTTTAACCCTCAAAAATAAGAAAAGAATGTGATAAAGGAGTATCTCATTGAAAAAAAAAAAAAAGTATCTCAATTTAAGAGCACAAATTCCTAACATACGACATCTAACTAATTAGCTAGAGCCCAAATACCATGCAAGAATACCAGACAAGAAGCATTTTAAAAGGGTGCTGATATATCCGCGGCCCATTTCAACTGAGCCACGGGATTCTTTGTGCACCTGCGTACAATATCCTTTAGTTCTGGATTGACACTTTTACCCTGTCCTTTTTAATAAAATTTCAACGACATATCTGCAGTTTTGTCTTCCCAATAACCTTGCTTTGTTTAGTTGATCCATCCAACTAGGGATGGCAATGGGTAGGGTCTGGGTAGGGTCCGCCTAGACCCGGACCCGACCCGAGGTTTTCCCTTTGGACCCGTATCCAACCCAGACCCACAAGGGTCTAAAATTTGAGGACCCATACCCGGACCCTATGGGTAAGGGTAGGGTCTGCCTACCCGCGGTCCCGAGTTTAAACTTTAAGTAATAAGATTAACAAATATAGTGTTTATAATATTAAAAAAAAAAATCATACTATTTTAACATTATGAGTTAATTAATCATCGTTAATGGTGGTTGTCGGTCATTGCTATTAGAGAGGTGGTTGTCGATCGCGTATCGTCTTTGTGGTGGTGGTTTTCTTGTGTCAGTGGTGGAGTGGTGGTATTGTCAGAAGAGTTTGGTTGAGTTTTATCACTTTATGGGATGAGGGAAGAGAAAAAGACTTTAGTTGAGTTTCTACAGTCTGCCAGTATAAATTCAGAAAAGTTGTAGTTTTGATTTTTTTTCTTTAATAAAGGGTCTAACGGTCGGGTATGGGTCTCATAACTTAGACCCGGACCCGGACCCGAAATATTTTCTTAAGACCCATACCCGACCCATATCTATTGGGTCTGAAAAAATGAGACCCACACCCGACCCATTAGGATCCGACCCTCAGGGTCTGGATCGGGTCCCCGACCCACTGCCATCCCTACATCCAACTGAAAGAGTACGGGTTCTCGAGGTCGATTAATTCTCAACGGTTGGGATTAAAACTAGATTGAATTTATTAGGAAATAAAAAGATATGAATTGGATTCAAATATATAATATAGTACTCCTTCCGGTTTGCTGTTTTCTTCCCATTTCATTATAATACTCCTCACATATATTATAGAAACGGGAAGAAAATTAAAAGCCAGAGGGAGTAATGTTTTGTGAGTGGAAATGGAGAGGAACTATTTCGGTCGTAGCACTATTTAATTTATTTCAATAAAATGTCAATAACTAGAAAAGAAAGATATATTCCGTATTAATTTTGAGTAAAATGATTCTTGATTCGTACCTTCATTTGTTTACGTATTTATTTTTAAGGTATCTCGCTAATTTTTAGGAACAAATGATCGAAACGAAGAGTGTAATTATTTATCACTAAGCTAGATGACACTATACTAGATTAACACTTCAAATAGAGTCGTTTATGAAATCATGAACGATAATTCCATTCAATTGCGATACGATACAGTTTTAATTCACGAATATGATTGGTAAGGTGAAAAGCGTTATAGATAGATCTAACGACGTGGCCCGAAAACCGACTCGATAAGGCCAACTTGAGACTCGAAAGTGACCCAAAAAATAGCACCTGATATACCCGAATTTACCGAACTGGAAAGGACACGAGTTGTATTGACCCGAAATGACTTATTTTAAGCAAAACCTTGACCAAAATGACCGAAACTACCCGAATTTACCCGACCGAAAGGACACGCATTTTGCTTTTGTTCTATTTATGTAACATGAGTATATGACTCTTCCTAAATTTGAAATGAATAGTGTCATCTTAAACAAGAATTTGTTGATAAGAAAATATGAAAATTTTAAAAAAAATCCTTAATATGACGTCAAGTAAAATTAAAGAAAAAAAAAGATGAAAATAGTCTTATCATGCTGGCATGGCAAGTTGACAGCTTGCACAGTTGCTAAGAAATTCACGGCTTAAGGGGATCTGAGTATCAACAGCACTAAAGGATATTGTAGGCAGGTGTACAAAGAATCCCGTGGCTCAGTTGAAATGGCCCGTGGATATACCAGGTCGTCTATTCGTCTTGCCAGGTTTGGTATGGCTGACCTTTCAGCCAGGCTGGCTAAGATTAAGGAGGAAGGTCCTCAGGGAAGTGGGGATATGAGCTTTCATCGACTTACCGAGGCGATCCGATGTTTGCCAAGGTCGCTATCGCTCCTGCTTGTCCTGTGAAACAAGTTCAAGACCCGAAGAGGAAAATTGAGGATGTTGATATTTCGCCCTGGTCGGGAGGTGAGAGCCAGGTTGGATAACCTGGAGGCTGCTAGGGTGAAAATCAGGGACTATGCAGCGTCTAAATCGGATGTCATGCTCACCCTTGACCTGTTGAGACCGCTACTCGAGCGATTGCTTGATGGATCATTCAACGACCTCTTGGGCGGTGCCCTGGTCTTTGTAAGGGAGGTATGTTGGAATCCTTTCCATGTGTTTTATTTTTGGTAGTCTTCTATTGTTGGTACAGGTTACTCATACTTTTCTTGTCTTTGGTCAAGGTGCTGCGACCTGTCTCCACAATGCCTATCAGGCTACTTCTTTGGTAGCTAGGATTGATCTGATGAGATCAGATTATGATAGGTTAAAGTCTGAGCTGGAATTTGCAAGGGATGACTTGGCTGCCAAGACTGCTGATTTGACAAGAGTGCAGGCTGAGAGGGATGCTGCTAAGACTGAGGCGGCTTCAAGCGCGCGGCTGCTGCAGGAGGCCCTGGATAGGAATGAAGAGCTTACCCAGGAGAGGGATGACTTGGAGTTCAAGTTGGATGATGCCTCCCTCTATTTCTATATCAAGGAAGGGCAGCATTTGCCATGTCGAGCTGTCGAGGCCAGGGAAAAATGGGACCCTGCAGTGAGATGGCTTTTGTTTGCTTCTAAGTATCCCGACCGCATAATTTGGAAAATGAACAGAGGTCGATTCTCCGGGGAGCGAAACGTTGAGGCCGAGCCGGCTAAGAGTGGGGAGCAGGTTCTTTGATGTTGCGCTTCCGAGGAGAAGCAGTAATATTTTATAATTTTCAGTTGGTATTTTGGCCCATCCAGGGGGAATGTCCCTGGACAAACATTATTTTCGTTTTCCTGTTTTGGGTCAGGGGGGCTCTCCCTGGCCTTTATGAATATTTCGGTACCTTTGCCCCAGGGAGTAAGGGTTTATTAATATAGACATGGTGGCCTTCTTTTGGCTGATTTCTCTTTTGCTTGATTTGTGAGTTTCATCCTGTTTGACTTGTCAAATATTTTGTTTGCATGATTTGCACATTATTCTGGTTAAATAACCTATATATTTTTGTTTCAATGTTTGTCATAAGTATTTCAACCAAGTATAGTTTTTTGCTATAATGGTTGAAAGGGTGGGAAATCCGGCCTGTCAGGAGGGCTTATGTCCCCTGCCTGGCTGGAGAGCTTGGTATTCGGCCTGTCGAGAGGGCATTTTAGACTGATGGTCGGGATAAAACACCCTTGCACCGTCTTGCTGCGTCCAACCGGTTGTTATCCGTGGCAGTAAACCTAGTCAGGTCAGGCAATTATTTCATGCCTGATTGGTCCTGACTTTTTACTGTATCCGGTGATGGTTACCAACTCGTTAGGCACAGTTAAGTGCAAAATTTTTGTTTCAGGAATATATAGTAGAGTAACCCTCAATCCTGAATATTTATGCGTACAATCTTTTATTATGTATAATTGTTCAGGATTCAAAAAAATAGATGGGTTAGTTGAGCAGGTATAAAATACAGGCAAGTCATATAAAGCATGTAGTTCATCACATAGCACATCAGGTTGAGTAATGATTGAATTTGTACCTGACTGTAGCCCGATCTGATCTTTACATATGGAATAGTTTTAAATGAGTTACATTCCAGGATCTTGGGATCATTTCCCCTTCTAGTGTTTGGAGTCTGTATGCTCCTTGTCCAAAAATTGGATCAATTAAGTAAGGGCCTTCCCATGTGGGAGCTAGCTTGCCTGCTGATTTTTCCTTTTTATTTGGGAATACTTTGCGTAGGACAAGGTCTCCTTCTTTGAAGACCCTGATCCTAACGTTTTTATTGTAAGTCCCGCAACGCTTGTTGATATGATGTCATCCTGATTTTGGCGTCTCTTTAGTTCTTCCGTCGGGACTAAGTTATCTTGCATCGGTCTTTGTTTGTTTCAACGTTATTCAGCCGGATCTGGATGTTGGTACTCGTATTTCTGCAGGGATGACACTTTCGCGAGCCATACACCAGGGAGTAAGGTGTTTGGCCTGTCGCGGTTTTTTAGAGTTGTCTGTCGCCCATAGTACTAATGGAAGTTCATCGCCCCATCCGCCTCGTCTTCTTTTCACTTCTTTTTTAGGCGAAAATTATGACTACCTTGTTGCTTGATTCTGCCTGGCCATTAGCTTTTCGGTATCCAGGGGTTGATGTTACCAGGTTGATGTTCCATTCTTGGCAGAATGCTTGGGTCCTTTTACCCACGAATTGAGTTCCATTGTCACATACTATTTCTGATGGGACTTCGTATCTGCAAATAATGTTCGTCCTGATGAAGGATATTACTTCTTTTTCGGTTACTTGCACAGAAGAGTCGGCCTCGATCCACTTAGAGAAGTAATCGGTCATGGCTAACATGAAGACTTTTTGTCCTGGAGCTACAGGCAGTTTTCCCACAATGTCCATGCCCCACTTTATAAATGGCCAGGGCGCGGAAATTGAATGAAGGAGTTCAGATGGCTGATGTATGATTGGTGCATGGATTTGGCAAGCTTCGCATTTTGAAGAGTATTCCAGGCAAACAACCCTCAGCGTAGGCCAGTAGTAGCCTGTCCTGAGAATTTTGCTTGCCAGGCTTTTTCCTCCTTTATGATTGCCACAGTGTCCATCATGTATTTCTTGAAGTACTAGTTTGGCTTCGTCAGGCTCCAAGCATCTCAGGTAGGGTCCAGCCTGCGATCTCTTGAACAAGGTGTTATTAATGATAGCATAAGATGAAGCTCTAATTCTAAAGGCCCTTGCCTCATGTCTTCCCTGAGGTAGTATTCCTCGGAGAAACCAATCATAATAAGGTTTAGTCCAAGAGTTATATCCTGATTGACAGGGTTGACCTGTTCAGGTTTGCTGATGGTCGGTTCTAATAAGTGCACAATTGGTATTTTATCAAAAATAGCGGGGGTAAAGTTTGAACCTAGGTGGCGAGCATCACCGGTATTCAGGTCTCTAGGTATTTGATCGATATCAAATGAAGGAAATTTAGCGGTAAGGTCTTTTGCATATTCTAAATACGAAATCATTTTTGCATCCTTAGCCGTATAAATTCCCTTTATTTGATTGGCAATTAAGAGTGACTCAGTTTTTACCTTTAGGTTTTGAACACCGAGGTCTAGACATACCTTTAAGCCTGCTATCAGGGCTTCATATTCTGCTTCGTTGTTGGTAGCTTTGAACTCACAGCTTACAGCCTGAGCTATTACATCTCCCTGGGGTGATTTAAGTACTAATCCTAACCCTGTCCTCCTGGCATTGGATGCCCCATCTATGAACAAGGTCCATTCTTGGTCTAGGGTTTTATTTTCTAGTTGGTTGACCTCTTTTATTAGGTCTAGTTCCAGGTTAGGGCTGAAGTCAGCCACAAAGTCTGCTAGGGCCAGCGATTTGATCGCTGCCCTGGGTTCAAACACTACTACAAATCCAGGCAACTACAACGCCCTTTAACAACGATTATTCACGAAAATCACAATAGACGTTGTAGAATGTATGGCGCGAATTTTACTAAAATAAATTACAACGGGTATGGTTATAAAAACCGTTGTTATTAGTTTTAACAACGGGTCACACATGCACAACCGTTGTTAATAATTTGGCGCAAAATTGGCGCAAAGTTAGTGAAAAGTAATCACAACGGTTATTTTTGAAACCCGTTGTTAAAACTTATTTAACAACGAGTGTTTTTTACAACCGTTGTTAAAACATATTTCACAACGGTTGTTGTTTAATAACCGTTGTCAATACCTTCCATACTATAAACCACACAAACAAGTCTCTGCTGACCACAAAACACAACCCTTAATACACAAACACAAACACAGCAGACAAACAAACACAAAACACATACACACTCTCTTTCTCTCTTTCTCTCTTTCTCTCTTTCTCTCTTTCTCATCGTCGCTTTATCTTCTCGCCGTCACTGTGATTTCATCGTCTATTACGTTCTGTATTTATCAGGTAAATCTCGCCGTCACTGTTAGTTTCATCGTCATTATTTTCTTTTTCTATTTATTTCTTTTGCATGTATGTGTTTGTATCGACCATTATGTTATTTGTTTAAGTATTGTTCGCATAATTAGTTAGTAAAACAATGAAGAAGCAAGATGAAGAAGTAAGATAAACATAATTAATATATATATATATATATTTTTATAAATACATAAATTAAAAAAAAAAATACATATGTAAAAATGCAATTCTTATATTTTCATAGAGGATCTTATTCTGCTCTATCGTATCCGTCCTCTCCTCCTTGGCTATTTGGAGGTTCCGTTCGGCCATTTGCTATATCGTCATATAGCCGCAATCGCTGCTTTGCTCCGTCAAAGCCATCTTCTTTGGCGTGCTTCAGTGCGGATCGAGCATCCGCAAGGTAGCTCCTGAAACTTTCCTCAATATGGAGGAACCGGCGGATGAAGTTGTTGTTGTTCTTGATCATGGTAAGAGTCTTAAGGATGAAATCATTCATTTTGTTGGAGTTTTTTGAGTTTGTTTTGAAAGATTAAGTAGAGTTTGTTTTAGCAGTTAGGGTTTGGAGATGAATATATTGAGATAATGAAAATGTTAGTTGAGATATGCAATGTATTTATACTAAGCAATGTGTGGGTTGAGTTGCTTTTTAATTAATATATATGTTAGGAAGTTATGCCATAATCATCATCATATCTCTCAATAATGCTGCTTCAAATCTTATTACTAACCCTTCTCATTCCATATTATCCGTTCATATGTACAGTGATGTCAGTAATAATGCATGCATCGGAATTCTAACAGTAGTAATTATGCATGCATCTAGTAATATTTAATTTAATTTTTTTTTATTTTTTAAGAACAAACAACAACGGTTATTTTAAAACAACCCGTTGTCTTTAGTTATAACAACGGTTTTGTATATTAAAACCCGTTGTTATAACTTTCCCCCCAAAATTGAGTCACACTTTGCACAACGGGTTTTTATACATAAAACCGTTGTTAATAGTTTTAACAATGGTTTCCTTAAGAACACTAACCGTTGTTAAAACCTTCTACAACGGACGCTTTAACAACGTCCGCTTTTTTATATAACAACGGTTTTTGACCGTTGTTATAGCCTGTATCTGTAGTAGTGAAAGGAGATGTCATATGTGCTGATCTGTACTGACCATTTGGCCATCCTGCCTGACAGTTCAGGCTTACGTAGGACAGACTTTATGGGTAAGTTGGTCCTGACTATAATTGGGTGACTTTCAAAATAAGGTCTCAGCTTAGTACATGACATTATCAATGCTAAAACATATTTTTCAAGTAGTCCATACCTCAACTCAGCATCTAGCAGGCTTTTACTTACATAGTAGACTGGATGTTGCTGCCCGTCCTGTTCTTTCACTAGGACTGCACTGATTGCTGTGTCGGTGACAGATATGTATACTGACAAAGGTTCTCCCTTTTCTGATTTAGCCAGTAAGGGTGGAGATGATAAATAGGATTTTAGATCCTGGAAAGCCCTCATGTTCGTCCGTCCACTTTGGAATTGTTTATTTTTCCCGAGTAAGTTATAGAATGTCTTGCATCTTTCGAAGATCTTGATATAAAGCGGTTCAGGGCGACTACCCGCCTGTCAATTTTTGGATATCCTTGACGGACTTGGGTGACTGTAGTTCTAAGATGGCCTTTATCCTGTCGGGGCTTGCTTCTATGCCTCTTTTTGTGACCATATATCCAAGAAATTTGCCTGCAGAGACCCCAAAGTGGCATTTTGCGGGGTTCACTTCATGTTATATTTTTGTAATATCTCAAATGCTACTTCCAGTGTGCTTCACGTGATCTTCTCGCATTCTTGGATTTCACCACCATGTCATCTATGTATACTTCCATGATGTCACCTATCCGGTCTTTAAATATCATGTTGACCAGGCGCAGTACGTTGCCCCCGCATTCTTCAGGCCGAAAGGCATGGCGATTAACAAAGATATGCCTCGATGGTCTCGTAATGAATGCGATTCTCCTGGTCACAGGGTGCATCTTTATTTGATTGAATCCGTGAAGCATCCATGAATGTTAGCATCTCGTGGCCTCTTCACAGTTGCGTCTACCATAGCATCAATATGAGGCAGGGGGAACGGATCTTTAGGACAGGCTTTGTTCAGGTCAGTGTAGTCTACGCAGACTCTCCACTTTCCATTCTTTTTCTGCACAACAACTACATTAGCCAGCCACTCAGGGTACATTACTTCCCTGATCATCCCCATATCCATGAGCTTTTCTACTTCTTCATTTATTATTGTATTTCTTTCAGCTGCAAATTTGCGTCTTTTCTGTTGCACAGGCTTAAAAGATGGGTCAACTTTGAGCTTATGAGTAATAATATCAGCGCTAATTCCAGTCATATCAAAATGTGACCAAGCAAACCAAGATGATTTATTTTTAAGGAAATTTACCAGTTCAGGCCTGACATTATCTGGTGCGTCAAATCCTATTAAAACATACCTGTCAGGGTACTCAGGATCTACAATTACCTGATCTGTTTCCATTTTGGGAGGTGCTACATACGTGCTCCTGACAGGATACTGTAATTTCTATGCCAGGGACTTACCTGCCTTGGAAGGCTTCAAGGCTGCTGTGTAGCATTCCTGGGCTGTCTTGTGATCCCCTTTGATTGTGGCTATGCCCCAGTCTGTTGGTATCTTTATGCACTGGTGATAGGTTGATGGTACGGCCTTGACGTTGTGAATCCAGGGTCTGTCCAGGATGGCGTTGTAGGATAACAAGCAGTCAAGAACCCCAAACTTTTCATAGGATGAGACTCCTTCCACATAGGTTGGGAGGTGGATCTCTCCTAGAGTGCTCCTAGTTTCTCCACTGAACCCTACTAGGACGCTGGATTTTTTGGTGATTTGATCCTCGTCTATCTTCATGGCTTTCAGTACATCAAGCATGATCAGGTTTACTGAGCTGCCTCCATCTACCAGGATTCTTCTTACTTTGGCTGTTCCAATCTGCATAGAAATGACCAGGCCATCGTGATGAACATCAGGGATGCCTACTAGGTCGCAATCGTTGAAAGTGATTGTTGGGACTGGATCCAGCTTGCAGGGTGACACGGTCCTCGGTGTCCTGGCTATCTTTTTTTGCCGAGCTTGTCGGGCCACAAATTTCTCGAACCGCCCGATATGAATTTTACTTCATAGAGTGGTGGTGGTGGAGGGAGGTCTGCGGTCCCGCTTGTGCTCCCGATTATCTTTATCCTGGTTTGCATTCCCGCCTTTTGACTTGATCGGGTCTTTTAAGTATCCCGATTTCAGCAGGTAGGCCACTTCCTTCCTCAGAGTGAAACAATCATCTGTGGTGTGTCCAATATCCATGTGAAATTCGCACCATTTGGAATTGTCTCTTCTGGGATTTGGATTTTCTACCTTCCTGGGCCATCTAACAGTCGTTCCCATGTTGTCAAGCCTCTGGATCAATCCTGTAGTATCAACACAAAAGTTATGTTCGGAGATAGGTGGATAAACCTTAACCTTACCTTGATATTCGTGAGTCAGGTTGACTTCTGATTGATCTGGCCTGGAATATGGAGTAGGTCTATAATTGTTCCTTCTGTTGCTTTTCCTACTGCTTTTCTCATGATCCCTTGGTCCACTGGGTGATCCAAGCTTGTAGCTTTTATCTTCTTCCAGCCTGATGAAGGCAAGAGTCTTTGCCTGAACATCTTCGAAGGTGTGGCAGGGATACTTAGTGAGTTCACTGTACAAGTCACTATGTGGTAGTAACCCCTGTCTAAATGCCTCCACTGCTGTTCCAACGTCACACCTGGGTATAGACACTTTTTCTTTGTTGAACCTTGCAAGAAATGTCCTGAGTGTTTCATCAGGCTTCTGTGTAATTCGGTAAAGGTCACTGGATCGTTTCTCCAACTCCCTGCTACTTGCGAACTGCTGGTTGAAACTGTTAATCAGGTTGGCAAAGGAATGGATGCTGCCAGTAGGCAGGTTGATGTACCATTGCAGGGCAGGGCCAGTCAAGCTCGTCCCAAATCCCTTACACAGGCAAACTTGTCTGAATTCGCTGGGAATGGATGCAGCCAACATTTTCTGTTTGTAAAGAGCCACGTGATTTTGTGGATCCGTGGTTCCATCATAGACCCTCATGGATGGAATTGTGAATTTCTTTGGTAGGTCTACTTTGGCTATTTCGTCTATGAAGGGTGAATCAGCATAGCTGTCAGGGGCAGCTTCTTCCATACTGGCAGGTACTCCTGGTATCTTGTCAAATTTTTCATTGAGTTTCTTGATCTCCTGAACTACTGCCATCATGATAGCTGCTGCAGATTCATCAGGTTTGTCATCATTTTTCGGCTCTTCATCACCATCTACGTTAGTGATTTTAGGAGTATTTGGGCTCCCAAAACTGGAAAAATCAATGTTTTTGATGACTGATGAAAATGGGGTTCCTGGTTGGAATCTAGAGCCTGCCCCTTGGGTTTTTTCCAATTTTTGTTTCAGGGCTGACTCAGATTCTTTCAATTGCAGGATCTCTGCTTCAGTTTGGGCCACTTTTTCTTTCAGGCTTTCCAACTCGGCGATTTTTTGGAGAGCTGCATTCAAATGATCTTCAACGGTGGGTTGGGCCATTTTTGTAAGTTTCTAAGTTTTTGTAAGATGAGAAAAAAAAAGGGTTTAAAGAGCTAGATGCCCCACGGTGGGCGCCAATTGTTTTGTGTGGATTTTGCGCAAGGCGAAATCGGGTCAGGGTGATATTGTGCAGGGTTAACTAGCTCTAATTAGATTTCTGGTCAGGTTGACAGGGTACGATTTAAACAATAAATAAAGTAATAGAAACAACAAGACAAACAATTTTGTACGTGGAAAACCCTTAAATGGGAAAAAACCACGGGCACCAAGCCAGGAGAGGATTTCACTATATGATTTTGAGAGAATATTCCAATGATAACAATAATGCTAACGGTTTTGTGTAATATGTGTTCTTCTTCTTATTGTACGAATGATCTCCTTCCAATAGCTCCAAAGTGTTCCTTATATAGTCTTTTATCTTGAACGGCTGCTTTGATCTGGTCATTAAAGGCTAAATATTCTCCATAATTGCTGGTAATAATTACCAAATATATCACTCTTAATTACCGCAATTCCTGCATAATCTTTACACTTAATGCTGCGTATTCATTTCCTTTAATGTACGCGGATTTGGTCAAATATTGTCCTGATATTTGTCCTCTCCATGGCCTGGCGCCTAACTTCATGTGCCCTGAGAGCCTGGCAGTCAGGTTCAGGTGAAATGCTGATCAGGGTGGTCTGCGGATTTCCAGGCCTAACAGTTAGTAATGAACTCGTCTTAATAAAATAATGCTTACTATGTTGGCCAACACTTCCTCATCATATTTGTCACGCGACCGGGATCCTTTAGGCGTGTGCCCTTCTTTATAAGTTACATGCCGATCCAAGTTGGTCACTCCCTTTGCCACCTACACATTAACATGGTAACATTTATACATGTAAATGTGTATCAATGCAAGTCCAAGTGTGATTAAAAAAAAAGTCTCACAGGGGAATAATGCATGCTACTTACGAGGTTCTCTTCTATCTTTCTGTAACCGCCTCGAGAACCATACCATTTCCCCTTCTTGCATGAAATGTTAGCACGATTTCTTCTGCTAACGGCCTTCAAATAATTGTATAAAAGCGCAAGTAGATGAGATAATAAAAAGATTATATAAAGGACTCATTAATTAAAAAAATGATAGGTAAATCGTTAAAAGGTGAGGATATTTAACCTGAAACTTCTCAGTAGTTCTCATCTCTTTGAAAAGATCCCATTGTTCCTGACTGATGGTGGGACACTTGTTTTCTGGTGGGCTCTTACGCATCTCCCTCATTGCCTTGTCCACATACAACCAATCACTAGCAACGTCACACCTCCACTGCCTGTGGACATCCGCTGCCTTATGCATTAAATACTTATCGTGGCTTTCATCGGGTATAATAAAGCCTTCCTTTACACGAGCCAAGTATAACTCCGCCAATTTTGGATTCAAAGTTCTAACATCATCGAAATGGATAAGCACAAACTGTCTTGTGCAACATCCAATCCAACTGGAGAAATAACCCGCATTTGGACCAGTAGGGAAACCCTTCGAGCTCCATGTTATTTCCAACGGCTGTTTAGCGGCTATAGCTGCAAGGACTTTCTGGCACTTCGTAGCACCCCTCTCACCAGGCTTATTATCCTCAGGCTTATTATTCTTTTGACTTCTTTTACGTTTTTCACCCATGATAATCCTAAAACCCAAATATGAATGATATAGGAAATTAACAACTTAACAACGTACATGCAGAGTATTATCTAAAACCCTAAACCCTAATAGGAATGAAAATTTAAAACAACAGATTGAGCTTCTAAAATCCTAAACCCTAATAAGAGGAGTGAAGTAGATGATGCGGGATGATAAAGATAACAAAGAAGACGAAAAACAAACAGATGCATGAAAAAGAAAAAAGATGATCGTCTTAAAACCCTAATGACGAAACACAAAATTAAACTGAACATACCCGATGATGATGATGATGATGATAAAGAGAACGAGCAGGATGATAAGGGAAGGCAACGGAATCTGGGCGTCGGAAATTGGGCGACGGCCGACAACGAGAATGTAGAAAGCGAGGAAGAGAGAAGAATTAACTCAGGATACCAACGGTTGAACTGGTGTTGTGTGTGTTTGTGTATGGTATGCTGTATGTGTTTGTAAATTAGTTTTTTATTAAGACAAACTATTGACAACGGGTTCTCAAAGCAAAACCGTTGTTATATGTTAATAACAACGGGTCAATAAAAGTCAACCGTTGTCAAAACTTTATTACAACGGTTAAAATATACCCGTTGTAATATATTTTCACCAAATTTGCGCCAAAATGAAATATGTCTAAAAATCAATGACAACGGGTAGGGGTACTACAACCGTTGTTGAAAGTAATAACAACGGGTAATGTAACTATACCGTTGTTGAAAAAGTATTAACAACGGGTAATTTAAATATAACCGTTGTTATTGTTGAACCTTTTTTTTTAAATTACTGTAATTCCATTACAGTCCAAACTCTGTAACAATACATACCGTAATGTGAAGCACCATATACTTTAACATTATTCAAAGAATTTCAACACCAAAGATCCACATCGAATAATAAGATCAAGAAAATAAGACAACACCAAAGATGCATGCATACCGCATATCTAAGCTACAGGATTTACCATGCCATGCAAATTTGGGAATTTTTATTTAACAATGACCATTATTGATTTACCAATAAATTAAACCATCAAATTATTGGTCTGAAAATGACTCAAAATGTTGGTCGTCCGTATCACTGTGTCCTGATGAACTATCTCAGGATCGGGGACATTTTTTGGATGTCATAGTTTCTTCGTTAACCCAAATACCTTCACCATGGTCATCACGCATATAGATGCTTTTAGTGTCCTCATCATCAGTGTCAACATCAACGAAATAAGATACAGTGGTAGACTGATCCATTCCCTCAAAAACGACATCCTGATCATCATCACCATTATCGGATGGACTACTCCTTCTACTCCTTATAGACAGTACAACAGACCACTTCTTATCCATAGGATCGGTGACATAGAACACTTGTTTAGCTTAGGATGCTATTATGAAAGGATCATCCTTATTATTGCCAACCTTACCCAGATTGACCAACGTAAATCCCATCTTATCCTTTCGGACACAATGGATGTTGTTATCAACCCAGTTACATCGAAACAAAGGCATTATGAAATCAATGTAATCTAGTACCAATATTTCTTGAATAACACCATAATAAAGGCATTTTCCCCAAATAGGCTTTTTATCTTTTGAAGTAGCAAAGTGCATTGCCTCAAATTCAGAACTCACACCACTATTTTGCATTGTGCTCAACTCATCTTGCTCGCGGGTGTAAAAAGTATATCCATTAATGGCAAAACTGTTGTAAAAGGTGACCCTGGCATTTGGACCTAAACCAAGACGTAGTAACCTAGGAGAGATGTCATCACCAGTTTGATCAGTACACTCTAAGACAATATTCCTAAACCACTCTGCAAACGTCTTCGTATGCTCGTTCGCAATCCACTTCTCGGTCTTGTTTGGGTGATTGTATTTGAGCTCATCTTTGTGTTGTTGAATATAAGGTTGCACCTCATCTTCGTTGTTTAGCACATACGTGTGTGCCAAATGTAACATTTCACGTGTCACAATTTTTTCAACCCGGCCCCTAATACCTTTTCCGATCATCCAGTCACTATGACGATTCTTAGGAACGCCAATCAACTCCTCAGGGGAGAGATGAGCGTAACAATATGAAAGAGCTTCGTCTAAAATAGCGCGTTCAGCAATACAACCTTCCGGACGATACCGATTAGATGTATAGTTCTTGTAGATTTTCATCAATCTTTCGAAAGGATACTGATATCTCAAGTACACGGGCCCAAGGTACAAAATCTCCCTAACCAAGTGAATGGTCAGATGAATCATGATAGTGAAGAAAGAGGGTGGAAAATACATTTCGAACTGACAAAGAGAGGTTACAACGAGGTCCTGCAATGAATTCGCGTCATCGGGATCGATGACTTTCTCGCATATGGACTGGAAGAAGAGACAGAATCTAGTTATAGCATATCTTACCTTTTCAGGTAAAATGGAACGAATAGCCACAGGTAGTAATTGTTGCATCAAAGTGTGACAATCATGTGACTTTAACCCGGTGAGTTTTAGGTCTTGCATCGACACTAGGCTTTTGATGTTCGACGAATAACCATGTGGCACTTTAATTCCATTCAAGCATGCACAGAACTCTTTTTTCTCATTCCGTGAAAGGGTATAAGCTGCTGGCGGTAAAAATGTACGATTACCTCTCTTCTGTGGTGCCAACTCTAGCCTAATACCCATCATTTTCATATCTTCCCTAGCTGCGGCGTTATCCTTTGTTTTACCAGAACATTCGAAGGGTATTGATAATATTATCACAGACATTTTTCTCAATGTGCATGAAATCGAGGCAATGCCTGACCTCCAGGTCAGGCCAATATGGAAGTTTATCAAAAAATATGGATCTTTTCTTATACCCACGAGTAGACAATTTAGAGCCGCTCTTCTTCCCATAATCTATCTCAATATGCTTTACTTTCTGATAAACTTCATGCCCACTCAAAATTCTAGGAGGTTGACGAAGTTCTTGTCTTCCATTGAATGCTTTCTGCATCTTGCGATAACAATGGTCATGATACAAGAACATCCTATTTCCCATATACACATACTTACGAGAAGACTTCATGTATTCAGACTCGATATCCTCCCCACACAATGGACAAGCCTCTTTCCCATGAACTGTGTGCCCAGAAAGGTCGCCATAAGCCGGATAGTCAGATATTGTACACAATAACATCGCTCTCAAATTGAAAGTTTCGTTCTTATATGCATCAAATACTTCTATCCCACTATCCCATAACAATCACAAATCATCTAGAAGAGGTTCCAAATATACATCTATATCATTTCCAGGTTGTTTAGGGCCGGAAATTAACAACGACAACATCAAATACTTTCTTTTCATGCACACATATGGAGGTAAGTTATAAATAGCCAACACTACTGGACAAGTACTATGTTGGCTACTCATGTTTCCGTGTGGGTTCATTCCATCAGCGGACAGCGCTAGACGTAAGTTTCTAGGTTCATTGCCGAACTCGGGATACTTAGCGTCGAACGATTTCCATTGCTTACCATCTGCCGGGTGTCTTAGCTTTCCATCATTTATTCTTCCTGTTTCATGCCAAGTTAACATTTTTGCATCATTGGGATTCGCATAAATCCTTATGACTCTTGGTATCAATGGAAAATACCACAACACCTTAGCCGGGATCCCTTCCTTATCCTTATAACGCCACTCCAAACATTTAGGGCAATTGGTTAAGTTTTGATATAATTTCCGATACAATATGCAATCATTTGGACATGCATGTTGTTTTAGCAGGATTTTCCTGAAGGGATCCGGCTTAGTTATATAGTGATCAGGGTATCTAGTTCTATAAGATTGGAATGGTGTAAATGAATGATGAAGAAAGAAGTAAGTATAAAGAATAACGTTTATATTATTTTGATAGACCGGGTACAATGTTGTATGAATATCTGTATGCTCAAGAGTAAAAAGATAAAGTATAGATAAAATTCGCTAACAATCAATGTCCTTTACAATTGTTAAATTCTCCTATTTATAGTATTCTACTACTCTTCCAACGTTACAATGAATAACGTTATAAATGTATAACGTTCTCCCCAAAGATAGGAGTTGTTGCCGGAATAATAGGGCATGCTTCCTATTAGTTCGCTTGACCCGTTCTCAACTCAACCAATCCTTAGCCTTTTCTCCTCTTTCCGTCCAGATTCATGGATTAAATAGTTTTAGGCTTGGACTTGGTCTTCCTTGAGAATAGGGCATGGTTATCCGCTTATACAATCGCATTTCTGTTTATCCGCTTAATCCAGTCGTATTTAGTACTCCGCCAAGCTATAATATACTTGACTATCGTGCTTCCTTTCCAGGATTTAGTAGTCTTCTTGCCATAATATTCTTCAGCAGCTAAATAGTAGTCGATTTGTCCTTCTGTCTTGATCAATCAGCCTTTGCCGAGTCGGGCCAGTTATGGTCGACCGGCAACTGGGCCTAACAATTGCCCCTTGACATTTTACCCGTGCTGGATCCGTCCAGGGGTGAGATGTCAAATTTACCGGGTTAAATAATTAAGAGACTTACACTTAATCAATGACTCTTAGACTCCTAGTTACCGTTGAACACTATAACGGCTAGGTGATGTCATGCTGAGAGTTTTGCAATCCCTAGGTTTTTCATGCCGTTATTCATCTCCTATAAATACGGTATTTAGGGCAAGGTTATTTTTCATCAAATTTCCTCCTCTTTCTTTGCTGCATATTCTTCCAAATTCTTCAAAATTCTTCTCAAATTCTTCCCTTCTTCTCTCGTAACCCCGTTCGCTATTTTGTATTTTCTCGACTATTTCAATAATAAATCAAACATTTAAAGATATGGGAGCCAAAAAACGCCCCGCATCCTGAAAAGCTGCTGCTTGTTGTTGAGCCCGAACTCGTAAACGTCCAGGAAGAAGAAGTGATGGAGATTGATCCTCCTGCTCGCTACTGTTGCTTTTAAGTACCAGGATTCTGCTTTTCACGCCTTCAATCTTTGGATCCTTACTTTCCTGAAGAGAACTTGTTGAAAACAAATTATGACAAGATACTAAGGGAGAAGAAAATAATTCCCGAATCGACGAGGTATGGATTCCTCGAGTCTTGTCCAGCTTAGGGCTAACCGGGTATCACCTGGTTGGTTCTGTATTTTCGAATGGGCATTCAAAGCGGTGTAAGTTACCTTTTACTCCCTTAATGATTGACACCATCCGTGCTATGGAAGTGTCACCTTTTCAGATTATGCCGATGGTTTGGAAACTTGTTCATTCCATAGAAAATTTATGCGCTAAACACAATCTTGTGATTACTCTCAATGATATTAAGGCAGTATATCATTTTAAAAATCCTTCTGTTGGTCGTTTTAATTTGAGAATTAAGTCAAAGATGACTCCATTAATTACTAACCTGGATTCTGGAGACGACAAGAGTTGGGCAAAGACTTTCCGTTTATCCGGACCGAGACTCGGGATCGGCTTTGATTACTTGAGATATCCTCCTTTGGAGAGTGGTAGGTTTCCTGTACTTTTATTTTGTAGTTATATTGAATGAGAGTGAGGTACATAAGTCTTACCTGTATATTTTGTTTCTGTAATGTTTGTAGCTCCTGATTGGAATCACGATCCTCTAGATGAAGAGGCTATTGCAAGGATAGATGCTTTCCTTGCCATTCCCGAGGAAGAGAGGGCCTGGCCAGCTTGCTTGGGCAGGGGAATTGTTGTTCTCGGTATATGAAGACCAAGCTGATCAAGGGGTTAAAGTACCCAAAGGCAAGCCTAGTTCTACTTGCTCTTTCCCCGTACGTCTTCTCGCTTGCTTTTATGTTGGTCGTTGTCTTCCTGTTGCTTTTTGGTTTGATATTTACGTATATATATATTTTTTTTTTTTTTATATATCCAAAGTGTTTAGGTCTTCTCGCTAGGGTCGCTAGCTTTTCTCGCAAAGGATTTGAAGGCTGGGGTGGCTAGGATTGCTTGAGCAGTCCAAGAGCCAGAAACTAGTGGGAGTGACAAGACTTTGGATATCCCGATTTCGATGTCCCGCCTCCTCAAGATCTGCCCAGGATAGTGTCACCAGAGGTCGTCCAGGCTCAAAAAAGAAAGAGGGAGGATGATATTCTGGAAGAGGAGGAAGGAGGGAAATGACCTATCCCGGCTCAAACACTCAGAGTATAAGGCAAGTGCCTACTAGGATTGATGACATGGATGATGCCCGGGCTCGGATAGATGAGTTTTCTGCAAAGATGAGCGACCAACTATTGTCTGCTAGTACCCTTGATTCGTCTACCAGGGTGGTTTCTATTCGACTTCTCTTGTAACAAGGGTCGCCGAACTCGCTTCCCGTGCTAGAGAGGTTAGTTGTAGAGGGATATTTTTTAATTGTTTATGTGCTTTTTGTTTTACCTTGTATTTGCCTAATTGATTTTGTATGTACGCAGGGGTTGGATGTCTTGGTCACACGCTTGTCACAGGGACGCCTGTGCCAAGATTACCAATTTGGAAGAAAAGCGGATAGGCTAAACCGTGACCGCACACATCCAGGGGGTAATGAAGTAGTGCTCCAATCTCGCTTGGCAACAGCTAAGGAGTCAACCAGGGTCGCTATAGTTTGTGAGGTGGTCTGCGAAAAATGCCGAGAAGGTCAGTCAGGCCGAGTTGGAGGTCGAGAAGCGAGTGCAATGCAGATCGCTTGAAAAAGAATGAGGAGCTTGCTGCTGAAAAGGAGTTAGTGGAGGCGAGGTTGGCTGATGCAGCTCGATTTCTTCGGGAAAGGTCGGGTTGATGCTATGAGGGACCCGAGACCGACCGGCCGATTGAATCCGGACCGAGATGAGACAGCTTTGGATGCTCAGATCCCGACTTGGCCAACATGGGTCAAGAAGAAGAAGTGGATTCTCCTCCTTCCAAGGCAAAGTCTGGTGATCAGGAGATGGTGGATGGTTGTGAGTCGGTTACTGGCTCAAAAATAGCTTTGTTTTTTTTTTTTTTTTTTTTTTTGGGTTTTGGTCTATCCAGGGGGAATGTCCCTGGAATGAATATTTAGAGTATATCAGAAACTTTTTTGGCTCATCCAGGGGGGATGTCCCTGGAATGGATGGTTATTAGATAGGGCCAATTATTTTGGGTGAATAAATATTTGGTCTTTGTTTTGCTTCTTTTTGTGTTTTGACAAAGTACTTTTGTGATGTTGGACGTGTACTGGATCTCGCCAGCTTATACGATCGATCAGCCAATTTTTTCGATCGATCAGGCCAGCGCTTATTCGATCGATCAGGCCAGTTTAATGTGTTATGGGTGGGGTTGTTGCCTGTCTGGAGGGCTTATGTCCCTTGCCTGTCTGGAGGGCTTATGACCCATTTATGTCATACAGTCTAGGAATAGATTTTCCAGGTTTGTATGTTATGTTGAGCTCAATATTTAAAGGCCTATTTTGCAACTGAATTTTGGATATCAGTTGGATATTTGGTGGGGGTGGCCCCCAATCTTTAAGATTTGTTTTTAACTAAGATGCAATATGTAAAACAAGTGTTGAAGATTTCACTAAGTAAATATGAGAGTATAGGTAAGTACTTGGGCACATAATTTGAAGAAATCATATACGGCATTTATTCATATAATTGCAAGTATTATACATGTAGTTTTCAGGCAAGAAGTGTTTAAAGTAAAAAGTTATACCTGGATTGTGCAAATATATTCTATATGTGAAATAGTTTTAAGTGTGTAATATTCCAAGCTCTTGGGATCATTTCTCCGTCCAGGGTTTGTAGTCTATAAGCTCCCTGGCCGACTATTGAATCAATCAGATAGGGGCCTTCCCAGGTTGGGGCCAATTTGCCAGCATTCTTCTCTTTTGTGTTTTGGAATACTTTCCTGAGAACGAGGTCTCCTACCCTGAACACCCTGGCTTTGACAGTCTTGTTGTAGCTTCTTGCAACTCTTTGCTGGTATGCTGCTAATCTGATGCTTGCTGCATCTCTTAGCTCTTCTGTTAAGTCCAGGCTATCCTCCATTAGAGGTATGTTGTTTGTTGTTGTGTTCAGGCTACATCTGGCTGATGGAATGTCCACCTCAGCCGGTATTACTGCTTCACATCCATAGACCAAGGAGTAGGGGGTTTGGCCAGTGGATGTTTTAGGCGTGGTTCTGTCAGCCCAAAGGACCAGGGGGAGCTCTTCAGCCCATCTACCTTTTCTTCTTTCCAGCTTTTTCTTTATGCAGCTGATCACCACTTTATTACTGGATTCTGCCTGACCGTTGGCTTTTGGATATCCTGGCGTGGATGTTACAGATTGATGTTCCATTGGGCACGAGAAGGTCTTGTTCTTTTTCCCACAAATTGTGTGCCATTGTCGCATACTATTTCAGAGGGGATGCCATATCTACATATGATATTATGTTTGATGAATGCTATGACATCTTTCTCCTTGACTTGCCTGTATGATTCAGCTTCTATCCACTTGGAGAAGTAGTCAGTCATTGCTAGCATGAAAACTTTCTGTCCGGGTGCTTGAGGTAGTTTTCCTACTATATCCATGCCCCACTTCATAAATGGCCAGGGTGCGGATATGGAATGTAGTTCCTCAGATGGCTGATGGATGTACGGTCCGTGAATCTGACAGGCTTTGCATTTAGAGCTAAAATCCAGGCAATCGGCTCTTAAGGTGGGCCAATAATATCCTGTTCTGAGTACTTTGCTTGCCAGGCTTCTTCCACCTTTGTGATTTCCACAAGATCCTTCATGGATTTCGATAATATCTGTTCAGCTTCCCGTGGTTCCAGGCATCCGAGGTAAGGTCCGCCTGCGATTTCTTAAAAAGCACGTTGTCAATAATAGTATACGGCGCTTTTATTTTCGTGTTCGGCATCTTGCTTATTTAAGGGTAGGATTCCCTGTTGTAGCCAGTCATAGTAAGGTTTCGTCCAAGAATTAGCAATGTAGATTGGGAAACTTTCATCTTGTTTATTTATTGCGGGTTCTAATAAATGCACAATGGGTATTTTGTCAAAATCAAGGGGACTAAAGTTGGACCCTAGGCCGGCTAAGGCATCGGCCTGGGTATTTAAGTCCCTGGAAATTTGGTCAATATTAAAGTTTTTAAACTTTGATTTTAGCATTTGAACAACATCTAGATAAAGCATCATTTTGGGGTCTTTTGCGATATGTGCCTTTTACCTGGTTGGAGACGAGAAGGGAATCAGTGCGTACCTTTAAATTTTGCACACCAAGATCAATACATACCTTTAATCCGGCTATCAGGGCTTCATATTCTGCCTCATTGTTGGTGGCCTCAAATGCACAGCTTATAGCCTGTACTATCTTATCCCCCTGTGGTGATTTTAGTACTACACCTAGGCCTGTGCCCCTTGTGTTGGCTGCTCCATCGACAAATAGGGTCCATTCTAGGTCTGTTTGGTCGCTGGTCAGTTTATTTACTTCTTTTATTAGGTCAGGTTCTAGGGTCGGACTAAAATCACCACAAAATCTGCTAGTGCTTGTGACTTAATTGTCAGTCCTTGGTTCAAACGTTATATTGTATGTGCTTAGCTGGATGACCATTTGCACATTCGTCCTGGACAATTCTCGGTCTCCTAAGTACGGACTTAATAGGAAGATTTGTTCTGACTATTATAGGGTGACTTTCAAAATATGGTCTTAATTTTGTGCAACTCATTATTAAAGCTAAAACATATTTTTCTAGTAGGCCATACCTGATCTCTGCATCCAGTAGACTTTTACTTACATAATAGACAGGGTGCTGTTGTCCGTCTGCTTCTTTGACCAGACTGCACCGACAAGAAGCCGTTTCTGTGATCGATGTATACTTGTCGGGGTTCATCTTTGACTGGTTTTGCCAAAAAGGGGGAGAGGATAGATATATTTTCGTGTCTTCAAAGGCAAATGATGATCGGGGTCCATTGAAAGTCCTTGTTCTTCCTTAGCAGTTATAGAATGATTTGCATCTTTCTCGATGATCTTGAAATGAATCTGTTTGGGTCGCTATTCTTCCAAATCGGCTTTTGTATGTCTTTGACTGTTTTTGGTGGTTCTAGCTCCAGGATAGCTTTGATCTGCTCAGGGCTGGCTTCTATTCCTCTTTTTGTCACCATGTAGCCCAAGAATTTGCCTCACGAGACTCCGAAGTGGCATTTTTGTGGGTTGAGCTTCATATTGAATTTTTCCAGTATTTGAAAGGCTACTTCCAGGTCTTTGACGTGGTCTTCTGCCTTTTTTGATTTGACTACCATGTCATCTATGTAGACTTCCATGGTGTCTCCTATCTGATCTTTGAACATCATGTTGACTAGCCTTTGGTAGGTTGCACCTGCATTTTTTAATCCAAAGGGCATAGCAGTATAACAATATATACCTCTTTCAGTGATGAAAGCTGTGCTTTCCTGGTCTGCTGGGTGCATTTTTATCTGGTTGAATCCGCTGGAGGCATCCATGAATGTCAACATTTCGTGGCCTGCAGTGGCATCTACCATTGCATCGATGTGTGGTAGGGGAAATGGATCTTTTGGGCAGGCTTTGTTTAAGTCGGTGTAATCTACACAGACTCTCCATTTGCCGTTTTTCTTTTGGACGACTACCACGTTTGCAAGCCAGTCAGGGTACATCACTTCCCTGATCATTCCCATGTCCAGTAGCTTGTCAACTTCTTGGTTGATGATTTCATGCCTCTCTGCAGCAAATTTTCTTCTCTTTTGCTGTACAGGCTTAAAGGATTTGTCAATGTTCAACTTATGAGTAATAACATCAGCATCTATACCAGTCATATCAAAATGTGACCAAGCAAAACAAGACATTTTAGTTTTAAGAAAGCTGACCAGATTTGGTCTGATTGTGTCGGGTGCATCTGACCCTACAAGTACTTTCCTGTCAGGGAATTCTGGGTCTAATATGACTTCTCCTGTTTCCATCTGTGTTTGTGCTATGTATTCTTCCCTGACAGGTGACTTTAATTGCTATGCAAGGGACTTACCTGACTTTGAGGGTTTCAAAGCCTGAGTATAACATTCCTGAGCAGTCCTTTGTTCTCCTCTGATGGTGGTTATCCCCCATTCTGTTGGAATTTTCACGCATTGATGGTATGTTGATGGGATTGCTTTGACATTGTGGATCCATGGTCTGCCCAGGATTACATTATATGAGGATAAGCAATCCATTACTCCAAATCTCTCGTATGAAGCCACGCCCTCCACATAGGTAGGCAAGCTGATTTCTCCTAGGGTGTTTTTTGTTTCTCCACTGAATCCAACCAGGACGCTGGATTTCTTTATGATCTTGCTTTCGTCTATCTTCATAGCTTTAAGGACATCAAGCATCACCAGGTTGATTGAGCTTCCTCCATCTATCAGGATTCTTGATACTTTGGCTGTGCCGATTTGCATTGTGATTACCAGGCTGTCATGGTGTAGACCTGATATTCCTTGCAGATCCGAGTCATCAAAGGTAATAGCAGGCAATGACTCGGGCCTGGAAGGAGGTTGGAGTCTGGATTCCCTGGATATTCTCTTGGCTGCAGAGTGGTCGGGACCACGATTTCGATCCTCCATTTATGAATTTGACTTCATAGATGGGAGGAGGAGGAGGAGGATCTCTGCTGCTTCCTGGGTCTCTCTTATTTTGTCCTTCATCTTTATTCTTTGGCTGCTGGATTATATCTTTCAAGTAGCCTTTCTTTAGAAGATATGCCACTTGTTTCCTGAGCTGAATGCATTCTTCTGTGGTGTGTCCGATGTCCTGATGGAAGTCACACCATCTTGTTGGATCTTTCCTGGGGTTGTCGGATTTCTTTGGCCATCTGACTGTATCTCCCAGGTTTTCCAGGCGTTTGATTAATCCTGCAGTATTAATAGAGAAGTTATATTCAGGGATAGTTGGGAGGCTAGAGAGGTTACCTTTATGTTCTTGTGCCATATTGACTTCAGATCGTTCAGGCCTGGAATAGGGTGCTGATCTGGGATTGCCTCCTTTCTGGTAGGAGCTTTTCCTGTTAGTATGTCCATAGCCCTGCTTTCCTCCGGATGAGTTCGTCCTGAAGTTGAGGTCTTCTTCTAATCTGACATGCTCTAAGGCGATGGATTGAACAGTGGCAAAGGTTGGGCATGCTTTCTTGGTTAGATCTGCATAGATGTCACTGTCAAGCAAGACTCCTTGCCTGAATGCTTCTACTGCTGTTTCTTCATCACATCTGGGAATGGCCACCTTTTCTTTGACAAATCTGGCCAGGAATTCCTTGAGAGATTCTTCAGGAAGTTGCTTTATCCTGAACAGGTTGCTTGGTCTCTTGGCCATATCTCTGCTACTTGCGAATTGTTGATTGAAGGCATTGATCAATTCTGCAAAATTCTTGATACCTCCATTTGGGAGATTGATGAACCATTGTAATGCTGCCCCAGTCAGGGTTGTGCCAAAGCCTTTGCACATGCAGACTTGCCTGAGTTCACTGGGTATTGAGGCAGCCAACATTTTTTGTTTGAATATGGCAACATGATTTTGTGAATCAGAAGTTCCATCATAAGTTCTCATGGATGGGACAGTAAATTTCTTGGGTAGATCAATCTTTGCAATTTCATCTGCAAAGGGTGAATCCGCAAAAGTCATCAATTTCTACTTCAGCCACAGGGTCTGGTACTCCGGGTATATTTTCTATTTTGTTGTGGAGTTTTTGGATTTCCTGAAGCATAGCCATCATTATTGCTGCTTCAGTTTTGTTTGTCTCATCATTGGGAATGGTTGGAGTGCCGGATAATGTATCCTTCTCCGGGGTTCCAAAATTAGAGAAGTCTATGTTTTTGATAATGGATGAGAATGGGGTTCCTGGTTCGAATCTGGTCTTGGAGCCCGAAGCCTGATTTTCCAATTTCTTCTTCAAGCTAGGACTCGATTCCTTCAGCCTATTGATTTCTGCTTCAGCCTGAGCTGCTTTCTCTTGGATTGTTTCCAATTCCTTGATTTTGGCCAGAGCAGCCGCTAATTGTTGTTCAGCGGTGAGTTCCACCATTTTTGTGTGTGAATATTAATTGAAAGATAATAAGGAGAATTTTATTGGTTGAAGAACTAGATGCCCCACGGTGGGCGCCAATTGTTTTAGCAGGATTTTCCTGAAGGGATCCGGCTTAGTTATATAGTGATCAGGGTATCTAGTTCTATAAGATTGGAATGGTGTAAATGAATGATGAAGAAAGAAGTAAGTATAAAGAATAACGTTTATATTATTTTGATAGACCGGGTACAATGTTGTATGAATATCTGTATGCTCAAGAGTAAAAAGATAAAGTATAGATAAAATTCGCTAACAATCAATGTCCTTTACAATTGTTAAATTCTCCTATTTATAGTATTCTACTACTCTTCCAACGTTACAATGAATAACGTTATAAATGTATAACGTTCTCCCCAAAGATAGGAGTTGTTGCCGGAATAATAGGGCATGCTTCCTATTAGTTCGCTTGACCCGTTCTCAACTCAACCAATCCTTAGCCTTTTCTCCTCTTTCCGTCCAGATTCATGGATTAAATAGTTTTAGGCTTGGACTTGGTCTTCCTTGAGAATAGGGCATGGTTATCTGGCTTATACAATCGCATTTCCTGTTTATCTGCTTAATCCAGGCTGTATTTAGTACTCCGCCAAGCTATAATATACTGACTATCAGGCTTCCTTTCCAGGATTTAGTAGTCTTCTTGCCATAATATTCTTCAGCAGCTAAAATAGTAGTCAGATTTGTCCGGTTCCTGTCTTGATCAATCAGCCTTGCTGAGTCAGGCCAGGTTATGGTCAGACCAGGCTAAACTGGGCCTAACACATGTATTTTCTCATATTGCATACCCACTCCTCTTATTAGTTTTTTCGCCTCATATGTCTTAACAGGTAGAACATTAGCATCAAGAAGCAACTCTTTTATCAAGACTAAAAAACTAGTGAAACACGTGTCACTCACCCCATTTGCCCCCTTGATATTATACAACTTCACCACAACCGACATTTTTGTGAACTTACAACCAGGATACAGAGGTGCTTCAGACTCACACAACTTCTCATACATGTTGTTAAGGTCATCCCAATTACTAGTGTCATCACCTACATCTTCAAAAGCAATCGACTCATCATTATTCTCTTCAATATCTATAGACCCAACATTCAACTTCTCTACTTCCAACTCTTCCAACTCAAAAAACTCAGCAAACTCAGGATCATCAGTTAGCCTTTCGTGTACCTCAACATCATCTTCTTCAGAGTTATTCTCTTCCTCTAATGATTCCCCATGAAAAATCCAACGTGTATAGGATCGACTAAATCTCCACTTTTCTAGGTGTATTTTAACGTCCGGAAAAGCCATATAGCTAATATTACCACATCTTTCACAAGGACATGCAATACTAGAAGAACCTTTCAAATTGTTCGAAACGAATTCATAAAATTCAGCTAAACCATCCTTGTAGGTGCGGTCACTCATATTTGCATCAATCATCCAAGTTCGAGTCATTATTCTACATTCGTAATAATAGGCAACTAATTCAAAAAATACAATAATAGGCAAACAAATAAACGAAATTCGGAAAGCAATTAAGCTAAATTATCAACAAATTAGATAATAACCCAAAAATCCTATATCTATAAGCATTGCTAAGAAACATATATATACCTGATTGATAAACACGATGAGGAGAGAAGACGGTGACAACAAAGGATGGCGGAGATGAAGACAGAGAGACGATCGAGGGAGGAATGGAGGATGATATAGTAGCAAAGATTAGCTTGTGTTTGTGTTTTGTAGCGTATAGCAGAATAAAGCAATCTGTTGTTCTTAAGATTTTCATAACATTAATAACAACGGTTATTGAGTCTACAACCGTTGTTAAAAAGTATTAAAAACGGGTTCTAATATAACCGTTGTGATTACTTTTCACTAATTTGGCGCCAAATTATTAACAACGGTTAAAATTTAACCGTTGTTATTAGTTTTTATATTAACAACGGTTTTTCAAGTATGACCCGTTGTTAAAACCAATAACAACGGTTAACAACACAGAACCGTTGTAATTAAGTTTGGTAAAATTCGCGGAATCAGTTCTACAACGTGTTTTGATGATTTTCGTGAATAAGCGTTGTTAAAGGGCCGTTGTGGTTGCCTGTATTTGTAGTAGTGTACCTTAAATGGGTATTTCGTTAAAGAAGGGAGCCAAGAGTACTTTCACGAATTTCCCGAACCTTAGCACTACAAGGGAATGCAACTAGTTGGAATCGAGGTCTTCCGCGATTGCTACTTCATCCCTCCTGAAACGGTTCCTACCGTCAAAACTCGTCAAACACCTTGTTTAGACAAACAGGCTGTTAGCCTTCTGTTTGGAGAAGATTGATTCGTTACAGCGGGACAGGATGAGATCATTACCATGATACTTCAAGATGACCACTTCAACCCCACAACATTGATCACCAAAGTCAATTCAAATCAGCAGAAAGCATGGAGAAAATCAATCAAGTGGACTAATAACCAAGGAAAACTCTTCAAAGTCACCACTGAAGAAGGAGAGATGTTCAAAGGAGAGCCTGAAGACAACGAATTCGAGTCAAAGTCGGAATCAGAGTCTGAGTCTAGAGCAGTCACCAAAGAGTCTCCTCCTGTCGTCACTCCCAATCCCCTTGTTTCTCCTAGCATAGCATCGAGTAGTAATAGCAGCTTGGGAAATGTCCCGACAGCTGTCCCTTTACTGCCACTGACCACTGAATATATGGCTTCTTTGTTTCAACTCTTTTCAAAATTTAATATGAATAAACCAGATTCTGCTTACTCTTTGTGTTATTCTGAATGCAGTTCTATTTATGATGATAACGAGGATGATCCTGACCCAGACTCAGTAGAATTACCTCCCAACATAGTTAAAGAAATATTACAAGAGGGGGAAGGGGCATCAGTTATAGAGAACACCGAACCCATCAACGTAGGAACCGAACTTGAACCCCAAGAACTTAGGATAGGGACGACCCTAAACCCAACTGAAAGGGCCAATTTCATAGACCTCCTACACGAGTTCAAGGTCGTTTTCGCCTGGTCCTACAAAGACATGCCAAGAATCGACAGGGATATTGCAGAACATCGAATTCCAATCAAGCCAGGTTTCAAACCTGTAAAACAGAAGTTTCGCCAAATGAGGACTGAATGGGCTCTTAAAATCAAAGAAGAAGTCGATAAACAATTCAAAGCCGGGTTCATCAAAGTTTCCGAATATTCAGACTGGGTGGCTAACATAGTCCTCGTACCCAAAATGGATGTGCGAATCCGAGTTTGTGTTGATTTCAGAGACTTAAACAAAGCAAATCCCAAAGACGACTTCCCTCTACCATACATCGACATATTGGTAGATAATACAGCAGATCATGCATTGTTATCCTTCATGGATGGGTATGCAGGGTATAATCAGATCAAGATGGCCATAGAAGACATGCATAAGACAGACTTTGTCACTCAGTGGGGCACATATTGTTATACAGTTATGCCATTTGGGCTCATCAATTTTGGGGCTACATATCAACGCACCGCGACCACTTTGCTACACGGCATGAGTCACAAAGAAGTAGAAGTATACGTCGACGATATGATTGTCAAATCCAAGAATAGGAAAGGGAATATCGATAACCTTCACAAGTTCTTCCTAAGATTGCGCAAGTATAACATAAGACTCAATCCTTAGAAATGTGCATTCGGCGTAACGTCAGGCAAGCTTCTGGTATACGTCGTCAGTCAGAGGGGAATAGAAATTGATCCATCCAAGATCAAAGCTTTAATCGAAATGCCACAACCCCAGACAGAGAAGGAGGTTAGAGGATTTCTAGGCAAAGTACAGTATATAAGCCGATTCATATCCAAGCTTACTATGATCTGCGAACCTATTTTCAAAACGCTCAAGAAAACAGATCACACCATATGGGACGACGACTGTTAGAAGGCGTTTGACAAGATCAAGGAGATATTAGCTAAACCACTGGTGCTAATGCCTCCTCAACGAGATCAACCTCTTGGTTTATATCTCACAGTTACTGAAACCGCCATGGGGGCTATGCTTGCACAAACTGTTGGGAAAGAAGAAAGAGATATCTACTACCTTAGTAAGAAGTTAATAGAATACGAGTGTAAGTACACACCTCTCGAAAAGACATGCCTCGCTCTTGTGTGGGTGACAAAGAAGCTACGCCACTATATGCTTAGCTACTCTGTCAAGGTGTATTTTAAAATGGATCCTGTCAAGTACCTCTTTAAGAAACCCGTTCTCAACGGACGTTTGGCAAGGTGGACCTTAATGCTTTCGGAGTTCGATCTTAAATACGTACCTCTAAAATTTATAAAGGGGCGCGCCGTTGCCAAATTCTTTGCAGACAATCCTATCAACGACACCCAAGCAATAGACATGTGGTCATTTCTAGACGAGGACATACTACAAACCAATGTAGACTCTTGGGATCTTTATTTTGATGGAGCATCAAATCTACGAGGGTTTGGAATAGGAGTGTTGCTCACTTCTCCTGAAGGTGAACATACACCACTTTCTGTCAAACTCAACTTCGAGGTTACAAATAACGCAGCAAAATAAGGATCGACACAGGCCACCCCGGAAATAGGTGACAATTACACAGACACAACAAACGTCAGTTTCAATAAATAAATAAATTGTGACACAACTTGAGTGTGTGAGCATGCAACATGACTACAACATGAATGAACCCCTATCAAACAACCACCACCACGATACCGGAACACGCCCAGACATACCGAAAATCACACTGGTACCAGGACACGCCCAGACATACCGATAACCAGACACAAGTACCGGGACACGCCCAGACGTACCGGGTCCGGAAGCCAACCGGATCCCCTGCCAGACGTTGTGTCTCAACCACACGAGTCCCTCCGTAACTCAAACCATTAATGTGCACATCGCTCTTGGAGTGGGAAGCTCCAAGAGACGACTTAAGCGTAAGACGGTTTTCCAATCGTCTTACGTCTCCTCAATAGCCAAGTAACACCACCAAAGATCTCCAACACAACATAACAATGACCATACATGGAAAATGCAACACAACACCAATTATGTGACTCATCATGAACTCAATCCCATCATATCATGGATAAAACTTCCTCAATACCAACACGATATCCAAATCGACTCATACTCGAAATGATGATGAAAGACAAACAAATATGCACACAAAAATATTGAAACCAAGTAGGATAAACTTACCTTTTAGCATTCTTCATGAGCTACTCGAATACCCTACGATTCCATCTCGCAAGACCGTCATAATCCTATATAAATCATGTAGTACCATCACAAATCATCCTACCCTATAACATAATACAAAACCCCTTATTATTACCCACTAATTACCCATATTATGCATATTAATTACTAACTAATTAACTCAAGTGGAAACCCCCAAAATTAGGGTTAGAACTTAAACAAAGAGGAGTGGGATTCAACTTACAAAGTGTAGATGATGAAGAAAAAGATGAGAGATTCCCCTAAAGCAAGCTTGGATCCATGGAAATATGTTTATGGAGGTTTTAGAGAGAAGGGAGAGAGTTTGGAGAGATAAGGAAGAAGATAGAATGAATGAGGATAAGGGGATAAGATTTCCTTATCCTTTATTCTGATTCAGTGTCACTCGATCGAGTGTCGGTCCACTCGGTCGATTGTGACGCAGTTCTCAGCAATGACCAGTTTTCGTAAAACAGTCATATCTCACTCATTTCTTGATCATTTTGGGCGTGTGACCTACCGTTAAAATCGTAAGAGAACAAGATATCGTCTCCAATCGGAATAACATCAATATCATGTCTAGATCTCAAGTTATGACAGTTTTAAAACGACTATTCTATAGACGAACATTATAACAACTCTACTAAGTCTAGTATAGGTTATACTCGGTCCACTTTATAGTTATACTTCACTCCCGAGTAACCTCTAGTCTAGTCTAAGGTCCTCTCACGCATCCCATGGTTTATTTTCAGGTCCCACAATATCCAGATATTACAACCAAGGTGCCTTACCAAGACCACATAATGTATGAGAATGCTACCATCTCGGTTACCCGAGGCATAGTAAACAAAAGGGACCCTCCAGAAACATAATTGAAGTATAAAGTTTAAAGTGGATACATCAAAACCAACTGTAAATGAAGTACAATACAACTGTTCCAAAACTAAAATCCAAGTAAGTAAATAAAAACTGTCTTGACACAACAGCGGAAAACTACTAGCTGACTCGTGGTGACTCATCCTCGGCTAACCCGCGCGCATCCAAGCCATCCCTGCTAAACACTGCTCACCATCACCGAATGGATCACCACAGTTTTCAAAACAATTAAACGAGGTCAGTTACTGTACAACGATATAAGATAATACAACTGTAACATCCACATACACCAAGGTGCCATACCAAGACCATCTAATACATGAGAGTGCTACTATCTCGGTTACCGAGGCAATGTATATCAAATAGACCATCAAAGAACGTACTTTAATTAAATAAGTTTAAAGTGGTTACATGCCGAGACCCAAAACTGCAAAGTACGATACAACTGTTCCAAAAACCAAACTAACTAAAGTAAATGAAATGTTCGACACAACAGCGGAAGTCTCTTAATTGACTCGTGGTGACACATGCCCAGCTAATCCCCCGCGCATCCAAATCATACCTGCTCACCATCCCCGAATGGATCACCATAGTTTTCAAAACAATTAAACAAGATCAGTTACCGCATTCATGATATAAGATAATACAACAATAAGTACACAATCACAGGTCTCCAACATCGTCACATCACCATTCACCTAGCTAGCCTGAAGGTCTAGCCCTGCCAGATTACGGCAGCAACCAGTAATCCTCACCGCCAGTGGGAGATTGCAACCGTTCCCACCTAAGCCCCGCTCATCTTTACCAAGCGAAAACTTATGTTCCTTAAAGTGCACATCCTGTCTTGTGGCGTATTCCATAAGGGGCGAATCAAGGGCGTGGAGCCATTCCCGCAAGTGACTCCACTCAGCCGAGAGCGCACCTCGCGAACCACAGACAATTAACAACAACCAATTACAATACTAATAATACCAAATCAATTACGATATAATCAAATGCCAATAACCAACAACCAACAGCCATCTCATAATCATGTATACAATAACTGGGTAGGAAACCCTACCTGGAATGCAATCACCACAAATCGACACAACGATAGATCAAAAGCGCTCCTCTACGAAATTACCTCTTATCAACACATAATCATAAAGTCACAATCCAATCTAATACCAATAATACTCCCAAAATCCCCAAATCACTCAATTAGGGTTTAAACCAAAGTTAGCGAATCAACATAAAAACTGTACTAGGATCTTACCCACAATACGACGGTCTCAAAGGTGTAAAGAACTCTGCAATTCGACGACTCTAGCCTTGGATTTGATAGCAATGCGAGAGAGGATTCAACATAGATTGTTTTCTCTTTGTAAAATGTTTAGAATAAAAATAAAGGTAAAAGAACTTGGTGAAAGTACTTTATATATCATTCTCACGTTGCTATCAAAACCCGGCCAAAAACCCGTAAAAACCAACGTACTCGATCGAGTAACTGAGGTACTCGATCGAGTAGCCCCTACTCGATAGAGTTGCCCCTACTCGATCGAGTACCCAACAGACAGAACACTGTCCAGAATGCAAAACTCACTTACTCGACAAATTAAGCCTTACTCGATAGAGTATCCAACAGCTCATAAAACCGTAGTATTACAACAACAACAACAAGTACACAGTCACAATCCCCCAACACCGTCACATCACTAATTATCTGACTAGCCTGAAGGTCTAGCCCTGCCAGAATACCAGTCGCAACCGATAATCCACACCGCCAGTAGGGGACCGCAGCCTTTCCCACTTAAGCCCCGCTCATCTCATCGAGCGAGTAACGCATGTTCCTTAATGTGCACATCCTTTCTTGTGACAGGTTCCACAAGAGGCGAATCAAGGGCGTAAAGCCACTCCTTCAAGTGACTCCACTCAGCCGAGGGCACACCTCGCGAACCATAGGCAAACAACAACAACCATTTACACTATCAACAATACCAAATCAATTACGATATAATCACATGCCAACAACAAACAACCATCTTAATATCATGTATACAATAAACTGAGTAGGGAAACCCTAGCTGGAATACAATCACCACAAGCAGCGGATCAAAAGCGTTCCCCTACAAAATCACCTCATATCAACATATAATCATACAATTACAATCTATCATCAACAATACTCCCAAACACCCCCCCCCCCCCTCCCTCTCTCTCATTCACCCGATTAGGGTTTAACCAAAACTAACAAATTAACATAAAAACTGTAAAAGTATCTTACCTACAATTCAACGGTCTCAACGGTATAAAGAACTCCGAAATCCGACAACTCTAACCTCTTGGATTTGATAGCAATGTGAGAGAAGAACTTGCGTTGTTTTGTTTTCTTTTGTAAAAGGTTTAGAATAAGGTAAAAAGATAAAAGAAACTAACTATTCCACTTTATATAACTTTCACGCGTTGTTATCAAACCCGGCCAAAAATACGTATAACCCGACTTACTCGATCGAGTAACTAAGGTACTCGATCGAGTTGGCCCTACTCGATCGAGTACCCTAGCGGCAGTACTTACTCCAGAACGCAAAACTGACTTACTCGACAGAGTAAGCCCTACTTGATAGAGTACCCAACAGCTCATAAATATGAAGTATTACACCATGGTCAGACGACACAAGCAGCTCGATCGGACAACTTGAAGGGGATAAGTTGATCAACAATGGCTAAAGTTGGATGACATGGGCAATTGTTCCTCCTTAGGGCTGCTACTATGTCGACATGAAAAAGATGTGGCTGTCGATCGACTTGAGGATGATGTCGATAGACATGGCATCAAAGATAGATTGACAAAAGTAGAATAGCCTTTTAGTTGTGTTCACAGTGTCGACAAACTAAGTGTAAATAAATTGACATAATGAGGGAGGTCGATTGACAAGAGCTTATGATCGATAGACAAAGCGGGTTATTCAATAAACAAAGCTTGAAATCCTTCCAAATTGCATCTATTAAGCTCATCTACGCTCCTCTTGGCTTCCCTCTTGCTCAACTGGAATGGGTCTGACCTATAAATGCATAAATGTGTCTCGAACCTGCAAAGGACACGAAACGTACCAAAGTAGCAAATATGGGAGGAAGTAAAGCGAAATAGTCAAGTAAGCTCATAGAAATGCGTGCCAAAAATATAAATAAATACATCCAAAAAGGCTCACATTGTAAGATTTATGAAAAATGATTGAATGTGTGTATATTATTGCAAAGAATACAGGGGTTTATATACTAATACAAGACACGAGATATGGAAAGCGATGACCTAATTACAAGATAAAGAATAAGGACATGAGATTACAATTTCCTAACTACAATACACAAGATTATTTATGCAATATTATTTACTTGGAGAACAAGAAGACGATATAGTATTGACATGCTCCCGCAAGACGGTCGGTCGAAGAGTAAGACCAGTCTTGGACACTAGAGTGATAAAACGAGAACGAGGAAGCGACTTGGTAAGTGTATCGACGAGTTGATCAGAGCCATTAATATGTTGAACACGTAAGGAACCTTTCTGAACATGCTCCCGAACAAAATGAAACGATAGCGCTAGATGCTTCATACGAGAATGAAATATCGGATTAGCCGAGTAATGAGTGACGCCCAAATTGTCACAATAGATGGTGGGAGTGACAAATAGAGGAACACCAATTTCGGATAATAAGCCACGAAGATAAAGAATCTCAGCCGTGGCAGCAGAGACGGCCTTAAACTCATACTCGGTCGAGGAAAGCGAAATGGCACGTTGCTTTTTAGAGGACCAAGATACGGGGTTGGATCCAAGAAACAAAATATAGCCACTATTTGAGACGTAATCTTGAGTATCACCCCCCCCCCCCCTCCCTCCCCCTATCAGCATCAAAAAACGCATGCAAAACCAACGGGGAAGAACGAACGAGATGAATACCAAGATTTAGAGTACCGTTTAAGTATCTAAGTAAACGCTTGAGAGCAGTCCAATGAGGGGTAGTCGGATGCGAGAGAAATTGCGCCAGTTTATTGATAGAATACGATATGTCGGGGCGAGTGAGCGATAAGTATTGAAGGCTACCAACAATAGTACGATAAGTAGCTTCATCAAAAATAGGTAAATCAGGATGCTTAATGAGAACAGAGTCAGCGGACATCGGAGTGGAAGCCGGCTTACAGTCAGCCATGTTGTAACGAACCAAGAGATCAGAGACATACTTGGATTGCTTCAAATGAAGACCATCGCGAGTAGGAGTAACTTTAATACCAAGGAAATAGGATAACAAACCAAGATCCTTGAGCGAAAAACGAGCGGGAATATCAGAAATAAACTTCGAAATAGCGGAGTTAGATGAACCTGTAACTATAATATCATCAACGTAAACGAGCACAAATAGACAGTCGGAGGCGGAATTGCGAATAAACAATGACGAATCAGAAATAGAATTAGTAAAATTATAAGACAATAAATAATAACGAAGTTCCGTGAACCAAGCTCTCGGAGCTTGCTTAAGACCATAAATCGCTTTGGACAACTGACAAACATGGGTCGGATGTTTAGCATCGAGAAAACCGGGAGGCTGAACCATATACACCGTGTCTGTCAAATTGCCCTGCAAGAACGCATTATTAATATCAATTTGACGGAGTGACCACCGTTTGGTGACGGCAAGGCTAATAATGTGACAAACAATGGCAGGTTTGATAACCATACTGAAGGTTTCTGAATAATCAATCCCAGGATGTTGATTGAACCCTTTCGCAACCAAGCGAGCTTTATATTGCTTAATCGTACGATCCGAATTATACTTGATTCGAAATATCCATTTACATCCAATAACATTTTGGGCCGTGGTATGAGGAACAAGAGAGCATGTCTTGTTGCGGGTAAGAGCAGCGTATTCATCAAGCATGGCTTAACGCCATTGAGGATCAATGAGCGCTTGTTTGACAGTGGTGGGGGTGATATATGGGCTATGTGTTTGAGCAGAGAGCGCATAGCGAGGGTTAGGTTTAACAATGTTGTTGGATAAGCAAGTACCATGACGAGAGGGAGTGGGGAGAGGTGGTGGCTGGGGTGGTAGGGTAGTGGCAGGGGAAGGTGTCGTGATTGAAGAGGACGCATAACGAGGATTGGGTTTAACAATATTGTGTGAGAGACGGGTACCTTGATGAGATGAAGGGGGTGGTGGCGGTGGTGGTGGGGGTGGGGAGGGAGACGGGTTAACGGGGGAGGAGGGGTGCGGGTAAGAGGAGAGGAAGGAGGAGATGACGAGGGCGAGGGAGGAGCAGATGAGGAAGGGGAGGTGGATATCGGGGTGGGAACAGGATCAGTGATAATGGGCAGTTGAAAAGAAGTCCACTGGGTGGTCGAAACAGGGGAGGAAGAAGTCATTTTTAGGAGAGATTGTAGGGGATGTCAGTATCCACAAAGCGGACATGACGGGAAGTGTATGCACGTGAAGTTAGGGGAGCGAGACAGAAGTAGGCGGATTGGGTATTGGAGTATCCTAAGAATACGCAAGCAATAGAACGAGGTTCAAGTTTGTGCTTGGTATACGGTCGCAACCAAGGAAAACAAAGGCAACCAAAACTATGTAGTTTTTGGTAATTTGGTTGTTGATGGAATAATTTGAAGTATGGAGACTCGTTTTGTAGGGTAGGCGTGGGAAGACGATTGATTAGATAAGCGGCAGTGGTGAGGGCATATGGCCAGTATGTCGTGGGTAATTGGGCGTGTGGGAGGAGAGCAAGACCCGTTTCCACGATATGTAAGTGACGACGTTCCGCAAAGCCATTGTGTTCGGGAGTGTGCGGAGGGGATGTAAGGTGAGTAATACCCGTGTCAAGTAGTGAGGGCGTGAGTTTCAGAAATTCTCCGCCATTATCGGAGTAAAATTGTTTAATAGGACGATTAAAGTAGTTTTCAACAATGGCACGAAAACGTTTGAAAATTGTTTCGGTGTCGGATTTATTTTTGATTGGTTAAAGCCAAATATAATGTGTAAAGTGATCGACAAATAACACATAATTGTGAAGTTCGGTCGAGTGAATTGGGGCAGTCCAGACATCCGAAAAAATTAAATCGAGTGGGGCATGTGAGACAAGAGTAGACGAGTGAAACGGAACCTTATGACTTTTATTAATTAAGCAAGGAGTATAATACGGATAATTGGAAATATGAAACTTAAAACGAGAATTTAAAAGCTTGAGTGTGGCGGATGACAGATGTCCTAATCGATGGTGCCAAGTGTTGGAGGAGACGGATGCAGTGTTAGCACATGGGGTTGACGGTGTCCACTCATATGCTCCGTTGTTAAGCGGGCCTTGAAGGAGAGTTAGTCCCGTTGTGCGTGCCTTTATAAGAAAAGAAGTGGGTGAGAAAACAGCGATAGCGTCGTTGTCACGACAAAATTGATTGACGGAAAACAGATTTTTGGAAATTCGTGGAACACAAAGTACATTATATAAAAAGTAAAGGAGTTGAAGAATGAAAGAACCTATATGTCTGATCGGAAGAGACGAGCCATCACCTATTACCAAATCATCGGGACCTTCATACGGGTTGTGAAGGGCTAAGGTATTCAGGTCATGGGTAATATGGTGAGACGCGCCAGTGTCAATGGTCCAAGTGTGAGGGTCGGATGGAGAGGCGTGACTAGCCGTGTTAGCATGGGGTGGAGAAGCACGGTATTGGCCGGTTGGAAAGACAACCATGGGAAAGTCAACCTTCAATTTGCGACAGTCGGATGCAACATGGCCTTTGATGTCACAGTAGTGACAACGGTCTTTGTATAGAAGGGGGGGTTAGTCGTTGGTTGGAGGTGTGGAGGACGGGTAGGATGTTTTGGGTGGGTAAGTGTTAGGGCGAGGGGAGTAGTTGGGACGATTATAGTTGGAACGGTTTTGAGCAACTTGGGCAGCGGGCGAGAAATTGGGTGGGACAGTAGCTTTGTTTCGAACAGTGAGTTCGTGTTGAATAAGCTTTTCATGTAGGTCTTCGAAGGAAATCGGGTTGTCACGAGCCTTGACGGACTCGATGACAGGGCCATAAAGGTCATAGTTGAGGCCATCGAAGATAACAGTTAAGATATCTTCGATGTCTATAGGTCGATCAAGTTGAGCGATGTCGTCAGTGCAAGATTTGACGGCTTGCATGAACTCAGTGATAGTACCGTCACCAAGTTTAAGGGTTTGAAGACGGGCTTTTAGTTGAAGTTTGCGTCCACGAGATTTGTTAGCGAAGGTGCGGGATAGAGTAGTCCATGCCTCGTGGGCAGTTATGGCATGGATGATAAGTGGGGCTACGGTGGAAGAAAGAGTGCCGGTGAGAGCACCGACGATGAATTGGTCTTGACGGTACCAAGTCTTATATGCAGGATTCGGTTTGGTTTCGGGGTTGTCACCATCTTTGATAGGTGCCGTGGTAATGGTTTGAGGAGGGGCGGGAAGAGTGCCATCGAGATAAGGGAAAAGGCAGTGGCCGTTCATGGTGGCTCGTATTTGGAAGCTCCATTGTTTGTAGGTGAGGGTGTCAATGAATTGAATACAGTTTTGGAATTGATGACGGAGATGGGTTTGGAAGGTTCATCGGGGTTAGGTATTTGGATGTTATTGGACGACATGGTGGCGAAACAAGAAGACGGATGGGACGATTTATATTGATTCTATTGATACCATGTAAGATTTGTGAAAGATGATCTAATGTGTATATTATTGCAAAGAATACAAGGGTTTATATACTAATACAAGACACGAGATATGGAAAGCGATGACTTAATTACAAGACGAAGAATAAGGAAAGGAGATTACAATTTCCTAAATACAATACACAAGATTTTTTACACAATATTATTTACTTGGAGAACAAGAAGACGATATAGTATTGACACGCATCAGAGACCCATGATGGGAAAAAACGGTAGTGAAGCTAGTAGAGACGCTCGCCTCTATGGCGAATAATTTTTTTGCAATTTTTAATTAAATTTTACGAATTTTTTCCGAGCGCTCCTTACATTATTACCCATTTATCGTCCATAAGTTAAAATTCAGGTTACGCAACTACGAAAGAAAAGCTCTTGGGAGTCCTAAATTGAGTTGTAGTATTGTAGATTTGTAGTAGATGCGGTGAACATGAAGCATAGGACGAGAAAGGCAAACGGTAGCAACATGAGAAATGGGCATTTTAGATACATTGAACTTAAAGGAGGACAATACCTTAGTCGGTGAGTTAGTACATGTAAGTCATAGTAGTCCTATCCAATTTGTATGCACAAAGTATCCTTTTAAACCGACATTATTCGTCTAAATTTATAGATAAATAATATTTCTCTTATAAAATAAAAGTGGATAGTGCAAATAAATGGGAAATAAATAACCGTAATTGTCCTCTCACTTGCATTTTATAAGAGGCCACTATTTGTATACGGCTTTAAACGAATATTGTCCGTATATAATAAGACAGATTGTTTTGGATGTATACGATTACGACACATCCGATGGATTGATTGATTAATGGGACCAAGTCCAAATGCCACCGGCAGCTTCCACGTGGTCTTTCAATTCAACATCTATTCCTGCTACTCTAACCTTTGACCACACGTGATCCCTTACCCCACCTTTCATAACGTGGATTATTGTCTTTGAACTTATTTAGGACATTAGGTTTGTTAACAATTTGGAGGTTTGGTGACAAATCTCTATGTTATTGGGAATGGGGGTTGAGGTTTATAGATGAGAATGGTTACAATTTTGTATACAGGTTTGTGTTTTTTGTTGTAAGAGATAGTGGACCCCATATAATATACTTTTATGAGGTTTGTCTATATTTAAGAGGTTTGTCTATTATTGTATTGAGGTTTGTTGTTAGAAAGGTTTGTGTGTTGAGTGATGTAGCATTAGCTAGACAAACCTCAATTGGGGTTTGTCTATTGCTAATGCCCTTATTACGTACTCTGTATCAATATACGAACAATACACCTTGCTTAAAAGTTTAAAACGGAACTTTCGTTTGGCGTATGATAAGGCCAACGCCTCTATTTGCTTTCAAGCCTATAAGGATTCAAATGAATATCAGTTGTTCCTTTTTTCAGCTTGTCCTATGAAACGTAAGTGATGGGGCATATTCTGCACCCGCTGACCGAGTCAACATATTGAGCAAGGTCAAAGCCAAAAGACAGGAAGTCAACGTATTAGACAGCATAACCGACGCAACCTGTCGGCCTGTCACTTAGGTCTCGGCTGGGCAACTAGCCAGCCGGGCGGCATATCCGCGTACTCATACCCAAGACCCCTCGGCATGGAGTCAACCAAGTTCGTCGGCCTGCCATGGGTCCCTCGGCCGAGGGTAGATCAGTCTTTCCACCTGCTCTGCCACTTGGCCACTTGGCCACTACGTAACAAAAGGTGAAAGTCTATAAATACTCTTCAACCCTCATTGAGAAAACGATCCAAATAATCCACAATTCACCCTAATACTCACTATAAATCTGGTATAAACTCCCTTATCTCTCTACAATATACTTTGCCAAGTAACACACAACTTAATCTCTTTAAGTTTATTGACTTGAGCGTCGGAGTGAGTTCGCTCGGTACCAAGCTGAGCCCTCAGTTTGTTCATTGTTTCAGGAGAGGCCGAAAGGAAGAGTCAAGCAAAGTCATCATTCTACAAGCTTACGTGGTAACAAATCCTGCTCCGGAATTACACCCGGAACAATTGGCACCGTCTGTGGGGAAGACTTACTAAAAGCTAGTCACCTCCCTTATAAAAAAAAAAAAAAAAACAAAACAAAACCCACCCAGCAAGCTAGGAAGATGTAAAAACAACAAGAAATAATTGTGAGCGACGAAACTGCATTCTACCAGGATGACACATCCCTAATTCGAGATCGGGCGATCCCCCACCGTACGAGTAATTCAACCCGCGTACGGGATGCCGATACTACCGAAACACCACCGCCTACCGGACACGTCACACATGGGACATGTGGTCGATGCACCAAATCAAGCTATTCCCCGGACCTGATGGGTAGTACGCCGATCACCCCCGCCGCAACGACGGTGACGGCAGCACACCCGCAGGTGACCAGGGCCCATAAAGTGACTTCGAACAACTTGTCCGGGGCGATACAAGGAGCCATGCATGCAAGGACGCCGGCGGAGCCCGTGCTGCCAGTGGCAGACCAAAGTCCTTCCCCCACTCGCGGGAGGACAACGTCGCCGCGGCAACAACGAGGCCACCCCGGAAGAAATGAAGAAAGAAGCCCGACTCACCAAAGTCGGACAATGACAAGAAGCCCTTCCCGCCACGGGGAGAGAAGCCGGACTAATGTCGCGAGGAGCCGATCGCCGCGTGTCATTCGACACGTGGTCAGACAGCCCCGCAGTGCCTATGTCCTCGAAGTCTCGGTGCCGACTAAACTGAAGTTGCCGTCCCTATCATACAAAGGGGACAGTGACCCAACCGACCACGCCGAGGCTTTCGAGTCTTACATGTCGGTATGGGAGCAGCCTGATGAGGTATGGTGCCGAGTCTTCCCAACAACCCTGCATGGGATGGCCCAGAGTTGGTACTAGGGGCTACCTAATGGTTCGGTATACTGCTACGCCGACCTAAGGGATAACTTCATATCCCAGTACGCCTGCAACAAGAGAAGGGCCGTGGAGACATCGGATCTCCTCACTATCCGACAGGGGGAGGACGAGTCTCTACGAAGCTATGTGAAGAGGTTCGACGCAAAAGCTCGGCGGTCAGCAGATCCGTGAGTCAACACCGAACTGGCGGCCCTTCGCACCGATGAAAGGCCTCCGAAAGGCGAGATCAAAAATGAGTTGATCAAGTGCGAGGACCTCAACCTCGACTCCGCCGTAAAGATGGCCGACCGAGCCGTAAAGGTGGAGGATTACCACAAGACCTGGTAGGCCACAGTGAAGTTGGGCACCCGAAAGGAAGAGCCGCCGGAGAATGCGATGAAGGTCGCCGTGACATGAATTGGTCACGGCCGAGAGATTTAACAGAAGCGAGAACTCGGCGGCGCCGGGGAGTTCGGGACCATACACCCGTGGAGCGATGCAAATGGTCTCACCCCCTGGTCAAATCTCCGGCCGAGGTCTTCGCCCGAGCAAGAATGAAGGGCGTAAGTGGCAAAACCCCCAAGACGAGGGCGGAAGGCGACGCAAACCAATTTTGCGATTACCACGGCCAGGCCGGCCATAAGACCGACAACCGTCGGCATCCAAGAATGTCATCGAGGAGTCGATCCGAAAGGGGGCCCTCGGCAAGTACGTAGTCGGGGCCCCGAAACAAGCTCCGACGGGGGCTAATAGGAAATCGATTCCGAGAGGATGGGAGTGATCCAGGTGGTTATCGGAGGAAACGAGAACGGAGGGTCATCTAATGGGCACAAACGGCACCTAAATGAGCTTTACCAAGCCATCAACTTTGTGCCCACCACAACGATCCCCGCTTCCACCGTCCCCGATATAACCATCGGAAGGAAAGACTACGAAGGAGTCGTAGCCCGCACAGACAACCCGCCGGTAGTCCACCTGGACATAGCCAACCACTTGGTTAAGAGGTGCCTAATTGATACAGCGCCTACACGAACATCATGTTCGAAATGCTTCCTCAATCTCGGTCAAGATTGAGGACCCGAGCCCCCGCACCAACCCACTATACACTTCTCTGGGGGGCCGGCCTGGTACCCCTAGGGTCAATCAGGTTGCCGGTGATGTTCGGCCAGGCGGATGTGGCCAAGAATGTTTTATCTGAGTTCGTGGTCATTGATGGTTCGTCCGCCTACAATGTTCTGATAGGCCGGGTTACTTTGAGCGAGGCTGATGCTGTAATGTCCATCCGGGCCCTGACATTGATGTATGACTCGGACCGGGGGGAGGCACAAAAGCTCGTCTCAAAGGACGAGAGAGACGAAATTGTCAATGTCCAAATATCTGCCAGAGAGTGTAACATGCAATCCCTCAAAGTGGCGAAGAAATCAGAGAAAGGGAAGAGCCCATCCTTACAACAGGAGGGTGATCCGATGAACACCGTCGGCATGGTCGAAGGAGCCGAGACCGAGCAAGTGGAAATTGACCCGGGGCACCGTAATCGCTTGTCGGTGTCGGCCTGGAGCCAAAATTCAGAGCCGATCTCCTAGACCTGCTGAGGAAGAACAAAGACGTCTTCGCGTACTCAGCCGCCGAGATGCCAGGCGTGAGCCGAGAGGTGATCGTTCACAAGCTGAACGTGCTCTCCACCGTTCGCCCTGTCAAGCATAAGATGAGGAACTCCTCGGCCGAGAAAGACGAGGCCATCAAGGCCGAGGTAGACAAACTATTAGAGGCGGGCTTTATCATGCCTTGTACTTACCTTGAGTGGCTAGCCAATGTTGTAATGGTGAATTGAAGAAGTCATCAGGGGGGTGGAGGATGTGTGTTGATTTTACAAATCTTAATAAAGCATGCCCTAAAGATTGTTATCCCTTGCCTCGAATAGATAGTTTAATTGACGCAACGGCAGGCTACACTATGCTGAGCCTGCTAGACGCCTTCTCAGGATACCATCAGGTATTCATGGTCGAAGAAGACATGCCTAAGTGCGCATTCATCACCATACACGGCAAATACATGTATAAAATGATGCCGTTCGGTTTGAAAAACGCTGGCGCAACTTACACTAGGCTGGTGGACAAAGTGTTTCAAGATCAAAAAGGGCGAAATATCGAGGCTTACGTCGACGATGCTATTGTAAAAAGCAAGTCCGACAATGAGCACTTGGCCGACTTGAGCGAAACATTTTGTTCACTAAGAAAATATAAGATGAAACTTAACCCGATGAAATGCAACTTCCGGTGTCCGGGCAGGTAAGTTCCTCGGCGTGCTTGTCGACCAGGGGGAATTGATGCCAATCCAGAGAAAATCAAAGCAATACTAGACCTGCCGGAGCCGAGAAATCGAAAAGAGGTGATGATGTTGACCGGGAGGATGGCGGCTCTCGCCCGTTTCATCTCTCGGTCAGCCGACAAGAGCACCCCATTCTTCAAAGTGTTGAAGGGGAATAAAGACTTCACTGGGGAGGAATGAGCACGGCTTTCAGAACTCGAAAGCTCATCTTCAAACTCTCCCGACCCCGTCCAGTGCCGACGCTGGGAAACGCTATATCTATACTTAGCGATTACCTCGGCCACGGTCGATCTTTGTAATCGTCGAGAAAGAAGACAAGCAAAGAACACCCAATCTACTTTGTCGGCCATACACCGCCGCCCGCCGAAAGAAATTACCCACCGATTGAAAAAGCGCCTTTCTTTGTCGTCGTTTCGCAAGGAAACCGAAACCTTACTTCGACGCGCATCCCGTGACGGTCTTAACCGACCAACCATTGGAGAAAGCATTGGAAAAATTTGAACAATCCGGCAGGCTCATCAAATGGGCAGTAGAGCTATCCGGCTTCGGCATTCAATACAGGCCGAGGCCCTCGATAAAGGGGCAGGCACTTGCAGACTTCCTGGCCGAGTGCACATACCAAGAAGAATCACAACCCGGCGTATGGAAAGTATATACCGATGGGTCCTCTACGGCGAACAGCTCAGGAGCCGGCATCCTTATCATCAGCCCAAACGGGGACGAGTTTGAGTATGCCTTGAAGTTTACCTTCTCGGCCTCAAACAACGAATCCGAATACGAGGCGGTGATAACTGGAGTCGAGCTAGCTAGAGCTGCCAGGGCGGAACACATTGTGTTGAAGACAGACTCACTATTGGTGACTAACCAAATCAGAGGAGAGTATGAGGCTCGAGACGATGGGATGGTAAGATACCTGGAAAGAGTAAAAGCTGACACTGCAAAATTGAAATCTTTCCAAATCCAATGCATCCCAGTGTCCGAGAACAACCGAGTCGACGCTCTCTCAAAACTTGCCGTTCGACCATCAAGAATGTCACCAACCGTCTTTGGTGGATATCGTGAATGCTAAAAGCATCACTGAGACCGTCGGCATGGTGGGCGACATAGAAGCCGAGACGACGTGGATGACTCCGATAATGAAATACAAACTAACAAAAGAGTTACCGGAGGACCGCAGTCTCTCTCAGAAGATAAAGAGGATCGCTGCAAGGTACTTGGTGTTCGAAGGAGAACTATACAGAAGGTCCGTGATAAGACCACTTTTGAAATGTGTCGGCCCAGCCGACGCGGAGCTCATACTGGCAGAGATTCACAAAGGCATCTGTGGACATCACATGGGGGCAAGAACGCTAACCCATAAAGCTCTACGAGCCGGCTACTTCTGGTCTACCATGCTTGAGGATTCCAGAGCTAAGACCAAGAAGTGCAAAAATTGTCAGATGCATGCTCCGGTGATACACGCACCCTCCCGAGACTTACAACCAGTACTTAGCCCCCTACCATTTGCACAGTGGGGGATGGATTTATTAGGGCCATTTCCGACGGCCTCCGGAGGAAGAAAGTACCTGATCGTCGCCGTTGATTACTTCACCAAATGGGTCGAGGTTGTCGCGGTACCTGCCAAGACCACGGCGGCCGTAAGAAAGGTGATTTGGGAGAACATCATAACTCGTTTTGGGTTACCCCAAGTCATGGTATTTGACCACGGCCGAGAGTTTTGGAGTGACATGGTGATGAACTGGCTAGAAGAACTCGGTATCAAGTTTGCATACTCCTCCGTCTGCCACCCTCAGAGCAACGGGCAGGCGGAAGCAGCTAATAAAACAATCCTAAACGGGCTGAAAAAGAAGGTTGAAGATCTAAAGGGAAGGTGGGCTGATGAACTACCCGGCGTCCTGTGGTCCCTTAGAACCACGGAGAAAGAAGCAACGGGATACGATCCATTCCACCTTGTCTATGGGTCCGCGAGGCCGTCCCGCCAATTGAAGCAGATGGTGCCAACATTCGAACGCAAACCTTTAACCTGGGCGAAAATGAGGAAGGCCTGAAAGCCTCCCTAGACACTGGTCGAAGAAAGCCGAGAGACACGGCACGGCTTAACTTGGCGAAAAGATATCAAAACCGAATGAGAAGAGCATACAACCGTAGGGTCCACAAAAGGGACTTAAGAGTAGGAGATCTAGTCCTAAGAAAGTCGGCCGCCACAAACAAAGGGAACGTCCATGGAAAAATGACGGCCAACTGGGAAGGACCCTACAAAGTTGTTGAATAAATGAGACCGGGTACATACCGGCTGACGGACATGGAGGGTGTTCCTTTGATGAGCCACTGGAACACGGACAACTTAAGGAAATATTTTGTATAACGGCGGAGGTGTCCGAGACCGTTGTGGACACCCCAACGCATGATTACACCTTATGAAGAATAATCCAAGTTTTTCATCCAAATACTAGTCCCCTCCATAGTCATGCCAAAATAGACGCCGCGGCCAAAGCCGGGCAGTCACTACCGAAGTATAAAAGCGTATAAGCACTGTTGAGACGCAAATCTGACTACCCCGACCAATCCGGGAGTGGCAGAGGAAGCGATCAATATGTCTATAGATACGGAAAGCAGTCAAAACGTAAACTCAGTTGCCTCGGCTAAAGCCGGGAACGACGAGGGAAACGCGATCTGCCAACAGCAGTTGATACTCGCGAAAGCGACCAACATGCTTAGGAACGTATAAGTACGGTTGAGAAACGCAAATCGGACGCCTCGGCCAGACCGAGAGTGAAAGAGGAAGCGATCAACATGTCTACAGATACGACGCCGCCGAGCCAGAACCTCGATTGCCTCGGCCAAAGCCGGGAGTGACGGGGACACAACGACCGATACGCTAACATGTTCACAACGGCGGTCGGGAAACGCAAATCTGACGCCTCGGCCAGACCGAGAGTGAAGGAGGAAGCGACCGACATGCCAACATGTTTAAAAACGTTAAGTACAGTTGAGATACGCATTCTAACTGCCTCGGCCAAGCCGAAGGTAAAAACGGAAAAAAAGCGCTCAATTAATAACGAAAGAAGACAACTGAATGAAGGATTGTGAACAAAGCCCCGGCCAAGCCGAGGGCAAATAAACAAACTTTATTAAACATGTTTACAGTGATACAAAAACGAAGTCGACCATCCCAATAAGGATAGCCTAAACTCAACCTACCAAAGTTTTACAAAAAAAGAAGAAGGAACAACAAAAAGTATCACATTGAGACAATGAAGCGCCAAAAGGATGGCAGGGAGAGAAGGCTCAAAAGTTGGCCCCCCGAACAGTGGCTATCCGAAGGGCCAGGTGAGTCCGGTGACGACCGCCCGTCTCCCTATGCTTGTTCTTGCTCGCCACCACCAAAGAAGAAGAGATCATCTTTGGTGGCCGGCCCAGAAGAAGGCTTGGCAGCTTCACGTGCCCTTGCCCTTTCAGCCTCCTCTCTGGCCTCCTTCACCTTTGCAACATGGGCCGCCTTGGCCTCAGCTTCCTGAGCAGCCTTCGCCGCCTCCGCCTTCTCCGCAGCCGCCTTCTCCGCAGCATCGGCCTTCTCATCCAGAAGCCGGTCAAATTCTTGCCACGGGAAGGAGCCTTCAGGAACGAGCTCTTTGATTGCCTCCCTGGCAGCCTCTTAAGCTTGGTCCCGGTACCGGGCACACATCTCAGGTATAATGGCAGTTTGGAGCGTCTCAATGTCCTTCTTCCTCTGAACAAGGATGGCCCTTGTATTCCTGTGCCCCTTCGCCTGAGCCGAATACAAAGACTTCCATTCTTCCCTCTTATCAACCGCAGCGTCGTAACCGCCCTGAAGCTTGTCCCGCTCCTCCCGCAGCTTAGCGGCATCAGCCAGTACTGCCTCAACCTTGGCCCTCTCGGCTAGGACCGCCTTCTCAGCGTCCTCCCTAAGCTTTCGCTCAGCGAGGAAATCATTTTCGGCGGCCTGGAAGTCCTTCTTCGCCTTCTCGGCCTCTTGCTTAGAGGCATCAAGCTCGAGCCTAAGCTGTTCAAGCACAGGGGCAGCTTCAGCCATGGTCTTTTCTTGCTCCATAATGTGAGCGCCGGCTAGTTCAGTCCACTTCGCCAGCATCTTGGACAACCTTATGCCTTCCGCCCTAATCTGGGCGGGGGAAGGCTTCAGGGCTGAGGAGTCGACGGTGACATTTTGATTGCCCGCCTGCACTGGCCGCTTCTCCAATTGTCGTTCAGTGAGAGGGACAGCCGGCAGCGGTTGATCTACAAAAAATTCGGACAAAGCATCCATGTCAACATTCATTGACATGTCAGAAAGCCTGTCATCAGGAATGCCTAATGAACCAGCTAAATCTGAGCCATAGGTTAGATCCGTACCAGCCTTGGCCTTCTTGGTTGGAGGACCCTTTTCTTTACCGGCCTCGGTAACAGCGGCAGCAGCAGACGCTGTCTCTTTTCTCTTATTTGAAAGAGGAGGACCCTCAGCAACGGTGACCTCATCTTCAACATCGACGACCACCACCACCTGCTCCTTTTGGACCTCAGGGACTGAAGATTGAGCTGGGGTTGACACCGTTGCCGCCGCAGACGTTGTCTTTGATCTCCGGCGCGGCACGTTCACGCAATCTGCGCTGAGCCGCCGTCACATCCAAGTGCCTTCAATCGCTTGCTCCATAAGTTCGTTTGGGGCCGGTCACGATCACGTGCCGCGGCCTTAGGATGCAACTCAACAACTCTCCCGTTCTCGTCAAGTCCCAACCTCTCGAGGATGGAGACAGACAGTCCCGGGCCAAATCGGTATGCAAAAGAAACGAAGCAGGAGTTAAGCAAAAGAAATAAGACAAGTTCAAAAACAGAAACATAAAAAGCAAAGATGGGCCTCACACCGACCCCACTCACCCTGTTCGAGGGCCGGTATGAGGCCGACGTGGCAGAGCAGCTCAACCTGAAGAACGATTTGCGTCGGGGGCATCCATCCCTTCGGCGTCCCATCCTTCTCAGCCTCAAACAGCTTCATTGCCCGTTTTTCGTCCTCATTAAGATAGACCTGTCGCGTCCATCTTAAGCTTACTCCCGGAGACATATTTGTCATGCTCCCCTTGGTTCTCACACCGCAAATTGACGCGGCTCTGAAAGGACCGGGACAGCGGATAGTCCTCCGGAACCTCAACGTATACCCACCGCCCCTTCCAGTCCTTGCAAGAAGTAAGCTTAGAGACGGTGATATAACCCGGCTCAGTCTGTATGCTATACCACCTCGTGCCACCTAGGACATTCTGTCGAAGGTGGTGAAGCCGGCGAAAGAGGTTCACCGTTGGGGCCTCCCCTTTGAAAAGACACAACCATACAAAACCAACAATTGTCCGATGGCCAACGGATGCGGTTGGGCCACGGCGACATTCATGGCTTTAATAATGGCGGAACGTATTCATTCAGAGGAAACCGGAGCCCATACTCCAAGTGTCTGATATATACGCCGATACAACCCTCGGGAGGGCAACAGACGACCGACCCTCCTCGGGATAACAATTCTATACCCCCGCCGAAAGAGAAATGATGTTCAAAAAGTTCGAGCCGGAGTAAATAGCAAACTTATTCGTCCAGGCACGATCAGGACTGATCGAGCAGGCATCACCGTGACCCGAAACAAGCGGCCTCCCTACGGCAGAAGGGGTCGCCTCATCATCATCATCATCATCATCAATACCCTCCAAATATCTCTCATCAATTTCAGGAGAAGGAGACCTGGGGCCCCCGAACCTTATCGGGGTGACGACAAATGGCTCCTGCTCATCGATGCGACAGTTCGCCCCCCTAGGCGTATAATCTGGGTCCAAAGATCGCGAAAGACATGACAACAAATACTTAACAAATAAAAGTTGAAAAATTTGTTTGTTTACCTTGGAAAAGTGTTACGCCGAGTAACGCTTTGAAGACTAGAGAGAAGTTTCTTCAAGAAGGCTAGAGAGAAGAAAATTTTTGAGAAGATGAATTTTGGTGGCCAAAATCGGGGGCTAACTGCTCTATTTATAGAGCAAAGCCCATGAAACGGACCAATCAGGGCAAAGCCCATGAAGCGTCAACCAATCAATGCCAAGCCACGTGTCAGACATGCAGCCACGAAATGTCAATCGACATACAGTTACAAATCTTCTTTGACACGCTCCTTGGCAGAATGTCAATCGACGTATCTTCTCTAACACGCTCCTTGGTATCCACTCGCTAACGGCCAGATGATCAACAAAGCAAAGACAAGACAGGCTGGGGGCAATCAAAAGCACACGGCACTCTCAACCTCGGTCCCGGCCCGCTGTTCAACCAAGCTTGGCAGCACCGGCCGAGGTCAATCAAAAGCACACGGCACTCTCAACCTCGGTCTCAGCCAGCGCCATTTTCTTTTCCACATTTGATGTCCATTACACATCCATGTGGAGGGGGGATATGATACGGCCTGAGCAGAACCAAGCCGAGGAAGAAGAAGCCGGGGAAGAAATTCAACTTGCGCAGAATACGTTCAACACTCATCGAAGGTCCATACCACGGCATAGACTACGCTGGGGGCAAATTGATGGGGCATATTCTGTACCCGCTGACCGAGCCAACATATTGAGCAAGGTCAAAGCCAAAAGACAGGAAGTCAACGTATTAGACAAAGATAATCGACGCACCTGTCGGCTGTCACTGGGTCTCTACTGGCAACTAGCCAGCCGGGAGGCATATCAGCGTACTCATACCCAAGACCCCTCGGCATGGAGTCAACCAGGTCCGCCGGCCTGCCATGGGTCCCTCGGCCGAGGGTAGATCAGTCTTTCCACCTGCTCTGGCACTTGGCCACTACGTGACAAAAGGTGAAAGTCTATGAATACTCCTCAACCCTCATTGAGAAAACGATCCAAATAATCCACAATTCACCCTAATACTCACTATAAATCTGGTATAAACTCCCTTATCTCTCTACAATATACTTTGCCAAGTAACACACAACTTAATCTCTTTAAGTTTACTGACTTGAGCGTCGGAGTGAGTTCGCTCGGTACCAAGCCGAGCCCTCAGTTTATTCATTGTTTCAGGAGAGGCCGAAAGGAAGAGTCAAGCAAAGTCATCATTCTACAAGCTTACGTGGTAACAAATCCTGCTCCGGAATTACACCCGGAACAGTAAGATTTCTACGTTTGGTAAATTGTCACCTACCTCGACTATACGCAAGTTTTGCAGGTACCCTTCTAATTGTCGAGTGAATGAGAAAAAGAGAATTACTAACTCCAAGAAAAATTATAGCCAAGGGGATGAATCTCCGAGACCCAATGTATCTACTTGCTTTACAAGTAGGTCTCTCTCCCGTAAATTTCTACGTCCTCAAGGCGTAAGTGTGTCTTGTTGGAGGCACTCCCCCGAAGCTCAATTAGCGAAGAAGAGAAGAAGTTTTCGTTCATTTGGCAAACTCAGATTGTCCCCTCACGAAGCCTTTTCTTTTTGCTAACCCCATTCTTAGTTTAATTTCCTTTGCAGATAATGTAGAAATAATGTCCGACATGGAGAGTCGGGTAGGTGCTGTATACGGAAACTTTCTTTTCTGTTGCCAAAAAAAATATATAAAATGGAGTTAAATACTAGATATAGTTTTTAATAAAGGTAAAACTTTTGACAATTTTTAGGTAACTTATCATATCATTTGATATTCATTTAACATATCTTACGATTTAAGACGGATACTTCTATCTTAAACAAGAATTTATGATATAACAAATCGTGGATTTTGTAAGACCACCCCCAAGCAAGGTCACCGACTGGGTCGTGACCTTTTCGGGTCACGCTAATGACTCCTTAAACTAGGATTAACAAGATGATTTTGGTGACCTTGAACAACTGAGGGGCAAGCCATGACCCTGATCTTCAATTTTAGTTATCAATTATCATCTCCTCTTTTATAATTGATAATTGATTTTAATCAATTTTGTCGGGTCACGCTAATGACTCCTTAAAAAGATGATTTTAATTAAAAAGGAGATGATAATTGATTTTTTTTTTTTTTTTTTGCTTTTTCAATTTTTTTTCTTAATACTCGGATAAAAAAAATTAACAATATGATATTGTTATATATTCGATCATGTAAGACTAGAGTAGTTCTTATTTTGTTGAGATATTTACAAAATTGCAAAAATAAGTTATTTATAATTTGTGAATAAATATTAATTGAAAAAGTAGGAGAAAAGTTTGGTGGGTAGTGAATGTGGTAAATGATTGGAAATGTTGGAAAGTGGAAAAATGTTTGAGTTGGTGACCTAGGTCGTGACCTTCTGCTTGGGAGGGTGAAAGTGGGTCAAGATTAATAAGGTGCGATTAAGAGGAAAAATTTTGGTGACCCGATTAGGGCGACCTTCTGCTTGGGGATGGTCTAATTGTGAATAATCGCGAGTTATAAATTATTACTCAACATGTAGTCCATATTTGGTATTCTTGAGAACAATCTAGTTTATTGTCTTAGCTTGTGGTTTGTGATAGTGATCCGCTAAATCACGAGTGAATAACAAGCCTACATAATGAATTTATAATCAAATTACCCATAAAAAAATATATATAAAAAATAAATAAATAAATAAAATAGATAAATAAATAGATAAAATAGACCGATCCATTATTACGTACGTACGGAGATCAAATTGATTTTGTACATTGAAGTCATTTTGGTAATTGGCTCCGTGTCACATCATATAGTACAATATTGTACTTGCTACATTCCTCAATTTAGTCAATTAGTTTTTTTTTAAGTAAAAGATCAATTTCATTAATAATAATAATAATAATAATATGTCATACAAGAATTGCAACAAAAATTAAAATTAATTGAATACAAATTTGTAAAACACAAGCAAGACAAACTCTTCCTAAAACAAAGATCGTTATTAGATAAAAGCGCTTCTGCACACCACCCTCTAAAATACCGCTGCTTTCTTCATACAATACTAACTCGCGAGGGGATCCATAGATCTGATAATAAAGTTTTGAAAGAGATGAATCTTGTCCGATCTCACAAATCGTAAGCAATAATCCAATATCCATTGCAGCACCATATGACTACAGATAAGACCATTGAACTTCCACATAATTCTTGAACCTCTCAAATAGAGGGATGAATCTCACACAAGATGAGGACCAAACTCACACAAAGGCGAGGGCAAATCTCCAATAAAGGAGAGGCAATAGTTATTTGCATATAATTAATAATTAATAGATATTTAGTAAGAAAAACGGAAAAATTGGGGCTTACCTCCACCAAAATTGGTAGACGATAGCCCCTAATTGATGAACTTGAAGATTAGGGTTAGGGTTTTTAGAGGTTTTTAGAGAGAGACTTTTTTTAGAGAGAGATTTTTTTTAGAGAGAGATGACTATTTAGTCAATTAGCTAGTTCGTTAGAAATTGAGTTTTATAGGTTACCCTTTATTTGTGGTCTGAATTCTCTCCATTATCTTTTTCTTCATTATCTATTCATTCCCCTTGTACTAAAAGAATAAGAAACCTCTAAAACTTTTCCGCCTAAATGAATTTGGTTATAATTGTGTTTTCATTATATTATATTTAATTGGGCTTTTATTATAATATATATGTGATTGGGCTTTCATTATTTTATATCTACAATTAGATTATAAAGGACTTCCCCTTTTCCACTGATTAATACAAAACATTAATAATAATAAATTTTACAGTTAAATTTTAAATTGAGTTAAATATCAGTTGTATAATTGTTATTTTCTTTAATATTCTTATTTAAAAATCGCGCATTCGCGCGGGATCTATACTAGTTACTTATTAACAGTTAGGATTTTGTTTGGGGTCAAAATGGAGAGATTGGATGCATTCCAGACATTTCATCTTCACCTCAATTTTTTTCACCATCACAGGTAAATCTAGGCCGTCAATTTATTCTCAAAATTAAATCGCATCCATTGATAAATAATAGAGAGGGATATGTAATGGAGAGGATCTATTTTCCTCTATTTATTGGAGTAGGTAAGGGAGTTAAGCCTTGTTCTTTCTGGCTTTTTAGAGCTGAACTGAACTGAATGGAGCTGAACTGAACTGAACTGAATGGAGCTGAGCTGAACTGAACTGAACTGAGCTGAACTTAACTAAGCTGATTGGAACTGAATTGAATTGAAATAGTATTAATATTAATATTAGTATTAATATTAATACTAAATAATACTAAATATAATAATAATAATAGTAATAATAATAATTTTTTATTATTACTATTATTATTATTATTATTATTATTATTATTATTATTATTATTTGAAGAAGAAGAAGAAGAAAAACGACATTAATAATAGTAATAATATTAATATTAATACTAGTAATTATACTAATTTGAGTGATTAACTAAGATAGCCATCATGAACCATGGTACACCATCAATCTAATTTGGTGAAATAATGGAGTACCGATTTGCTAGATTTATGTTCAAAGTCTAGCCATTTATCATCCTAATTTGACTGATTAGGTAGCCGTCACGAAGCACCAACAATCCTAATTTAATTCATTAGATATATAAATAAAAATTGACAGGCCCTAATTTCATCTTTAACAAATAAATAAAATTTGGTTGACTAATTAAAACTCAACAAATAATATTAATAATTGATAACAAGTAAATTAATTTATTATTTGATAAATTAGAATCCATCTTGTAAGTTTTAAGTCATTTGAGCAATTAAATTAAGTTTTAGAGAAAAATATTGATTTAAGAGTTCACTTGGTTCAGTTTAGGTGAAAAAGGTACAAAATAGAACGTAATGAAAAAGTGTATGTGAAGAGTAAAGTTCGTATATGACCAAATAATTAGGTATTAATAATAGTAATATTAAAATTAACAATGTTATTAACAATATTATTATTAATTAATATTCATATTCATATTAATTAATAATATTAGTAATAGTATTAATTATATTAATATGAATATTATTGATTTTAATAACCATAATATTCATAATGATAACAATAATGAGGATCATTAATTAATAATAAATTATTATAGTAATAGTAATAGTAAATAGTAGTAATAACAACAACAACAACAACAACAACAATAATAATAATAATATAATATATAATATTAATACAAACTATTAAGTTTAAGATTTGCAAAATTGAAATTGGCTGAATTTAGTAGAATCAATCGAGGTGAGTCACACAATCAATGGAGCCGAGCCGAGCGAGTGAATTGAATCGATAGAGCCGAATCGAATCGAACTAAATTGAATCGATAGAGTGAGTGAATCGAATCGACTACTGAGTGAATCGAATCAATAGAGTGAGTTGAGTCAAGTGAATCGAAAATAAGCCGAAAGAAAAAACGGGCCTTAGTATGGGCGATTAATTTTGGTGGAAGATATCAATGTTGAAATAATTAGCTTAATTTGTAAAAAAAAAAATATTGAGTTAAGCTTATACCATTATCCTTTGTCGTTGGAATTTTCATTGTCCTAACCCGTAATAAGTTTAAATTCTGACTGTATTACTTTCCATGCATTTATAGTCAAATTTAGATTGGTACGAAAGTGTACACTTAATCGAATTTCGATTGTACTATGTGTTATATCATACAATAGTAAATATGTTGTACTTTTACACTCCTTAATACATGTATACTAAATTAGACTACACAAAATTATCCCCAATATTAAAACAAAAAGATTATGTAACTCCTTTTTAAAATATGCTTTGATTCCTATCAGGCTACGGGTCGAGCAAGATTCGAGGGATAGACCATGAGCTGCCGCAAGGTGGGGGCGAGCTTGATGAGGTGGACCGAGTCCCAAGAAAGGATGATCATGAACTGGCATAAGAGTAGTTTTGGACCGGTCATATGCTAGGTGTTGATATTGCGTATATATGTGTTTTTTTTTGTTTTTTATTTTAGGGAGGGGGAGGGTGTTTCGAGGCTTGGGCAAGTCCGACATGGAAAACTGGGCCCAAAATCGGCCCAAATGTGGAACAAGGTCGAGTCGGGCTGGGGTAGGTCGACCACTCGGACGAGGTTTTGAGTGACTTGAGTATTTTGCCTAGCTTTAACTCCAACCATATCTTGACAATTGGTATAATTTTAAGTATTTGAAAAAAAAAAAAAAACTCATTTTAGAGAAAATAAAAAAGAAGACTATACTAGTGTTTTAGTTACTTTATCATTAAGTTAGTTAACATCATAACATTAATAAAAACAAGTTTCTTAACTACATTGATATAAGTAAAAACATTTCCATTAACATTTCCATATTCATGAAAGTCTCTTATTATTGTCAATAACTAATTGTATTTTGGTAGAAAACGTCCAAGTAAAACAATATTTAGCTTACCGAAAAAGTCTCAGTCTAGAGATTAAAATGGAGGTATTCTGAATAATATGTCTCAGATTGAAATTCTCACTACTTTTATTATAATGCGAGTAAATACACGCTTTAGTAGGGAAAAAAACATTACAAATCTTTCTGATTGCAAGATTATCCCCTATTTACTAAATGAATAGACGAAACTCCAATTTTTCCCGCCTAAAACATATTTCCTATAATAGTGCCTTGATATTTTTAAGCATATACTATAGTCTATAAGTATGGACATGATAGATTATAAATGGACATAATTTTTTGTATTTAAATATTTATAACATTCAATATTTCACATTCTGCACAAATTTATCTCTGATTTTTTTATGATAAAGAAGTTCTTTTTTTAAAGAACTTTATGATAAAAATTTAAAGATTTTTTATGATAACAAGTTGTGGCTGAAAAATATGTTAGTAAATATTTATTAAAATTTCATTGAGTTTTTATGATAAAAAGTTGCGGCTAAAAAATATGTTATTAGTAAATATTCGTAAATTAACATAATTAATTTCTCGGTAAAAAAAAATTCAAAAAAATACTCATTTAATTAGTTCTTAAGATTTAACTTTTTTTCTCTAATCAAAATACTAAGAAGAGAAACATAAAAAATAAATAAAATGCCAATTTAAATTCTATAAATAATACATTGAAAAGTAAAACTCTATATACATTCCACGGGGATTTATACTAGTCATCTCATCAAACATTCAAACCCCATTAAGAGTCAAGTGGCGTGGCTCTCTTTTTCTTTCGGCAAACAACTTGTCTTTCTATGATGTTTAAATATCATTTACTCCGTAATTCCGTAATTCCGTATCATATCACCATCATCATCTTCACAATTTCACATCTCCTACTGCCTAGTGCCTAGTGGGTGTATTTAATTAATCAATAAGTCTTCCTTGTGACGAGTATATTCGTCACAAGCTTAGGACGGGTTAAATACTACTCACATGGGTAGATAAGACAAAACATAATGTTACTTCGTAGGTAATTTGCTTTTGTCTTATCTCCCCATTTGGGTAGTATTTGAGCTTGCGACGGATATGCCCGTCACAAATGAGAATTTGTGTTAATCAAATTAAGTTATCCACTTTATATAATTCTCTTATTAATTTGTACTTTCTCAATAAACTTTTAGTTACCAATATTATTTTTGAGTAATTTTGTTTTGCATTGATAAAATAACACACTTAAAACTCGCCTTGTCATTAGTGAAACATCGTCATATTGATTGCCCTTAAAACTTTTGTATAATTTCTTCACACCAATTCTCCTATGAGCATTGGCGGATCTAGTTTCGAGGTGTCCGGGAGGCTGAAAAACAAAATTCTTCCTTATTTTTTCTCCATTTCTTATGGAAAATAAATACAAAATGTATACTTTTTATGTAAAAATAGCTTTAATCTTTTCTCGGGATACTTGGAAAGAAAATTCTCTAAATCCGCCAATCCCTACGAGAGACACAATTAATCCTATATATCTCTCCATTGCATCTAGCACCTATGCCCCAAAATCTCAAATCTCCTCCTCACCTGAAAAATGCATAAATCATTCTTCCAAGTACAACATTCATATTGACCATCTTTCTCGTACTTTTTTACATTTTTAAACATTATACTCAACCTTTTTTTTTTCTTAAAAAGTCCAAAAGAAGGGCTCATTCTTTGGTCAAAGCCTTGAACATCCCATACATTAAACTGCTAAACAACCTGCACAAATCCTGTACTATTTCTTGGTCAACTCATTCATAACATGACAAGAACAAGTTGTTAGATAGAAGTTGATTACAATAAAGTCACCAAATATAGGCTTCTTCCCATATTTCCAAATTTCTATAAGAAAGAGTCCTCAAATCACCCAAAAAAACTTGCAAACAATCAAATTCCAAAATTCTGCTATATTTGCTACGCCAAATATAAAATCCTAGATCCGCTCCTGATGATATTAGGACAGATGTCAGGGTACGAAAGAACACATCTGATGCACCTGCAGCAGCAGTCTGCAGCTGCAACTGCTGCTGCAGAGTCGCAGACAACGTCGTCTTCTCAGGAACTGGAAACACAAAATCCTGCACAAACCAGCTCCGGTTCTGGTCCAACTAGACGACCACGTGGGCGGCCAGCTGGTTCAAAGAACAAGCCGAGGCCGCCCATAGTCGTCACAAGAGACACCCCAAATGTACTAAGATCACATATGCTCGAAATCGCCTCGAATACTGATATAATGGAATCATTAGCTAAGTATGCTCATCAAAGAGGTAGAGGAATTAGTATTGTTAGTGGAACTGGCAGTGTTCAAGATGTTACTATTAAAAACCCTGCTGATACTAACACTGTTGTCACCCTTAGAGGTCGATTCGAGATACTCTCACTGACAGGAACTATCCTACCGCCCCCTGCGCCGCCACAGGCGGGCGGGTTGTCGGTCTTTTTATCCGGCGGGTCTGGTCAAGTTGTTGGTGGGGCTGTTGTGGGTCCGTTAATGACTTCAGGGCCTGTTTTGTTAATGGCAGCCTCTTTTTCAAATGCGATTTTTGAGAGGCTGCCTTTGGAGCAGGAGGAGCAGGAAGATCACCAAGTGCATTCTTCTGGTGGCGGTGGTGGTGGTGGTTCGGGTTATGATTATCCGTTTCCTGGTAGCGGTGCTGAAGCTGGTGATCATAGTCATTTGGGTTGGAGTGGGAATGTTTCATGCCCACCATTTTAGATTGTTTGTTTAATTTGTTCATAGTTTTTAAGATTTTCAGATGTTTCATATGGTTTTCTTTGTTTGATTTGTTTACATTGTTTAATTTGCTAATTAACCCTTTAATTGTTCTTAGAGGTGTCTTTGTTCTTATGTATGTTCCCAAATGTGTTGTTTTTGCAGATCAATTTAGGAGACATGTTGATACATTGTAATTTGTAACATTTGCTTTCAATTGGTACTCTTGCCCTCTTGGTACTTTTAATTTGTAGATTTTTGGTAATTCACATTATTAATTCATACCCTTAGGACTGAGCAAAATTATACGATATGGTTTTATTATACGTATCCGATACGCTATATGAATTTAATTATACGGATTTTCGGATATCCGGTTCCGATACGAATTTCCGGATATCCGATACGGTTTTTTTAAAAACAGTATCAGATAAGGATCATCAAAATATGAAACCGGATATGCGGTATCAGATACGGTTGTGTAACACCCCCATAAACCAAGTGCCTTACCAGGACCACCTAACGCATGAGAATGCTACCATCTCAGTTACTCGAGGCAATGAATATCAAATAGACCATAAAAGAACGTACTTTAATAGATAAGTTGAAATGATTACATAACAAAACCAACTGTAAAGTAAAGTAAAATATACACATAAATCACAAAATATATATACATAAATCACAAAATATTAAAATATATACATAAATCACAAAATATCCAATATGTTGGTGATTAAACCTTATTAGTATTAAACTTTATAAGTTATTTACTCTTATAGCTTTTTAAAACACTTTTATTTACTAAAAAAAACCAACAATCACACATAGAAAAGAAAAAAAATATATTAAATTACATAAGTGAGGCTGAAAACCGGATACCGGATATACGGTTTCCGGATATATGGAAAATCCGGATATATGGTTTCCGTATATACGGAAAAACCGTATCGGATAAGGATACTAAAAAAGGAGATTTAAAAAACCGGATATCCAAAAATAAAGACGCTTTTATTTGTAGATTTTTTGTAATACATTAGAAAAAAAAAATACTCCCTCCGTCCCGATTAATTGTTGTCATTTGGTTTTGGCACAAAGATTAAGAGAAGGGAAGGGAGTCAATTACTAAATGACATAAATGATCAAATTACTCATCAAGTTCATTCTTAAAATAGAAAAGACAATAATTGACTGAGACATCCCAAAATGAAAAAGAACAACAAATGACCGGGGCAGAGGGAGTAATAATTTCGGACAATTTTATTACAATAATAGGGTGGCACCGGGTGGTATCCAATCTCAGTATCACCCTTTCACATGTACTTCTGTAGGCTGTAGTAGGCCCATCATTTTATTAGTCCTATACGTTACATGTGAGAGGGTGATACGGAGATCTGGTACCGCCCGGCGGCATCTCATTTTCCTAAATTAAGTGGAAGCAACCCACTCAATAATTTCATCAAAATGTTTATCAGAAGAACCACCCTCATCCAAAGCATCCTTAGCCAATACCCTCCACCTTCCAACATTCTCCCTAATCTCCTCGGCTCTCGGCCCGTTCATGAGCTCCTGCAAGCACCGAACAATCTCGTCCTGAACAACCAACCCGTTCTCATTCCTCTTGACCGTGATCCCCGCCCCCCAAACCTGCTCCACAAAGTGTGCATCAACAGGCTGGTCCAAAAACTGGGGCACTGACAGCATTGGCACCCCAAAGCTCAGTGCCTCAGTTATCGAGTTATAACCACAATGTGTCACAAAACACGCAATAGAGTCATGGGTGAGGACATCGAGCTGTGGGACCCACGAGATTAGTAGGCCTTTGTCGGAGGTTTCTTCAATGAAGTTGGATGGAAGCTTCTTTTGCTCAGTGTTCCTTACTGCCCATAAGAAATTGTTGGGTTGTTGCTTTAAGGCAAGGGCTATTTCGGTCATCTGTTCGTTGCTGTAATGGACACTGCTTCCGAATGCTATGAACACGACAGAACGAGGTGGTTTGGTGTTAAGCCAGTCCATGCAAGTGTTGTTGTCGAGGTTAAACGCGTGGAAACCGTAGTCCACGTCGTCTTTGATTCTTTTGTCGAGGTAGGATGACGGTAGAGTTGGTCCAATCGTCTTCACATTGAAGGTTTTAGACATCCATTCAAGAACCTAAGATTACCAAAAAAAATTGATCAGAGTAACATCTATAATCTATAAATAAGATTAATCAAATTCGACAGGTTCCATCCTAAAACCAATTTACAATTGGTGACGTAGCTTGTTGGTTTGTAATATCGATAATTATCTCCTCTTTCTTCAATGTGGGAGACCTTTACATATAACATCTTCACAGATGCACCACTCTCCCACATATTCTATGTTGGGTCTACTAAACTGATCGACCCTCTAAAAAAGATGGTACCAGGACTCGATACCACCAAGTAGGGTGATTGCTCGAATTTAGCAAAATTGACTCATACTCCCACCGTCCCAGTCAATTGTTGTCCTTTGATTTTGGTACAAAGACCAAGGAAAGAGGAGTGGGCCAATTATTAAATGACAAGTGGAACAAATTGATGGTTAATGATCAAATTGCTCATCAAGTTCATTTTTAAAATAGAAAGAACAACAATTGACTGAAATATCCAAAATGAAAAAGGACAACAAATAAACGGGACATTCAAATTTCACAAAATTGGAAGAACAAGAAAGAAAGTTACCTCCCCAGGCTCAACCAACTTATCAAACTGATTGAAAAGCAACATATCAGCCTTATCAAGATTAGTACATTGCCTCAACACAAACAACACAAAAGGGCTATATTCCTTTCCATTTTTCGCAACCACGGCATCCGGAAACTTCATCCCACCCACATTCGGAACATTTCTCTGTATCAACTCCAACGACGGAAAACACTCTGGCAAAGGAAACACCTCCTTCCCTTGAGTCTCCATATACAAACTATAATACGTCGCAACAGTCGCACACGACTGCGGAAAAAACGCGGCCCCACGTACACCATTCTCATGGGCAATATCCAATGCCCAGGGCAAGTTACCGTCGTACACAAGCAAACACTTGTTGTCCGATGCTAACTTCTTCCCAATAAGAAGATTGGCCAGGTTCGAGGCTGCAGCAGCCTCGAACCTGGCCATCCGGTCCATGAACCGGATTTGATCCTCGTCAGTATCATCGTAAATAGAGTCCAAGGTAATGGAACTCCCCCAGGAGTTATCAACCTTGGACTTCATCTTATTAGTAGTAGATAATGTCGTCGCTATTGTTACTTTCACTTTTTTCCATGCAAGTCGTTTCGCGAATTGTAGCATGGTGTTCATGTGTCCTTGACCATGATATGGAAATACTATAATGTGAATTTCCTTGTTTTTTTCAGCCATTTCAATGGTGTTTTTGCTTGTGAAAATTAATTGTTTTTTTTTTTTTTTTTTTTTTTTGATAAAGGAGATGAATTGTTAAGTAGTGATTTTAGGATTGTGGAATATGAGGAGCGGTAACACGAGGTTTGCATGGGTCATGGCCTCATGGGGTGTAGGTAGCATCAAAACGGACATGGAAATATGACATCTCATGAAATTTATGACACAAGACACGGTATTAATTCTAATAAAATATACTCCCTCCTATTCTACATAACCGTCCCATTGTGAAAATGACACAAGAATTAAGAAAGTGAGTTTAGACCACACAAAACGGACAATGGGACAGTTATGTGAATAGACGGAAATGGAATTGAATTTGGACCACACAACACTTACCAAAAATAGACAATGGGACAGTTACCCGACTAGACGGAAATGGACAATGGGACGATTATCTGGAATAGGAGGGAGTATATTTTATAGTTATAAACGTCCGATTTTATTTTATTTATTTTTAAAAAAATATGATATGAAATTTAAATAAGTGACGGTAAAACTTAGTATTGACTATAACTCATTATCATTTTCCACCAGTGGTGGAGCTAGGGGTAGTAGGGGTGGTCGTTCCCGCTGGCATTTAAAAACTTCGAAATTTTTAGTTAAAATTTTTGAATTTTTTCGAGGTCCTCTTATAATATTACCCTTTTGCCCCCGTTGAAAATTTTCGCCCCCGCTGACTTAAAATCCTAGCTCCGCCAGTGTTTTCCACCCAAACCAATCTTCTAATCAATCTCTTCCGACAGCTCATTTCTCGTATAAAGAACATCATTCACCCTAAATGATGTCCAAATACCAACGACACGCGTCCAAATAAATAAAGAAAGTTAGACACGGCTTAAAAGGCATCCGACACGTTTAAGCACGTGTCCGACACAGTATTAAATACGAGACGACTAATTAAGAAAAGTGTCCGTGCTAACTATAGAATTGCTCATTAAGCGAGTACCACGAGGGAAATGCAAGACAAAAAACTTCGATTAGATTATGTCACGGATTTGTTGTACTAAGTTGGCAACTTTGAACAACGATGTGAATCACTGAATTGTGGACCTGGAATAATTATGGTTTTTCGGCGTGTTTCTTGAGGAACATATTAAGAGCATCACCGATGATTATAAAAACACAAATTCTCATTGAAGACATGACATATCCGTCACAAGCTGAAGACGGATACCATTTTACCTCACAATGTACCCACTTTTTCTCTCTCTGTAACACTATTCATGTGGTCCCCTTTCTCCACTAACCCATTTTATTACCATTTTATCTCACAAAATATCCGTCACAAATGATAACCCGTCACAAGGGAGACCAATTGTTATAAAAAAGGATCAAATTGTTCACTATTAGAGACAGAAAATTACATGACTCGCTTGAAAGCTATATCTACTCTACTAAGCTACATGCTTTATTTTTGTTGCTTGGTTTTTTTTAGTCGTTTAATGTAAAGTGGGCATATTCAAGCTACAAGATATAGTAGCCTACCATTAGGAGAACAACTTGAGAGCAATATTACCGAGTATATAGCATGTCAAGCTACTATATATTGTAACTCACCATTAAAGATGTTCTAAGCATTAGTATATTCGTAATTGTTAGTATTTCCTCATACACGGTAATTCTCAACTTTTTTTCTACTTTATCCCTCACATTTCATGTACACAGAAAAAAAAAATCAAGCCTAACTCAATTACTAAAATTCCGGCCAAATGTTTAGTAGTAGCCAGTAAGTTTCATTTAAAACTATACTATTTTTTTAAGTTTAAGACGGATCAAGTGATATGATACTTAACCTGTGTTAAGCTTAAGACGGATAATGTTGTTGTAGATGAGAATTTAAATGTTAAGCGGAACTATTGATCATTGATTCCACATTAAATCAATTTCTCCAAAATTTTATTCTATTGAGTGGAATTATATGTACGGATAAGGATCATTAGATCCTTATTTAGACTATTAGATCCTTAACTTGACGGATGTATCATTATTTAAGGATCTAATGGTCTAAATAAGGATTCCCATAACCTCTTTCGATCATTAGATCCTTATTTGTGTTGAAGTGAGACTTTTCTGGAGTGTTCTAGAAGTTTCCTGAAACTTCTAGAACACTCCAAAAAAAGTCTCACACTTCAACACTCCTCCTTGAGACTTTTGGAGTGGCGCCCAACTTTGATTTTAGAAACTCGAACCTTGCTGTCGGTAGAGCCTTGGTTAAAATGTCAGCTAGTTGGAACTCGGATGGGCAATGGATAAGTTCTACTTCCTTTTCTTGCTCGGCATCTCGAAGTGCATAGAACCTCACTTTCATGTGCTTTGTCTTGCTGAAGCACACTGGATTTTTCGCGATGGCGATTGCTGACTTGTTATCCACCATAACCTTGGTTGCTCTTTCTTGCTTGTAGCCTAAGTCCTGAAGTATCTTCCTTGGCCATATTACTTGATTGATCATACCAAGCCGCAATGTACTCTAAACTACTGGTGACTGATCGAGCTACGATATCTTGCTTCTTTGAATTTCATGAGAATGTTCCCGAGCCGAAAGTAAAGGCATAGCCTCAAGTACTTTTCATGTCATCTACCAATCCCGCCTCCACCGTCTTGAGTACGCTATTAATCTTGGATTGTCGCAAGGCTGGTAAAATACTCCAAACTCTAGAGTACCCTTTAGATATTGAAGTATTCTCTTCGCTGTACCCATGTGAACCTCACTTGGTTTGCTCATAAATCTTGATAATAAGCTTGTGGCGAACATAAGATCGGTCTTGTAGTCGTGAGGTAAAGTAAGCTTCCAACCAAGCTTCTTGATTGCTTGAGATCAACTTCTTTTGACCCATCATTTTTGGATAGCTTCTCATTCAAGACCAAAGGAGTAGAAACCGCTTACGCTTCTCCATCTTGAACCTTTTGAGGATTTCCCGAGCATACTTAGTTTGAGAAATGAAGATTCCATCTTCTGCTTGATGGACTTCCATGCCAAGGAAGAAATTCATTAAGCCCAAATCCGTCATTTCAAACCTTTTCTTCATCTCCTCCTTAAATGTAAGGATCGTTTGGGCATTGTTTCCTGTGACAAGGAGATCATCAACATAGAGAGAAACGATGAGAAGATCACCTTGTTTTTTCTTTACGTATAGTGTATGCTCATTTTTACTCCTCGTGAATCCTTGCTCAAGGAAGTAAGAATCAATCTTGCTATACCACGCCCTTGGAGCTTGTTTGAGGCCATATAAAGCCTTTTTCAGCTTGCACACCTTTTCTTCATTTCCTTGTGTGACAAAGCCTGGAGGTTGCTCGATGTATATCTCCTTCTCGAATTCTCCATTAAGGAAGGCAGATTTGACATCAAGTTGATAAATTTTCCATCTTTCTTGAGCAGCTAGAGCAATAAGAGTCCTTATCGTATCATGACGAGCAACTGGAGCAAAAGTGTCTCCGTAGTCTATTCCAGCTTGTTGGGAGTACCCTTTCACGACCAATCTTGCTTTGTACTTATTGATTGAGCCATCTGGATTCAGCTTTGTTTTGTAGACCCATTTCACTCCAATCACCTTTCGATCCTTGGGTTTGTCCACTAATTCCCAGGTGTTATTCTTCTTTATCATGTTTATTTCTGTCTCCATTGCGTCTTGCCACTCTTTGTATTTGGAAGCCTCATCATAGTCTCTTGGCTCCTCAAAAGCGAAGTAGCATCTCTCAAATTCCTCTTCATTCAGATTAATAACGGGGCATTCTGCATAAATTTCGGAGAGATCTTTCTTACCTCGAGGTCCCGTAGCATTCTCCGAATCGTCGTTTGAGGATGGAGAGTGTGCATGCATTGGAGTTGATGGAGGTGTAGGAGGATCATTATTGTTGATCATATCATCATCACCTTCTGAATGTTGGTGATCAGGAACTAGGATCACATTTCTTTCAACCTTCTTTTCTTCTCAATTCCATATTGCATCTTCATCAAACTCCACGTCTCGGCTTATCATAATCTTCTCCGTATTAAGATTGAAAATCCGGTAAGCCTTTGATTTTGAGTCGTAGCCAAGAAATATACCTTTCTCTGCCTTATCATCAAGCTTGCTCCTTTTTTGCCTTGGGATGTGAGCATAGCAGATCGAGCCAAACACCTTTAAATGCTTAGCTGTAGGCTTTTTACCGCTCCAAGCTTCTACTGGAGTTTTTCCCTTAACTGCCTTTGTTGGAAGTCTGTTGAGCAGGTATACGGATGTGTAGACAAATCAAATTTCAAAATTTCTTCGGCATTTTCTTTTCAAACCAACATGCATCCGCCATCTCCATCACGGTCCTATTCTTTCTTTCGGATACCCCATTTTGTTGTGGAGTATATCTTGCGGTGAGCTGATGTTCTACACCTTCATCTTCACAAAATTGGTCAAATTGTGAAGAAGTATATTCTTTCCCGCGATCGGATCTAATCATCTTCAATTTGCACCCGCTTTGATTTTCAAAGAGCTTTGAATTTTGAAAGACTTGGAATACTTCTGATTTTTGTTTCATAAAATATACCCAAGTCATTCGAGTAAAATCATCAATAAACAGGATAAAGTACTTTTCCAAGATGAGATAAGGTTCTTTGAGGACCGCATACGTCTGTGTGAACAAGCTCTAGCTTTTTACTTGCCCTCCATGCTTGGCTCTTTGGAAATGGCAGGCGGTGTTGCTTTCCAAGTTGACAAGGCTCGCATAGTTCTTTAGTTGCTTGAATCATTGGAAAATCCCGCACAACATTCTGCTTGTATAAGTCGGCTAGTGCACGTAAGTTGAAATGTCCGTACCTTCTATGCCATAGCCAGGTCTCCGCGGCGTGAGCTCGATATGATGACTCTAGGCCATACTTCCATTTCAAGGAGAAGCTTTTATTTTCCATGGCAACTTTAGCAATCTCCTTATTTCCGGGGTCATATATGGTGCAATGATTATTTGCAAAGACTAGTGAATAACCATTCTTGATCATTTGTGCCACACTTAGCAAATTTTCAAAAAGATCCGGACAAGCAAAGACATCTTTAATGTATTTTGTACCCCGCTTAGTTGGAACAATGATCGTACCTTTGCCCTTAGATGTCAGAACTTCGCCATTCCCCATTCGTACCGGAGTTTGGACAGAAGTATCCAACTCGCTGAAGATGCTTGAATCATTCGTCATGTGACTTGTACAACCACTGTCAATTAGCCACCTACTTTCTTTGTTTGAACTCTTTGCTTGACCGGCATAGAAGAGGTGCTCATTATTAACGCTACTTGAATAATGAGCTTGGTCCTTGGACTCCATTTGTTTTTGTCTACAATATTTTTTAAAGTGCCCATACTTCTTACAATGGTGACACTGGGGCTTGCTTTTGAAATAACAATTCTTTTCTGCATGATTATTCTTTCCACAAATGCCACAAGGAGGAAACTTGCACTTTGATTGTGACATTTGTTTATTGCCACCATCGTCACTTTTCTTCTTCCACCCTCCGGACCGCTTTTCTTTATGCGATGACTTGAAAGCATCCTCGGAAGAAGATTCTCCAGTCTTGATTTTTTTATCATAGGCGAGTAAGGATCCAAGTAGCTCGGTTATTGTGAGCTTTGAGAGATCCCTTGATTCTTCAATAACATAGACAATCATGTCGAACTTTTTGGTTAAAGTCGCGAGAATTTTTTGCACGATTCTCGTGTCGGTAATATCTTCGCCATATATCTTCATTTGATTAACTATCTCCGTTACTCTTGAAGTGTAAGTTTGTAGGTCTTCATTCTCCCTCATCTTCAAATTTTCGAAATCTTTTCTTAGGGTATTGAGACGTATTGTTCTTATCCTTTCATCACCATGGAATTCTTTTTGGAGTGAATCCCATGCTTCTTTTGCGGTAGAAGCCCGCATTATTTTTGGAAAAATGATCTCCGAAACGGTATTAAAGATGAAACACAGAGCTTTGGCGTCATTTATTTCATCCTCTTTTATTTTCTTTAAGGTGGCTTCGGTGGTTGGAATACCTTCTTGTTGTTTTTGGGGACCATTTTCCACTATCTCCCATAGTGCATTTGCTCTTAAGAAGAGCTTCATTTTAATGCACCAATGGTCGTAATTTTCTTCTCTAAATAAATCTAGAAAATCTAGAGGAGCGGGCAATGGAGTGTTTGATGCGGAAGCCATAGTTTTATTTTGTTGCCCTAAGATCTTTAGAGCTCTTGATACCATGTTGGAATTTTGGCAGCGGAAGTATTGTGAACCCGATATTTTCAACATGGATGATTAAATTTATATGTTGAATGTGTGATATTACATAATATTTGGGGGAGACGATGTTGGTGAGTCCTGGAATAATGTAGAAACAACTAGAAAAGTCTAGAAGAGTCTAGAAGGATCTAGAAGAGTCATGTATGTTCTAGATTTATGTAGAACAACCTAGAACCTTCTAGACGTGTGTATAAGTGGTAAGGAACTCTAGAGAGTTCCGTATTTAGGCTACTCTAGAATGTCCTATTCTAGAGTGTTCTTAGGATGTATGAGAAGGAGGAGAAACTCTATAAATAGAGGACCTCCCCTCCCATTTCTATGAACCTAAAAATGAACCCAAGTGTATCCCAACAAATTCACAACAAATCAATACACAAACTAATTCCTTTAAACTAAACTCCAACTAATCAACCTTCAACTAATCAACTAAACAAACAACTAATCTCCACTCTACTTCTTATACTCCCCCATACACCAACAATTTGGACCATTAGATCCTTAACTTGACGGATGTACCATTATTTAAGGATCTAATGGTTTTTATAAGGATTGCCATAACCTAAATTATAGAGTAGCTAGATTGGACCTTACCGTTGTGGAAACGGTTAGCGATCGAAAGAGGTTTGAGTAACAATACCTTGTTCGTCAAGTTCCACTCATCAAGAAATCGGAAATAAGAGACCAAATATACAGTAGTAATGGAGTAGACAGACAACAGAGTACCTGTATTATAAATAAGCTTTCTATTTGATCTATACCTGGTGACACGCCGGAAGTCTGAAACCTTTAGATTGTTTCTACGGAGTACTACTAGTCAAGCATATGCCAAAAACCTACACAAGTCCTCAGTACGAAGTCGTTAATAAGGTTAGCTTAAGGTTCATTGGCTATGTCCATAGATAACTATCTGAAAAGTTTTCTTTCATACCAAAATTGCAATCTCAGTTTCTCACAACTATTCAGCACAGAATGCGCTGTACAGAAAACGCAAGATGATTATTTAATCCGGAATCCAGCGATGCAGCGAGCACATCATGACAATTCTCCAGCAGGTTATGAAGAGAGAAGACCTGAAGGCAAGGAGGAAGGTCAGGGCGGTAAAGAGAGCGTTGCTTCTTCTCTTGCATTTCCGTAATATGAATCCATTTTCAGCTCTCTGTTCTCTTTTCTTTCTTTCTTTCTATTTTCTTCTGCATTTCCGTAATATGAATCCATTTTCACCTCTCTTTTGTTCTTCTTCTGCGGTTGTTCTACCCCGTTCACTTGGATCAGAACTTTCTAAACTGAACTCTTCTGAAATTAAGTCCAAAAAAACGGAACATACCCTTGATTTTTATTAAAAAGAAGAGAAGTACTAATTCTTCTTGGAACTCTCAAGTAGGGTTGACAAAGGAAAACCTAACGCGTTGAGCAGATCTGGAATGTACGAATTTCGAAAATGCTTCTCATATGCTTAGAATATGATTCCTGAATTAGTTAATCAGCTTGAAACCGAATTCTACATCAACCGAATTTGGTATGGACAATATATTTATTCCCTTCACGTCGAAAATTCTCAATGCCAACCATTTGGCAAATTATACGAGTATTACAAGCAGTTAGTCAAATAAAAACTAGGTATTGTTGTAGATCAAATGTACAGAATCAGACAATGTGCTGAAGAGTGAAATTTATAAGGCGAAATGTGTTGATTAAGTGAGTTCAGTCCAGAATCTAGCTCAAATGTGAGTTCAGTCGAAATGTAGCTATTGTGAACAACAGACAAGGATCCTCATATGTTTATTAAATATAAAAGCGTTCCGAAACAACATAGCATTACCGCGTACACAAAACAAAAAAGGGCACCATAATACACCAACATATAAAAAAACAGTCAGTCTTATACAAGACTGTCTCACTATCCCAGATAGAACCAAGGCTCAAGGGTTAACAGGGAATCGACATCAGCTGAAGCTGAGGATGGGATTTTAAAAGCACGAGACTGTAGAGTGAGACTTCATCTTTGTCCTGGAAGCTTTGCACTTCTTAGTCATAGTGAAAGAAAGGGACATCCACATTTCACTTATCTTGGTTCCCTTTCCTCTTGGTTCTGCGGTTTCCAGATCTTTTCTGACCGCGCTTACCAGTAGTGCTGCCTCTTCCTGATTTAACAGGGGCAGCTTGGATCGAGGAAGCAGGCATATGTTGACCATCAACCAAACCAGGGAACCCAACAGCAGAGATTCTGTCAAAGATAAAACTCTTGGTGAGACTTCAAAAAACGAGAACTGACATTTAGCATATACGAAGTATTTACAACTTGACATTGACATAGACAAGTATACCCAACAAATGACACAACATGCTCCTTTAGTAAAAACATTAAAATATAACTTATACACTCGGTTTACCATGATATCGTAATAAGTATCCAAATGGGAGACCTAGAATTGGGGGTAAGATATCCCATAAACAAAGAGGCATAGTCTATATAAAATAACATGGAGTTGTATCACTGGTGGGGAAACGATAACATGATATATCAAGTGTACCTAGGAATTTCTCATAAAATCGAATGTGAAACAAACACAAACAAGCACCAAGAGAACTCATACATTCCAATCATCTCAACAAGAAGGTGAAAGGAGTGTATACATCTCCGACTTGGAATACATCGAACAATAGACGCAATCAAAAATTCACAATAATCGAGTTTTCCAATAACAACTGATTAGTGCTCGGTATAAATGAAAAATCAAACCACAGTGCTGATCAGTAAGTTCAAACTAGAGAAATAAGGAAGCAGAAAAGGGTGATAAAGCATACCCAGCAAGAGCACGGCAGACTCCGGCCTGGTGATGGGAGCACCATATGTCTGCAAGGAACAACGCAACCACTGATTCTCAACGTAACAACAGTGGAGCATCCTTTGCAGCCTCCGACATTCCTCTTCAAAATATCGACTTTTCATCTCTAAATCCTTTACTAAACTCTTTTTCCTTTCTCTTGATCTCATGGCGGCCTCTCGATTTCTCGATTGTCTAAACAACAAATCAAGAATCATATCACATTAGAATTTAGAAACTATCTCTTCCCGCCAACTCACCATGTTTAGACAGTTTAGTTAGTTTCTGTACAATTCTGTACTACTCCCAATATTCCGGACTCCTAGTGAGTGGCAGAGCCAGGATTTACGGTTAGGAGGGCCAAAAATTTCAAAAGGGTCAAACAAGTAATGACAGAGCAGAAATTTGAAAATAAAATCAGAAATTTGAACTCAAAATTTTGAATTTTTCTTTGGCCAGCACCCCCACTAGCCCCCTAAATCTGCCACTGCTCTAAGTCAATTGTTTACCTTTTATATTGTTTGTGCCAAGTATTTTAATCAAAGCTAAACAAACGATTGGGACGGAGGGAGTATATTAGAAAAGCGACAATTATGTTGGTTGGACAAATTGGGGAAAGGGGACGATAAAATTGGAATGGAGGGTAATTAATATACGATCAACAAAATCTAAAGTAAATTAATCATGTGTACTACCTTTTACGTTTCTTAGAGAGAGGATCATCGTCATTATCGTTATCATCGTCGTTGTCGTTATCGTTATCGTTAACCTCCGGCGCATCATCCGACGACTTATCATTATTCTCACAATTCGACTCAAAATTGGGACTAACTTCCATTCCTTTATCATCATTCACAATAACACCTTCATTTCCGATCGACGGCGACGACGCAAGCAACAAATCACAAACCTCTAAATCAAACTCCTTAATAAAATCACTGCTCGTCGTTTCACTACAACCATTATTATTCGCCTCCTCGTCGTCTTTCATTAGCAATTGCTCTAATTCCCCCATCCATGACTCGCCCGCCGCCACCGTCGTCCCCGCCGCATGTACCTCCTCCGGTGAGGATTCCTCCGCTGGAAATTCCGGCAATGATGCGGCGGCGAAGAAATCGAAGTTTTCTACGCCGTCGTCGAAGTTTAACAATTGATTCCAGTCAATTTCGTCGTTTATCATCATTGTCGTCGTCAATCAAGAAATCGAAACCCTAAATTAAATAAAAAAAATTATATACAAAAGAGAAAAGGAAATTAGGTTATCGATGATGTGAGATGAATAAAAATTAAAAGAGGGATTTAGGGTAATTGGAATTATATGAGTAGAACTGTTGAATATATAGGTGGAGAAATCAAAGAGGGATTTTCCTTCGTGAGGAAGGGAAGAGGAAAGTGCGCGGTAATTAATAAGTGGGAGGTGAAGGGAGTTGGTTATGGCATCACTTAGCCAATTAGAGAGGGTTATTGAGATGATGTGGCATTGTGCCTTCTTGCTCGGTCTTGCTGGGCTCGTATTGTAAGACTTGTTAAATGGGTTAAATAGATTGATTGGACAGAAAATAAGTCCAATCGCGGTCGTCGTTAATAAATTACTTCAAATCATCGATAAATTTAATTGAGAGTGACAATCAATATTGAATAATAATCGACAAATTGAAAAACGTTAAACTAATTGATTAATAGACTTAAAACTGACCTAATCCTCATTTAAGTCCATAAAGAAAATTGTTATACCAATAACGAGGGCCGAGCTTCACTCTAGATCACTCCGACCCAGAATCCCAAATAAGTGTCCATCACCATGGGATATCAGTATATCACAGCATGAGCTCAAGGCCAAATGCTCGGCCCTGTTTCGGAGGCAGAGTTCAAACCAAGCTGAGACAAACACTTTATGTAGGATTAACCATGTTATTCCTCCATATAAAATACCAATGAGGATTCTTTAACCCATTTGGTATCTCATTCTATGTCTCACTCCATACACATCTTGACACATCACTTGTTGGCGTTGTTGCAAATAAAAAATATATACTCCCTCTTATTCTACATAAACTTCTCTCTTTCCTTTTTCATATATTCACAATATCTTTTCTATTTCCTTATTTAGTAAAGTTTTATACTTATTTTAATCACCTTACCTTACAACAATATCTCATTTCACCCCACAACAATACTTATTTTAATCAACTTATACCAAAACAATACTTATTTTAATCACCTCACCCACAATAATACTCCACAATACCTTCCTTCTCTCCAATTACCAAACTCTACTACAATACTTTACCTTAATTTAATCTTTCTCCTTAATTCTAGTGGGCCCCATGAATAGGAAGGTTTCTCTAAAATAGGAGGGAGTGACAAATATGTTAATGTGTCAATATGTCCATGGAATGAGACACAAAAGTGAGGACACGGGATCATCTATTCAATAAAAGAAAAAAGCTAATCTCCCACACTTTAAGCACTATCTCTCACAATAGTAGTTGACCCGAAGTGACTCCTCATGATTAACATAGCCACCCTAAGTGGTCTAAAGAGAATTTAAGTATGAGACATGCTTTCCTTAGAACCCCCAAAGTTTTAGGTTTGTTCTTGTTTTAGGTGCAGGCTGGCTGGGAGGAAACTGAGAGGAGCAAATCATTCCATGGACCTCAAAAACACGGGATCAAGTGTCGGACCAAACTTAACATCATTTAGCATTCAAAGTCATCATTAGTATCGTGTGTATTCGTAATCATTATTAACTACATTTATACCCGAAACAAAAATATTTCAATTATCCAAAAATCAAATGACGAATTAGTAAGTTTATTAATTTATTTTTTTGTCAGGAGAAGCGGAATTAATCCAAACTAACTAAAACAGAAAAGACGAATTACTAAGTAAAACAACTTGACGTAAAACAAATCAATTTCTCTCAAATTAAAACAACAAATTACTAATCCTAACAATGTAACTAACCGACGTGAAATTAACATTAAACTAAGCGGCGTAAAACGAATCAATTTTGTCAAGTTGATGAAAACTAAAAAAAATGATTAATCAACTAAAAACTTAAGTTAAATTTAAAAGAGCATGACTTCAATTTATGCATTTAGGCTTTTTCAATGAATATGGACAATAAACACAGGTTGTTTAACCTCTTCCCTACTAATATTACCGGTAAGAAATCTGTTATCTTCATCTGTAATTAAGCCACTTAATAGACTTAAAATCCTCATTCTTGTCGAAATTACAAAGTTGATTTTTTGTAAACCTAAGTGTAAACTCGTCAGAAATTTCTTGTTTAATAAGTTCTTGATCAGTAATACAAGCACCATTCTTATTAATAAATTGCTTAATACCATTTCTACTACGTCTAATCGTGGCATAATTTTGAAAAAACTTGGTATTATTATCTCCAAAATTTGCTTTGGTTATACGAGATTTTTGTTGCCAATAGACACGTTTATAGTCAAGAAGAGCATCACGCTTTTTCAGCCATCTCAATTGTGCGTTTTCTAAATGGGCAATATGAGAAGAGCCTAGCTGTTTTTGAATATTTTGTAACTTTTTTTTCAGCAATTGAAAGTTGTCTAAAAATATTACCAAATGTGGACTGATTCCATGTCTTAGCCTTTTGTTTTAAAAATTTGCATTTTTGAGAAAGACAGAACATATATGATCCTTGAAACTGATATTGCCAACAACTTTTGACCATTTTACTAAAATCATCCCGGAGAGTCCACATGAGTTCAAAACGAAAAGGAGAGGCTTTTCTGTGAATTTGGTTATGAAACTTCACAGAGATCGGACAATGGTCTGAGCTAGTGAAAACATGGTGGACAAACTGCATGTTTGGATATATACTCATCCAATTAGGAGAGGCTAAGGCTCTATCAAGGATTTCAAAAACATTTTCAGACCCCGTTTTCTTTTTCCTCCAAATAAAAAAATTACCGGAAAAAGGAAGATCTACACAGCTAGTATTACTTAAGAAACTATTTAATCTTAAACAACGCGCATTGGTAACTTTTGCACCCCCTTCTTTTTCACTAAGATTCTTAATCTCGTTAAGATCTCCTAGTACTAAGAAAGGCAAATCAAGAATGAGGACAAAATTTTGAAATTCATTCCAAAAGTCCGACTTCTCAGCCGGTTGAGCTGGAACATAAACAAAAATAAGGTAAAACTTGACATTGTTCGTTAAATCACACACTTCACAAGCAATGAATCTACTCGACTTAAATGTGACATTTAACGAAAAAGTCATAGAGACAGTTTCTTTCCAAAGTTTTAGTGCTTTCCAAAATAACCAAATCCCCCCAGAAAATCCAGCACTGGGAATGAAGTCGCAATTATTAAACCCATAACTAGTTATAAGGTAAGGGTCAGGCTTAGTAGACGATTTAGTGTCACATATAGCTAAAATTTTAATTCCATTTGAAGAGCTAAAGAAATTAAGTTCTTCGGCAAAATTCTTTCGTTTGGTACCCCTAACATTCCAAAAGGCAATATTCATGAAAAAAAATTTGAACATCATTGGATGCAGTAGAGCATTATCTGGCATTATCTGCTGGATGTAGTATAGCAATATCTGGATGCAGAATAGCATTATCAACATCAACAGTGGCATGTAGTTACATGCGGCATAGCAAAAAATTCGGGCGAAAAGAAGCCTAATCCCCCTACTACTAAGAGAATAAAATTCTCTTAGTAGTTTCCCGCCCAAATGTCTTCCCACTTTGATGGGTCTGTCTTATGAATTGTAAATAGCACAAACCACGTTCTAAGTTGGGCCCTCGACTTAAACTAATTGATTTTACATAATTTGGCATCATTACTAACATTTTAAGTTGATAATTCTTGGAATCTTATACATGGAAATAAATTATACTTTAACTTTTTTAATTATACAATCCTATATGGAAACGAACTATAATTTGCCCCACAAATTATGCAATGCTAACAATATTATTTCGAAAATATCAAATCACAATATCTCGAACCACAATAAATTACCCCAATATACAATTTCTCATATCAATTAATCAGAGATAAAATTCGAAAAAATAACATCACATCATTTACCCCTAATATATTATGCAATCTCCCTTACTGCTAAGTGAATAAAAACTCTTAATAGTTTTCCCGTCTATGCTACCTACTCAGAAAAATGGGCCAACTCTTTGAATGGCAAACTAGATAATAATTGGGTTATAATAATTTATTGGTCCATAATAAATTGGATCCCACTACAATTCATAAAACAATGTGATATATTGATCAATTACATCCCCTTACTATTAAAAGAATGAGAGATTCTATTATTTTTTTTCCCTAAACAATATTTACTCATAATTGGGCTCCTTTGTAAATGTTAAACTATAAATAAATAATGGGTTACTAAATGGTGTTCCATTATACCATCTTATAAACTATACATAAATTCCTTACTCACATTATTAAATTAGTGTATATTTTAACAAAAATTACAATATTAGTTATACATTTCACATAAATATTTTATATGGATAAAAAAGAATCACGTGTTATTTATGTATGTTAATCTGACAATCTTATTTATAATAAACAACTTTTTAATTAAAAAAAATACTTCTACTACAAACTTCATTCAGGCTAAAATGTCTAATTTTATCTCTGTTACCTCTTATTACTAAACATTATTAAAATTTACTTTTATAGTGAGTTTAAATATTAAATTCTCTATGAAAAAAACGATCTAAGAAACCGCGCTTTCGCGCGGGATCTACACTAGTTGACTTAATAACTTCGCATAATACAAAACTCATTAAAGCTAAACATAACCGATGTACTATGATACATGTGCAAAGGGTTGTAAGAAAAAACGTACATGATCCAACATTAAATTTGGTTATACTTGAGACGACACGAGCCCAATGAAGCTTAAGAAAACCATAGAACTGAAATTCTACCTTAATCAAATGATGAAGGTAGAAACTAAACCAACCAGCAAAGTAAATTTGACGGCAGTATAACTCATCCAAACTGATAAAGATCAGTATAGATTGCGCACACAGATACAGACAATTCTCAAAGAGAAAAAAAATCATTCTCAACACAAAAAAAGTGCGAAAAAATCTGCCAATAAACATGGGACAAAACCAGATCCATAGCATACAAGAATGCCATCTTAATGTCAAGATTAAAGCAGACATTCTTACTCGAAAACATACTGGTAAAAGAACTTTTGACATGGGGAGACCACCCACCAAAAACACCAGTGCAAAATAGGAAACAAGAGTTCAAAGGGTTAACTATTGGTAAAGCTAGGAAAAACTTAAAACCTGAGGACAATCCATATGATCCGTCAATTGGACGATTCACAGCAACAACACAGAACAAAGTTACAGCAGTTCTAAGGTGAAAGAAAGGGCTAATAAAGCAATTGCTATTGAAGATGATCAAAGGACACCAAATAGCTAAAAGACTAGTACAACACGAGGCTAAGGAAAGCTTAGAAACGTAACTGGTAATAGGCTGATAGCTCTCGGAGAAGCTAAACAAAGAATGCAGTTGGATTGCGAACAAAGAAACTTTACTGGTAAAAGAGCAAATGTAACTCGTACAGAAGCTAACCAATAAAACCATACTAATCATCAACAATAAGTCTGTTACAAAAATATGGCACATCGAGAATAAATCAGTGTGACAAAATAAATGTAGAGCCAAACTAGAAAAGTATCTAGCATAAAAACTCATAAGAGGAGCTAGAGAGCCTGTGACTGAAAAAGACTCTTGATCGACACTTTCTTCGAAATAGACACAATTCTGGATAGAGCTTTCCATGGCTAGACTGGAAAGCAACCAAGTGTCCATTAAGAAGGAAAGATATAGATCAAGACAATTGACTGGGCAAATGACAAAATTAATCACACACGAGGGTAAAACGGGAGAAAAACGATTTACCCCTGACGGAAAAACAGGAGGAGAGCAACCCCAAGACTCACCTCGGTTCCAAGAAAGAAAAGAGGAAAGTGATCTGGGAACCCCGACAAACCGGTTCTTTAGCAAAAACGGAGCACCGAGATGCACGACATCGACACAATGGGTCTAAAGGATCAACAGTGGCAGGCCAATTCGAAATGTTGAAACCTTTGTACTCCAGAGCCCCAGCAAGAGCAGCGAAAGTAGCTGGTGGAAAAACTGGTCATCGTTACCATCGTTGGATACTCCAAAGGCCCACGACCCGACAAAAGGAAATACCTTTAAGGGAGAAGTAGAGCACCAACACCATGGTGAAAAACCAAAAGAGGCATTCGAACAAGAGACAGTCCAGATCTCACCATAAATTTCCTCAATCGACAGAAGAAAATGAGATCTGAACGGAGAAACAATGATGTTAAACAAATAAGAGAACTTGGGCAAAGACGAATCTTTCGCAAAATAAACAATCTTGGATTGATTTTGTGCTAATATTAAGGCTATTTTGTGCTGAAGAAAATCGGAATGATTTTGTGCTGAAGAAAGATGGATTGGAGACGATTGGAAGTGACGGAGCTTGTATATGGTTTGAGGTTTCCAATCGTCTGATTTTCTTTTTTTTTAGATTTCTCATTATTTGAGAGAGAATTCTCGCCGCAGATAAATGCCCAGGTCCCGATGGGTTTCCTGCAGAGTTTTTTCAAAAATACTGGGATATTGTAGGAAATTCCGTCACTAAAGTTGTTTTAGCATTTTTCCATTCTGAGAAATTACTAAAAGAAATGAATCATACTTTCATAGTATTGATTCCTAAAATTGAAAATCCTCAAACAGCAAACCATTTTCGCCCGATTAGTCTTTGTTCAACAATTTATAAAATTATTGCAAAAATCTTGGCTAATCGTCTTCGAAGTGTCTTGCATAAGATTATACACCCGTTTCAAGGTGCTTTTACACCTAATCGCTTCATTCAAGATAATATTCTTTTAGCACACGAGATTTTTAACTCGTTTAAACGTAAAAAAAAGGCAAAGGAGGTTGGATTGCAATCAAACTTGATATGGAGAAAGCATACGACAGATTAGAATGGAATTTTATCGAGGAAACTTTTAAGCAAATACGGAGTAGGTTTTAATGCTAAGTGGATTTCATGGATTATGGGATGTATAAACACTGTTTCTTACTCAGTGTTAGTAAATGGAACACCGGGAGACGTTTTTAAACCCACTCGAGGTATTCGAAAAGGAGACTCACTTTCGCCATATATATTTATTATGTGCGCCGAGATTTTAGCAAGATCTCTGCAAAAAAATAGTGATGTTGGCTCTAGTGATATTGGTATTAGAATTGGATCCGGGGTGGAGAAAATTCCGTTTCTCACTTTTGCGGATGACACTATCATTTTCGCTAAAGCCTCTAACCAGAGTTGTAGAACTATTAAATCTATTTTAGATAAATTTTGCACGATTTCCGGACAATTTGTTAAATTTGACAAATCCACTTTTCAATGCACTAGAAATATTGAGCGTTCTCTTCGTGAATCCTTTAGAGGCATTCTTCATATGAACGAGGAAGCTCATTTGGGTAAGTATTTAGGATGTCCTATAATTGATAGCAGAGTGACCAAAAATACTTTCGAGAACATTATTCAATCTTCTTGCTCTCAATTATCGAAATGGAAAGCGAATTCTCTATCTCAAGCAGGTAGACTAGTTCTTGTCAATGCTAATTTAGCCGCGAAAGGAACTTTTCAAATGCAAAGCTTCCTCCTCCCTTCATCGATCCATAATAGATTAGATAAAATTAATAGAGACTTTCTTTGGAATAAGAATCCTTCCCAGCGTTCTCCTAATTTGGTTGGTTGGCATAAAGCTTGTTTACCAAAGTCGGTTGGTGGTTTAGGAATTAAATCTTCCGAAGCAGCTAATAAAGCTATTCAAATGAAACTTTTATGGAAAATTCTTATGGATAAGGAAAGCATATGGGTCAAAGTGGTATCTAAAAAATACTTGAGAAATCATATATTATATTAAAGCAACAACCAACAGCCTATTTAATCGCCACGTGTCAATACCTATTCATACGCCACGTGTCATTTGCTGGATTTCTAACAAATATGATACTGTTTCCTAAACTGAAGCCTAGATATTTGGGATATATTTAATCAACTAGGTATGATATATTTAATATTGCTTGTCATTTATACAAATATATAATTTTCTATTTATACAAATATACTGTATAATATATAACTGCTATGCATTTATACAAACTAACTAATCAAGTTGCCAACTAGACATATAATACGAAATCTCAAACTTAAATAACGGCAATAATATATGATATTTCCTAACTCAATTAAAAATCATCCTAAAATTTCGTTTACACCTTATACCATCTTAAAATTTCTCTTACAACTTATTTCCCTACATTTTACAGCCTACATCTTTAGGATATTTGTTCAGTTACGATTTTAGGATAATTTTTGAGTATCTTTTAAAGAATATATAGCATGCTGATTAATTACTTAAATTTGACTAATTAGGTTTTAAATATGATTAATTAAGGTTAGAATATACACATGCTGATATTTTTGAATACTTTTAAGAATCCTCCAGTGAGGTTCAAAAAAAAAAATCTTACTTTAAATCATATCATCCTAAACTTTTCATAAATTCAAAATCATTTAATTTAATCATAATTATTTTAATCATCATAATTCAAATTAGTAACTAATAACTAATGATTGTCAATTTTTCATCTTATTTGGCCCCACTAAATTTTTAAATTTTTAAAAAATGACAGGTTAAAAATCCTAAAGTAACATATTAGAAAGTGCATAAAATTGAACAAATCGAAATTTAAGCCTTGATTCTTGATTCTGAAGAGATACTAGCGTATACTCATTTTCAAATTTAATGATGTATGATTTTGGTTGAGAAGGAACTTAGCAAATACGAAGTATAAGTGAATAACAATTGTTTTCGGAAAAAAAAAATTTGCATGTTATCTTCTGCCGTTTTTAGCCACTAATAACCATTTTTTTTACCTTTAATAATTAATATCACCAAGAGTATTATACTATTAGCACTTGGTATCCCCGCAGTGAATCAAGTAATTGTTACTCTTTCTGATCTTCTGTTACTTTGAACACTTATAATATGTGTGCGAAATTGTCCACTACGATCATCATATGGTTACTTTCAAACGCCACCCACCTTCGACCACCATCATCTCGCCGCACCCCATCATGTTTCTGCCTCTGCCACACATATAGGCTATGCCAATTGTTCAGGGTAACTATTGGAACATTGATCATATACTTAATGAGGTCCGCATTATGATTATGTACTTACTACTGCGAGATGTTGTTCATCTTAATTTTGTCATTGTATTTGATGAAAACCTGAGATCCATTTGCACGTGGGTTATCTCTCACAAATACAAAATCACCTTCAGTATATCACCCACCACTATAAAATATGTGAAATGATGAAATGAAACCCAACTATCAACTTACAATGTCTTTAGATCTGCCATACAAATAGGTCACTGGGTTTAGACTTAGCAAATGGGTCAACCCGGTCGGATTCTGATCGGATTAGTTCGAGTTAAGTCATCTTGGGTTTGCAAGAATTATAGTCGAGTCCGGGTCATCTTTGGATAAGCTATTTTAAAGTTATTTAGTGATAATAGACCGTGTGCAACAATAAACAATAGGATCATATTATATTTAATCGGGTCAATTCATATTATAAATTGCAATATTAACAAACTTAAGTTTTAAATCAAGATTTTTTTTTTTTTTTTTTTTTTTTAAACCAATCTTTCAAGCCAATGAGTTATTGTCAAAATCGTATCTCATAAACAACTATAACGAGTAAGTTTGCTACTAATCATAAATTTTAATTCTTTCACTAAATCAAAGTGCATCGTTTAACGAAAGATGCGAAAGACAATATTTCATTACCTTGAAATAATCTTACTTTATTCTGATATTTGGTTTTACAAAAAAAAAATAGAAATAAATATAATTTGCTAAAATTTCACAAGTAGTTATTACATAACATATCTCAGATCATGAGTAATAGATAATATAAAATTATTAATTATTCAATTTAGATACTTAGTATTATTTTCATTTTTTATAAGTTCGAGTGACTTTATAAAATTATCTAACAACTAATGCAAAACATTATGACATTGAAAGGTAATGAGTAAATAAGCTACGGTGTCGGCAAAAAAAATTATCTCAAATTTCCCATTTTAAATCATCTCAAATTAACTGTGTTGCATGACATAATGATTTACAATGTTGAGAGGTAAGTGGTAACATGACTCAATGACAACTTAAAAAGCGAATGAATGGGCGGGGTTGCTGGTGGGAGGTAGTGATAAGGGAGAGGTCGTGATGGGTGGGTAATGATGGGGTGAGGAGTCGCATAAGGTTACGAGAAGGGTTAGGGATCATGGATGGGTTTTGGTCGGGAAGGTGGTTATGCTGGAGGCATGGTGAGGGATGTAAGGGATGGAGGGGGTAAGATATGAATTGTTGGGTGTTGGTTAGGTGGGGGCCGGGTTGGGGGGGTTAGGGGGTTAAGACTTGAGATGGATGTCGTGGTCTGAGGTGTTAGGTGCGGTTACACTGCGGTGGAGGGTCTGCTGATGGGTCTTGAGGTAGTCGGTCAGTTGGCAAACACTACTTCCAGACGATGGTAGATGGGAGGGGAAATAAGAGATAATTTAGAGAATTGTGAGAAGAAATAATAGGGGTAATATGATAAATAAAAAGCAAGGTTACAACAATGATTATAATCAAATCTATATTGCGTAAATAAACAAGTTATAAAATCTACAATAATTATATATCCGCTTTTCAGATTTCACGTCTACAAGTTAGAAAATTCGAGAGAAAAAAGTCGAGTATTTCAAAAGTTTAATAGGGTAGACAAAAGTATATTGGTAGACAAAGTAACATTTTCTAAAATTTAGTAATTTACTCATTCCAATATATTCGTAAGTTTCTACTTTTAATAATACTTTCCATTACCACCCGTGCAGTGCACGGGTTCCAAAACTAGTTGTTCACTATTTGATCATAAGCCTAATTCAGCCTCTTCTTGGCAATGGCGTAAACTAATGAGTTTTCGGACTCTATTTAGAAAAGGACTGAGATGACAGGTAGGTAATGGCAATAACATTAAGTTTTGGTCTGATAATTGAGTTTTTTCACACCCACTTACAAGCAGTATGGTTGATGATGATAGTAACCGTGATCTTAATCTTTTGGTTAAAGATTTCATAACCTCAGACAAGCAATGGGATGTTTGTAAATTATCCAATTTAGTGAATAACGATATTGTTAATCAGATTACTAACATTCCAGTCCCACATAATAATATTCCAGATACCCTCATTTGGGGGTTGTCCGTAGATGGAAATTTTTCTACCAAAACAGAAACTTGGTTAGCGCAAGGTTTGTTCGATCAAGCTCTTGTCAAATGTGAATTTCAGTGGATTTGGAAATTGAATATTCCTCCTAAATTGAAATTTTTTCTTTGGAAAGCCTGTGTTGACGGCCTTCCAACGAAAAATAGACTTCTCAAGAGTCATATTGATGTCCCACCTCATTGTGTTCTGTGCAACAATCCTATTGAAAACAAAGATCATTTCTTTTACGAATGTCCCTTGATTGGGTTTGTCATCCAAGACATGAACATTATTAGTTTCAACGAGTTTTTGTCAAATTATGATACTATTACAAATCAAAGTTTTCTAACGAAACTTAATTATCTCAAGGATTTAATTCCAAAAGATGACTTTATAAATATTATTTTTATTTGGTGGAATGCATGGTTCCATAGAAATTGTTCCGGGTGTAATTCCAGAGCAGTTATTTGTTACCACCCATGCTTGTAGAATGACGTCTTTGGTTGAATCCTCCTTGCGGTCTCCTGAAACAATGAACAAACTGAGGGCTCGGCTTTGGGCCGAGCGAACTCACTCCGACGCTCAAGTCAGTAAACTTAAAGGGATAAGTTGTTGTTACTTGGCGAAGTACGTGTTGTAGAGAGATAAAGAAGATATTACCAGATGAATAGTGTATTTTAGGTTAAATTGTGGATCTCCTCCTCAATGAGAGTTGAGGAGTATTTATAGACTTTCACCTTTTGTCACGTAGTGGCCAAGTGGCTAGCAGGTGGAAAGAATGATCTACCCCTCGGCCGAGGGACCCATGGCAGGCCGGCGGGCCCTGTTGACTCACCGCCGAGGGGTCTTGAATATGAGTTCGCGGATGCGTGCCTCGCCGGCCGCCTTGCCCACCGGGACCCAAGTGACAGGCCGACGAGCTGCGTCGTTAGGGCCGTCTAAGCCGTTGACTTGTTGTGGATATCTTTGACCTTGCTCAATATGTTGATCGTCGGTCGGGTGCAGAATATGCCCCATCAATTTGCCCCAGCCGTAGTCTATGCCGTGGTATGGGCTCCGATGTATGTTGAGCGTATATTCGCGCAAGTAAAAATTTCTCCCCGCTTCTTCTTCCCGATGGCTCGCTTAGGCCGTACCATATCCCCCTCCACATGGATGTGTAATGGACATCGATGTGGAAAAGAAAGTGATGCTTTGGCCGAGACCGAGGTTGTGAGCGCCGTGTGCTTTTGATTGCCCCACTTGTGGTCCGACAAACTTGGTTGATCGTGTAGCCGGCGGAGAACAGATACTTAGGAGTTTGTTGAGGAAGATGAATGGGCAGAGAGATTTGAAGGGGCGTGTTGAAGACGCTTGGTCACTGTTGCGTTGATTGACGTTCAACTGTTGCAACGATTGACATTCCGTGGTTGCATGTCTGACACGTGTCCGTTTTGCCGATTGGTCGGCGTTTCATGGGTCCGTGCCCCTGATTGGTCCTTCTTCATGGGCCTTCCCCATAAATAGGCGTTAGTCCCTGAAATTGGGCACCAATTTCATTTTCTCCAAAATTTTCTTCTCTCTAAACTTTCAAGGGCTTCTCTCTTCTAATCTTCAGAGTCGTTACTTCGGCTAGCACTTTTCTTCAAGGTAAACAACCAAATTTCTCTCTCTTTAACTTGTAAGTTTTGTTGTAAATATGTCTTCCGCCGGAGCCGACCTAGTAAGCCTGCGCCAAGGGGGGGTTCCCGTCGCGTCTTGATGAGGAGGAGATACTAGACGCCATCCCGATAAGGTCCGGGGGCCCTAGGTCTCCGTCTCCCGAAGTCGATCCAAAAGCTTTGGAGGGTTGGGAGGATGATGATGACTTTGATGATGACGGTGAGGAAAGGATTCCTTCCGGTGAAGAGAGGCCGCATATCCTGGATCACGGCGAGGCTCGCATGCATGATCGTCCCGACCGTGCCGGACCAATAAATTCGCCATTGTTCCGTGGAACTCTTTCGAGGGTCATTTCTACTTCGGTGAGGGGTACAAAATTGTTATCCCCGGGGAGGGTCAGCGGTCTGTTTCCCTCCTCCGGTCATATCGGCGTATATATCGTGGCATCCGGAGTATGGGCTCCGGTTTCCTTTGAATAAATACGTCACAGCCATCATCAAAGCTATGAACGTCGCCGTGGCTCAACTGCATCCGTTGGCCATTAGGACGATAGTTGGCTTCGTGTGGCTCGTCTTTTTTAAGGGGAGGTACCTACGCTTAACTTATTCCGCCGGCTTCATCATCTTCGGCATCGACCCCGGTAAGGTGGGGTGGTACAAATGCGAGATGGAGCCGGGCGTCCTCTCTCGTTGATAAGCTTTCTTCCCGCAAGGACTGGAAGGGGCGGTAGGTGTATGTCGAAGTCGGGATGACTATCCGCTACCCCGGTCCTTCCAACACCAAGTCAACTTACGGTGCGAGAGTAAGAGGGAGCGTGAAAAATGGGTCTCCCAGAGTAAGCTCAAGATGGATGCCAGTAGGGTTCCTCTTGGTGCGGACGAGGAGCGGGCGATGCAGCTGTTTGATGCTGAGAAGGGATGGGTGCCCCCGACTTAGATTATTCTTCAGGATGAGCTGCTTTGTCGCGTCGGCCTCATACCGGCCCTCAACCAGGGTGAGTAGGGTCGGTGTGAGGCCCATCTTTGCCTATTACGCTCCTGTTTTTAGAGCTTTGTTTTACTTCTTTTATGTAACTCTTGTCTGGTTTCTTGCAGACCGGTTTGGCCAGGATCTGTCTGAGAGGACCTTGAAGAGGTTAGGGCTTGATAAGGACGGGAACGTCATTGAGCGGCACCCTCAGGCTGACGCGCGTGATCGTAGACTGGCTCCCAACGAACTTATGGACAAGCAGCTGAAGGCACTGGATCCGGCGGCGGCTCAAGCACGGGTTCTCGGAGGCGTGCCGAAGAGAAAACCAAAGGCAGCGTCCAGGTTGGCGACGGCGTCAATCCCAACTCCCTCTTCAACCCCAACGGCCCAGAAGGAGCATGTGGAGGTCATCGATGTCTCCGAGGAGGTGGTGACCGTTGCGAAGGGCCCTCCTCCTCCGAAGAAGAGAAAAGAGCCACTGCCGGCTTCTACCGTTGCCGGGGAAAAGAAAGATTCACCCGGTCCTCCATCTAAGAGGGTCCAGACTGGTACGGACCTAACCTGTGGTTCAGACTTAGCTGGTTCATTATGCATTCCCGATGACAGACTCTCTGATATGTCAATGAATGTTGACATGGATGCGCTGTGTGAATTTTTTGTAGATCCGCCGTCGGCAGCCGCCGTTCTTACTGAACGACAATTAGAGAAGCAGCCTGAGAAGGCGGGTGATAGAAATGTCACCGTTGACTCCTCACTCCAGAAGGTTCCCCCCGTCGAGCTTGTGGCAGAGGGTACAAGAATATACAAGAGGTTGGCAAAGTGGACTCAACTAGCCGGCTCCCACATTATGGAGCAAGAAAAGGTCGTGGCCCAAGCTGGGCCATTGATCGAATGGCTTAAACTTGATCTTTCCGCTGCAAAGGGAGAAGCCGGGAAGGCTAAGCTTGACCTCCTTGCTGCTCGGAAGCGTGCGGAGGAAGCTGAGAAGCAGCTACTGGCCGAGAGGGCCAAAGTTGAGGTCGCCGATGCCACCTCCGCCCGATTCTTTGGAGGAGCGGGACAGGTATAAGGGTGGTTACGACGCCGTTGTTGCCAAGAGGGACGAATGGAAAGATCTGTATTTGTCCCAGTCGGAGGCACATAGGGATACAAGGGATATCCTTGCCCAAAGGGAGAAAGATATCGAGATGCTTCAAACCGAGATCATCCCTAACATGTGCGCTCAATTCCGGGATCAGGCCGAGGAAGCGACTAGGGAGGCAATCAAGAAGCTCATTCCTGAAGGCTCCTTCCCGTGGGAAAAATTTGAACAGCTCCTGGATGAGATGGCCGAAGCCGCGGAAAAAGAGGGCTGCGGAAAAGGCGGAGGCGGCGAAGGCGGCTCAGATAGCCGAGGCCATGGCGGCCTACGATGCAAAGGTGAAAGAGGCCGAAGAGGAGGCTGAGAGGCTAAAGGCACGTGAGAATGACGAGCCCTCCTCCGGGCCGCCATCGAAGATGATGCTTCTCGCCGATGGAGGGCAAAGAACTAGCATAGGGAGACGGGCGGTCGTCACCGGACTCACCCGGATCTCGGATAGTTGTAGCTGTTCGGGGGCTAACTATTGAGCCTTTCCTCCCTGCCATCTTTTGGCGCCTCAAATGATCATGTCTGTAACCTTTTGCTTTTCTTTTCCTTATTTATGTAAAACTTTGGTAGGTTGCGTTTTGGCTTATCCCTATGGGGACGGCCGTCGTCTGTATTCTCCTTACTTGTAACCTGTTATAATTTTTAATAAAAGTTTGCTTGTTTTGCCTCTGGCTTGGCCGAGGTCTTTTCTTGTCTTCTTGCGTTATTAATCGAGCGCTTTTTCATTTTTACCTTCGGCTTAGCCGAGGCAGCTAGAATGCGTATCTCAACTGCGTTTAACGTCTTTTTCTTGAACATGTTAACGTGTTGGTCGCTTCCTCTTTCACTCTCGGTCTAGCCGAGGCGTCGGATTTGCGCTTCCCAACCGCCGTTGTGAACATGTTAGCGTGTCGACCGTTGTGTCCTCTACCAGGCCTTCGGTGGGCCGAGGCGACTAGAGGTTACTGGCGCGACAACAGATATTGGCGTATCGACCGTTGTGTCCCCGCCAGGCCTTCGGTTGACCGAGGCGACTAGGGGTTACTGGCGCGACAAATGTTTCTTCGGCGTATCGACCGTTGTGTCCCCCGCCAGCCTTCGGTTGACCGAGGCGACTAGGGGTTACGGCGCGACAGCGTTCTTTGGCGTATCGACCGTTGTGTCCCCCGCCAGCTTTCGGTTGGCCGGGCGATTATGGGTTACGGCGCGACAGCGTGTTTTGGGTGATTGCCGGCTTGGGCCGTGGCGTCTACCTCGATATGATCATGGAGGGGATAAACACTTTGATGGAAAAATTGGGTGATTCTTCATTAGATGTAAACATGCGTTGGGGTGCCAACAATTGTTTTGGACACCTCCGCCGCTACACAAAGTATTTCCCGAGATTGTCGTGTTCCAATGGCTCATCGTAGGCACACCCTCCATGTCGGTCACCGGTATGTACCCGGCCTCATTTCTTCAACCACTTTGTAGGACCCTCCCAGCTTGGCCGTTAGTTTACCATGAATGTTTCCTTTGTTGGTGGCGGCCGACTTTCTTAGGACTAGATCCCCTACTTTCAAGTCCCTTTTGTGGACTCTTCGGTTGTAAGCTCTTCTCATTCGGTTTTGGTATACCGCCAAGTTGAGGCGTGCCGTATCTCGGCTTTCTTCAACCAGGTCTAGGGAGGTTCTTAAGCCTTCCTCATTTTCAACCGGTTAAAGGTGGCCGTTCAATGTCGGACCGTTGCTTCAATTGGCGGATCGCTTCGGATCCGTAGACTAAGTGGAACGGATTGTACCCCGTTGCTTCTTTCTCCGTGGTTCGCAGGGACCACAGGACGTCGGGTAGTTCATTGGCCCATCTTCCCTTTAGGTCTTCAACTGTCTTCTTCAAACCGCTGAGGATGGTTTTATTGGCCGCCTCCGCCCGTCCATTGCTTCCAGGGTGACAGACGAGGAGTATGCAAATTTGATACCAAGTTCCTCCCAGCTAACCATTATCATTATTGCGTCACTCCAAAACTCTCGGCCGTGGTCGAATACCATGACTTGGGGTAACCCAAAACGAGTTATGACATTTTCCCAGTTACCTTTCTTACGGCCGCGTCGTCTTTGCAGTACTCGCTACAACTTCAACCCATTTGGTGAAGTAGTCAACGGCGACAATCAAGAACTTTCTTCCGCCGGATGCCGTTGAAATGGCCCTAGTAGATCCATCCCCCACTGTGCGAAAGGAAGGGGATTGAGTACCGCCGTAGGTCTCGGATGGCGCATGTATCACCGAGCATGCATCCGATGCTTGTTGCACTTTTTGGTCTTGGCTCGAATCCGCAAGCATGGTGGGCCCGAAGTAGCCGGCTCGGAGAGCTTTGTGGGCTAGTGTTCTTGCCCCCATGTGATGGCCGCAGATGCCTTCGTGAATTTCTCGTCGATAGCTCCGCGTCGTCTGGACCGACGCACTTCAAGAGTGGCCTCGTCACGGACCTCCCGTATAATTCCCTTCAAACACCAAGTACCTTGTCGCGATCCTCTTTATCTTCTACGAGAGACTGCGGTCCTCCGGTAGTTCATTTGTCAATTTGTATTTTATTATCGGAGTCATCCACGTTGTCTCGGTCTCTATGTTACCCACCATGCCGACGGCCTCAGTAATGCTCTTGGCATTCCCGATGTCCACCAAAGACGGTTCGGTGACATTCTTGATGGTTGAACTCGCGAGCTTTGAGAGAGTGTCGGCTCGGTTGTTCTCGGACACTGGGAATGCATTGTATCCAAAAGATTTCAACTTTGAGGTGTCGCTTTTACCCTTTCCGGGTATCTTACCATTCCGTCGTCTCGAGTCTCGTACTCTCCTCTGATTTGATTAGCCACTAAAAGTGAATCTGTTTTCAAAATGATGTGCTCCGCCCCTGCGGCCCTAGCTAGCTCGACTCCGGTTATCACCGCCTCGTATTCGGATTCGTTGTTTGAGGCCGGGAAGGTAAATTTCAAGGCGTACTCGAACTCGTCCCCGTTTGGGCCGATGATAAGTATGCCGCTCTGAGCCGTTCGTCGTGGAGGACCCGTCGGTGTATACCTCCCATACTCCGGGTTTTGCTCTTCTTGGTATGTGCATTCGCCAGAAATCGCCATTCCTCGCCTTTATCGAGGGCCTCGGCTTGTACCGAATGCCGGCCGGATAGCTCTCGCCCCCATTTGATGAGCTCCGCCGGATTGCTCAAATTTTTCCAATGCTTTCTCCAATGGCTGGTCGGTCGGACCGTCACGGATGTGCGTCGAAGTAGGGTTTCGCTTTCCTTGCGACGACGATAGCAAAGGCTGCTTTTTCAATCGGCGGGTAATTTCTCTCGGCGGGCAACAATGTATGGTCGACAAAGTAGATTGGTGTCTTTGTCTTTGCTTGTCCTCTTCTCTCGACGATCACGACACCGACCGTGGGCCGAGGTAACTGCTATGTACAGATATAGTGTTTCCCAAAGACGGCGCCAATTGTTCCGGGTGTAATTCCAGAGCAGTTATTTGTTACCACCCGTGCTTGTAGAATGACGTCTTTGGTTGAATCCTCCTTGCGGTCTCCTGAAACAATGAACAAATCGAGGGCTCGGCTTTGGGCGAGCGAACTCACTCCGACGCTCAAGTCGGTAAACTTAAAGGGATAAGTTGTTGTTACTTGGCGAAGTACGTGTTGTAGAGAGATAAAGAAGATATTACCAGATGAATAGTGTATTTTAGGTTAAATTGTGGATCTCCCCTCAATGAGAGTTGAGGAGTATTTATAGACTTTCACCTTTTGTCACGTAGTGGCCAAGTGGCCAAGTGGCTAGCAGGTGGAAAGACTGATCTACCCCTCGGCCGAGGGACCCATGGCAGGCCGGCGGGCCCTGTTGACTCACCGCCGAGGGGTCTTGGATATGAGTTCGCGGATGCGTGCCTCGGCCGGCGATTGCCCCAAATGGGACCTAAGTGACAGCCGACAGTCGACATCTTTGTTATCTTTGTCGTTTAAGCCGCTTGACTTCTTGTGGATATCTTTGACCTTGCTCAATATGTTGACTGGTCAGCGGGTGCAGAATATGCCCCATCAGAAATGATATTATTTTTAATAATGTTAATTTAAGTATCAGCAAACTTATTACTTTATGTAATAATAGCACTAATACATGGAATGTGACTAGATTTAAGGATCTCAACAATCCCGAGGTAGAAGAGTCAACTAGAAACAATTCTAGTAAGGAAGAGATTTGGTAGGAAAAACCTACAAACGGTTTCCTAAAGCTAAATTTTGACGGATCGAGAATAGAAGGTAATAAAGCTGCTTTAGGATATCCTATAAGAGATCACAATGGTAAAAACGTTTTGTTGGGAGCAAAAAAGTGCGGATCCAATAGTATCCTTGTTGGGGAAGCACTTGCTTTAAAAGAAGGTATTTTAGCAGCTAAATACTTAGGAATCTCAAAGTTAATTGTGGAGGGTGATAACTTATGTGTTATTAACTCGATTCGAGGTACTTGGCAAATTCCGTGGAAAATTTCTAGTATTATCAAGGATGTGAAATTAGACCTTCATTTTTTCGATGATGTGATAATTAAACATTACTTTCGCCCCAACAAGGTTCACGACTTCATGGCTTCTGTTGGACATTCATGTCCAACTCTTTCGAGGTGGTTTGATAGCCGGTGGCTTCAACTTACCTCCCTCATTCGAAAGGATGAGATAGGTTGGTCTTATCCTAGAGGATCAACCTAGTTTTCTTACCTAATCAAAAAAAAAAAAAAAAAATGAATATGGACATATCACATATGGCCCGTATAAAAATATCCGCTTCTTCACTCATTAACTTTTTTTCTTTCAAGTAGATTTATATTTTATAACAATCGGACCTATTCAGAATTAGATCCGAATCATTGAATATGTAATGAACCTCCGGTCCTCTTGAGGAACCGGAGAGGATCCGCATAAAACAATCCGCTTCTTCCAGGCTCCAACGGCTCATTTCCAGAAATTTGAAATTACAGCATCTCCCTCCCTCCCTCCCAACAAATTCACGCCTCAAAGTCTCCATCCCCAACGGCTCCAAATCTCCCAAATCCCCTCTCTAACCTCGTCTCTCTCCCTCTCTTCCACTACCTCTCCTCCTCCTCCGACTACCTCAGTCTCACTCTTCTCCTTTCTCCAACAATGTCGGCACCCGAAACACTCGAAACCCTTGATCCCGAATCCCAATTCCTACTCCAAATGCGACTCGATTCCAAGAAAAGACTTCCTTCCGATTGCGACGGTGATTTCGGGTGGGATATTTACAAGGAGAATGTCAAACCCTTGAAGCGCGGCCGCAACGTTAATATCTTGAATCACGCCCTTAATTCTCTCTCTAATCCTCCTCTCAAACACTCTCTTCTCCTTACTCGCAGGTTTATTCACACTTCTTACATCTATAATTACTTTTTTTTTGTCCTAATCACTTGTTTACCTTCTTTATTCTTTGCAAGATGTATTTTTTGTAAGACGTATTTTAATCAAAGGTAAATAAATGATTGGGACGGAGGGAGTAGTATTTTTCTCTCAAATTTGATTACTGATTACTGATTACTGATTAGGGTTATGTTTGTTTCAGAAAGTTGATTGAGGCGATCAATGAATACCAAGGGGATGATCCGCTTCAACCTTGGCTCCGGTATGCTATTCGCTTCGTTAATTCTTCTTTTTTGTATTGATATGGTTTGGTTTAGTGATCAAAGCTGGTATTTTCTTACTGTACTAAATTTAAATTTGAAGACGGGATACTGAGTGTCGATTTCATGAGACTTTAGTAAGACCGTCTTATAGATAGACGACATTTGTTTGTTGATTGATTTGTGTTCTTAATGCGAAACAAGGCTAGTTTCGAAACAAAAGATTGAGACAAAGGGAGTAATTCAACTAGCACATACTTAAAAGTTGTGGCTATGGTATATCATTATTTTTCCAATCATGAATCCTGACGTCTTTCGATCACTATAGTCCGATGGAGTACAATATAAATGAGATAAAGGAATACTAGTCTCGGGGCTTTAATGCATTGGAGATACATGAAATGGAACTAAATGACTCGCTAAACTATTTCTGTTCCTTACATTATGAGTCACTTGATGCAATTTCTAACATATGTCATCCCACAACCATGTCTTTGTGTTTTCTTCACATGGATGGTGTTGTGTATATATGACCCTCATTCAAGGTGTTGGGACGATACTAATTTTTGTATGAATTTATATAAATGGTCATTTGAAGGTGTATCAAATGGGTTCAAGAAGCGTTTCCAGCGGGTGGAGATTCGTCTGGACTGGTACTTATTTATGAACAATGTGTCCGTACATTTTGGCATGAAGATCGCTATAAGGAAGATCTTCGGTACCTTAAAGTCTGGCTCGCATACGTAAGTTTGTTTATGCTTGGTTGCTCATACTATTTGGAGTTGTGGCCCGTGCTAATTTGTTGGACCTGATCTTGTGGTAACTTGATTTCAGGCAGAAAGCTGTGCTGATGCTGAACTAATATACAGATTTCTGGATGCCAACAAGATAGGGCAGTCACATTCCGCATATTATATATCATATGCTTTGCATTTGGAAACTAAACACAAGACTAAAACAGCTAATGAGATTTTCAATCGCGGACTATCCATGTAAGGGCTATGCCTTCATTATGTTCCCTGTCATACCTTTTCCACAATAATGCATTCGACTTAACTGTTACAATGTGCTTAAACTGGTTTGCTCATCTGTTAAAATGCTTATCAAAGGCATTGAATTGTGTATATTCAGTGTATTTATCGTTAGGGCCTCGATTGGTGTATATACCTGCCATTATGGTTGGCTTGTGGTTCGAGTGCTCAGTACTGCGGTAGTCACCTTATCAGCTCCCACGGAGTACATAATGACAGAGAATACAGAGCTTCCTTTTTCCGTTTACCTTGACATAGTCTGTTTCTTTGGTAATAAAATCATTCAAGTATAAAGAAGAAATTAGGCTGATAAAAAGCCAAGAAGCTTAGGTAGCTAGGAGACTGGAGATGAATACAGTTTTTAAGCGCTTTCCTTAAATACGACTGAATATCAAGCTTGAATCTCCTATGTTTAGAATTAATCTTGTTCTAGTTTGTGGTTTGCCTCTATTTGGGTGCTGAGTAAGGTGTAGGTGCAATCATCAATTCGATAGATACTTTCATGTCCGGGTACAAAAGCCGGTGGATTCATCTTGAATCCAACTAGAATTTTGTTGCATAAGCTCATTTTCTCTTCCACTACTGAATTTCAAAAATAGTAGGATCTTCTGTATTTGCTTTGACTCTGAATATGATTTATGCTCCAAATTTTCTGATTGGTGTTCTCCAATGTGAAGAAATGCTCAACCTCTCCAAAAGCTAGAAGCGGCTTACAGGAAGTTTATTGCTCGCTCGATGGCAAGGCCTAAAAGCACCTCTGATGTATGCGTCTTACACCATCTGTCAATGTTCATTTTCATCATATTCCCGAATGTTTTGTCTTGATCCTTTGTCGTTTCCAATTCTTCAGGAAGATGGAACAGAGAATGGCCAATCAGTTCGAAGCTTTGGCACTGTGCTGTCTAAAGGAGAAAATAGTATGTTTTCTATGTTGCTTCAGGGATGCATATATTCATATTTCATACCCATCACATTAATCATTCATGTAATAAAACTTTCTTTTGGTGGTCCAGGAAGAAACCTAATCGAAGCTTCAGATGTTGCCAAGAAGAACATCAAAGGAAATAGGTAAGCTAAGATAATTCTTATGAGCTGATCAGAAGTAAGCAGACGTTATGTAGTACAGAATAAAGAACTAACTCGATCTCATAACTAAGTGCAGGGGAAAGCCCACTCCTTTTTCTGTCTATAAGGACACAAATACCGAGAATAATTCCGGGAATCAGGGCGATTCATCAAAGTTAGGATTAAGATCTTGGGACAGTCTTCCCACTCACAGAGATAGGAATAAAGAGAACACAGCAATCCCATCCAAGTGGACATCATTTAAGGTCATGTTCTTAAATAGTGCTGATTGTGTCTTTAATTGCTGGAAACAGTGATTGGGAAACTAATAGCATGCTAACACAGTCTACTACTTCAGGTTCCGCAGAGACCAGGCTCTAGAATTGCAGTACCTACTGCTCCAGCGATTGAGGTGTTTGTTGATGAGCCTTGTTCAGAGTAAGTAGCACAAACACTCGAGGATTTCATTAAGGCTGTGATATCAAAACTTGATCTGTTTCAATTCTCTTGCGTCGCATCCAATGTGTCCGTAACTTCAAAAGCATTAATTAACTGTGTTAAAACCACGAACCACTTGGAAAATACACAATGTTTCCCTATATTTGTTTTGCCTGAAAAACAGCAGGTAGTCTAGTCATCGAAATTAACGTAAAGAAAAGGTGAGGTGGCCGAAATATCCACATTTCCTAGGGTTACATGGCAAACTCATTCTGTTTTGCAATTAATGTAATGGGAGCATTTTTACTACCATGGCTGTCATCGTTGCTGGACCTCAAAAAATAATCACTATGGAACTAAAGGCTTTGTTGTTGACCACTGTAGTCAATTCATACAATATTACTTGGAAGCTTCATTGATTTTCATGATTATTGCATCTCCTGCAGGTTGCATCAGACTAGCAATGAGGCTGAAAACACAACAAATTTACAACTGAAAGAGAGGGACGAACATGAACTCAAAAGGTACACGCCATTGTTGTTATGCTACATTGATCTCATTTGGTCATATTACATTTCCTGCTCATGTAATAAACAAATGCAATCGTGCAGGGAATCTGAATTACTCAAGGAAAATCCACTCCGCAACTTCCCCATCAGCAGTTTTCCCCGATGAAATTAGACAGTAGACACGCCATTGTAATGCTAAATTCTTTCTGTTTTTCCACACATTAAACAAACTACAGAAATTGATCAGACCTGGCGATCCAATTTCCATGCGTTTTCTCAGCGCTCATTTCATTTACTACCTGTAGTTTCTACTGATTGTAACGCAACCAACTTACTTGCTGGTTGTGATGAAATATGTGTGTATGATTTGTTTTACAACATTCCATTCAGCAAATTCTTGTGAGATTTATACAGAGTATTTCTGACGCCTTTTTAGCTGACTAATCATTTATACTGTCTCACATAACAAGTGACAAATTTCATCAGCATCAAAACTAATCTTGTAATTCCTTTCATATATTCCAAAAATAAAATCAATCTTCTCTAAAATTGTGATTATATTTTCATTACGTATATTTTTAGTCGCGATGCAATTTTAGACCATAAGGAACTTCGTAATAAGCTAATTAATACGAAGTACTATTTTTCTCTTGGTGTTAGACCAGGAGTATTCCCTACCGCCAGCTGAGGCAATCTTCTTCGGGTACTACCTGAAGGCGACTTAATGGGTAGACCCCTTCCAAGTTTGATTTTTTTCATTTGCAAGAGTTAGGAATCGAACCGCTAACCAATTGGTTAAGAGATGAGAGTCTCCTAACGAGTAATAATCTACGTGCCTATTAACGAGTTTAAGTGAGACGGACCGATATTTAAAACTCTTAGGGTCCGTTTGGATTGAAGGAATTGGAGAGAAGGGGAGGGGAGGGAAAGGGAGGGATTTAATTTCCTTTGTTTGGATAAAAAATATGGGAGAAAGGAAATGGGAGGGGAGAGAAATGAGATGACTTATTTTTCCTCCTATAGAACAAACTATAATCTTTCCAAAGGTGTGACAAGATTTGGAAAGAAATATTATTTGGACTCTAATTATACCACCAACATCCTTCAATCCTCCATCCATTCTTCATCTCCCTCCTTCCTCCCTTTCCATTTCCCTTCATAATTTTTGTTATCCAAACACGCACATCCCATTTGCCCTCCCCTTCTCTCTCCTCCCTTCACCTCCCCTCACTCCCCCTCCCCTCCCCTTCCCTCCTAAAATTGTATCCAAACGGACCCTTAAGAATACGGAACCGGGTTAAATGAGTTAGTTTTATGGTTGTGGTTTGTCAAGTGAGCTAAGAAGGAAGACGATCATCAGAATTCCATGGCGTTGGTTATTCACCAACATACTATATCTTCTTCATCTTCATCCCTAATTTCACAAAATCATCATCATTTTTCGCCAAAACTTCCATTAAAGAAGCTTCATCACCACAATTTCAACAAACATTACTCCATTTGTCTACCTAAAGCTTCTTTGCAAGAGGTATTTCATAATAATTTCATCAACTTTTTTTCATTTTTTTGATGCAATTAAAAGTATTAGTAGTATGATTAAATTAGATTTATTATGTAAATTATAGCTTGCTGGAGTGTTGATATTCTCTGCAATTCCGTTTACTGCGGTGAAACTTATCGCAAATAGTCCGCTTGGTGAAAGACTTCAAAAGCGATTGCAAGAGCAGAAATCTACTGCTGTTAAACTTTCTGTTGAGCGTTCTAAGTTATCGGAAATTGCGCGTAATCAGAGGTATTCCTAATTTTGAGCAAACGTATGGAAATGAACTCCTTTCATCTCAATCATTTGTTTACCTTTGATTAAAATACGTCTCACAATGAATATAATGGTAAGCAAATGACTGAGACGGAAAGAATAGTATTTAGTGATTAATGTTAGAAGGTATATATAACACTGTGTGGCCTCTATTAAGTTCATGTTATATGGCGGAATTTTAATATAAAAGACAACACGGTGATGGATTGGTCTCGATTAATGAAGTTAGATATCAATTCCTGGACTGATTTCGGAATCATTAAATTGTCTTACAGTTAAGTCTTCATTTATTTGTTTGATCATTTTCGTGGGTGATGATGTTTATTGTGGATTTAGAGGTAGGATATGTCCAGCAAATGTAGAAATGCAGTTTACTGAAAAATTTGGTTGGCAAACTTTGTTTAAGTCTGGATTCGAGCAGGGAGGACCACAAGGGTGGCAAAGCTCGCATTTTTGGGTTTGAAGATTGCTGCATTTTAGAGAATTGAACACGGTTGTTACTAGTTGATTTAAGTGCTTAGGAGTTTTTAGTGAACGATTTTGGGATGGGGGGTATTTTTGTTGATATGTGGATTGGTTTTGAGACTGGGTGGTGCGTGTTTGATTTTACAAACTGAACCAACTAACATCCATAGAAAAAAACTAAGCAAAAGATTACATTACATGTTAGTCGGGCTATAAGTTCATGGTTATGTTACTAGTTGTAGTATCTTGCTCAAGTGCATGTCTAAACACGATAATTTGATTGAGAAATTGAAGTTGTTGGCTAAATATGAATGTTGAAAGTGTGTCGTGGATGCGTGAGAGAAATAGAAAAATTGGAGATTCAGAGTAACATACATGCATGATACAGTTTTGAAGCCTGCATCCGAAGTCTGATATCAAGTATTAATGTGGAACAACTTTACCTAATGGGGACATAAAATGTCATTGATGCATGGCATCCATTTTAAGCAGATCTTGTTGAGTGTCAGATATTATCTTGGAGAAATGAATGTGTATTCGTCAGTGGTGTAGAATTGGTAGAACTTGAAGCTTAACCTTGGGTGTCAAGTTACCATAGTATAGCTGTGTAGAATTGGTACAGCTTGAAGCTTACTCTTGGGTGTCAAGTTTTGGCGACAATGTGTGTGTCTTCTTCGTGGCACATTGCAGTCTGCTGTTGAAATTCACTGGAAGTGAGAAGGGCTCCAGCCAGCTCCAGGCATGTTAATGCTTTAGATATTTTTCTAGATGAGACATATGAACTGAAGTAAGCAATGAAGCATGGTGAAATGGATTTTATATGTGGGTTTAAACGTTTAGTAGGATGAAGATCCCATTTATTTTTTGGGGACACATTCACTCTGCACTTATTTTCGGGGAGGAGTGGTTCATATACTTCTGTCTAGGGAAAAGCTGTAGCCTGTAGGTGTATGAAGGGGTTCTTGTTGCCTGTGACATATTTGGAACATGTGTACTTTGTATTTTGATGGACTCCTCGTCCTCTATTGTTCTTTGGTTCCTTTGGTGAATAAATTTGTTTTCTTTATATAGGGACTAGGGTGGTCAATTTAGCCACTAATGGGATGGGCAGTTCTTACAACATGATCTTCCTGATTGTGGTTACCAAGATATATATATATCTGTAGCTGTCTATTTATAGTTATGCATCTTTGTCAACTTGATTCGCAACCTTCCAAAATTTCTTATTACTGGATCTTTGGTGATACAGTGTCCTTTGCGACGTTTGTGCTAATCTGTACTTGTGTATTTTGTGTTCTTCTACCATGGCCTGTTTCTGAAATGTACTGTCTTTAGTTAGTTTGGGATATAAATTGCATGTAGGAATAAGTTAGTAACTATGCAATGTTTGTGGTCCTTGAACCTCAGAATGACAATATACATGACATTCCACGTTTCAGATATCCTCAACTTTTTTTTTTGACTTTTTTACCTGCTTACCCATAGAGCTAGCTTTTTTCGAGATGCTAAGCAATGCCTTCAAATCTTGCTTAAAATAGTGGCATGATGCTCTGGGGTTGCTATTTTGGTACCCGCACTCATAGTGGTATTTTCTATTTGCTTCTTATGATGTATCTCATTTTATGTAGTCGTTGGTATGGGGAAAATCGTCCTCGATGGCTCGGCCCACTACCCTTTGAGTATCCATCACATCTAAGAGGCCAACTGCCAGGGGACTATGGCTTTGATGTTGCAGGTTTGGCAAAGGATCCTACTTCTCTGCAAAATTATTACAAGTATGTTTCTTTGCATATACTGTTGTTGAATTGGGGTGTGATCCATTTTCCATAGCTGGCCCACCTGTGCAATGTTTGTATAATATACTCCCTCCCATTCACCGGTTTCATACCATTTGAATTTAAGTACTCCTCACATATATTCAACTAATGGTATGAATCCAGTGAGCGAGAGGGAGTAGTATTGTAGTGTGATGTCGAGTATGAAGCCCTATGATGTGCTTACTAGGCTGTCTATGCAAAAGCTTAAATCTCAAGTTACTATTTTATGTTGCTCATTCAATTGTCAAAAGAACATTTTTTGACAATGGCTTCAGATTTGGGTGTCAATATTAACTCATTTGTGTACGTATCGAAAGTGCAAGGTGTATAATGGATCTGAAGAATGACAGTGTCTGTAGTCGTTGCTCTAAGATGCAATGTGATAGGACATAGGCTACCATCTTTTGTTCATGTTTCTTTTAAATCAACATCAAGGATTCAAGGTAGTGTAACTGTTCCATAATTAATCTTAGGTTTGGTACATTGGCGGATCCACGTTATAGTACTATTGGGCACTCGACCACCAGAGAACAAAATATATTTTTGTGTATATACCCAAGTTTATTTCATTGAAATTTAAAGGCTATATTTTTGTGTAATATGGAACAGTTTTCTAAAATATCTCTGGAACAAAAACTTTAGGGCCCACTACTGGATGGGCATGGTAGTGATGATACTGTTAATGAGATTACTCTTTATCTTAAGGATATGAATGTTAAGGGTAGAGGCTATGGCAAAAAAATTCTTTCTCACATTTGTAACCAAAGTCACCTGACATGGCCATGAGGGTGCGCATTCCACCTGCTTACAGACAGCTCATGGTGCGTCTTAGGTCACTCATTCCTCCCTCATTTTCAAGTTATCTTTTTGTCACTTTAGGGGTGGGCATTGTAGAAACTTAAAAGGTATTACCTTGAAAAAGCTTAGTTTCTACAATTCTAGCTCAGCCACTCCTGTTTTTCTCATGAATATCTTTTGTCAAAAACTTGGTCACTGGAAATCTGTGGGCAGGTACAGATTTGATTTGAAATATTATATCTATGAAAACCCTATCATTTGACATTAACTAGAATTTAGCAGTTCTCTTCTTGGAGCATTCTTGAAAGTAGTTTGTTGTCACAGGAGTTTCTTTCTTCGATCGATAAACCATCTATTGTAATTATGTGCAGCTTTGAGATACTTCATGCTCGCTGGGCTATGCTTGGTGCGTTTGGTGCTCTAATTCCAGAAATATTAGATCTCAGTGGAACAGTTCACTTTGCTGAACCTATCTGGTGGCGAGTAGGTTATTCAAAACTTAAGGCAAGTGTTCTCCTATCGCGTACACCCTGTTGTATCAAATATCACATTGCATCATTTTTTATATTTGTACTCTCTCTTGTTCTCTCGTGATCTAATTTGAAGAAACATGCATTTTAAACACTTCCATTTCACATTGTTGGGAAAAACATGTATTCCCTTGTGTGAAATTATGATAGAGACTAAAACTTGCAAATAAAAATGGACAAACCAGACACAATAACTTTGGTTGTGTCTAACCATCCAGTATAATATGATAGTAGGATTACATGACCTCGCCCAAGATAGATGGATTACAAAATTTACAATATTTCTCTCTTTCTCTTTTACGGACTTCCTCACAATACAAATTGTGGATGACTGAATTGGTGGATTGGAGGACAAACCCCTCTAAGGCTTGCGTAACTGTAAATGGCCAAAAGAGCCACTTCAATCTTCTCCATAAAGCTAGAAATATGTATCTAGCACGTTCACTTGTTACACGAACCTTTACACTCTTAAGTAGCTATCATAAGCTTTCGGTTATTTTATGCACTTCGACTCTGATAGATAGGATGTAGTTGTTTCGGAATTGGTTTGTTTTAGTTGCTATCGAAAAATTTACTGTATGAATCAATTTATGTCAGGTCATTTCCGGTTGGATGGTTAGTTATTTAGGGTCGGTTTTAAGTTAGTCGAGTTATTCAATGTCATGAGGTCTTTGTCTTGTGTTATGCTGATAATCTCAGTTGTTACTTCGAGTCGGTCTGTTATGGGTTAGTTGGATTCATTTGAGATCGGTCATTATCCGATCGTGTGGTTTCGGGGGAAATTTGCAAAGATTTGGTCAATATCGTATAAATATTTTATCCATCAGAGCAGGCTTGCTACAATCTGCATTCAATTTTGGCTTGGGGTCATTTTTTTGTTATTCCAGGCCTAAACAGGTCTTGTGTCAGGTTATTCGGCTTGGATCAATTTTGTTATGTGTTTATCTCGAGTATGCTAGATTAATCTGTTCTTGTTGCTCTGATGCTTTTCAGGGAGATACACTTGACTATCTTGGCATTTCAGGATTCCACCTCGCAGGAAGTCAAGGAATAATTGTTATAGCTATTTGCCAATTTCTTCTCATGGTAACATAATTTTTTTTCATAATTATCTAGTTTGAGAAATGTTGTTTCGTCAAATGCTGAAACTCTTATTTCGTTGGATGGTGACACTGTTGAAGGCTCCAATTTCTATTTGTTATTTTACCACCTCTAGGCTCTAGCTTTCATTAATGTACATTGTGCTCAAGATGAGCAAGTTAAATGCCCTTCATGAAAATTGTTTAGTTTTTGGATTCTTGTTTGAGACCAGTTTCTCACTTTCTCCTCTTTGCATGACGTTTGTTTGGTTGTGTTTCTTCCTTTTTCCTCTTTCAGTATAATGTTTGAGTGAAAAATGATATATTTCGCCGTCTTGGGGAAGTTAGGTTGATCTTTGTTGGTCGAACTAATTAACTTCCTAGAACACTGTTATGCTTATGCCACATCAACTAGGTTAGATTAGCAGGCTTTTCATTTAGGTTTATTTTCATTGTAAGCTCTGCAACCGTCCTAACTCCAACCTCCAAGCCCAACTCTTCATTGTTATGCATTTGTTTTATAGTTATTGAGTTTATGACCTAACCAAACTTGAGCAGGTGGGACCAGAGTATGCACGATACTGTGGAATTGAAGCTTTGGAACCCCTGGGAATTTTCTTACCTGGTGATATTAATTATCCAGGAGGAATTCTTTTTGACCCCTTGAATCTAGCTAATGATCCTGTTGCTTTCGAAGAACTGAAAGTGAAGGAGATGAAGAATGGCCGATTAGCTATGGTTGCTTGGTTAGGTTTTTATATTCAAGCGGCATTGACCGGTAAAGGACCCATACAAAACCTTGTCGACCACATCTCTGATCCATTGCACAACAACCTGCTGTCACTCATCAAGTCTATGTGATTATCTGTTATTATTGCTGTATATCCATCATATCCTCCCTTTCTTTAATCTTTATTACTCATGGTAGTCCTTGATCATTCAACCCTCCACTCTTGTATATTTCTCGCCTGAGTTGTCTGATCCCGAAAGCAAAGGGCACATAACTGTCCTTGCCCTTTCAGCTGATTGTTGATGTTGTAAAGTCTAGTGGACTGCTTCTATCCGGTAAAACACTGGGGAATATTGCATATATTGTTCAAATACCTCCTATAATGTGTACTCACAGGTGAGTGTCATACTCCAAGATGATGAGAGGCTTTATCACCTTCATTTGCCGATCAGTTTTGGGATGAAACATGTTACTTCGACTTACTTGTGCAAGTGTAGGATGCAATGTGAGACACTATTTTTGTGTAAAATTTAATTAATGATTTGGGTAAAATAAGTGTTTAAGCGGGCATGTTGTGTCTTAGTTTAGGATATGTATCTTGTTGCCAAATTGAAGTATTGACTATTGAAGAATGAAACATCCTTTGTGCTTATGAAGTAGTTATTTTTTTTCCTCCTTATTGGATGTGGGACAGATCAGTTTTATGAATCACTTATGTTCGAAGTCCATTATCTCGTCAAATGAATACTTCCGAGGCATTGTAGTAATGTTCTTATTTTAGTGTATATCTAGTGGATTGCAAATATTGGATTAGCAATACAGGGTACACGGTAAAAGAACAACAACATAAAATTGGAGCATGTCATACGAGGCAGTCTTGGCATGTTGCAATGGAAGGTGGCATTTCAGCCTTGGAGCTTGTTGCATTGTTCGCTGGAGACTTTGATGGATGGTCTGTTCTTTGTAGCTTCATTTAAGTGCTCGGCTCAAAATGTCTGCTCTTGAACTCTCAACGACCTGAGGTACTAGCTGATTCGATCCCTCTTTTCTTAAGTTCTTTTCTTGAGTTTTCAAATTGTTGCATTCCTAATAAATCGAACTTGATGCCTACAGTTAAGCTTTATTTTGGGCATCATTTCAAGTTTTTTTAATGATTTTGGTGAATACATGATTTATTGATTATTCATAGTATAAGATGTTTGATAGCACACCCCCACACCACATGCCTATAAAAAAATCTAGGAGATGTCAATGTTATCAGGCCGACAATTCTCATTGGGTCTTTGAGACACGGCCATGGAGGGTAGCTTAGTTATGGCCCAACAAGGCAACTAGGCCATGGCTGATGGCCCCATTCAGATTCTTATACTTCTATTTTTCGATCTATGCTGCAGTATATGATTAAAAAGCTAACCAGAATATAGCTTTAAGACACGCGGCACATGCCAGCTCCCCAAATGTCTAGTCCGTTAAGCTTCCTGCATTAGCCTTTATGTGATAGTTGAACATAGTTGGAACACACATGAAGTAAAAAAATAAAAATAAAAACTCATTAAAGAGTGTTATATGCGTGAAATGGATATTTTTATAAATGATAAACAATCCAGACTATGACTCTTCTGCTTCTGCTTCTGAAATGAATCTGAACTCTTTCCTCTAGGAAGAAAGGTTGAGAGTAATCCGTAGCAAAATCACAACCAATGTACATTACATTAATTTGGACATGGGACAGCAATATACACATTTTTATACAAGTTAAGGCAAATAAGACTAGTAGAAGAAGCATGTATCAAGACACCGCTTGAGCAAACCTAAAATGTCATCTTAACTGACATAGGCGTATATTATCATCTAGGCATGTCAATAGTTGATTTCCATCTTTTCGCCTAGAACTTGCAAAATAGACCCAACTCGCCTGGTCCGTTTTGATTGAATGGTACTCAAACAGAATAATTAAGTCACTTGACCGGTCAACTTTTGCCAAGCTAATTACCAGGATATAATGATTTTCTAGCACTATTACATTTTCCTTTGACAAAGTTCTGAGAAAGAGCTTCACCCAACCCTTCACCTAGACCTTCAATGAGTCCTCCCATGAACCCAACGACTACATGAGACGCTATCTTGGCAGCCACCCCAAGCACACTCGGCTTGTCAAGACCCTTGATCCCATTCTCATGGAGCCCATTGACCATGTTCTTGGCACAGGCAGCATGAAGATAGTAGTCACATACTGTGCACCGGTACACCTGCCCTGACCTCTTCCTCTTGCACTCGGCGCAGGGTAGCTCCCCTGGGTCACCACTTAGGAGAGAATTAGTAGATGCTGGTAGGATGAGTAGAGGGTGAGGGTGTGTTGGGAATTTCATCTTGTTTGACAGCATGGCACAACTTGGGTGCAGCTGGTAGCTGCAAGCACTGCAGTGGAATAAGTAGCCCCTTGTTGGCTTCCCACATACATCACACTTTGATCTTAATATCCCTCCTTTACCTACAAATGAACTTTGTGCTTTAGTTTCATGAACTGGTGTTTGAAAAGACAAATCTCTGGAATGCTAGTTGGGTTACAAAGTGGAATCAGTGAGATTTCAAGGCAGCAAAGTGTAAGTAGCTCAAATTTCAGGGAAAAAGAATGGGAATAATCTGTGAAAACATTCTAGTTGGATTAAGAATAAACTTTAAAAAAGTTTTTTGACACGATATATCTTGTAGGGGCCTTACTTTTGCCTCTTAATTGACCCCTTTTTTCGCCTCTTCATTGGCTATTGATGAAGATATACTGTGTATTTTCAACTTCATGTATAATCATGCAAAATTGCTCACTAAATCAAAGTGAGTTTTTCTTTAATCAGCCTCGTTGTGTGTACAGCATAGCAAGGTTGTGTACTTTAACCCACTTGCCCCACCATAGATAGGACCTTTTTGAGGCCAAGGGTAGTTTTTACGCAGAAGGTTTCGTCTAAGAAAAATTTACTGACGCATCTATGCAAAATTATGTTCTAAAATGTTCTAGTATGAAATTTGCAAATCATGTTGGTAGCTTGTTAAGGAATAATTATAAGCTTTTTAGCTGTATTGAGTTCTAGTCAAATAACTGAAATAAGAGTGATTAGAAGTGTATTTGTTGATGTGAAGTAACCTGGTTTGGGATTGAAAAGGAGCTGGTGCTGCGAGTGGAGAGGATGAGCCTTGAGAACACGAGGGGCCAAAGCACAGAAGTCATGAAGTTCAAAGTTGCATTGTTGACAGGTGAACCGCGGGCCTGCACCATACTCCTTGCAACCCATACAAGTGAAGGGGTTTGGAAGATTCAAATGAACCATCTTATGTTGTGGGTGGTTCGCATTTGTGATCCCTTCGCCAACCACCAGTTCATCAAGCTCAGGAGATACCGGGAATTCTATGATAGGGAGGGGTTTCTTTGGTAATGCCAATTGTGAGCTATGCCCGTAGTCATGGTGTCCTACACTATTGGTTCTCTGTGGGAGTTTGGCTGATTGAGTGCGAGGCAATGGTTGTAGATCTTGACCATATTTTTGGTGGCTGATACTATTCGTATTTTGTGTCACTTTGGTTGATTGAGTGCGAGGTAGTGGTTGTAAGTCATGACCATGGTCTTGATGACCGATGCTATTGGTTCTGTGCGCAAAATTGGTTGATTGAATGCCATGTCCATATCCTTGAGAACCAACATTATTGGTGGTTGGTGTAACTTTGGTTGATTGAGTGCGCAACAACGGCTGTAGGTGACCATGACCATATCCTTGGTGACCGACACTATCTGTTACTTTGGTTGATTGAGCGCGAGACAATGGATGATGGTCATGACTGTAATCATGGTGACCGAAACTACTAGTTTTTTCTGTAAATTTGTTTGATTGAGCGCGAGATAGTGGTTGTAGGTCACGACCATATTCGTGATGACTAAAATTATTGGGTTTTTGAGGAAATTTGGTTAACTGAGGCAGTGATGATGGAATTGCGGTTGCGGTAATTGCTGTCTCCAGTGGTTTTGGAGTAGCATCTGATTTTTTAATAACAGGGCATGTTTGGTTTTTAAATGATGATCTTCTACTCAACATTCTTTATTGGTTTGAGCCTTAGAGGATTTTGGTTAGCTCCTAAATGCCTAAAGAATAAGTTTTAAGGAACTTGCTAAATGATGGTGGTAGTGGATTTGGAAATGACATTTTGCATATGGGAATATTTATAATGCTAGCTCAAAAGTTTGTTTGAGAAAAGAGTGCTGGACTAACAAACAAGTGAAACTAACTTGTACTCCTTATCTACTAGCTTAGTGGTTAGGGCGGAATGACGGATATACTGTGAGTAATAACTAGTAAGGAGGCATTTGATTCGCATAAAGGTATCACTATGAAATCAGGAATCAAATCAGAAAGGTTTGGGTTTGGAACTCGATTCTTGATACCTTGTGTTTGGTTCAACTCAGGAATACGGAATCTAAGGTTTAAATCATTGAATTATAGTTAGGAAGAAAATTCGATCATACGTTTTAGGCCTATCGCCTTTTCTTAAATAACTTATTAATGTAATTTTTTGTATTTTTTTTGAGTTTTTTTTTTGTTGACAAGTCAAAAAAAAAAAAAAAGACACTATACAGATTTTATATTTTCTCATACATATTTCTTAATGCGAGTATTATCCAAAAAATACTCTTATTTTTATCGTCATATCATTAAAACATAATGCTGGGTTCCAATTTGCAATCCTACAATGACATGCACAACCTCAATCATGGGCCATGGCACCCTTCAAAGTCAAGACTCTTTTTTCTCTACTTACACCCTCCAAGCAAGCATATAAACATTTTTGATTGAACATCAACAGCCAATCTTATTCGATTCTAATTTAGAGTACATGGCAAACAAAGAAAAAGGCCCCCCTATTTTATTCTTACACTATTTATTGTTTCTTAATATAGTTGTTTAACTACCTAGGCTCTTCTCACTAGTAAGAGTCTGATCCAATTTAATCAAAGATAATGACTTTCGAATATACGTCGGAGTATTGTGTGTCGACGTTATGACTTTGTTAACTTAAATTTCACAAATTCTCATTCGTGTCGGACATTTTTCGTCACAAGCTTGTGCCATCTCACATGATGCAAGTTGGAGAGTAAGTGGGGAACCAAGTGTGAGAGAGTTTGTGACACTTTCACAAGCTTATAAGCGTCACAAGGAAGACTTATTGCTTAAATTTAGGTAGACCAATGATATAAAGCAAAACATTAACTTCTTTTGTTGGTTAAAGTGTATTTACAAATGTTCATAGTGTATTTGTAGCTTGCTCTTTGATCGTTTTTCAAGGAGAATCTAAAGTTAACATGGCGGTAGACCAATTAATTTCCAATCTTTTTGACTTTTATTGATTCTCTCTTAATGATTGTGATACGTATTTTACAAAAATTAAAAAAACGTAAAAGAAAGTTTTTCACTAATATATTGATAACCTAATTTTTCGTATCATTTTATTCGTTTTTCTAATCAATTTATTGTTGATCGTATCCTGCAATATTTTATTCGTTTTTCTAATCAATTTATTGTTGATCGTAGCCAGGGATAACTCTTTAATTTTGTACATATTGAGAGACTATTATTCCGTATCATTTTATTGTCAATCATGTCTATCAATGTGTTGTGTGTTTTACTCTATCTCCTAAGATGAAAGTAAATGGTCGCAAAATTATGAATATGAGGAAGATAGACACTATTGTAGTCCTTTAAATGGTGGTACATTGGTAAGTTTGATATATAGTCATTTTATCCTTTTTTATACCATTTGCTCTCCTTGTTTTCCTTATCTTTAGCGCTCTTTGAAGCGAGTTTTAGGACTATTAGCTTTCTCTAGTTTCTCTCGTGTTTTATTCCATTTTGTAGGAAAAACGACAATTTAGTCTATTCTCTCTACATATTGATGGCTAGAGGAAGTCGAGTTGGTAAGTGGGTTCCTTACGCTCTTTTAAACGTCCCTTGCCAATGGGATGTCACATAATGTCCATGCAAGCGACCACAAAGATGGGCAAGGAAGGTTAGAAGACGATTTGATGAAAGTGACGTATCTTCCCCTAAGAGAAGTGCATTCCCTTAAGGGAAGATAGGAGATCCCTTGTTTAGAAATCGGTTGTTTCTCTTCCCTAGAGGAATTGTTCCTTCCCTTAAGAGAAGAAGGAGAGGAGGAAACATGCTGAAAGACCAACTTTGTGCAGGATAGTACCCGATCGGGATCGCACCTATACAAAACCCGACCCGACCGGGAAGGGTGTACCCATTCCGGAAAATATACTCTTCATTATTCTTTTTGGTCCGTCCTCCGATCCTTTTGTGGGGAGTGTATAAAATACCCTCATTTGTAATATTTGAGGGCACGAAACTCTTATCCGAAATTTCATCTATTTGTTTTAGATTTAATATTTCTTAATTAATATTTTCTTAACTAAAATTAAACTATCACTTATAGTTTAGCTGTTTAATCTTAGGTTGTTCCGAATATTTGAAGACTTAATCTTCCTTCTTTTAATCCAATTTTCCTTCTTTTATTGCAATTTCATAGTATAGTTTGGTATAAATTCCAGTAAGTAGATTATACATCTGATGTACTACCACTAGTTATAGTTTCTGAGCATTATAATAAAATTTTTAAGTTTTGTTTTAAAAATTAATGTAAATTGATAATCGGTACCAATATAAAGACCTTTTTTTATGAATGGTACCAACAAAAAAATTAATTTGTAAACAGTACCAGAATATGTACTCCGATCTACTAATGGTACCAAGTTGCCGGAAAATCGCACTTTTTAGGTGGATTTGAATATTCCCGCCTAATGTTTGCTTTTTTATACCTATTGTACCCTCCCCTATTTCCTAAACACTAGCGTAGCCTAACTAAACCACCTTGCCACGCCTAACTGTCGCCACGTACTCCCCCAACTTGCCCCGCCCTCGCTGCCATCACCCCAACAATGCCACACTCGACCACAAACTACCTCCACCTGCCGCCTTTTCTCCCCCTCTCTTACTCTCTGTCCTTTCCTTTCTCCCCAATTACCCCCCCGACCCCAGGGCCGACAACCACACACCGCCCTTCCTTCTCTCTCGTTCTACCTTTTCTTCCTCTTCCTCCTTTTCAAAATTCGAAACTTGAAAATGATGTCGGATGGAGAAGAGGCTAGGTGGTGGTTGTTGGTTGGAGAAGAGGGGCTGCTGGTGGTGATTGTCGGATGGAGAAGAAGTGGATGTGTTTGACGGTGGCGGTTGTCAAAGGCTGGTGATGGTGGTTTGTTGACAGTGGTGATGGTGGTGATGGTGTCGTGGAGGTGATGGTGTGTTGGGGACAAAAGAGGGGGTGGTGGAGAGGGAAGTGAGTGATTTTTTTAGATTTAATAATAAAGGTATTCTAGTCATTTTATGTCATTTTTGGCCGAAAAGTGTTAGTTGGTACTATTAGTAGAACGGGGTAAATATTCTGGTACTATTTACAAATTAAGTTTTATGTCGGTATCATTCATAAAAAATGGTCCTTATATTGGTATTGATTACCAATTTACACTAAAAATTATGAGTTTTACTATAAAGTTTTTGAGATCATTTACTTAAACATTAAGCTCAAAAAATTACAATAAAACTCAAAAACATTACATATAAGCTTATTTAAATTTGAGTTTTGACGGAAAAAAATTAAAATGTAACTTATAAACATTAATAAGCTCATAAAAAATACACATATGCTCAAAAAAAAATGGAGGTAATAAGCTCAGAAAATAATACGCATATGCTCAAAAACAAATAAAGTTTAGGCTAGTACGTCCAACACGTATGTTCCTTTTTCCCTATAAACCCTTCTCCTTTTATGATTTGCTTTAACTAGTTTTTGTGCCCGTGAAAATCACGGATGCGTTTGAGATTAATTGTTTATGTTTAAGTATGATTGTGACCTCGTTAGTATAAATATGTTAATATTTTTATAGCATTGTGTTGCTAACAGAGACACATAAAGATATTTCACCAGAATTATAATTCATGTAGTTTGGTGAGAACCATAACAATTTTAAATTTTTATTTAGATATATTAAGATATTATATTATATGGGTAAATAGACGTAATACCATATGAAGGTAATATGGAACTACTTAACTGGACACTGAGAACTGTGATACAAAATTAACTGTGTTAATTAAATAGGCAATAATTTTTATCATTGACCAATATTTTTTTACTTTTAATTAGTTTCTCATATATTTTCATCATTAACTGTGTCATGTGAACACCACTTATCGTAGGCCGTGATTTTTTTTTATTTTTCATTGCAATATAATTCTTTTTGTTTCAAAGGATAACATGATTTTATAAGAGTACCCTTAGTGCTCTCTATGTTATCCTTCTATTATGATGTTTTAATTTACTACTTTATATAGTATTTGAAGTATATTATATGAAAAATATATTTTATTTTATTTTTTAAGCTCTTTTTTTTATACGTGACCAGTTCATTGAAATTAACGGGGTACAATTATACAACATAACACTAGTTTTTGAACCCGTGCCCGCACTTGTGATCTTCAAATTTGCGTTATAAATAATATTTATATAATCATTGTAATTTTCCTAATTTATAAATAAACCCTAAAAACTCATTTATGTGCTTTTAGTCGAGTATTCGAGTATAAAGAAATAACTATTTGTATATCCAAACATTATATAATAATTATCATACTCTAAAAGCATACACAATATGCATCACGTTCATTTTATGTGCTCTTTGTATTTTTGCCAAAAACAAAACAACTTTACTCGACTTCTCCCTCTATTATTCAATTACGTAGTCGATTTTTACTTCTAAATAATTAAATTAACCTTTACAATTTTCATTCTTTAACCAAAAATCATTATGATTCAATCAATATATATTATCAACGGTCTATAACAGTTCAATGATGGATGAAACATCAAATTTTTTAACATTAGTGAAAAATTTATTGAAGTTTGGTGTTTGTGGTAAATATTATAAATGTGATATAAAACCCATTTTTGAGTTACCATTCACCACGGGACAATGTTTAAAACCCTTTCTCCAATCACTCTTTAAAAAACTTTCTTAAAAGATATTTAACAAATGATTGTTTTCCAATACATCAAAGCTCACCTTGCTGCTTGACTCAGCTCGAATTTTGTCTCAAATCATAATGATCAATCTTTATTCTGACATGTCAACTCCGTGTTACAGATTTAGATAATTTTCTTATGGATATACACGCTTTATATTTTTGTTATGGGTTTTTATACACTTTTGTATTGAACGCTCAACTAATGTACTTGAATTGATAGCTTCACTTATCTATCGGAGTGACATACTCTCGACAAAATTATTAGCCGTTTTCATATGATTATTTGACGAATATAGTATGGTCATGAATGATGAAGATTTAGTATAATCAAATGAACGTCAAATAGGAAATGAGATAGAGTAAGGTTGATTCATCTTTGCAAAAGTAATTAGGTATATCATAACTACAACTCTCGCAGCCATGATTGTTGTTCGTCATTCACCTGCATCAGTTCATCGTCCTGCCTCAAATTTATCACAAAATCCCAAAAATACAGTGTCTTCTTCTTCAGCTAATATCAAAAATCCAAAAAATATGAATAAAGGTCCTTCTGAAAATGATACTGTAAGACAAAGAGTGTTAATGAAATCACGAGAGTTGCTCCTTTTGACCTGGAAAACCTTAAGGTTGATGAAACAGGAGAAGAATGGCTTATACAAGGAAAAAAGAAAGCTACTTTGGAGAAAATTGATGAAGAACCAGAAGGTTTGTTGCAATTTACAACAGAGGATGTTCAGGAGGAGCTAGCTTATTGGAAATCTTATGTTTATTGCTTTATCCTTGGAGCTAATCCTCCTTGGGAAATTGTGGAGGGTTTTGTACGTCGTATCTGGGCAAATTTTCCCATAGACAAGGTATCCTTCCTTCTTAATGGAATTTTTCTGGTTTGTTTTCAAAATGAAGCTAGTAAACAGGCTGTTCTTAAGCAGGGTCATTATCTTTTTGATAACAAACCACTTATTGTTCGAAGTTGGCATGAAAATGTTAAACTCACCAAAGATGATGTTATGAATGTTTCTGTATGGGTTAAAATTTTGAATCTGCCATTGAAATATTAGGGTAAATGCTTACCCAAAATTGCTGGGCTTATTGATAAATATATTCGATGTGATGCTTCTACTGAGGAAAAAACCAGATTGGGGTTTGCCAGAGTCCTGCTTGAAGTTCCTTTTGGTAAGAAATTATCTGAATTTGTCAAGTTTTTGGATGAGGAGGGGCAAATTATCAAACTGACTGTTGAAAGTGAATGGAAGCCAATTGTGTGTCAAGTTTGTGGTGGTACTGGGCATGAGAGTGAAAACTGCAGGAAACCTAAGGCCAAACCTAAACCCACTCAACCAGTTCCATCCACAAAACAGTGGGTACCTAAGAAACCCGGACCTAAGCCTGTAGCTGTTGTCACTCATACTGTTGTCCATCCTCAACCAGTGTCCCCTGTAGTTTCTGACACTCCTCATGCTTCAAAAACTCTTGAGGAGGTTCAACATAAATTGCAGGTTACATGGAACTCTGATGGTAAATATCAGCAAGTTAACACACCTGCCAGGCCTGGGATCTCATTGAGTAGAAAAGAAATCATTAATGCTGGTAAACAACATTTCTTCAATTTTAGGAAGTATACCTTTCAAGATGCTCTTAATAATGCTACTCCTAAAGTTGGAATTGGTACTAAAGGTAGTGTGGTACTCCCTTCTGGGAGTACTGCATATCATTGGTTTTTGGAACATTAGGGGATTAAACAGCTTATCTAAACAAAAACATGTTAAATGGTTTATGCATACTCATCAGGTAAGCTTGTTTGGTCTCCTTGAGACAAAGGTCAAACCTTTGTCTCTAAATGCTGTGAAAAACAACATGTGTGATGGTTGGTCAGTATCCACAAACACTTATTGCCATCCTGGTGGATGAGTTTGGGTTTTATGGAAACCTAATGTGTTCTCTATCAATTTTATCCACTATAGTGCCCAAGCTATACATATGGAAGTCACTGGAATTAGTACTGGGTCTCATTTCTTTTGCACAATGATATATGCCTTTAATGACATCACTGATAGGAAAGTTCTTTGGAAAGATCTTATGCATTTTGCTGATAGTATTAATGGTCCATGGATGTTATGTGGGGATTTTAACAGTGTGCTAAGCCCTACTGAGAGACTGGGGGCAACACAACCATTGAAGAAATGACAGATTTCCAAGCTTGTGTAGATTATTGTGCTTTGATAGATTGTCCTGCAGTTGGTTCTTTATACACCTAGAACAAAGCAAGACCCTTCCACTAGAGTATATTCCAGGCTTGATAGAGTTTTAGTTAATCATGATTGGCTTTAGTGTAGGAATTCTGCTTATGCTACATTTCATAATGAAGGACTATTTGATCATTCCCCCTGCATTATTCAAGACTCTATGGGTAATATTGTAGGAAGGAAGAGTTTTAAGTATTTTAACACGTGGAGCCAAGTTGATGAGTTTTTACCTTGCATCCAACAGTACTGGGATATCAGTTGGCAAGGTACCAAGATGTTTAAAGTGGTTATGATATTAAAGAGTCTCAAAAAACCTCTCGAAGAGCTGAACAAAAATCTTTTTGTTGATTGATATATGATTTATTTGCTCCTAATTTCCCCTTTTCTTTTACGCATTCCGACTCATATCGAGTCGGTTTTATATGCCTTTCCTTGTATTTTGTGCCCAATCCCCGTAGTTGTGATTTGGTGTATCCTCTTGCAGGAAACGAGTCGAGTATGGAAGAATTGGGGCAAGGAAGGCATTCCAATGCCTTTACATGAAGAAGAGGTGAAAATTGCTGAATGTTGTGTTCTGCCGGCAGACCGGCAGCCGGTCTGGCCACCGGCATAACACATCCCCAACCTTTCCAAAGAGAAGGAAGAAATCAACTTGAATGTTGTGTTCTGCCGGCAGGCCGGCAGTCGGCCCACCGGTAGAACACAGCATCTAGAATTAATTTGAATTAGAAGAGAAAAAGAGGTTTGACCTCGCTACCGGTAGGAGCACCGGTAGCCGGTCCACCGGAAGAACGCAACATTACAAAGGATTTGAAAATTCTGAAGACATTGTTCTGCCGGCAGCCGGTCCACTGGCAGAACACACTTGCCAGCTAAATTCCAAACTTGAAGTTCATTTGGACCGCCCTGCCGGTAGGCGAACCGGCAGCCGGTCCACCGGCAGAACGCAACAGCTGACGGATTTGGCCTTTTCTCCTCTTTTCTTCTTAATCTTATGCAAGACTATAAATACCCCCTCCCTTAACCTTTTGTACACACAACCCTAGATCTGAAAAATTTCCATAATTATTGTAATCTTTCCTTAATCAAGCTTTAATCTTTCCATAATAATTATTAATGACTTAGTGAAATTAGTTAGTATTAGTAAGAATCAATTGTTTACACTTGGTTTTTGAGGATTGTGTTGGGAGATTGTGAAGGATTTCCTTCATTTATTCAATCAAAGCAATCATCTTTACTTTTGTTGGTACATCTCTTCCCTTATTTACTTTGTTAATCAATTGTTTACATTTTGATTTGTCTCTTATAATTGCTATAATCATTTCCATGTCTTCTCTTTATGTTGTTTGTTCTTCTCTTTTTGTTAGCTTGATTAATTTCGACATGAGTGAGTAGTTACCCTTCTAGGGTTTAGGGGGAGTCTAAATCGGATTATTGGGCATGATAGGTTGATAGTTTAAAGTCTTTGGTGTATAAATTGTCTTTCTTAGCATTGCATACAAGGTGTTTGACGAATTGTGTAAGTGAGAACTTGTGCCTTTTGTCTTAATAGCTTAATTCCTCCATTAAATGAGAGTTTGTTGGTGGTCTTGTTGCATGTTTTAGAATGGGTAGTTGCTCAATAAGAGTTGGTAATCACCTATAGGATAATCAAGAGATTGAATCCCATCCTAAGACAAACCTTTATCGTAGACTCTTTAGACCGACTTGTTTGCCCATAGTTCGCTGAGATAACCCCGAAAACCCTAGTCTTTAATCAATTGAACACAATTTCTCTTAATTGCTTGCTTTAGTTACAACTAGTAGTTTAAACCAAACTCACCTCCTTACAATTTTTGACTAGACTAGACTCTTACCTAGACTAAGTAGAAAATCCCGTCATCTTTGTGTTCGACACCCGACTAAATACTACTTTTAATTGGGTTCTTTATAAATTGTTTTTTGATAAAGGAATCGCCAAAAAAAAAGCCTATATCACTGATGTGTAGAACAGCTATGCCCATGCCTGGAAAGCTTTGGATACTATTCAAAGTCAATTGAAGTTGAATCCTACTAATTCTTACCTTATTTGCCAGGAAAAAGATGCAGCAAAGACTTATAGGGACCTTCAGTTAGCTTGTGACAGTTTCCTGCTTTAAAAGTCTAAGGCAACTTGGGTTAATCAAGGTGATCAAAACACTAAATACTTCCACAGTATTTTGAAGAGTAGAAGTACAAAGTCTAAAGTCTTTAAAATCACTGATATTAATGGCAATACCTTTACTGATGGTGATCAAATCCAAGATGCTTTCTTGAGATACTATGAACATATGCTTGGAACTTCTACTACTACTACTCCTGTGTGTGCTTCAATTGTCCAGTTGGGTAATATTGGCACTCAGGAACATTGGAATATCTTACTAAGACCTGTTACAAAATCTGAGGTAAAAAATGCCATTTTTTCCATTCCTAACCACAAAGTCCCTGGCCCAGTTCTAGTGCAATTTTTAAAGATAGTTGGTCCATTGTTGGTGATGATGTATGTTCTGCTGTACTTGATTTTTTTGCTACTGGGAAACTTTTACAGCAAGTGAATCATACATTCATTACTCTTCTCCCAAAATGTGATATCCCTCAGAATGCCACTCAATATAGGCCCATTGCATGTTGTAATGTTCTTTATAAAGCCATTTCAAAGATTTTGTGTTCTAGATTAGCTGAGGTACTCCCTGCCATTGTTAGCCCTAATCAAGGGGGGTTTGTGAAGGGGAGAACAATTGTTGAGAACATTTTGATTTGTCAAGACATTATTAGACTTTATAATAGAAAATATGTATCACCAAGATGCCTTATGAAGGTGGATATGAAGAAGGCTTATGACTCTGTAAGCTGGGATTTCCTTGAACATATGATGCATGCTTTGAAGTTTCCTGAGCATTTTACTAACCTGGTAATGACATGTATAAGAGCTGCTTCATATTTTTTAGTGCTTAATGGTGTTAATTTTGGGTATTTCCATGGTGTCAAAGGCCTAAGGCAAGGAGATCCTATTTCTCCTCTGTTATTCACCATTACAATAGAATACCTTACCTAGATACTTGATCATGTCACTGTCACTATGAAGTTCAAGTTTCATCCCCTGTGTGGCCATATTAGATTATCACATCTCCTTTTTGTTGATGATCTTTTACTGTTCTCAAAAGGAGATACACAATCAATCATGGTTTTGCTGAGACCTTTTGCTACCTTTTCTGCTGCTACTGGACTCCAAATGAATTCTCTGAAGTCTAACATTTATTTCAATGGAGTACAAAGTTCAGTTAAGCATGATATCTTACAAGTTTCTGGTTTTATGGAAGGGACAACCCCATTTAAATATTTGGGTGTGCCTAGTGTTGCTGGCAGGTTCTCTATTCAGCATTGTGTTGTTCTCATAGACAGAATTACTGTCAGAATCAGGAGCTTTGGGTCAAGGAAATTGTCTTATAGTGGAAGGCTTACCCTTGTGAATTCTGTACTTACCTCTCTGTACAGCTACTGGGCCACTATATTTGTTTTACCTAAAGGTGTCCTGAGAAGAATTCATGCAATATGCAGAAACTACCTATGGGATGGATCTACTGAGTATATCAGAGCACCTAAGGTTAGTTGGGAAAAAGTTTGCACTCCCAAATGTGAGGGAGGGCTTGGAATTAGGAATAGCTTGTTTTGGAATGCAGCTGTCATTGGTAAGCTGGCCTAGTGGGTGTACACAAAAACTGATAGCCTATGGGTTAGATGGGTGAGTCACATCTACCTTAAAGGACAACCCTGATCTTCTTACTCCCCAAAACTTGACGTATCTTGGAGTTGGAAGACTATTTGCAGAATTAAAGAAGCTTTCTCTGTGAGTTTTAATTCTGGTCATTAGTTATCACATCCTACTGGTTATACTGTTGCTGGTGGGTATCAATGGATCAGACAGAAGCAGCCACAGGTTCCCTGGTACAAGGCTGTTTGGAATGGGTGGAGTGTGCCAAAGTACACATTTGTTAGCTGGTTTATAGCTAGAGAGACCTTGCAATTAAAGTACAGACTTTTTCAGTTAGGCATAAGCCCTGATGATTTGTGCCTGTTATGTGGTACTGCACCTGAAACTCATGTGCACCTGTTTCAGCAGTGCCAGTACACCAAATTACTCCTGCAGAAACTCAGTGCTCTACTGCATATTTATCTGCCAAAGGCCCAGTTGCTGAGTTGGATCCAAACAAAACCTTGGGCCAAAGTCAAGAAGAAGGTTACAATTGCATGGATTCAAGCTTTACATTATCATATTTGGCTGCAGCGGAATCAAGTTAGGGTAGATGGCTTCCTTAGTCTCCCTGACAGAGTAGTTTCTGATATTAGAAGTGTAATGAAAACTCGTACTTTATTTTGGTTAAATTTTGTGAAAGCGAGTAGAGATAAGATATGGATTAGCTCAATTAGCTCCTAATTGTGCTTGTCCTATCTTCAAAATGTACCATGAGTGGGTAGTTTGTAATAGTTTGTTCATTGGTTGTTAATGATAAGCTAACCTTTTACTAAAAAAAATAACTACAACTCTCCTCTTTTAAGTGTGATATTAGGAGATTTGTGAGATATTTGTGACCAGACTTGAATTTCCTTAATAAAATTTAACTGTTGACAATCATTGATATTTATGTCATTTTATTTTTTATGTATTTTAGTATGAAAAATTAAAATTAGGATAGTATTATTTTGTAAATTTTAAAAATTATGTAGTCATTTTCTTAGGTGTAAGTGTATGACGGTGCTGTTTGGTCTTCTTGTATAAAAAGTTTTTCCTTTTTAGAAGGAGTTTATTCACAAGCTACGTTTGGGAAAAGTTTTGGTTGTTTGGTCATACTTGTGTAAAACTGATTTTTTATAAAATTTATATGTTTAGCCTAACTACTCTTATCCAACTTTTTTTTTTGCCTTCTCCATTAACCATATTATTTGTAGATTTATCATTTGAATAAAAATAAATGTTTGAAAAAATTATTTAATCACATGAAAACTATACTAAAACTATATAATTACCCTTTTTTTTTTTTTTTTTTTTTTTTTTTTTTTGGCAGCTGTAAAAGAAGGTACACCTAACTATCCATGGCCTTACATGCAAGGCCATGTGCTCTTTTATTAAACGATCTAGGAATGTAACTAATAGCTAAACAATGAAAAGATGCAGCTGTTCCAATAATATCCATTAGAGTCGCTTTAATGAGGTGTTGCATTCGTTCAATACTAGCTAGTTGATAGACAATAGAGATGCAGTCCGTAGAGATCTCCAAGTGTCGTAATCCTTGTTCTTGTGCCCATATCATAACGGATAACACCCCCAGACCCTCAGCTTGAAGCGGTGATTCACTCTAATCTTTCTCACTTCCCCGCAAAAACTTTGTCCATTTCCCAAGACACCTTCCCACCAATACCGCTTTCTCAAACCCCTCCACCAGGCATCCACCATAATTCTTACGTAATCACAATTTCTTATCTCACCCACAATACAAACCGGATTACTTTCTCGAATCCACAACATACTATCCATTCTAGACATACCTGAAAACTCCATAGTAGTAGCTAAGTCCTTTTCACGTGTCTCCGCCGCCTGGTCCGCCGTTCCAACCATTGGTGTCCATAAATTATAAAACATTAACGGGTGGAAAGTTAAACCTTGAAAGAGAATTTTATTACGGATGCTCCATAGACACCAAAGCATTGCCAGGAAACGCACTATCCGAGCCTCTCCACCCTCCAGATTTCCAAGATACGATATCCATTGAATAATCCACTTTGCGATACACAGATGGGATCCTAACTCAGTACGTATTCCTAGCTCAGAGCCAGCCCAAAGTCTCCGTGACACCGGACAGTCACGGAATAAATGTTCCAAGGTTTCCATACTCACACCGGATGACAAACATAGTTTGCAATTCGTGTCAATCCCAATATTCCTTTCCCTAAAGTTTCTCCCTACCGAAAGGGTGTTAGTGAATATTCTCCACACAAGGATTTTCCACGTTTGAGCTTCAATTTATAATTTTACACACCATTGTCAAACTAAAATTATGCCAACAAATATTGTGAGAGGGTAGAAGCAAATCAAAATTATAATTTCACACATCTTGCTACTTTGACGATGTATGTGAGAGAATAGAAGTAAATATTGTACATAAAAGATAAAAAGTGTAGGAACAAAATATATAAAGAAGTAATGGTTTCATAAAAAATAAATAAAAAAAAAGTAATGATTTTTGGCACTTTATGTGAAAAATAGAAGTAGAAGTAGAAAATACCTAATTCTACTTTTCGGGTCAATAATCAGAATCTGACTTTTTAAAAGTAGTTTAAAAACTCCATAATTTAGGGTGTTTAGCCTAACTACTACATTTAAAGTTACAAAAACACTTATAAAGCTTGGCCAAACAGCACCGACATATGACAACAAAAAGGCAACCTGATTTCGTTTTAATATAATATAAATATGGTATGATATGATGCACCGCTCAACAATTAAAATTGACCAAACCTAGCTCACATTGGCCCAAACTTTGTCGATTCCATATTAATTGTAGTTATCAATATTCAAATGACATTTATGCATATATAAAACCCATTATAAATTACATGAATAACAAAATCTGATATGAATCTAATTTAATTTGTTCTCAGCCTAAATTATTTAATGTAGAGACTTAAGCTTCGACTAAATTACTAATTTATTAGGAGGAAAGTATTATCATTCTTTCACAATTATTAATAATTAGATGCGCCAATCAATGATACGACTCAAAAACACGACATGAACCCAACACGAATTTAGCGGGTTAGGGTTAAAGACATTGTGACCCATTTAAGTAATTGAGTTGACGCCAACAGGATATGAAACTTAAATAGGCTGGGTTAGGGTTGAACTCTTTTAACGCGAACCCGACAAGAATAACCCATTTAGTAAAAGTGTTGTCGTATATCGAGCTCAAAACGTCTTTATTTTCTCATTTACTATTGTCGAGCTCGACTCATGCTCTCGCTTATGCTTCTTGCCTTAGAATGACCGTCGTTTATGTGACTCCTCTTAGGACTTATTCTACAACCTTCAATCTTAATTTATATTTCTCCTTCAAAGACGTGTGAAGCATATACAAAAATATATGTTGATGGAGGTTTCGTGAAACAAAAAAAAAAAAAAAACCCCCACTTTAACCGTAATGTCCTATGCGCCTATGCAAATATAATTTATAACGATATTACCGGATCTTCGTACAATGACTCAATCATATTCTTGGTATTGTATCTTGACAAATTTCCCTACTATTATGGGAAAGATATAAAGAATAATGATAAATACCAACTCTACTTTTTGAATTAAAAAAATGGAAACAATATCATACAAAAATGCAACGGTGAATTTGGATTTAATTTTGACGGAAGATATGACAATAGAAGTACATTAAGAGTTTAAGTGTGTAACGTCTTTCTGAAACAAAATTACTTCATCTTCTGAAAATTTTTCCGACCCCAAAAAACTTCTAAATAGCAAGGAAATTAATAAGTGTGTAATGGGTTTGTGTGGTATATTGCAGGTGATGGGGCATATTCTGTACTCGCTGACCGAGTCAACATATTGAGCAAGGTCAAAGATATCCACAGCAAGTCAACGTATTAGACATCTTAGCCGACGCAGCCTGTCGGCCTGTCACTTGGGTCTTGGCCAAGCAACTAGCCAGCCGGGAGACATTACCGTGTACTCATATCCAAGACCCCTCGGCATGGAGTCAACCAGGTCCGCCGGCCTGCCATGGGTCCCTCGGCCGAGGGTAGAACAGTCTTTCCACCTGCTCTACCACTTGGCCACTTGGCCACTACGTGACAAAAGGTGAAAGTCTATAAATACTCCTCAACCCTCATTGAGGAAAGGATCCGAAAATAATCAGTTAAACACACTAATCTGGTATAAACTCCCTTATCTCTCTACAATATACTTTGTGCCAAGTAACACACAACTTAATCCCTTTCAAGTTTACTGACTTGAGCGTCGGAGTGAGTTCGCTCGGTACCAAGCCGAGCCCTCAGTTTGTTCATTGTTTCAGGAGAGGCCGAAAGGAAGAGTCAAGTAAAGTCATCATTTTACAAGCTTACGTGGTAACAAATCCTGCTCCGGAATTACACTCGGAACAGCAGGTTTTACTGAAACAATGCTACGTGCATTGTGGCCAGCAGAAAACCTGCTAGTTTTTTTTTTAAATGTTGCTTCAGTATGTGACGGATTAGCCATCACAAATTCGTCACAAGTTTCCTCTATTTGTGACGGATAGTCCGTCACAAAAACTGCTATTTGCGACGGATAATCCGTCACAAGAACATAAATTTGTGACGGATAATCCGTCACAAAAAAGAAAATTATGACAGAATATGTGACGGCTAATCCGTCACAAGTTCAGAAATTTGTGACGGCTAATCCATCACATCCTCTTATTTTTGTGACGGGTGACACGTGTCACGTGGGATAAACTCTGTGACGGATTATCCGTTACAAATCCGTCCCAGATGAATTTGTGACGGATTTGCCGTCACAAACCCGCTTTTTGTGACCATTTACAGTGACGCCGATTTGTGACGGGCAATCCGTCACAAACCCGCTTTTTGTGACGGGAAAAGCTATATAATGACGGATTTGTCCGTCACTATTCCGTGTTATCCTTGTAGTGAGTTCACGAAGAGGTTTGTCATCGGTCAGTAGATGTTTGTTTATTAAAGCCAAGGAAAATCTTTGAAGAATAGTATGGAGCAATTCATTTTTACTCTCACGTCTAATACTCAATGAGCTACGATTATACAATATTGAAATCACCACAAAATTTACAATCTTAATCCGTGATTTTCAATCAAAAAAAAATTCCATAGAAAAACATGTATCGAATATTCTCCCTACTAAAAACATAACACAGTCTACAACTAACATTCGTAAATAAATTTTTTTGTATACACGTATATTATACTGTACAATATACTATACATCATGAAAACGAAAAAGATAAGATTGAATAATTGCCAACATACATGTTCCAAGTTAGTTAAACCATAAACCTAAAGTCAAAAACTGGTAGGAAATTTTTCTTGGCAAAATGATAAATTATTCACTTACGATTACTTAATAAATTTATGAATGATGAACATGGAAAAGAATTGAATGGAAATTGGCAAAATAGGAAAAGATAAAGTAAAAATGGTAGGAAATCCTCCATTATTTAAAAAAGGAATAGCTGGTTAAGGAAATCACGGATTAATAGCCGAAATTTACGTATTTTGTCAACAAAATTGAATTTAATTCACTAAAAGTAAATATGGTTTTTTTTTTGTGGTTGAATAAGAAAAGATACGGGGAGTGATCAAAAGTGAAATATTGTTTCCTTTTTGTGGCTCAATATTTGATGTGATTTTAAGTTAATTCATGGGTTTGACTAGATTTTATTAAGTGATTTTAAAAATAAAAACGGCTACTTTATGTAGCACTTGATTGCAAATCTTATATATTTTTTTTAAATAGAAAATGACACGTGACGGTTGAAGGAGTTGTGACACGTGGCGATCAATGGGGCTTGCGATTGTTGCTTTAATATAATACTAGTTTTTGAACCCGTGCCCGCACGGGCGATCTTCAAAACTGCATGATAAATCCTATTATTTGTCTTTAACCGAGTATAAATAAATTACTATTTCTATATTCAACATCATCATATAATAACCATCAACCCTAAAAGCATACACGATGTGCATCGTCATGTTCATTTTTTTTGCTCTTTGTAGTTCTACCAAAAACAAATAAAACTGCTTTACTCGATTTCTCCCTTTACTATTCAACCCTTTACTATTCAATTACACAGACAATTTTAATTTGCTTATAAATTATTAAATTAACCTTTATAATTCCCATTTTTTAGCCAAAATCCATTATGATTCATTAAATTTATCATCCACGGGGATGAAACATCAAATTTATCAATATTAGTGAATAATTATTGAAGTTTAATGCTTGAGGTGAATATTATATGAATACGATGCTAAACTCATTCTTAAGCTACCATTCACCACAGGAACAATGTTTAAACCCCTTCTCCAAAAATATTTCTTAAATGTATTTAACAAACAATTGTTTTTCAATATATCAATGTTCATCTGCCTACTCGACTCAATTAGAATTTTGTCTCAAATTGTGATGACTCATCTTTATCCCGACATGTCAACCCCGTGTTACAGAATTAGAAATTGTTTTATGGATATACATGCTTTAAATTCATTTTATTGGTTTTTTTACATGGTACTCTCGTACTTTTTCGAATTCTGCATAGTACCCTTCGATTTTCCAAAACATCACTGGTACCCCTAAACTTGATAAAAACCTCTCAAAATACCCAAAATGCGCTACTCTGTCTCTTTCAAAAAGTTTATTTGTATGCACTTTTTGTTGATATTTCGACAAAAAATTGTCATGCCATTGATATAAATATCGTTTACTCAATAGTAAATTTATTTTCTTTACAAAATTTAACTATTTGAAAACTCGACTTTTAGTTATTTGGGTACACGTATTTTAAGAATTATTTACTAAGTGTCAGGGTACCATTGGTGTTTTTAAAAGTGAGGGGTATCATGTAGAATTCGAAGAAACATAAAGGTACAACATAGAAAAACCATTTTCTTATTCATCTAACTAATTTCGTGTTATCATATAAGTCGTATTTTCCGGTTACAGTTACTCAAAATGTAAGTCATAGTTGATTATAAATAAGATTGTTATTAACCGTACCGCCTTAACACCATAATTTATAAATGAGTGGATTTTCTTGGGCTTATCTTAATAACATTTTAAACTACATAATCTTCACATTGTTATCTCTTTTAGGCTTGAATCTTATTATTAGATTGATTAGAAATTAACATTGAACCTTATAGGGAACTTACCACAAACCCAAATTGAATAAACATAGTCTTTGATTTTGGTTATTATTACTGATGGTAGATAGCGATGCCAAACTTAATACAAACACAATTGTGCCTCAGTTATTAACCAAATGTAAAAACACTCTCAATAGTGTCTTCTTCATTCTTTTGTTTGCACGAAAAATTGAAGTTTCTTTTATATGTAACCTCAATTTTGTCAGGGATAAATATAATCGAAAGAGTTGGCGACTAATAACACAATTAGAATAAAACCCAAATAAGCTCTTGGAATAAACAAGGTTTCATGATTTATATTTTAGAATATTTCAAACATTTTTCAATTTCATTACGAAGTTTGCCCAAGTGCATTCAATCATACTACTATACCCACTTATTCTTCGGTAGGAATCCTCGACTAAGAGATTCATCGTTGTTGTAGGCATCAACACATAATTTTTTTTTTTAAAAAATAAATCAATCAAATATGCTTATATAATCATAAATATGACTCCATATTTTAGGGTTAAGCCTATTCATACTTTCTCCGTTCCATTGGATTCTTTACACTTGTTTTTTGGACATTGCGTTATAATTTGCGGATCATAAACATGCTAACCGTGTCATGTTAAGATTACATTCGCAACTGTTTTAAAAAAATATTATTAAAATAAAAAGGAGGTTGTGATAAGGTCTTAACTTAAGACCGCACTAAGCAAAATCTATTGCGATTTGCGAATGAAAAATTCATGTATATAGTGATTACTCTTGTGCATTTTTATGCTGTAAATTTAAATGTGTGCTTACTAATGTAGGTTCATTATTAATCATATAATAGTATCTTTTGAAATAAGAATATGATTTTATATGAGTTGTCAAGATATATTATGAGAATATACTAATTAGAAGATATAACCACCCAAGATTTAGCACACTTACTCCACAAAATAGTAGATGGTTTTGATTCTCGCAGTAACTACCATATTCTCCATTATTTGTTTATTTTACGTTTATAAAATGTAACATGGATTACCATGATTTGGTATATGATAATTATGAGATATTAAGGTAAATATAGTTAAATGATAATCACTTCTGTTTATTGGGAGAAATTCCATAGAGATTGATATCCAATTTTATTATCATGATATATTAAATTATCATTTATATGCAGAAGGGTGATTATGCATGATTTTTTCCGGATTTTATGCTATTTCTTACTCAAAAAGTTCGCCGTAGAAATTTTTGTTTATTCTATTGTGAATGTTTGATATGACTGCCTTTTTTAAGGCAATCAAACTAATTTATATTTATATTATATTAATATTATTTTTTTGTTGGCTATAACACGTGTCATTCAATGGGGTAGCTGGTTTCAGCTTTAATATAATATATGATATGATATATGATTGCACAATTAAATTAATATGTGATGACCGGTTTTATTCGTCATTTCCGGTATCAAACTCAATTTATAAAACCCAATAAATGTAGTATTTATCAGGGTCGATCCACAAGGATGGTTGATGTATATACTTACGCTCTGTTTGGCAAGGCATTTCAGGTACCTGATTTGGTCAAAGTAGCTTATTTGACCAAAATTTCAGGTACCTTATTTTTCTGTAAGCATTTGGCAAGTAGCTTGTTTAACCAAATAAGGTACCTGAAATGAAATGCTACCTAGAGTAGCATTTGAGATTTCAGGTACCTGATTTGATTTAATTTTTCCTTTTTACCCCTTCATTCTATACTACTCCCTCCTATTCTCCATTTTGTTCCCCTATTCCTAAAACGGATTATTCAGGTTTTGTTCCCCTTTCCTATTTTGGTAAGTTTTTTACCTTTACATTTACCATTCTATCCTTGTTTCTTTTTTGTATTTACATTTTATGCCACCCAAATTTGTACTAACCCAAACACTAACCCACCCCAATTAGCCCAACCCATTAACACTAATCCTAATCAACTAACTAACCCAGCCCAATTACCCACTAACCCTAATCCCTCCCGCCATATTTAGGTCTTCTAATCAGAAAACCCTAACTCTCAACCTCTCTCTTCCGCCATTGTTATCACACCCTCTCTCTCTCTCTCTTCATTCCTCTCATCTCCTCTCACCATCAGCCGTCTCCTTCACTTCTATTCAACCTCCTCATCAATGATCTCATATTTACCTCTCTCTTTTCCCTAAATCTTTCATCATGTCGATGGATTTGTTCTTCAATCGCCATAAATTTGAATTTTTTTTGTATTTTTCTTCAGATCTGAGTTATCTTAACTCCGATCATGAAGATGGTCCTTGTTTGTTCAACCTTTGTGATGATTATGTTGGGGATGATGAGGATTGTTTTGATTCTATGATTGAATCTGGGAAAGATGAATTTGAGAAAGCTCGGGAAGAGATGGCGGAGATTATGAGGATTGATGTTGAGCGCAGGATGAAGAAGATGAAGGAGCGGCGTGAAAGCCCAGAGTATCGTCGTTGTGTTATGATGCAGCTTTCAAAAATTATGCCTGATTTCGCCTTTGATCTTGAAGATGGTGAGGGGATGAAGGTACATGATGTTATTGCGGATGAGTTGGATGATTCTTATGATTTTGCTGGTTACAGTCAGGCCGTACCTGATTCTTGTGATGTTGTTCTTGATAGCTATGGGGATATGGATACTTTTGTCCCTGAATCACAGTATTAGCCTGCTGGAAGGTCTAATTCTATCTCTTATTCTCAATTTTTTATGTTTTTCTTATAAGTTGGGATTTAAAAAGGACTAATGATGATAAAACAAAATTTATGGATTAAATTTACTCCTTTTATCTAAGTTAGTGCTCAATGATCTTTATGAGAGCATTACTCAGTCTAAGAATACACAATCAGTGCATTACGCCACCACAGAATGTGATGAGGCTATGCAATGGTTATGTATTCTGGTTTTGTTATTTTACCATTCCAAATGTTGATAACAGTAGTCTTACGATAACAACAGTCTTACCTTTAACATTTCATTCAAACAAATGTACCCAATAGACTAAATAAACATGTGCAAAGTTCTATTTTAGGACGAAAAAGTTGTCTGATTTGGGCTTGTTTGATTACTGGTTACTACATCTTGCATTGTTGCATCCAAAATGTTGTCTGAGATCTGCTTCATCTTATATTTACTGCATGCCTTTGTTTGCTCCAAAAAGTTCTCTGATTCTGATCTGCTTCATCTTATATTTACTGCATGCCACTGTTTTCTGCAAAACCTTACCTGATTCTAATCTGTTTGATTTCTGCATGCTTCAACTTTGACTGTTGTACCCAAAAACTTGCTTCACACTTCTTCTATTACTAGTTTGAATAACCTGCACACATGTTAGTGTACAAGTCTGGTCTGCCATCTTCATTTGTAACTGCATTAAGATGAGGAAATTGCTGAGTAATGTTACCAACAGGTACATTTCCACTTGTTGGGGCATTACTACAACCAATTTGCTCTTCTGAATCAACTGCACACATGTCAATGTATAAATATTGTCTGCCTTCTTCATTCTACCTTCAGTTTCTAATTTTCAGCTACCTTATCAGTTACCTTTTCAGGTTTCAGTTACCTTTTCAATTTTCAGCTACCTTTTCAGGTTTCAGATACTTTTTAAGTTAGTTTTGTCAAACAGAGTAGTCGGTTTAAATTGTATTTGATGGGGCATATTCTGCACCCGCTGACCGAGTCAACATATTGAGCAAGGTCAAAGATATCCACAGCAAGTCAACGTCTTAGACAACCTAACCGACACAACCTGTCGGCCTGTCACTTGGATCTCGGCTAGGCAACTAGCCAGCCGGGAGACATAACCGCGTACTCACATCCAGTCCCTCGGCATGGAGTCAACCAGGCCAGCCGGCCTGCCATGGGTCCCTCGGCCGAGGGTAGAACAGTCTTTCCACCTGCTAGCCACTTGGCCACTTGGCCACTACGTGACAAAAGGTGAAAGTCTATAAATACTCCTCAATCCTCATTGAGAAAAGGATCCACAATTCATCCTAAAACTCACTATTAATCTGGTATAAACTCCCTTATCTCTCTACAATATACTTTGCCAAGTAACACAGAACTTAATCTCTTTAAGTTTACTGACTTGAGCGTCGGAGTGAGTACGCTCGGTACCAAGCCGAGCCCTCAGTTTGATCATCTTTACAGGAGAGAAAGAAAGGAAGAGACAAGCAAAGACATCATTCTGCAAGCTTACGTGGTCACAAATCCTGCTCCGGAATCACACCCGGAACAGTATTTTAGTCAAATAAAAGTAAGGTTGATTATAAACTAAGATGCAAATAAGATATAAAATTAAACTAAATGAGATTGTTTCCAATTAATGAAGAAAAGCTAAAGTCTTTGGGTTCACAAAGGTTAATTAGGGGGGAGAAACAAGGTCCAACTAGAGATTAGTGATGATAGTGGTTGATAAGTGCATAATTTACATACTTTTACCCCTTAGATTAGCTCCATTTTATATGTATTATGCATTACCTTTAGTGTTTATGAGCTAATATTTGCTTTCTAGTTCCATTTGTATGTTTTCTCACGTTTTGTAGGAAAATGAGCTAAAATGAGCCCAATTCTACTCAAGTACAAATACTAGAAGCATGAGTTAAGCTAAAGAAGAGATGATGGACCAACATGGAAGATGTTCATGGACTTGCATGGATAAAATGATGGATTCATTTGAATAATTACAAATGCAAAGTCAAGCCCATAATTCACAAGTCAACAAATGCCTAGGATGCTAAAGTCACATAGAGATCCTTTTTAAGATGCCAAACATTTCATTCAACCGGGTGATTAAAGGAGCATTAAGGCTTTACTTAGGATTCCTTGAGCATTAAACCAAGAATTGAAGAGAAAATTAAGAGTGTGCTTAGGATGCCATTTTAGATTCCTCTACAATTTTACTCTCTTATTTCCTATATAAGGGGTGCTAATCACACACCTTTACACACCATTCCATACACACTTTTACATAGAAATTATCTCTAAATTTAGTAGTTAGTTTAGGGTTAGCTCTTAGTTTTAGTTTAGTTTAGATTTACTTTATGTTATTTACATTTCCTATTTACATTACAAGTTATAAAACAATTTACATTTACAAGTTATTTATATTACAAGTATTGTTCTTCCATTTCCATTTCCATTTCCATTTTCAATTGCAAGGTAATTCCTTATTCATATTTTCATTATGTTTGCCATTTCATTTATCATTAGTTTAATTTATATTTCCACCATATTAGAGTAGTTGCATTTGTCTAAGGAGTAAGAGGAGCCATGCATGTTTAAGTAATATGTAAATGTCAAAATGAGGATAAGTATAATATTGTCTAATTGTTTCTATCACATGTTTGCATTGTTACGTTTAATCTTTGTTTAAAGGCCTTATTCATTGATTAAGTTTGTTCATTCGTTCTAAAAGTCGAGAGGCACAGAATTGAATTAAACTAAGCATGCGTAGTAGGACGACCTAGTCATGGACGAGAGTTTCTCTAGAACCCGGTCTACGGTTGACACTAATATCGTAAGGTGGGTGTCTCTAAACCTAAACAATTAACGATTTATCAACTCCTATGTTTAATTTGAGCATTTACATAATTTGCACGTGTGACCCGACCTCCCTAGATTATTTCTTTATCATTATTGTTTTCTTCCATAATCCAACCAACCAATCAACAAACGATAACCGACCTCAAGGTAAAATTCACTCCATATCAACTAATTAACAACTCCCGTCTCTCTGTGGTTCGACCCCTACGTACTACATTCATTTGTTTTGCTAGGGTATAAATATTATCTTTGCATAGGTGTGCGATAGCCTATTAGTGGTCAAGGGTTTAAGACTAACTTCTTCGTCACCTTAAGTTTCTCAATAAGTTGTCACTTGATTAAGGTGAACTTGCTACAAACAAGGCATAAAGACTATCTAATAGCATCACCAATATGGATCAAATATGTCTAAAAAGGCTCTAACTTTCATTTAAACATCTTAATAAACACTTCTAAAACCATCCAATATCATAATGCACCAAGATAAGTTAAACATGCTAATGAAAAATTCAAACTTTCATTCAAACATTCCATCGAACACTTCATATGCATGAGAATAGAAACCACATAATTACCCACACTAAAGTGTTAACAACCCAAATTCATCCCCTAGACCCTAGATAAGACTATTCTCACATGTTCATGGGTGAGAATTCAACAATAAGAGAAAACAATATGCAAACAATGACAAACAACATAGTGACTATAACAAAGAGTAATTAAATAAGATGAGAAATGTAAACAAATGAAAATAAGATGTAAATAAGAGAGAAATTATACCAATAATGAAGAAATGAACAAACTTGGATGAAAAAAGAAAATGAATTTCTTCTAATTTTCAAGATACAACCCAATGAACTAAGATTAGAAGCAGATCTACATTAATTTGAGGGGTAATTAAAGTCTAATTAAAGAAAGATTACAACTTGATTAAGGAATGATTAATTTAAAGAGCATAATAAATTCTAGGTCTAGGAGTATGTGTCTAATACAAAATATGACTGAGTATATATAGTGTTATAATAATTAGGTCACACAGAGGAGGGGAAGACAAAAAATGCGGAGGAAGGGGTCTGAGCCGGTGGAACTGGCGCCTGTCCTGGACCGGCTCAGAACCATCTGGAAGTTTTCTTTAAAGTTTAGCTTGAATCTTGATTAACAGTGGTTCTGGGCCGGTGGACCGGCCGCCTGTCTTGGACCGGCTCAGAACCATCTGATATTTTCTTCCATTTTTCCTTGGAGTTGGCCTTGGGAGAGGTACCGGCCGGTGGACCGGCTCAGAACACTCTTTGACCGGCTCAGAATCCTCTTGGACAAGCTCATAACCCTCTTGGACCGGCTCAGAACCATCTTAGGCCTCATCTTCCTTCTTTCATGCCTTGCTAGCATCCATCCCTTCTCGGCTTGCTTTGGTCTTTCGTTTCAAGTTCGAGTCTCCGCCTTATTATCCCGTCTCGACTACAAATTATATTAATAAAATAATAGTAAGACTAACATTATACTAACAACCGGCTACTTGTCAAGTCTGGCTAAAAAGACTAATTATTATTAATTAGCTAGTAAAATGAGTTCTTTAATCATTCAAGCACACAAAATCGAGTTGAAATAAGGAATAAATTAGGGGTAAAAATTGACTAAAATACTACTCATCAATATGATGTGGTAACAATAAAATAGTAAGACCGTATTTATATGTTCAATTTATACGTCTGCTCAATTTTTCAAAGGTTCTAAGCTAATACGAGAGGATAACCTTTACAACAAAGTAAAAATTATAGTAATGTAACTTCTTTTTTTTGCAAGATCTTATTTTAACAATAAAATCCTAAAATTAAATTTTAGAATTTACTCTGATATTTAATTGTTATTTAAGCCGTTTAATCTACTTTAAAGTTTAAAAAAACAAATTTTAATGTTTATGGTATTCTAGTTTGTATTTAATGCTATAAATTGCTTAAATCTTTATTTTTTTATTTTTAAATAACAAATAATAGTGTAGCATGTTAGAATTCTTTTAAAAGAGGGAATGATTTAAATGTGATGCCTTTTTTTCTTCTTTTTTTTATTATTTTTTTTGCTTTTTGCTAATAAATGTGATGGGGCATATTCTGCACCCTCTGACCAAGTCAACATATTGAGCAAGGTCAAAGATATCCACAGCAAGTCAACGGCTTAGACAGCCTAACCGACGCAGCCTGTCGGCCTGTCTCTTGTGCCTCGGCTAGGACAACTAGCCAACCGGGGCACATATCCGCGTACTCATATCCAAGACCCCTCGGCGGCGAGTCAACAGGGCCCGCCGGCCTGCCATGGGTCCCTCGGCCGAGGGTAGATCAGTCTTTCCACCTGCTAGCCACTTGGCCACTTGGCCACTACGTGACAAAAGGTGAAAGTCTATAAATACTCCTCTACTCTCATTGAGGAGGAGATCCACAATTTAACCTAAGAATCACTATTCATCTGGTAATATCTTCCTTATCTCTCTACAATACATACTTCGCCAAGTAACAACAACTTATCCCTTTAAGTTTACTGACTTGAGCGTCGGAGTGAGTTCGCTCGGTCCAAAGCCGAGCCCTCAGTTTGTTCATCGTTTCAGGAGACCGAGAGGAGGATTCAACCAAAGACGTCATTCTACAAGCACGGGTGGTAACAAATAACTGCTCTGGAATTACACCCGGAACAATTGGCGCCGTCTGTGGGGAAAGATACTAGAAGCTAGTCACATTCATTCCCAAACAAAAAAAAAAAACGAAAACCCACCCAAAAAGCTAAGAAGATGTCAAAACAACAAGAGGTATTCGTGACTGACGAAACCGAATTCTACCATGAGGATACCGTCCACAATGCGGGTTGCGCAGACCCTCCACCGGCCGGGTAATTCAACCGAGTACGGGATGCCAATAATACCGGATATGCCGCCCGCCCGACCAGTCACCATCATGGGACACGTGGTTGATGCGGCAAAAAAACCGAAGCAACTCCTGGACCTGGTGGTAGTACGCCGACTCACACTGTCACACCGACAAGAGCGGCGGAACCCGTCCGGGAGACCGGGGCCCGAGAATGTGACTCCAAGAGACTTGAACGAGCACCGGAAGAAGGCGGCCTGTCAAGACGCAGGGGGAGCCCCGGAGCGCTAGTGGCGGACCCGAGTCCTTCCCGCACTCACGGGAGGACGGGCGTCGCCGCAACACCGACGAGGCATTCCCGGAGGAGTGGAAGAAGTCCGACTTACCGCAGTCGGAGAAGAAGTCCGACTCACCGAGTCGGGGAAGAAGCCCGACTCACCAGAGTCGGAGAAGAAGCCCTTCCCGCCACGGGGAGAGGAGCCGGACTAGGGGTGCGAGGAGTCGATCGCCGCGTGTCGTTCGACACGTGGTCAGACAGCCCCTCAGCACCTACGTCTTAGAGACCCCGGTGCCGACTAAGCTAAAGTTGCCACCCATAGCATACAAAGGAGAAGGCGACCCAACCGACCACGTTGAGGCTTACGAGTCTCACATGTCGGTATGGGAGCAACCCGATGAGGTTTGGTGCCGAGTCTTCCCAACGACACTGCATGGGATAGCACAAAGTTGGTATAAGGAGCTACCCGACGGGTCGGTATCTTTATTCCGACCGACCTAAAGGACACATTCCTAGCCCAGTATTCTTGCAACAAGAGGAGGGCCGTGGAGACCTCGGACCTCCCGACTATCGAACGGGGAGGGAGGCGAGTCTCTCCGGGTTATGTGAAGAGGTTCGACGCCAAGGTTCGAGCGATTCGTGAGCCGAACAAATGAACTGGCGACCTTCACGGCGATGAAAGGCCTCTCGAGAGGAGACCTAAAAAATGAGCTCATCAAGTGCGGCGGCCTGAACCTAGACTCCGCCAGGAAGATGGCCGATCAGGCCATAAAGGTGGAAGACTACCACAAGACTTGGGTTGGCTCCGGCGAGGCCGGGCACTCAGAAAATAAGAGCCGCCGGGAGGACAACCCGGATGAAAGACGCCGTGACGATAATAGGTCACGGTCGACGAGTCCACCGAAAATGAGAACTCGGCGGGCGCCGGGGAGTTCGAACGAACCGCCGAAGCGGTACAATGATCACACCCCCTGGTCGTGTCTCGCCGCCGAGGTATTCGCCCGAGCAAGAACGAGGGACGAAGTGGGAAAGGCCTCCCAGGACGAGGAGTGACGGTGACACGAGCCAGTATTGTGAGTACCATGGCCACACCGGCCACTTAATCGACAACTACGGCATCGAAGAATGCCATCGAAGAGCTTATCCGGAAGGGGAGCCTCGAAAAATATGTCGCCAAAGGCCAAAAGGCTGATGCCGGCGGCTCGAATAAGAAATCCGTCTTTGAACGGATAGGAGTAATCCATGTTGTCATCGGAGGCAACGAGAACGGTGGGTCCGCTCATGGGCACAAACGGCACCTGAACGAGCTGTATCAGGCCATCAACTTTGTGCCCAAAACGGCGATCCCCGCTTCCAACACCCCCGACGTGACTATTGGAAAGAAGGACTACGAGGGAGTCATCGCCCCTCACAGCGACCCGCTTGTAGTCCACTTGGACATATCCAACCACCTGGTCAAGAGGTGCCTGATTGACACAGGCGCCTACACGAACATCATGTTCAGAGAGTGCTTTCTCAACCTCGGTTTGAAGGTTGAAGACTTGAGCCCCTGCACCAATCCGTTGTACAGTTTTTCCGGGGCCGGCCTGGTACCCCTGGGGTCAATCAGGCTGCCGGTGATGTTCGGCGAGGGGAATGCGGCTAAAAACGTCCTTTCTGAGTTCGTGGTCATTGACGGGTCGTCCTCCTACAACGTTCTCATAGGCCGAGTCACTCTGAGCGAGGCCGACGCAGTGATGTCCATCCGGGCGCTGACACTGATGTATGTCTCGGACCGGGGGGAAGCGCACAAGCTCGTCTCCAAGGACGAGCAGGACAAGGTGGTCAACGTCCAGATATCCGCCAGAGAGTGCAACATGCAATCCCTCAAAGTGGCAAAGAAGACAGAGAAGGGGAAGAGCCCATCCTTGCAACAGGATGCAACTGTCGGCATGGTCGAGGGAGCCGAGACTGAAGAGGTGGAAATTGACCCAGGGCGCACTGTAACTATCGGTGTCAACCTGGAACCAAAATTCAGGGCTGCTCTCCTAGACCTGCTGAGGAAGAACAAAGACGTCTTCGCCTACTCAGCGGCCGAGATGCCAGGCGTAAGCCGGGAGGTAATTGTTCACAAGCTGAACGTACTCCCCATCGCTCGCCCTGTCAAGCAAAGGATGAGGAACTCCTCGGCCGAGAAAGACGATGCCATCAAGGCCAAGGTAGATAAGTTGTTAGAGGCAGGCTTTATCATGCCTTGTACTTACCCTGAGTGGTTAGCTAATGTTGTAATGGTGAAGAAGTCGTCGGGGGCGTGGAGGATGTGTGTAGATTTTACCAATCTCAATAAAGCGTGCCCCAAAGATTGCTATCCCTTGCCTCGGATAGATAGTCTAATCGACGCGACGGCAGGCTACACTATGCTGAGCCTGCTGGACGCCTTCTCAGGGTATCATCATGTATTCATGGCCGAGGAAGACATGCCCAAATGCGCATTCATCACTGCTAACGGCACATACATGTATAAAATGATGCCGTTTGGTTTGAAGAACGCCGGCGCAACTTACACAAGACTAGTGGACAAAGTGTTCCAAAATAAAAAAGGGCGAAACATTGAGGCTTACGTCGACGATGCTATTGTAAAAAGCAAGTCTGACAGCGAGCACTTGGCCGATTTACACGAGACATTTTGTTCACTAAGGAAATACAAGATGAAGCTCAACCCTATGAAATGCAACTTCGGTGTCCGGCCAGGTAAGTTCCTCGGCGTGCTTGTCAGCGCCAGGGGAATTGATGCCAATCCAGACAAAGTCCGAGCAATCCTGGACCTGCCGGAGCCGAGGAACCGAAAAGAGGTTATGATGTTGACCGGGAGGATGGCGGCTCTAGCCCGTTTTATCTCTCGGTCGGCCGACAAGAGCACCCCATTCTTCAAAGTGTTGAAGGGAATAAAGACTTCAGTGGGGAGGAGCGAGCCACGAGCACGGCTTTCAAGCTCTGAAAGCTCACCTTCAGACTCTCCCAACCCTGTCCAGGCCGATGCTGGGGGAGACGCTATATCTGTACATAGCAGTTACCTCGGCCACGGTCAGTGCCGTAATCGTCAGAGAAGAGGACAAGCAGCAGCACCCAATCTACTTTGTCAGCCATACGTTGTTGCCCGCCGAGAGAAATTACCCGCTGATTAAAAAAGCAGCCTTTGCTGTTGTCGTCGCCGCAAGGAAACTGAAACCCTACTTCGACGCACATCCCGCGACAGTCTTAACCGACCAGCCATTGGAGAAAGCATTGGAAAAATTTGAGCAATCCGGCGAGCTCATCAAATGGGCGATGAGAGCTATCCGGTTTCGGCATTCGGTACAAGCCGAGGCCCTCGATAAAGGGACGAGCACTAGCGATTTCTGGCCGAGTGCACATACCAAGAAGAGCAAAACCCCGGAGTATGGGAGGTATACACCGACGGGTCCTCCACGACGAACAGCTCAGGAGCCGACATACTTATCATCAGCCCAAACGGGGACGAGTTCGAGTACGCCTTGAAATTCACCTTCTCGGCCTCAAACAACGAATCCGAATACGAGGCGGTGATAACCGGAGTCGAGCTAGCTAGGGCTGCCGGGGCGGAGCACATCATTTTGAAAACAGATTCACTTTTAGTGGCTAATCAAATCAGAGGAGAGTACGAGACTCGAGACGACGAATGGTGAGATACCTGGAAAGGGTAAAAGCTGACACCTCAAAGTTGAAATCTTTTCAGATACAATGCATTCCCAGGTCTGAGAACAACCGAGCCGACGCTCTCTCAAAACTTGTCAGTTCAACCATCAAGAATGTCAGCCGAACCGTGCTGGTGGACATCAGGAATGCCAAGAGCATTACTGAGGCCGTCGGCATGGTGGGTAACATAGAAACCGAGACGACGTGGATGACTCCGATAATGAAATACAAATTGACAAATGAATTACCGGAGGACCGCGGTCTCTCGCAGAAGATAAAGAGGATCGCAGCGAGGTACTTGGTGTTTGAAGGAGAATTGTACAGGAGGTCCGTGACGAGGCCACTCCTGAAGTGCGTCGGTCCAGCCGACGCGAGCTATCTTGACGAAAATTCACGAAGGCATCTGCGGCCATCACATGGGGGCAAGAACACTAGCCCACAAAGCTCTCCGAGCCGGCTACTTCTGGCCCACCATGCTTGCGGATTCCAGAGCCAAAACCAAAAAGTGCAACAACTGTCAAATGCATGCTCCGGTGATACATGCGCCATCCCGAGACCTGCAGCCGGTACTTAGTCCCCTTCCTTTTGCACAGTGGGGGATGGATCTACTAGGGCCATTTCCAACGGTATCCGGCGGAAGAAAGTTCTTGATTGTCGTCGTTGACTAATTCACCAAATGGGTTGAAGCTGTAGCAGTACCTGCGAAGACGACGACGGCCGTAAGAAAGGTAATCTGGGAAAATGTCATAACTCGTTTTGGGTTACCCCAGGTCATGGTATTCGACCACGGCCGAGAGTTTTGGAGTGACACAATAATGAGCTGGCTGGAGGAACTTGGTATCAAATTTGCATACTCCTCCGTCTGTCACCCACGAGCAATGGACGGTGAGGCGACCAATAAAACAATCCTCAACGGTTTGAAGAAGACAGGTTGAAGACCTAAAGGAAGATGGGCCGATGAACTACCCGGCGTCTGTGGTCCCTGCGAACCACGGAGAAAGAAGCAACGGTGCAGTCCATTCCACCTAGTCTATGGGTCCGGCGATCCACGCGAATTGAAGCAACGGTGCCAACATACAGAACGGCCACCTTTAACCCGGTTGAAAATTAGGAAGGTTTAAGAACCTCCCTAGACCTGGTCGAATAAAGCCGAGATATAGCACGCCTCAACTTGGCAGTATACCAAAACCGAATGAAAAGAGCCTACAACCGAAGAGTCCACAAAAGGGACTTAAAAGTAGGAGACCTAGTCCTAAGAAAGTCAGCCGCCACCAACAAAGGGAACATTCATGGCAAACTGATGGCTAACTGGGAAGGTCCCTACAAAGTGGTTGAAGAAATGAGGCCGGGTACATACCGGCTGACAGACATGGAGGGTGTGCCTTTGATGAGCCATTGGAACACTGACAATCTCAGGAAATACTTTGTATAGCGGCGGAGGTGCCCAAGACAACTGTGGGCACCCCGACGCATGTTTATATCTAATGAAGAGCCATCCAAGTTTTCCATCAGTGTTCATTTCCCCCCCATAGTCACCATCAAGAAGTAGACGCCACGGAAGTCACCCCAAGAGGTACATACGTTGTCGCGTCGTAACCCCTAGTCGCCTCGGCCAACCGAAGGCCTGGCAGGGGACACAACGATCGATACGCTAACATACGCTGTCGCGTCGTAACCCCTAGTCGCCTCGGCCAACCGAAGGCCTGGCAGGGGACACAACGATTGATACGCTAACATACGCTGTCGCGCCGTAACCCCTAGTCGCCTCGGTCCGCCGAAGGCCTGGCAGGGGACACAACGGTCGATACGCTAACGAACGCTGTCGCGCCGTAACCCCTAGTCGCCTCGGCCCACCGAAGGCCTGGCAGGGGACACAACGGTCGACACGCTAATGAACGCTGTCGCGCCATAACCCCTAGTCGCCTCGGCCCACCGAAGGCCTGGCAGGGGACACAACGGTCGACACGCTAATGAACGCTGTCGCGCCGTAACCTCTAGTCGCCTCGGCCAACCGAAGGCCTGGCAGAGGACACAACGGTCGATACGCTAACATGTCCACAACGGCGGTTGGGAAGCGCAATTCCGACGCCTCGGCTAGACCGAGAGTGAAAGAGGAAGCGACCAACACGCTAACATGTTCAAGAAAAAGACGTTAAACGCAATTGAGATGCGCATTCTAGGTGCCTCGGCTAAGCCGAAGGTAGAAATGAAAAAAGCGCTCAATTAATAACGCAAGAAGACAAGGGAAGACCTCGGCCAAGCCAGAGGCAAAATGAGCAAACTCTTGTTCAAAATGATAACAGGTTACAAATGAGAAGAATACAGACGACGGCCGTCCCCATAGGGATGAGCCAAAACGCAACCTACCAAAGTTTTTACAAAAAACACAAGGAAAAGCAAAAGGATCAGACATGTCAATAAAGCGCCAAAAGATGGCAGGGAGGCAAGGCTTAATAATTGGCCCCCGAACAGCTAAAGCTATCCGAGATGCCAGGTGAGTCTGGTGACGACCGCCCGTCTCCCTACGCTTGTTGTTGCCCCCCATCGGCAGCAGCTGCATCAACTTCGGTGGCCGGCCCAGAGGAAAGCTCGTCATTTTCACGTACCTTTAGCCTCTCAGCCTCCTTATGGGCCTCCTTCACCTTTGCATCGAAGGCCGCCTTGGCCTCAGCTATCTGAGCTGCCTTCGCCGCCTCCGCCTTTTCCGCAGCCGTTTTTTCCGTAGCATCGGCCATCTCATCCAGAAGCTGCTCAAATTTTTCCCACGGGAAGGAGCCTTCAGGAATGAGCTTCTTGATTGCCTCCCTAGTCGCTTCCTCGGCCTGATCCCGGAATTGAGCGCACATGTTAGGGATGATCTCGGTTTGAAGCATCTCGATATCTTTCTCCCTTTGGGCAAGGATATCCCTGGTATCCCTATGTGCCTCCTACTGAGACAAATACAGATCTTTCCATTCGTCCCTCTTGGCAACAACGGCGTCGTAACCGTCCTTATACCTGTCCCGCTCCTCCAGCAACTTGGCAGCGGTGGCATCAGCATCCTCAACTTTGGCCCTCTCGGCCAATAACCGCTTCTCAGCTTCCTCCGCACGCTTTCGTACAGCAAGGAGGTCAAGCTTAGCCTTCCCGGCTTCCCCCTTTGCAGCGGAAAGAACAAGCTTAAGCCGTTCGATCAATGGCCCAGATTGGGCCATAGCCTTTTCTTGCTCCATAATGTGGGAGCCGGCTAGTTGAGTCCATTTCGCCAGCCTCTTGTATATTCTCGTCCCCTCGGCCACAAGCTCGGTGGGGGACACCTTCTGGAGTAAGGAGTCGACGGTGACGTTTCTATCACCCGCCTTCTCAGGCTGCTTCTCTAATTGCCGCTCAGTGAGAACGGCGGCTGCCGACGGCGGATCTACAAAAAATTTACACAGCGCATCCATGTCAACATTCATTGACACATCAGAGAGTCTGTCATCGGGAATGCATAATGAACCAGCTAAGTCTGAACCACAGGTTAGGTCCGTACCAGTCTGGACCTTCTTAGATGGAGGACCGGGTGAATCGTTCTTTTCCCTAAGAAGCGGTAGAGGCGCGGTGGCTCTTTTCTCTTCTTAGGAGGAGGAGGGCCCTTCGCAACGGTCACCACCTCCGCGGTAATATCGACGACCTCCACATGCTCCTCCTGGACCGCTGGGATCGACGCCGTCACCGACCTGGACGCTGCCTTTGGTTTTTTCTTCGGCACGCCTCCGAGAACCCGTGCTTGAGCCACCGCCGGATCCAGTGCCTTCAGCTGCTTGTCCATAAGTTCGTTGGGAGCCGATCTACGATCACGCGCGTCGGCTGAGAGGTGCCGCTCAACGACGTTCCCGTCCTTATCAAGCCCTAACCTCTTCAGGGTCCTCTCAGACAGATCCTGGCCAAACCGGTCTGCAAGAAACCAGACAAGAGTTACATAAAAGAAGTAAAACAAAGCTCTAAAAACAGGAGCATAACAGGCAAAGATGGGCCTCACACCGACCCTACTCACCCTGGTTGAGGGCCGGTATGAGGCCGACGCGGCAAAGCAGCTCATCCTGAAGAATAATCTAAGTCGGGGGCACCCATCCCTTCTCAGCATCAAATAGCTGCATCGCCCGCTCCTCATCCGCACCAAGAGGAACCCTACTGGCATCCATCTTGAGCTTACTCTGGGATACCCATTTTTCACGCTCCCTCTTACTCTCACACCGCAAGTTGACTTGGTGCTGGAAGGACCGGGGTAGCGGATAGTCATCCAGCACTTCGACATATACCCACCGCCCCTTCCAGTCCTTGCAGAAAGAAAGCTTATCAACAGAGACGTAGCCCGGCTCCATATGCACGCTGTACCACCCCGCTTTGCCGGGGGTCGATGCCCGAAGATGATGAAGCCGGCGGAATAAGTTAACTGTAGGGACCTCCCCCTTAAAAAGACAGAGCCACACGAAGCCAACTATCGTCCTAATGGCCAACGGATGCAGTTGAGCCACGACGACGTTCATAGCTTTGATGATGGCCGTGACGTATTTATTCAAAGGAAACCGGAGCCCATACTCCGGTGCACGATATACACGCCGATATGACCCGGGAGGGCAACAGACCGCTGACCCTCCCGGGGATAACAATTTTGTACCCCTCACCGAAGGAGAAATGACCCTCGAAAAGAGTTCCACCGAACAATCGGGCGAATTTATTGGTCCGAGCACGGTCGGGACCGATCATGCGAGCCTCGCCGTGATCCAGGATATGCGGCCTCTCTTCACCAGAAGGAATCCTTTCCTCACCGTCATCATCAAAGTCATCATCAACATCATCATCCTCCCAACCCTCCAAAGCTTTTGGATCGACTTCGGGAGACGGAGACCTAGGGCCCCCAGACCTTATCGGGATGGCGTCTAGTATCTCCTCCATATCAAGACGCGACGGGGAACCCCCCGGCGCACGGTTACTAGGACCGACATCAGCAGAAGACATGTTTACAACAAAACTTACAAAATAAGAGAGAAATTTGTTTGTTTACCTTGAAGAAAAGCACTAGCCGAAGTAACGACTCCGAAGATTAGAAGAGAAGGAAACCCTTAAAAGTTTAGAGAGAAGAAAATTTGAGAAAATGAAATTGGTGGCCAATTTCAGGGACTAACTTCCCTATTTATAGGGGAAAGCCCATGAAGAAGGACCAATCAGGGCACAGCCCATGAAACGTCGTGACCAATCGATCACAGACACGTGTCAGACATGCAGCCACGGAATGTCAATCGTTGCAACAGTTGAACGTCAATCAATGCAACAGTGGCCAAGCGTCTTCAACATGCCCCTTCAAATCTCTCTGCCTATTCATCTTCCTCAACAAATTCCTAAGTATCTGTTCTCCGCCGGCCACATGATCAACCAAGCTTGTCAGCACCGGCTGGGGGCAATCAAAAGCACACGGCGCTCACAACCTCGGTCTCGCCCAGCACCACTTTCTTTTCCACATCTGATGTCCATTACACATCCATGTGGAGGGGGGATATGGTACGGCCTAAGCAGAACCAAGCCGAGGAAGAAGAAGCCGGGGCAGATGATTTTTTTCAAACTTGCGCAGAATATACGCTCAACATACATCGGAGCCCATACCACGGCATAGACTACGCTGGGGGCAAATTGATGGGGCATATTCTGCACCCTCGACCAAGTCAACATATTGAGCAAGGTCAAAGATATCCACAAGAAGTCAACGGCTTAGACACCTAACAAACGCGACTGTCGGCTGTCTCTTGTGCCTCGGCTAGGACAACTAGCCGTAGGGGCACATATCCGCATACTCATATCCAAGACCCCTCGGCGGCGAGTCAACAGGGCCCGCCGGCCTGCCATGGGTCCCTCGGCCGAGGGTAGATCAGTCTTTCCACCTGCTAGCCACTTGGCCACTTGGCCACTACGTGACAAAAGGTGAAAGTCTATAAATACTCCTCTACTCTCATTGAGGAGGAGATCCACAATTTAACCTAAGAATCACTATTCATCTGGTAATATCTTCCTTATCTCTCTACAATACATACTTCGCCAAGTAACAACAACTTATCCCTTTAAGTTTACTGACTTGAGCGTCGGAGTGAGTTCGCTCGGTCCAAAGCCGAGCCCTCAGTTTGTTCATCGTTTCAGGAGACCGAGAGGAGGATTCAACCAAAGACGTCATTCTACAAGCACGGGTGGTAACAAATAACTGTTCTGGAATTACACCCGGAACAAAATGATTTGGTGATGTGGAGGTGGGTTGGATAAATAATTGAAAATGTTGATGTGACATTAAGATAGGTGGTTAGTTTGTCTTTTTATAATTATATATAGATAGATATATAGATTAATTTGGTTTGTTATGATTATTGTTATGATTTCCATTAACATGTGTGAGTAGAGTAATAACTAGTTAATAAACTTTTAATTAAACGTTTTATTTTGATAACCTAATACTTTTCCCGTCTCGGTCATTTGTTTACTAATTGTATTTTAAGTTGTCTTATTTATTTGTTTAATTTGATTATCCACATAACCCATTGTCCACTCATCACTCAATAACAATTCTTACAAATGGTCATGTCATCTCCTTGATCTTTGTGTCAAAATCAAATATAAACAAATGATGATGACAGAGGGAGTATATATTGTTGATAATTATTTAGGGTTAATTGATAAACACTACCAACTTTAACACTCGTTTTCATAAACACTACCAAGATAAAAAAAGTTTCAAAATCACTACCCTAAAATCATCTCCGATCTAAAAACACTACCAATTGGCCCTTTCCGTCAAATTTAATAAAATAATGACCAGTTTGCCCCTTGCTTCTACAACTCTACATCTCCTCAACTCCATTTCTTATTCCTCTTCTTCATTACTCATATTGCTTTGCTATTCAATCTACCAACATAATGACTTTTTTCTACTCCCATTCTACAGCCGTCACTCCAAACCGTCGTCCCAGATCTGGCCGTAATACACCGGATGCCTCGTTTGCACCACTAATCTTCGCCGGCGATTGTGATGTCCTCTTCGCCTCCCATATTTTTTTCTTTCTTTTCACCCTTGTGAAATGCCGGAGCTCCGTTTACGGTAATGGGAAGCGACGAAGAGAAGTGTAATGGTGGAATATGGGCATTTCTGGTGGTGCATAGTGGTGGTCGGAGGCGCAAAGGAGGGAATAACAAATTGAAATAAAAAAACCTAAAAAATCAATTGAATTAGGGGAAACCTGGAGGAAGTAGCGGGATCATGAGTACTAAGAGGAGTTTAAGAAGGACGAATCAACGACATCGCGGCTAATTCAATACTTGATCTAGGAGCACGAACACTCTTTAAAGACTCTCTATGCTTCTTAAATAAGTTCGTCCGACGTCTGGTCGCCATTAATGCGGTTTTAAAAGCTACATTACCAATGTCATTTTGTCAATTCGAGGTAGTATCGTAGTAATGCCGCATTGGTTGATCTGGAGGAATGGATTGATGCAGATGGTTTTTGGAAGGTGGGACAACAATGGCGGTAATGTTAAGGTTGAAGATGATCGGAAAGTGTGAGATTATAAAACCTTCGTGAGATGATGTATGGTTGATTTGTTGGCTTGTTGCTGGTCGGGAATAACAAATTGAGATAGAAAAGAGGAATGAAGGGAAAGAGATGAAAGCTTTAATTAAGAAGGGAGGGGTAGAATGGGAATAGAAAAGAAGATTTTGGGCTGGAAATTTGAAAAACACAAGTTTAATGAGATTTTCCGGCTATTTGGTAGTGTTTTTAGATCGGAGATGATTTTAGGGTAGTGATTTTGAAACTTTTTTTATCTTGGTAGTGATTATGAAAAAGAGTGTTAAAGTTGGTAGTGTTTATCAATTAACCCAATTATTTATCATAAGATATTGATTCATCAAAATAAAAATAATGTAAAAATATAACTGTTAGGCCCAAAATAGCCTGGCCTGACCATAACCTGGCCTGACCTCACAAGGCCGACTGAAGAAGACGAAGACCGGACAATTCTAGCTGTTATTACAATCAAGCTGCCTTATCTTACAAGAGAAGCCTGATGGTAAGTACAGAGTAGCCTGGCAGAGTATTAAAGCAGACTAAATTAAGCTGAGGAAGAAGCAAAACGGTTATGTAAAGATATATATTCGTGTCCTATCCTCAAGGAAGACTAAGTCTAATTATAAAACCATATTGCCCATGAACCTGGACGTGCAAAGAAAGAAGAAGTTAAGGATCAATCAAACAAGAACGAGTCAACCGGATTAATAGGGAATACGACCTATTAATCCGTGAATGCTCCCTACAAAAGGGGAGGCGTTGAAGACCAAGATTACAACGTTCGTTTTTATGATTATAAATATTGTAATTCTAGCATTGGCAAAGACATTGATTATTCATTAGTGTGAAACTATTCTATTACTTATCTCTTCATCATTTTATGAGCATTCACTTACTTAAACAAAATTTGTATTCAGCTTATCAAAATAATATAAACACTATTCTTTTCTCCTAGTCTTTCCTGATTATCCAAGCACAACTTATCAAACTTATAGAACTAGATACCCAAATTACTCACTAATCAGGCCGGATCCATCCAGGAAAATCCTGCTAAAACAATTGGCGCCCACCGTGGGGCATCTAGTTCTTCAACCAATAAAATTCCCTTTATCATTTAATATTCACACACAAAAATGGTGGAACTCACCGCAGAACAACAATTAGCGGCTGCCCTAGCCAAGATCAAAGAATTGGAAACAATCCAAGAAAAGGCAGCCCAGGCAGAAGCAGAAATCAATAGGCTGAAGGAATCTGAGTTTAGCCTGAAGAAGAAATTGGAAAATCAGGCTTCGGGCTCCAAGACCAGATTCGAACCAGGAACCCCATTCTCATCCATTATCAAAAACATTGACTTTTCTAATTTTGGAACCCCGGAGAAGGATACATTATCCGGCACCCCAACCATTCCCAATGATGAGACAAACAAAATCAAGCGGAATAATGATGGCTATGCTTCAGGAAATCCAAAAACTCCACAACAAAATAGAAAATATACCCGGAGTGCCAGATCCTGTGGCTGAAGTAGAAGTTGACAGCTTTGCAGATTTACCCTTTGCAGATGAAATTGCAAAGATTGATCTCCCCAAGAAATTTACTGTTCCATCCATGAGAACTTATGATGGAACCTCTGATTCACAAAATCATGTTGCCATATTCAAACAAAAAATGTTGGTCGCCTCAATACCCAAAGTGAACTCGGGCAAGTCTGCATGTGCAAAGGCTTTGGTACAACCCTGACCGGAGCAACATTACAATGGTTCATCAATCTCCCAAATGGAGGTATCAAGAATTTTGCGGGAATTAATCAATGCCTTCAATCAACAATTCGCGGCGGCGAGAGATATGGCCAAGAGACCCGAGAACTGCTCGAGGGTAAAGCAACTTCCTGAAGAATCTCTCAAAGAATTTCTGGCCAGATTTGTCAAAGAAAAGGTGGCCATTCCCAGTGTGATGAAGAAACAATGGTGGAAGCCTTCAGCAAGGAGTCCTGCTTGACAAGACATCTATGCGGACGACCAAGAAAGCATGCCCAACCTTTGCCACTGTTCGGTCCATCGCCTTAGAGCATGTCCGATTAGAAGAAGATCTCAACTTCAGAACGAACTCATCCGGAGGAAAACAAGTCTATGGACACACTAACAGAAAAGCTCCTACCGAGAAAGGAGGCAAACCCGATCAAGACACCTATTCCAGGCCCGAAGATCCAAGTCAACATGGCACAGGAACACAAAGGTAACCTTTCTAGCTTACCAACTATTCCCGAATATAACTTCTCTATTAATCTGCAGGATTAATTAAACGCACGAAAGCACGGGAGACACAGTCGATGGCCCAAGAAATCGAGACAATCCCGGAAAGACCCAACGAGATGGTGTGACTTCCATCGGGATATCGGACACACCACGAAGAATGCATCCAGCTCGAAACACAGTGGCATATCTCCTCAAGAAAGGTTTCTTGAAGGATTTAATACAACAACCAAAGAATAAAGATGAAGGACAAAACAAGAGAGATCCAGAAACAAGAGACCCTCCTCCTCCTCCCCCATCTATGAAGTCAAATTCATAAATGGAGGATCGAAATCTGTGGTCCGACCATTTCAGTGCCAAAAGAATATCCAGGGAATCCAGACTTCAACCTCCTTCCAGACCCAAGTCATTGCCCGCTATTACCTTTGATGACTCGGACTGCGGGAATATCGGATCTACACCATGACACCGGTAATCACCATGCAAATTGGTACAAAGAAAGGTATTAAGAATCCTGATAGACGGAGGCAGTTCAATCAACCTGGTGATGCTTGACGTCCTTAAAGCTATGAAGATAGACGAAGGAAAGATCATCAAGAAATCCAGCGTCTGGTTGGATTCGGTGGAGAAACAAAGAACACCTTGGGAGAAATCGGCTGCAACCTATGTGGAAGGCGTGGCTTCATATGAAAGATTTGGAGTAATGGATTGCCTATCCTCATATAATGTAATCTGGGCGCGGACCATGGATCCACAATGTCAAAGCAATCCCATCAACATACCATCAATGTGTGAAAATTCCAACGAGAATGGGGATAACCACCATCGAGAGAGAACAGAGGACGGCTCAGGAATGTTACACAAAGGCTTTGAAACCCTCAAAGTCAGGTAAGTCCCTTGCATAGCAATTAAAGTCACCTGTCAGGGAAGAATATATAGCACAATCACAGATGGAAACAGGAGAAGTCACATTAGACCCGGAATTCCCTGACAGGAAAGTACTTGTAGGGTCAGATGCACCCGACTCAATCAGACCAAATCTGGTCAGCTTTCTCAAAACTAAAATGTCTTGTTTTGCTTGGTCACATTTTGATATGACTGGTATAGATGCTGATGTTATTACTCATAAGTTAAATATTGACAAATCCTTTAAGCCATGTATAAAAAAAGAGAAGAAAATTCGCTGCAGAGAGGCATGAAATCATCAACCAAGAAGTTGACAAGCTACTAGACATGGGAATGATCGGGGAAGTAATGTACCCGACGGCTTGCAAACGTAGTAGTCGTGCAAAAGAAAAATGGCAAATGGAGAGTCCGTGTAGACTACACCGACTTAAACAAAGCCTGCCCAAAAGATCCATTTCCCCTGCCACACATCGATGCAATGGTAGATGCCCGCTGCGCCACGAAATGTTAACATTCATGGATGCCTCCGGTAGTTCAATCGGATAAAAATGCATCCAATGAGACCAGGAAAGCACAGCTTTCATCACTTTGAAAGAGGTATATATTGTTATCTTTGCTATGCCCTTTGGATTAAAAAATGCAGGTGCAACCTACCAAAGGCTAGTCAACATGATGTTCAAAGACCAGATAGGAGACACCATGGAAGTCTATATAGATGACATGGTAGTCAAGTCAAAAAAGGCAGAAGACCACGTCAAAGACCTGGAAGTAGCCTTTCAAATACTGGAGAAATTCAATATGAAGCTCAACCCACAAAAATGCCACTTCGGAGTCTCAGCAGGCAAATTCCTGGGCTACATGGTGACAAAAAGAGGAATAGAAGCCAGCCCTGAACAGATCAAAGCTATTCTGGAGCTAGAACCACCAAAGACAGTCAAAGACATACAAAAACTGACTGGAAGAATAGCGGCCCTAACAGTTCATTTCAAGATCATCAGAGAGGTGCAAATCATTCTATAACCTACTAAGGAAAAACAAGGACTTTCAATGGACCCCGATCATCGAGACCGCCTTTGAAGACCTAAAGATATATCTATCCTCTCCTCCCCCTGCAAAAACCAATCAAAGATGAGCCCCGACAGTATACCTCGATCCACACTAAACTTCTTGTCGGTGCGGTCTTGGTCAAAGAAGCAGACGGACAACAGCACCTCGTCTATTATGTAAGTAAAAGTCTACTGGATGCAGAGATCAGGTATGGCCTGCTTGAAAAATATGTTTTAGCTTTAATCATGAGTTGCACAAAATTAAGACCATACTTTGAAAGCCACCCTATAATAGTCAGAACCAATCTTCCTATCAAATCTGTACTTAGGAAGCCAGAATTATCCGGACGAATGTGTAAATGGTCAGTACAGCTAAGCACATACAACATAACATTTGAACCAAGAACAGCAATTAAGTCACAAGCACTAGCAGACTTTGTGGCTGATTTTAGTCCAACCCTAGAACCCGACCTAATAAAAGAAGTAAATAAACTGACCAGCGACCAGGCAGACCTAGAATGGACCCTATTTGTCGACGGTGCGCAGCCAACATGAGGGGCACGAGGCCTGGGGTAGTACTAAAATCGCCACGGGGGATAAGATAGTACAGGCTATAAGGTCGTGTGCATTTGAAGCCACCAACAATGAAGCAGAATACAAAGCCCTAATAGCTGGACTAAAGGTATGTATTGACCTTGGTGTACAAAACCTAAAGGTACGTACTGATTCCCTCCTTATTTCAAATCAAGTAAATGGGATATATACAGCTAAAGACTCAAAGATGATGCTTTATTTGGATGTTGTTCAAATGTTAAAATCAAAATTTCGCAATTTTAATATTGACCAAATTCCCAGGGATTTGAATACCCAGGCCGATGCTCTAGCCGGCCTAGGATCCAACTTCAGTCCCCTAGACTTCGACAAAATACCCATTGTACATTTACTAGAACCCTAATAAATAAACAAAATGAAAGCTTCCCAATTTATATTGCCAATTCTTGGACAAAACCCTACTATGATCGCTCAACAAGGAATTCTTCCCCTAAACAAGCAAGATGCCAAAGCACTAAAAATAAAAGCTTCTTCATATACTATTATTGACAACGTGCTTTTTAAGAAATCGCAGGCCGGGCCGTACCTCAGATGCCTGGAACCACAAGAAGCCGAGCATATATTATCAGAAATCCATGAAGGATACTGTGGAAATCATAAAGGTGGAAGAAGCCTGGCAAGCAAAGTACTTAGAACAGGATATTATTGGCCTACCTTGAGAGCCGATTGCACGGATTTCACTCTAAATGCAAAGCTTGTCAGATTCACGGACCATATATCCATCAGCCATCCGAGGAACTACATTCCATATCCGCACCCTGGCCATTTATGAAGTGGGGCATGGATATAGTAAGAAAACTACCTCAAGCACCCGGACAAAAAGTTTTCATGCTAGCAATGACTGATTACTTCTCCAAGTGGATAGAAGCTGAATCATACGAGCAAGTTAAGGAGAAGGATGTCATAGCATTCATCAAACACAACATCATATGTAGATATGGCATCCCCTCCGAAATAGTATGCGACAATGGCACGCAATTTGTAGGAAAAAGAACAAAAACCTTCTCCGTGCTCAATGGAACATCAATCTGATAACATCCACACCAGGATATCCAAAAGCTAATGGTCGAGCGAGAATCCAAGAACAAGGTGGTAATCAGCTGTATAAAGAAAAAGCTGGAAAGAAGAAAAGGCAGATGGGTGAAGAGCTCCCCACAGTCCTTTGGGGCCGACAGAACCACGCCTAAAACATCCACTGGCCAAACCCCTACTCCTTGGTCTATGGATGTGAAGCGATAATCCGGGTGAGGTGGACATTCCATCAGCCAGATGTAGCCTGAACACAATAACAAACAATATACCTCTAATGGAGGATAGCCTGGACTTAACGGAAGAGCTAAGAGATGCAGCAAGCATCATCGATTAGCGACATATCGAAAAGAGTTGCGAAAAGCTACAACAAGACTCAAAAGCCAGGGGTATTCGGGGTAGGAGATCTTGTTCTCAGGAAAGTATTCCAAAACACAAAAGAAAAGAATGCTGGCAAATTGGCCCCAACCTGGGAAGGTCCCTATCTGATTGATTCAATAGTCGGCCAGGGAGCTTATAGATTACAAACCCTGGACGGCGAAATGATCCCAAGAGCCTGGAATATTGCACATTTAAAACTATTTCACATATAAAATACATCTCTCAATCCAGGTATAATTCTTCACCTTGACATTTCTTGCCTGGAAACTACATGTATGATACTTGCAATTATATGAATAAATGCCGTATATGATTTCTTCAAATTATGTGCCCAAGTACTTATCTATGTTCTCATATTTACTTAGTGAAATCTTCAATACTTGTTTTACATATTGCATTTTTAAAACAAATCTTAAAGATTGGGGGCCACCCCCATCAAATATCCAACGATATCCAAATTTCGGTTGCAAAAACAGCCTTAAATATTGAGCTCCACTTAAACATACAAATCCGGAAAACTCCTTCCTGACTTGTATAACATAGATGGGTCATAAGCCCTCCAGACAGGCAGGGGACGTAAGCCCTCCAGACAGGCAACAACCCCACCCATAACATACAATAAAGACTGGCCAGATCCAGCACAAAAACTAGCCCGATCCAGTCAAAAAAAAAAAAACTGGTCAGATCCAGTACACATCCAACATCACAAAAGTACCTTGTCAGAACACAAAAAGAAACAAACAAAGACCAAATATTTATTCATCCAAAATAATTGGCCTTACCACACACCTAATAACCATCCATTCCAGGGACATCCCCCCTGGATGGGCCAAAAAATGTTTCTAAATATTCATTCCGGGGACATTCCCCCTGGATAGACCAAAACCTAAAAGAAAAACAAAACTAAGTTATCTTTGAGCCAGTGACCGACTCACAACCATCCGCCATTTCCTGGTCATCAGACTTTGCCTTGGAAGGAGGAGAATCCACTTCTTCTTCTTGACCCATACCGGCCAAATCGGATACGAGCGTCCAAAGCTATCTCATCCCGGTCCGGATTCCAATTAGCCCGGTCGGACTCGGATCCCTCATAGCATCGACCGGCCTTTCCCGAAGAAGTCTTGAGCAAAGATCACCAACCTCGCCTCCACCAATTCCTTTTCAAAGACAAGCTCCTCATTCTTTCTCAACGATCTGCATTGCCTGCTTCTCGGCCTCCAACTCTTGCCCGACAACCTTCTCGGCATTTTTGCACCACCTCACAAACCGTAGCACCCTGTAGCCTCCCCTGCTGCCCCAACCGAGATTGAAGTATTACTTCATTACCCCTGGATGTGTGCGAGTCACGGTTAAGTTTATCCAGATTTTCCTCCAAACTAGAAACCCTGGCCTGGGCATCCCCGAGCTGACAAGCGGTAGCCAACCCGGCATCCAATCCCTACATATATATAAAATCAATCGACCAAATACAAGGCAAACAAAAAGCACATGAACAATTAAAAATATCCCTTTACAACTAACCTCCCTAGCACAGGAAGCAAGTTCGGCACCCTTGTTACAAGAGAAGTCGAATAGAAACCACTCTGGTAGACGACTCAAGGGTACTAGCGGACAATAGCTGGTCGCTCATCTTTGCAGAAAACTCATCTATCCGTGCCGGTTCCGGCTTCATCCATGTCATCAATCCTAGCGGCGCTTGCCTTATACTCCGATTGGGTGAGCCTGGATAGGCGCTTTCTCTCCTCCCTCCTCTTCCAGATAACATCTTCCCTCTTTCTTTTTGAGCACAGGACGATCTCCGGTGACGCTACCCCAGGTGGATCTTGAGGAGGCCGAACATCGAAACCAGGATATCAAGCGTTTTGTCACTCCCACTAGCCTCCTGGCTCTTGGACTATTCAAAATCCTAGCCACCCCGACCTTCAAATCCTTCGCAGAAAAGCTGGCCAACCTAGCGAAAGACCTAAATACTGAATATATAAAAAATATACGTAAGTATCAAACGAGAAATGACAAGAAGATAACGTTAACATAAAGACATACGAAGACGTACAAGAAAGAAGCGGTGGAACTAGGCTTGCCTTTGGGTACTCTAACCCCGATCGGCTTGGTCTTCATATACCAGGGCAACAATTCCCTGCCCAAACTAGCTGGCCAGGTCCTCTCTTCCTCGGGAATAGCAAGGAAAGCCTCTATCCCGAAATAGCTTCCTCATCAAGAGGATCAAAACTCCGATCGGGAGGCTGCGCAAAACCGTCAAAAGTACACGGGTAAGAATCAAAATCCATTAATCTCATGTAATATATATTGCAAAATAAAAGTACAGGGAACCTACCACTCTCCAAAGGAGGATATCTCAGATAATCAAAGCCTGATCCCAGAGTCTCAGTCCGGACAAACAGGAAAGTCTTTGCCCAACTTTTATCATCTCCAGAATCCAGGTTAGTGATTAATGGAGACATTTTTGACTTGATTCTCAAATTAAAACGACCGTCAACAGGATTTTTCATGTGATATACTGCCTTGATATCATTAATAGTAATTACAAGATTGTGTTTAGCACATAAATTCTCAATAGAATGGACAAGTTTCCAAACCATTGGCATAATCTGAAAAGGTGATACCTCCATAGCACGAATGGTGTCAATCATTAAGGGAGTAAAAGGTAACTTACAGCCTGCTTTGAACGCCCATTCAAAAATACAGAACCAGCCAGGTGACACCCTTAGCCCTGACTGGACAAGACTCAGGAATCCATACCTCAGTTGACTCAGGAATTATTTTCTTCTCCCTTAGAATCTTGTCGTAGTTCGTTTTTAGTAAGTTTTCCTCAGGAAAAGAAGAATCCAGAGATTGAAGGGCAGTGAAAATAGAATCCTGGTACTTAAAAACCACAGCACGAGCAGGAGGATCAATTTCCCTCACCTCTTCCTCCCGAACTTCGAGGGTTCGAGCTCGGCCAGCGAGCTTACGAGGTGCGGCGGTTTTACGGGGAACGAACGTTTTTTGGCTCCCATATCCTTTATTTTTTGATCTACTGTAATGGATGTTAATTGTTGAATAATTGTAAGTTGACAAGAGAAGAACTCAGGAGAAATAGGGAAGAATTCTAGAAGAGAAATTTAGCAAAGAAAGTGGAAGAAAATTGGTGGAAAATAAATTCGTCCTAAATACCGTATTTATAGAAGATGTATAACGGTATGAAAACCCTAGAAATTGCAAAACTCTCAAAGATGACATCACCTAGCCAATTATGTGTTCAACGGTAACTAGGAGTCTAAGAGTCATTGATTAAGTATAATTCTCTTTATTATTCAACCCGGTAAAGTTGACATCTCACCCCTGGCCTGATCCAGCACGGGTAAAATGTCAAGGGGCAATTGTTAGGCCCAAAATAGCCTGGCCTGACCATAACCTGGCCTGACCTCACAAGGCCGACTGAAGAAGACGAAGACCGGACAATTCTAGTTGTTATTACAATCAAGCTGCCTTATCTTACAAGAGAAGCCTGATGGTAAGTCAGTAGCCTGGCGAGTATTAAAGCGAAAGCTAAATTAAGCTGAGGAAGAAGCAAAACGGTTATGTAAAGATATATATTCGTGTCCTATCCTCAAGGAAGACTAAGTCTAATTATAAAACCATATTGCCCATGAACCTGGACGTGCAAAGAAAGAAGAAGTTAAGGATCAATCAAACAGGAACGAGTCAACCGGATTAATAGGGAATATGTCCTATTAATCCGTGCCAAAATGACTCCTACAAAAGAGGAGGGCGTTGAAGACCAGTACAACGTTCGTTTTTATGATTATAAATATTGTAATTCTAGCATTGGCAAAGACATTGATTATTCATTAGTGTGAAACTATTCTATTACTTATCTCTTCATCATTTTATGAGCATTCACTTACTTAAACAAAATTTGTATTCAGCTTATCAAAATAATATAAACACTATTCTTTTCTCCTAGTCTTTCCTGATTATCCAAGCACAACTTATCAAACTTATAGAACTAGATACCCAAATTACTCACTAATCAGGCCGGATCCATCCAGGAAAATCCTGCTAAAACAATAACTAATTGTTAACCTTGGGTTATTATTTTCGGGTCAGTTCTATGATACAACTAAAGCTGTGCACCGGGCCAAACCGGAATGGACCGGAACCGAAATCTCAAAAAACCATGTACCCAAGACCGTAACTAAATTCGGTCGAAGATTCCGGTCCAAGACCGTATCGGACCGGTTGGACCAAAATGTGTCCATACTCGCACACTCACACTAACTTTATAAAGAACTTATTAATTTTATATGTATATAAATAAAGAAACATGTATTATTAATTTATTATCACATAATAAAGCCAATTAAGCATATTTAACAATATTTATAAAGAAATTTTAGAAAAGTTAAAATGTCAGTCTTTTCAATTCAATTTTGACTGAAAAAATGGGTCGGAACCGAAATGGATCATAATCCGATATCCTTATAAAGCTTGGACTGGAGACCCAACCAAAATTTTTAATTCTGGTCCCCTTTCGATCCCGTCCAATTTTCCGTTTGGACCGAATAATGAGAGTTATGGTTTAACTTTTAATTAATAATGAAGAAAAAGCACTAATGAACAAAGAGTAAGCTTGTGCAAGGCCTATTGTCTTTTGGACTGAAACTGATCTGAACAAAACTGAATTTATAGGATCTGAACTGAACTGAACTGAACTGAATTTATAGATATGAACTTAGGTGAACTTATAAGATCTGAACTGAACTGAATCTGAACATAGGTGAACTTATAGGGTCTGAACTGAACTAAACTTATATGATCTGAACTGAACTTATAGAATCTGAAGTGAACTTAAATTAAGTGACGTATAAGATCTGAATTGAATCTATAGGATCTGAACTGAACTGAAATTATAGGATCTGAACTGAACTGAAATTATATGATCTGAACTGAACTTTTAAGATTTGAACTAAACTGAACCGAACTTAGAGCAATAATAATAGTAGTTGTGACACCCTTAAATCTAGCCTTAATTAAATACGTAAATTCTACAGAAAAACTGGTAGGATATGTTTGTAAATGGTTCAACTAGTCCAAAAACCTGCAATTTCAAAAAAATTTCTAACTAAACCATTCACAACCAATTCCAAGTCAAGAAGAGTGTCAAAAACCCTGCAACAACTGATAAACTAATTTACATACATAACTTAAGACGCGGAAATATAGTGATACAAACCCAAAATAGAAAAGGGAGACATATGTCCCTTTAAATAATTTACAAACCAAAAGATAAAAGGGTTACTATAAGAATAGCCAAAAACTAGGTCCAAGGTTCCTTGCTCACTAGCTCGTCTGTGACCCCAACTAAGCATCAACAACCTGTCAATCGCATTTTATACAAACACGAAAGCCACAATTCAGTGGGGAGTAACTTCGAGTCCTCCCAGCCACGAATCGTCAAAATTAATGTAACATGTAATGTAACATGTAAACAATTTGATAAACCATTAACTTATCATGTATTCCAGCAAATGACCCCTAAACCGACCAAACTAAACTATCATGTGAATCAGATAACAAATAGTAATCCAAACTTTATCAATCAAATCGCTTACATCTCACCTATTACGATTCATAAAATCACCATACAAGAAAGGGCAATATATCAAAGACAGGCATAAGTTCTTAGTACGGTCAATAGTCACTTTGTAACTCGAGTCTATACCACGAGGTAGGGAAGGTAATCGAACCGGTATCTTGGCTCAGCGGTTACTATTAAGAAAACATGGCCAAGAGACAACACAACCCTAGCCTAAAATCTGCGCAGACCTAGACATGCGGATACACACCACCGCACCCAAGACTCACAACTTTTTTTTTAAAACAAAGTGAAGTGAGTACCCTAAGGACACCACCGAAGGGTTGGCTAGTACTTAAGCCGACCCCATACTATCAAAATTAGTACCTGAGGTCATGCCCCAACTTGGATAAACATCCACTAGTCACGAACACAAAGGCTATCAAGCAGTGAACATATACTCGTCAAAGACTATAAAGACCTATCTATGATGGAGGCCGAAATACTCACCTAGGACCTAGTCCCACTAGTCCCACTTGAATATTTTAGCCCACACCACACATAACTCACCACACAAGTCAAGTAAGACACCCACTTAACCTTAAGAGGGCAAAAAGTCCTACTTATCAATATAAATTCTAGCATTCTATCATGTGAAAGGCTTGTAATGTCTAATTACAAAGATACAATCCCAACAGAATCCTCAATAAGTATTCAATACTAATTTCTAATTCTAACAATAGTAACCATATTAAAGGCTTCAGGGGAAACTAGGGCCATTTCTACAATACAAGACACTATTAAATTCAATAAGCTATACATGTGAACTAAAGCTTGATAAATGGCCTAAAACAAGAAAAAGGCCGATTATCTAATTCATTCAACCGAATTTTTACCCGCAACCCCACCTGCGACAGTGCACGGTCAAATTGCGGTGACCAATCACTCAATTAATCGACATCGCATCGATCAAAGGGACTAAGGCTCGGTTTTGGCACAATCAACAAAACATTACAATTATAGCTATAAAATTCATTTTGTAAACTATCCTAACATGTGATAACTATTAACATAAGTATAGTTTTATCATTAACATACTTTTTATTACTAGTATGAATCAATTCAAAATACTACCATTTGTTACTTATACTATTCTATTATTAATTAACCCGAAAAGACCAAGATTGTACGAAAACCCGCGAAACAAGCACGGACCGACCCGGGCCAACCGTGGGCTAGCCGTGGGCCTGCCACGGGCCTGCCACGGCCTGCCACGGCCTGCCGGCCTGCTGCCCGTCACCCTATACCTCTTAATTTTCCGTTTTTTCTTCATTTTAACTCGTTTTAACATCATCCAATCATTAATTAATCGTTCCATTACTAATATCCTAACTTAAACTAACCAAAAGGCTTAAATTAAGCATGCATGCAACCATATTTTAACATGTGAAAATTATTACTTAAACCAAAAATCACAAAACATCCAAAACAACAAAGATTGTGACGATAATCCGTCGAGTAACTCGAAATATGTTACCTTAAGCTAGAAAAAGAGCAATTAACACCTTGAAAACCCAAACCCTAACGACACTAGCCGCTATCCTCTACAATATACGAGTCCCCGAACTCGTCTTCCAATCCTTCACCTAAATAAACAATTAAAACACAATAATTAAACATATATACCGAAAATTCCGAAATTTGGTCTTAAAATAACTTAATGAAAACTGAAATTAAATTGTAACAAGCTGTAGATCGCGTCGAGGGATTCCGAAAGGTAAATTATGCGAAAAACGGACTAGTAACGAAGAATTTATGGCGATTTTAAGCTTGAATTTTAATAAAAATGGAGTTTGGAATTGTTTGAAGGTGTTGGACGATGAAGGAAGGCAAGAAATCAGAAAAAAAAAGAAAGGAAGTGGAAGGGGAGCCGTGTAAGAGGAAAAGAAAGGACGGGATTCGGGTTTGAGTCGGGATTTTTCGAGTCGGTTTTGACTCGTTTCGATAATAATTAAATCCGTAAGTCAAATGCAAATTCCGTCAAGTCCAAAGTCTTTAAACACAAGATTACAATAAAATTGAGTATTCATACGACCCATTTCCAAATTCGTTTACCCAACGTTCAAACGAATTGTCATTTTCCCCCCGATACGCCCTTATTTCGAAATAAAAGATTTTACACGGTTTAAACTATTTTTAAACATTTCAAAACTATCAAAATAAATACTTTTCTTCAAAATATAATAAAATTGTATTTCTTTGAATTATTTCTACTTTAAATACATTATTGTCAAATTTTACTTGATTAATTAATTATTTTCGAAACATATTAACGGTCCGAAATTTACGGGGCGTTACAATCACCCCTCCTTTTAAAAAGTTTCGCCCTCGAAACTTAGAAGGAGAAATTATAGTTATAAGAAATTATAGGTATCTTTTCAATGAAACGGTGATACTCTTGTTGATCAGACAAGAACATCCATATTCATATCAAGATATAAAAATATTTCTACACCAATAAATGAGAAAACCCATTATTGGGACGTCACCAACAACGAGATTCAACATTCACTAATGTTTAAACCATTGAAAATCATACAAGCATTTTCAAACTTTTAGTTTAAAACTTTATAGTAAGAATACTATCTTTACTAATTATGATTGTACAAGGCTTAGTAGCTCGGAAAAAGAGTAAGAAAAAGGAACCATTACACAAAACGGGAAAAAGCTTAGGTATCCAATTGAACACTAGGGTTGAAAGAGAGTGAGAAATCATTTTCAAATGTTATTTAAAGAGGTCAATTTGTAGGTTTAACTCCAAATTAAGGAAAAATGAACCAAAAGTTTACTCAACCTATATAGAATCTATGCAAGATGGAAAACAACTCGGGAACGAGAAGTGCAAGTCGCGATAGGGAACTCACACCCAACAGACAAAAAGGAATTAAACTCTTAAAGGTGGAATTTTTGGATGAAGTCAACAAAGATGTCAACGAACAAGAAGCTTTACTCAAAAGGTCAAATGAGTTCCATAAAGGCGAACACAACGGAACAAGCCAGAATAGCAAGAATGACAATTGTCAGAGATCGGAATTAGGAAGATCGGTACCTCAAGAAAGGTTCACAATCCTACTTCCCAACAATATTCCATTTCTAATAGAAAGATTCCTCAAAGGATTAAATATAAGGCCCAAATTTACAATATCATTCCAAAACAACTTTCACAAGCCTAAGGTCAAGGCTTCCAACAAAGTTATATTCGTATCCAACTAGTGTCAATTATGGGTTCCTCAAATTCTACAAGGTTTACATTTCAAAACAAGGTAGTAACTTACCAACCCCAAAATCCGAAAAATTGATAGGATCTCACGTTCCTTTATCCTTTTATTTATTAAGGATTGCCATAAGCAGAACTACACTCAGCTACAACACCGTCCCATCACTTCAAGTACTCAGTGCAACCTCAAGGTCTATAGAACTATAGGATTAACAAGTTCTTCTCAATACTAAGACTCTCTCACTCAAGAACTCTCAAGAGCCAACTAATACCAAATCACATCACCAATCCATTCTGGTCATCAACATCCCCAAGAAGTATTCTTTCAAATTTGATATCCTAAACTTACTTACCATCAAATTCTCAAGGAACAAGGTCATAATTGTAACAACACTTTATCACCCCAGAGTTCCTAAAACCATAAATTGAAATTATGTTCCTTAGCCTAACAATTGGTGTTAACCATACCCTTACCCTTTCTAGTTACCAAAACAAGTGCTAAAATCTCCCAATAATGTAGCTTACTCTCACTTTCACACACCATACCTCGAGTAGTAATCAATATCACTCACTAAAACCAACAAATAATCCCACAATTTAACATTTCCCACATGATAACATATACATTATCAAACCCTCATATCCCAAGTGATTATGGAAGCCAAACCCAAACTCGGCTACTTAGTCAATCTTATATCCTCAAATCACATATCACTAACTCTGTAAACATGGTCAACAGGGTACCAACTATACTAAGGAGATAAGGAGTGATAACGGGATAGAGAAACGGTAAAATATTTTCAAAGGTGTATGAACCTGACAAGTTAGGAAACTAAGGAGTCAGACCGTAAAGATAACGGTTGACAAAAATAAGAGGTATTCGAATTAAGAAGATATCTAGGGCAAGAAGAAGATACGTAAACTATGGCATATAAACAGGGTTCAACAAACGTTAAAGAGAAGGAAAGGAGAATAGAAGCGACACAATGAAAGGGTTACCGCTTACCAAACACTCATCAAAGCTTATGATCGATATGATAAGGTTACACCACTAAGGTGCTCAACAAAGCCCCAAAAGTCTACCAAATTATAAGACTAACAAGGACTCCAATAGTAGATATTCCTCAACCCAATTGGTTCTAAGAGCCAAAATCAATTCACCACACAAATTCATTTATTACAACCCATGTTCCAAAATATCTCCTTTATAATTCTCGTCATTGAACTTCACTTACTATGTCATCCCCAGGTACCATAGCTTGTCTACTCTATCATCTCACCACTTAATACTTCTAGTCTCTGATACCATAATTTGGAATCACATCCTTGAACTCACGAACTACACCGAACAATATTCCACCAAAATTCCCAAATCCAGATGTGATTAATAAGGTCAACCATGTGTTCTCAAATTTCGAAAGATCAATAAGGCTACTCTATACTAGATTTGGTCAACTAAAAAGGTTTAACAAACTAACTAATTCCAAAGTACAATACCAATCCATTAAGCATCGTCATTGTCCCATTGTATTCCTTTCAAGGCCTACAAGGATTAGGGCTAACTATCATTCCTTAATTTTTCCACAAGAAACATTGAGACTCCCAAATGAAGTAGCTCAGATTCATTCCATCATATGTGCTAAGGTAGTACCCATGCTCAAACATCTATAACAAACAAGCTCTCAATAGAACTAAATCCCAAGATGTTTCTCAACTCACTAGGCTCTCATATTAAGTACAACTAACAAGACTAACCAAAGGATCCCATGTTATATTCTCCTATACCACTCAAACCTTAACCAATCAATTTCTCAACTCGTTCACGCCCTCCAAAGTTACATTCTCTCAAAACCGGGTTCTCTTGAACAAGGGGACTATCCTGCGGAATAAAAGGAAGGTGTCCACATGGACTTAATTATAAGAAGAAAATGAACCTAAGATAAATCAGGAGAAAGAATTGAAAGGTAGTTACCAAGGCGAGAGAAGAGGAATTGGAAAGACGAATAGACAACGAGATTGGAAAACTAAGGTAAAATTGCATTATCTACATCTATTGGAGAGCCATCTTACAAAAGAGAAAATCAATTAGTACCTAACAATTAGCAATCACAAACAGACTACCACATAAAATCCTAACTCTACTCATCCTACCCTTCTCTCAAGTTTATTATTTAAAGGTCAAGTGATTTCTAAGTGGGGTGCACAAACGTGCGTCGAGAGCAATAGGCTCTGATACCAACTGTGACACCCTTAAATCTAGCCTTAATTAAATACGTAAATTCTACAGAAAAACTGGTAGGATATGTTTGTAAATGGTTCAACTAGTCCAAAAACCTGCAATTTCAAAAAAATTTCTAACTAAACCATTCACAACCAATTCCAACTCAAGAAGAGTGTCAAAAACCCTGCAACAACTGATAAACTAATTTACATACATAACTTAAGACGCGGAAATATAGTGATACAAACCCAAAATAGAAAAGGGAGACATATGTCCCTTTAAATAATTTACAAACCAAAAGATAAAAGGGTTACTATAAGAATAGCCAAAAACTAGGTCCAAGGTTCCTTGCTCACTAGCTCGTCTGTGACCCCAACTAAGCATCAACAACCTGTCAATCGCATTTTATACAAACACGAAAGCCACAATTCAGTGGGGAGTAACTTCGAGTCCTCCCAGCCACGAATCGTCAAAATTAATGTAACATGTAATGTAACATGTAAACAATTTGATAAACCATTAACTTATCATGTATTCCAGCAAATGACCCCTAAAACGACCAAACTAAACTATCATGTGAATCAGATAACAAATAGTAATCCAAACTTTATCAATCAGAACCGCACATCTCACCTATTACAATTCATAAAATCACCATACAAGAAAGGGCAATATATCAAAGACAGGCATAAGTTCTTAGTACGGTCAATAGTCACTTTGTAACTCGAGTCTATACCACGAGGTAGGGAAGGTAATCGAACCGGTATCTTGGCTCAGCGGTTACTATTAAGAAAACATGGCCAAGAGACAACACAACCCTAGCCTAAAATCTGCGCAGACCTAGACATGCGGATACACACCACCGCACCCAAGACTCACAACTTTTTTTTAAAACAAAGTGAAGTGAGTACCCTAAGGACACCACCGAAGGGTTGGCTAGTACTTAAGCTGACCCCATACTATCAAAATAAGTACCTGAGGTCATGCCCCAACTTGGATAAACATCCACTAGTCAGGAACACAAAGGCTATCAAGCAGTGAACATATACTCGTCAAAGACTATAAAGACCTATCTATGATGGAGGCCGAAATACTCACCTAGGACCTAGTCCCAGCTTGAATATTTTAGCCCACACCACACATAACTCACCACACAAATCAAGTAAGACACCCACTTAACCTTAAGAGGGCAAAAAGTCCTACTTATCAATATAAATTCTAGCATTCTATCATGTGAAAGGCTTGTAATGTCTAATTACAGCATACAATCCCAACAGAATCCTCAATAAGTATTCAATACTAATTTCTAATTCTAACAATAGTAACCATATTAAAGGCTTCAGGGGAAACTAGGGCCATTTCTACAATACAAGACACTATTAAATTCAATAAGCTATACATGTGAACTAAAGCTTGATAAATGGCCTAAAACAAGAAAAAGGCCGATTATCTAATTCATTCAACCGAATTTTTACCCGCAACCCCAGCCTGCGGCAGTGCGGGTCAAATTGCGGCTGACCAATCACTCAATTAACTGACATCGCATCAGTCAAAGGGACTAAGGCTCAGTTTTCGGCACAATCAACAAAACATTACAATTATAGCTATAAAATTCATTTTGTAAACTATCCTAACATGTGATAACTATTAACATAAGTATAGTTTTATCATTAACATACTTTTTATTACTAGTATGAATCAATTCAAAATACTACCATTTGTTACTTATACTATTCTATTATTAATTAACCCGAAAAGACCAAGATTGTACGAAAACCCGCGAAACAAGCACGGACCGACCCGGGCCAACCGTGGGCTAGCCGTGGGCCTGCCACGGGCCTGCCACGGCCTGCCACGGCCTGCCGGCCTGCTGCCCGTCACCCTATACCTCTTAATTTTCCGTTTTTTCTTCATTTTAACTCGTTTTAACATCATCCAATCATTAATTAATCGTTCCATTACTAATATCCTAACTTAAACTAACCAAAAGGCTTAAATTAAGCATGCATGCAACCATATTTTAACATGTGAAAATTATTACTTAAACCAAAAATCACAAAACATCCAAAACAACAAAGATTGTGACGATAATCCGTCGAGTAACTCGAAATATGTTACCTTAAGCTAGAAAAAGAGCAATTAACACCTTGAAAACCCAAACCCTAACGACACTAGCCGCTATCCTCTACAATATACGAGTCCCCGAACTCGTCTTCCAATCCTTCACCTAAATAAACAATTAAAACACAATAATTAAACATATATACCGAAAATTCCGAAATTTGGTCTTAAAATAACTTAATGAAAACTGAAATTAAATTGTAACAAGCTGTAGATCGCGTCGAGGGGATTCCGGAAAGGTAAATTATGCGAAAAACGGACTAGTAACGAAGAATTTATGGCGATTTTAAGCTTGAATTTTAATAAAAATGGAGTTTGGAATTGTTTGAAGGTGTTGGACGATGAAGGAAGGCAAGAAATCAGAAAAAAAAAGAAAGGAAGTGGAAGGGGAGCCGTGTAAGAGGAAAAGAAAGGACGGGATTCGGGTTTGAGTCGGGATTTTTCGAGTCGGTTTTGACTCGTTTCGATAATAATTAAATCCGTAAGTCAAATGCAAATTCCGTCAAGTCCAAAGTCTTTAAACACAAGATTACAATAAAATTGAGTATTCATACGACCCATTTCCAAATTCGTTTACCCAACGTTCAAACGAATTGTCATTTTCCCCCCGATACGCCCTTATTTCGAAATAAAAGATTTTACACGGTTTAAACTATTTTTAAACATTTCAAAACTATCAAAATAAATACTTTTCTTCAAAATATAATAAAATTGTATTTCTTTGAATTATTTCTACTTTAAATACATTATTGTCAAATTTTACTTGATTAATTAATTATTTTCGAAACATATTAACGGTCCGAAATTTACGGGGCGTTACAGTAGTTCTTAGCATTGGGGTTGTGTGGACATGGGCCACGGGGGCGCTTGAGAAACAAGCGTTTGCATTTGTGGAGTCGCCGCCAATTTATTGTGGAAAATCGGAAACCGTTCGAATACCTCGTGTCATGTCAAGACACAAAGTAGTGACATGAACACTAAGCAATCGTTACCCTTAGCATTCTATGTCTAAAATGACTCTCGTGGATGCCAATGAACACGGATGTTCACAGAGATCTGGAGTAAGGGGTGAGGGTACGTATTAGGAAGCTCTTTTGATCGAACACCTAATCCTGCCCGCCTCGATAGCGGCCTCTACTAATGATTAGGGAAAATCGTCTATACTTGATATATTGTCGATTATATGCATGCAATGCAACATCCAACGTTTTAATCCTAACATGTGAAGAATTAATACTAAGTCGGTGAACAGTTAATTTAGCATACAATTGGGTCGAACTAGGATTTAATGTTAATTCACATGTGAAAACATACAAATGATACAAAATACAATGATGGATATGATAAAGGAAATTACGATAATAAAAATTACAATAATTACAATGGGTTTGGCGATTTATGTCGAAAATACCTTTAAAAACGGATAATTTGAGAAAAAGAATAAAAGAATAAATTAACGAACAAATCAGTAGGCGATAATACGATTAATAGTTAATTATACGTAAACTAATAAAACTAAGTCAAGGCGAAAGGAGTTCGAGACGCAATCAACCTGAACAGTAGTGAAGAGAGATCGCCCTTTGGAAGAGGCGCGGCGATTCTTTGCGTCTGTTCCAAGGGTGAGTTCTGGCTGTGAAGCCGGAACTGCAAGTCGTTAATGTTAATTGATGATTTTAAGGATTGATTATGAACATTCGACTCGGATGGAAGTGATTTAATACATTATTTACATGTGAATGAGTCATAAAAGCAATAAAACATGGATGAGGCGAATGTGGATGAATTAATTACATGAATGAAAAAGGATCAGCGACATAGGTGAACTAAATAGGTTAGACATGACGAATTAATGACAAATTAATGACGGACATGATAATAGACAGATGAAAATATATCAACGGTCGAATTCCAAAAACTCAATATGAATAAATCGAATTCCTACAACCCGGATTGATTTTAATGACGAAAACCCACAAATATGAATTATAAGGGATTTAAGTCGGATTTAATGATGAACTATATACGTTAATGAATGATAAATAATATACATGTGAGATGATTACGTTATTGTACCAAAGAATCAAAGAAAACAAACGAAAACGAATAAAAGCAAACGAATTACAGAGGACGAAGGAAGAAGAAAGGAAGCAGGAACTACGGCAGCCTCACGAAGAGGCGCAGCAGGTACTGCGCTCCTTCGAAGAGGCGCAGCAGTTGCTGCGTCCTTTCTCGACGGTTTGTCTTCTGGAAATCCGTAAAAAGGGTTTAAACAAAGAGTTTTAAAAATCGGTTTTAATTGATATTTTCGACATAAACCTTACATTAATGATACAAAAAGTAAAGAACAATAAATAAAAGAGAGATTTACACCCTCAGACTTACATGTTTGACGAAACGAGATGAACTAAGTTTACGATTAGTGATGCTCGACGCGAATGTAACGAAAGTGCCCTCGTAAGAGGAAAACGAATAAGATTAATTAAGTTGATTATTGTGTAGTTGGTCAAATTGGTCGGTCATGCAAACGAGGCTGGTACTCAGAAGGATCCGAGCTTACGTGGTCGAAAGTTCAAGCACGTAGGCGCCAAAAAGTAAGAACAAAGGTCTATAATGCAAAGGGAGAAGAGAAGGGCGGACACTCGCGTGAGAAATATGAGGAACCGAAGGTCTCTATTTATACTAATCACGGAATTAGGGTTTAGGAAAGGAGAGAAAGATCCGGAAACAACCGACTTAGGTTAAACACGTAAACTTGGACAAAAAGAAAACCTTGAGGAAGAGGTGCAGCAGGTGTTGCGTCCCTTGGAAGAGGCGCAGCACTTGCTGCGTCCTTTCCCCATCGGTTGCCTTCTGCTTAAGAAAGCGCGTTTGACAGCCTGTCGTATTTTAGGCATAACTTTCTCTACAAGACTCGGAATAAGGTGATTTCGGTGGCGTTGGAAAGCTAAGAAAGAGATATAGAACTTTCTGTGAAATAGGCCCGACCCAAAAAAGTCGTTATGACCTCATAAAACGGGCTCAAAGTTCGGGTTGTCATTTTAGCTAAATGAAATGCACATTTTGTAATGTAAACTTTTAGTTTAGCCTAATGAAGTGACATGAGACTCAAAATGAGATATAATCTCAACATTTATGACATCCTACCCTTAGGTATACGAGCACATTGCTTTTGACTCGGGATTTGACGGTTTTAGGAAGTGAAGACGGTTTTTGACCCGGACTCCAAATGAACTCTAATTACTGCCAAAACGACCGTAATGACACCTAGATGACGACCATGAGGTAGACACAAGTGTTCGAGCGATCACTTGACGATAAACTTACGAACTGTCACAAATCGTTCCGCGTACCAAACATGCAGCCCAATCATCACCGGGTGGTTTGCGGGAGGTGCAGAAATGAGGTGTCTACAGGTTGTTACCAAGAACTTTATTTTAAAAGTTCTTCTTTTGTATTTAAAAGTTGTTCTTATTTTTAAGAACCAAGTTTATAAATATTGAAAAATGTACAACCAATAAATATAGCTTTGTAAAATGTGTGGAACCATTTAACATTATTCATTTTATAAATTTTTCATCTAAGAGCTTTATATAAAGTTCTTCTATTGTGAACAAAAAATTTTAAAAATTGAGGTTGGTGTATTTTGACATGGCATATGAAGAACTTTATATAAAGTTCTACTCTTGCTATTGCTCATATAAAATTACTAGGTTTTGTGCCCGGCTGCGCCCAGGCTACCTTTACTTACCATTTAAATTTTATTTTTTATGAAATATGTTTTGCTAAATTTGGTTTAACACATATATTTACAAATTTATATCTTGAAATTATGATGAGATGTAAAATTAATCAACAAATTATGTGACACGTTCACCACTCCCCCTGTCAATATTATTACTTTCACTACATCCCATGTTAATACTATTATGTTCACTACTTCTTCGGTTAATGTTGTTTGTTTAACTACTTCAGTTATTTTTTACGGTTAACCCATTAGTTTTGTCAAACTCATATATTTAAATAAATTAATATTTCCTTAAAATTGAATTGTTAGTTAATTTTTCATACTCTCTCTGTTGTTCTGTTACTTTCATTACATGTTTTGCGACTACTATAGTACTATTACTTTCACTCCTCCCGCCGTCATATTTTTTTCTTTCACTACTCCCGCATTTGTTACTGTTAATTTCACTACTCACATTGCGTAGGCTGTTAGTATGACATTCACTACTCTGGTTGCTATTATTGTTACTTTTATTACTCACATGGGGTGGTTACTATCATATCATAGTAGTTGATTATCTAGTTGTATTAGAGTTATATATTTAAATAAATCTTAGATTAGAATATTATTTAAGAGCAATCGTTATTATTGACTAATTAAATTACAAATCTAATGAATTATGAAAAATTATATTTTTTTGGAAATCTAGATTGATTTATTTACCTTTTAATAGTTTCCAAAATATAGAATACTTACATTATATTATATTCGTGTATATTAAATAACTAGTTTGGATGCCCGTGCGTTGCAACGGGGTAATTAACTTAGTAACAAAAAATGGTTATAAGGTCTTAATATTTACATCTTATGTCTAATCATTTATTTAGATATGATCAAAAGTCAAAGCATCTTATTTAAGAGACACAAAAGATGTTGTACCTAAGTTCCAAGGGTGCCTCATATTTATAATCATAAGACTACCACATCTTATGTTAATTTTTCGATGTGGGACAATTCTATTATTTTTATATAATCCTACATTATTTTTCAATGTGGTACATATAACATACTAAGAAGTACACAATTTTATATATGTACAAATTATATGAAATCTTTTTGCTAATGATATCATTTTTACCACGAATCAAATTATGTTATTTTCATAATTTTCTTAACGATATTTTTTTGCCAAATGAAATGTGTTCCGGGTGTAATTCCAGAGCAGGATTTGTTACCACGTAAGCTTGTAGAATGATGAATTTGCTTGACTCTTCCTTTCGGCCTCTCCTGAAACAATGAACAAACTGAGGGCTCGGCTTGGTACCGAGCGAACTCACTCCGACGCTCAAGTCAGTAAACTTAAAGAGATTAAGTTGTGTGTTACTTGGCAAAGTATATTGTAGAGAGATAAAGGAGTTTATACCAGATTTATAGTGAGTATTAAGGTGAATTGTGGATTATTGGATCGTTTTCTCAATGAGGGTTGAAGAGTATTTATAGACTTTCACCTTTTGTCACGTAGTGGCCAAGTGGCAGAGCAGGTGGAAAGACTGATCTACCCTCGGCCGAGGGACCCATGGCAGGCCGGCTGGCCTGGTTAACTTCATGCCGAGGGGACTTGGATGTGAGTACGCGATATGTCTCCCACGGCTGGCTGTTGCCTGGCGAGACCCAAGTGACAGCCGACGTGTGCGTCGGTTAGGGTTTGTCGATACGTTGACTTCTGTCTTTTGGCTTTGACCTTGCTCAATATGTTGACTCGGTCAGCGGGTGCAGAATATGCCCCATCAATTTGCCCCCAGCGTAGTCTATGCCGTGGTATGGACCTTCGATGAGTGTTGAGCGTATTCTGCGCAAGTTGAATTTCTTCCCCGGCTTCTTCTTCCTCGGCTTGGTTCTGCCTAGGCCGTATCATATCCCCCCTCCACATGGATGTGTAATGGACATCAAATGTGGAACAAAAAAATGGCGGCGGGCCGAGAGGGTTGAGAGTGCCGTGTGCTTTTGATTGCCCCCGGCCGGTGCTGCCAAGCTTGGTTGAACAGCAGGCCATTTAGCAAGTAGATACCAAGGAGCGTGTTTGAAGGAGATACGTCGATTGGCATTCTGTCAAGGAGCGTGTTGAAGAAGATTTGTAACTGTATGTCGATTGACATTCCATGGCTGCATGCTTGAAACGTGGCTCGGTGTTGATTGGTTGACGCTCCATGGGCTTTGCCCTGATTGGTCCGCTTCATGGGCTTTGCTCTATAAATAGAGCAGTTAGCCCCTTAATTTTCCGCACAAATTTCATTTTCTCAAAAAATTTATTCTCTCTAGCTTTCTTCGAAGAAACTTCTCTCTAGTCTTCAAAGCGTTACTCGGCGTAACACTTTTCCAAGGTAAACAAACAAATTTTTCAACTTTTATTTGTTAAGTATTTGTTGTCATGTCTTCTCAACGATCTTTGGACCCGATGTATATTGCGTCGGGGCGAACCGTCGCATCCCGATGAGCAGGAGCCACTTGCCGTCACCCCGATAAGGTTCGGGGGCCCCCGGTCTCCTTCTCCTGAAATTGATGAGAGATATTTGGAGGGTATTGATGATGAGGATGATGAGGCGACCCCTTATGTCGTAGAGAGGCCGCTTGTTTCGTATCACGGTGATGCCTGCTCGATCAGTCCTGATCGTGCCTGGACGAATAAGTTCGCTAGCTGCTCCGGTTCTGAACTTTTTGAACACCATTACTCCTTCGGCAGGGGTTATAGAATTGTTATCCCTGAGGAGGGTCAGGCCGTCTGTTGCCCTCCCGAGGGTTGTATCGGCGTATACATCAGACACCTGAAGTATGGGCTCCGGTTTCCTCTAAATGAATACGTTGCTGCCATTATTAAAGCCATGAATGTCGCCGTGGCCCAACTGCATCCGTTGGCCATCAGGACGATTGTTGGTTTTGTATGGTTGTGTCTTTTCAAAGGGGAGGCCCCAACGGTGAACCTCTTTCGCCGGCTTCACCACCTTCGACAGAATGTCCTAGGTGGCACGGGGTGGTATAGCATCTGACTGAGCGGGTTATATCACCGTATCTAAGCTTACTTCTTGCAAGGACCGGAAGGGGCGGTGGGTATACGTTGAGGTTCCGGAGGACTATCCATTGCCCTTTCGTCCTTTCGAGCCGCGTCAACTTGCGGTGTGAGAACCAAGGGGAGTATGACAAATATGTCTCCGGAGTAAGCTTAAGATGGACGCTTGGCGGTCTATCTTAATGAGGACGAAAACGGGCAATGAAGGCTTTTGTTTGAGGTGAGAAGGATGGGACGCCGAAGGGATGGATGCCCCCGACGCAGATCGTTCTTCAGGACGAGCTGCTCTGCCACGTCGGCCTCATACCGGCCCTCGAATAGGGTGAGTGGAGTCGGTGTGAGGCCCATATTTGCTTTTTATGTTTCTGTTTTTGAACTTTCGTTTATTTCTTTTACTTAACTCCTGCTTCCTTTCTTCTGCAGACCGATTTGGCCCGGAACTGCCTGCCTCCGTCCTCCAGAGGTTGGGGCTTGACGAGAACGGGAGAGTTGTTGAGCTGCATCCTAAGGCCCTGCCACGTGATCGCAGACCGGCTCCTCACGAACTTATGGAGCAGCAGTTGAAGGCATTGGATCCGACGGCGGCTCAGGCGCGGATTGCCGGTAACGTGCCACGCCCGAGATCAAAGACAACGTCTACGGCGGCAACGGCGTCAACCCCAGCTCAATCTTTAGTCCCTGTGGTCCAAAAGGAGCAGGTGGTGGTGGTCGTCGATGTTGAAGAGGAGGTCACCGTTGCTGAGGGTCCTCCTCTTTCAAATAAGAGAAAAGAGAGGCGTCTGCTCTTGCCGCATTATTCTGGGGCCGGTAAAGAAAAGGGGCCTCCAACCAAGAAGGCCAAGGCTGGTACGGATCTAACCTATGGCTCGGTTTAGCTGGTTTATTAGGCATTCACGATGACGGGCTTTCGACATGTCAATGAATGTTGACATGGATGCTTTGTCCGAATTTTTTGTAGATCAACCGCTGCCGGTTGTCCCTCTCACTGAACGGCAATTGGAGAAGCGGCCTGTGCAGACGGGCGATAAAAATGCCACTGTCGACTCCTCATCCCTGAAGCCTTCCCCCCGCCCAGATTAGGGCGGAAGGCATAAGGTTGTCCAAGATGCTGGCGAAGTGGACTGAACTAGTCGGCGCTCACATCATGGAGCAAGAAAAGGTCATGGCTGAAGTTGCCCCTGTGCTTGAACGGCTTAGGCTCGAGCTTGATGCCTCTAAGCAAGAGGCCGAGAAGGCGAAGAAGGACTTCCAGGCCGCCGAAAATGATTTCCTCGTTGAGCGAAAGCTCAGGGAGGATGCTGAGAAGGCGGTCCTAGCCGAGAGGGCCAAGGTTGAGGCAGTACTGGCTGATGCCGCTAAGCTGCGGGAGGAGCGAGAGAAGCTTCAGGGCGCTTACGATGCTATGGTTGATAAGAGGGAAGAATGGAAGTCTTTGTATTCGGCACAGGCTAAGGGGCACAGGAACACAAGGGCCATCCTTGCTCAGAGGGAGAAGGACATTGAGACGCTCCAAACTGCCATTATCCCTGAGATGTGTGCCCGGTACCGGGACCAGGCCGAAGATGCTACTGTAGACACCTCGTTTCTGCACCTCCCGCAAACCACCCGGTGATGATTGGGCCGCATGTTTGATTCGCGGAACGATTTGTGATAGTTCGTAAGATTATCGTCAAGTGTTTGCTCAAATATTAATGTCAACCTCTTAGTTGTCATCTACGTCCTGATACGGTCGTTTTGGCAGTAATTAGAGTATATTCGGAGTCCGGGTCAAAAACCGTCTCCATTTTCGATAGTTTGTTAAATCCCGAGTCGAATGCTCGGAATGTTCCGGATATTTCTATTCCATATTCTACAAATTTTATCTTTTGGCAAATAATATCCCGTAATATTTACAAGATAATCGAATTATTTCCGTCCTACCATAACTCAAACGCGGAAATCTTTCTTCTGCAGGAGGAAACCTCCGGGAATAGACGCAGCAGTCTTTGCGCCTCTTCCAAGGGACGCAGATGGTATTGCGCCTCTTCCCAGGCCCTTCTTTGCATGATTTACGTATCTTTTTCATATCTTTCCGAGATTCACTTCCAAAGAGTCTCCGAAACCCTATTCCTTCACGTGATTAGTATAAATAGGAGCTTTCGTTCCTCATATTTCTCACGCGAGTGTCCGCCCTTCTCTTCTCCCTTTGCATTCTAGACTTCGTTCTTACTAATTGGCGCCTACGTGCTTTGACTTCCGACCACGTAAGCTCGGATCTTTCCGGGTACCAGCCTCTCCGTTGCATGACCGACCAATTTGACCAACTACACTCAATCAATCTTAATCAATCAATCGTTTTCCTCTTACGAGGGCACTTTCCTTGCATTCGCGTCGAGCATTCACTAGTCGATATCTTAGTTCATCTCGTTCCGTCAACATGTAAGTCTGAGGGTGTATAATCCTCTTTTATTTATTGTATTTTGTTTATCGTATCACCATTGTAAGATTTATGTCGAAAACACCATTAAAACCGATTTCTAAAACCGTGCTTTAAAACTCTGCTTTTGCGGATTTCCGATGAAGAGGCGTCGAGAAAAGACGCAAGAATCTGCTGCGCCTCTTGAAGGAGCGCGATTCTGCTTGCGCCTCTTCGTGAGGCCGCCAGCCTTCTGCTTCTTTTCTTCTTCCTCGTCCTCTGTAATTCGCTCCTTTTTATTTGTTATTTGTTCGTCCGTTGATTCTTTGATATAATTATCATTAATATTCACATGTATATTGTATCATATAATCCGACTTAAATCCCTTATAATTCATATTCGCGGGTTTTCGTCACTAAATTCAAACCCGGGTTTTAGAGATTCAATTTGTTCATATTGAGTTTCTGGAATTCGTCATTGATATAGTTTTCATCTGCTTATTCGCATGTTCGTTGTATATCCGTCATATTTAGCCTAATTGACTTATTTCAACAGAGGACTCATTAATATTTTAATCATTATTTCATGTAAATAATCCGTTTGCATCCGCCTCATTCATGTTCTACTGTTTTTATGACTAATTCATATGCTAAATAACCTGTTAAATCACTTTCATCCGAGTAATTATATCAATCGATCCCTAAACTTACCAATCAACATTAACGGTTTGCAGTTCCGGCTTCACAGCCAGAATTCACCCTTGGAACAGACGCAGCGTCTGCTGCGCCTCTTCCAGAGGACGCGCGATCTGCTGCGCTGTTCGAGATGAGTTACGCCTCGAACTCCTTTTCTGCCTTGACGTAATTAATTAAGCTACGTATTAATTAGCTAATATCCGTATTATCACGCTAATTCTTGTTCGTTGATTTGTTATTTTTATTCTTTTATTCCATTTTCTCAAATTATCCGTTTTAAAGGTATTTTCGACATAAATCGCCTATTCCAATGTAATTATTGTAATTTTCACTATTGTATTTTCATTATTGTATTTCTTTTATTGTTTGTATGTTTCACATGTAAATCAATATTAAATCCTACTTCGACCCAATTGTATGCTAATTACGTGTCAACCGACTTAGTCTAATTCTCACATGCTAGGATTAATCTATGGATGTTGCATTGCATGCATATAGCCGACGATATATCGAGTACGAATAACTTCCCTAATCATTAGTAGAGGCCGCTATCGAGGCGGGCGGGATTAGGTGTTCGATCAAAAGAGCTTCCTAATACGTACCCTCACCCCTTACTCCAGATCTCCGTGAGCACCCGTGTTCATTGGCATCCACGAGAGTCATTCTAGACATAGAATGCTAAGGGTAACGATTGCTTAGTGTTCATGTCACTACTTTGTCTCTTGACATGACACGAGGTATTCGAACGGTTCCAATTTCCCATAAAAATTGGTGGCGACTCCTTACAAAATGCAAACGCTTGTCCCCGTTTCTCACCAAGCGCCCCGTGGGCGCCCCTGTCCACGCTTTGGCGACTCCGCTGGGGAAAATACACTTACGTGTAGCAAGGGTGAAACTTGAACAAGGTTAGGGAATAAGTTTGTACAAGACAATTGTCGGTTTTCATAACTCGGTCTTCCTAGATCGTTTATTCGGCCTTCCTAGGCCCAACCCAACCCATTCGACCAATCGTCCCGTCTAAACGGTCCTAATTCTTATTTGGGCCTAAGGATGGATAGCGATTGACGTCATCCATACCATGATGCTTACTCTTGTTTGTATCAAGGGCCTTCACCACTTGAGGAAATGGACTAGGAATCGGCCTTACTCTTGTTTGGCACGAGCCTCTCCACAGACTTCGGGTTTGATGGTTCGGTATGGCAACCCACCCTTTAAACCAAATCCCTTTTAAATGCACTCAGCATCCCGTTATAATGCTTGTATAAATGTGTGAACCTTACGTGATCACCACTTCTAAACAAAACTATGACGAATTTTCAAAAAATCAAAATCCTCATTTTCAAACAAGAATTTCGAAAAAATAGGCCTTTAATTAGCGCAAAATCCGGTCAAAACTCTGTCCGTTTGTCGCGTCAAAATTCGGGCCACAAGCCCATTTCAAAACCTCACTTCGAGTCCACTCCTACAACTACACTACAGTTGACTAGGACACACATTTTCAAAGACCTTGTCTTTCTTCAAAACTCACTCAACACAAGTGGCACACACCCACTTCACGAGTCAAAGCTTTTCCTCTTTTAGCAAGTGTGATAGAATGGTCGATCGTGTTTTGATTCGTCGCCGATCTCTTATCCAGTTTCCAAGATGCCTGGGTCAAGTGATGAAACAAACCTTCAGCAAATTCAAGAAAGTAATGATCGAATCCTAGCCGCGATAACCCAAATGCAAATCACTCAAGAACAAACCTATGACCGCCTTGAACTTATCGAAGGCCGTATCTTTGATGTAGAGGGAAGGTTGCCTCCCCTTAAAGGTGAAGTACTACAATTTTCCGATGACGAGTCTAAAGATGAGAATCCTGCCCTAGGGGCAACCGCAATGGTGAGAAGAGACTCCAATACCTAGAGGAGCAATTGATGTACCTTAAGGGGGATGACATTTACAGGGAAAACAATCGCAAGTATGGAGCCGTCAATTCCAAATTACCCACTAACTTTAGCATGACGGATATCCCTAAGTTTAAAGGACATGAGAACCCTTTGAACCACATCCGCGCCTTCAAGGACTACATGTCTATCAAAGGCATCAAACCCGAGATGTTCTTAAGGATCTTTCCTTCATCTCTCGACACCATCCCGAAGCAATGGTTCTACACTTTAGATCACAAAAAGGTCGCTACTTGGGAAGACGCCGCAATCGAGTTCTCAAAACAATACGCGGATAATGCCGAGATCCAAGTCAATATGCGTACTCTAGAGGTTCTTACCCAAAATGACAAAGAAGGATTCACCGACTTCCTAAGTAGGTGGAGGAAGACTAGTACTCAACTAGTTGAGCGCCCGGATGAGGCTACTCTTGTGGAAAAGTTCGTGGATAATCTCAAACCCATATATGCTAGTCACTTGAGATATCAAAACATCAAGACTTTCAAGGACTTAACCGTACTAGGGACACGAATTGAAGATGACATCCGTAAAGGACTCTTGTCCAAAACGGTAGGTCGAGGATATCAAGGGTCCACAAGTCGTTCATACGGCTCCACTAGCAAGACCGACGAAGTTAACCTTCTCGAGCTATCCAAGAAAACTAGCCCACCAAGGAAGTTCACAAACCTTGGGGACACGTACTCCAACGCTCTAAAAAGGCTAATGAAGCAAGGTAAACTCCAACCCATTGGACCTACTCCCGAACCCGAAAAGAAGTCCAAATTCTGGGATGAAAACTCCTACTGTGAATACCATAGGGGCAAGGGGCACGACACAGAAAAATGCTACAAGTTGAAACACGTGCTTCAAGATATGATCGAAGATGGTCGACTTCCAATTCCACCAGGAGGTAAGCCCAACAACACTCAGAATCCTCTTGGAGTTCTAGTGATTACAAGTGACGAATCTACCTTAGATTGCTCACACCTAATTTCTCCCACCGAAAATGAAATTCATGCAATTGAGAAAGAAAGGCTCTACTCTACTATCTCCCCTACCATTTCCGACTTCATCGCATGGGCAAGAAGTGTAGATAGACAAGTGTGGGAACTAGAAAACATGGTAACGGCCTTGAGCCATCCCAATGCAATACCTAAGGAACGTGTACCATTGATCTTCTCTCCAAATACCACTATGCAAGAAGTAGTCGCCGTGGTCGATAAGCTAGTCGATCAAATCATACAACTAGAAAGTGATATCATGAGAATGAAGGAACTAGCTGCAATCAACGGGGTTTGGGCCGATGACGATGAAGACGAATACCTCATTGAAAACTCCTTGGTCAAGGAAATAGTCCAAAATGGTGAAGACCAAGATGTGGATCACCTAACTCGTTCGGGTCGCCCATATCAAAGCACTACTCAAAACGGTCCAACCAATGTCATCACACCAAATGATAACGAAGATGACCCCACTGACCATTTGCTCAAGCAATTACAAAAGACCAAGGCTGATCTTTCAGTCTGGCAACTAGTGGCAAGCTCATTTCCGCATCGCCAAGCTTTACTGCAAGCTTTGGCCAAGCTAAATGTAGCACATAACTCCACTCCTGAAGATGTAGTCAACTTGGTCTTCCAAGAATCACCGAGGCTAAGTAATCCTATTACTTTCTCAGATGAAGACTTGCCACCTTTTGGCGCTAGTCACAACCTTGCTCTATACATCACTGTCATTTGTCAAAAGAAGAACGTGCCAATGACTTTGGTAGATGATGGCTCTCATGGTCAACGTCATACCCCTCAAAACGGCATACAAACTAGGCATGAAGGAGTCGGATTGGACTCCTACAAATCAAGGTGTACGTGCATATGACGGTACACGACGAAAAGTGGTTGGACTTGCTAGCCTAACCATAGCCACGGGACCAATCGAACGAAAAGTTAACTTCCAAATAGTGGACATCGAAGCTTCATTCAACATACTTCTGGGAAGGCCTTGGATTCACGCTTCTAAAGCGGTAACATCCACCCTTCATCAAAAGATCAAGATCCCACTAAATGGCAAAGTTGTGACGATCACCTCGTCACCCATCAAGGTGATAATCGAAAAGCAATCAAACAATCAAGTCCTTGCGGATCCCATATACGAACTTGGGGGCTTCCATAGTGTGAATGTCATAGAAAGTGAGTTGGCACCCTTATACTATAATCCCTACTCTAACTTGGTGGTCAACCACATACTCAAATCCCGGGATACTTCCCCTGGAATGCCTTTGAACCCAATTCGGAAGAACACCTTCGCACCATACAAGAAAGGTAACTCGACAAGGATACCACTTGGGCTAGGATACAAGCCCACAACTGAAGAAGTTCTCGAAATGCTCGCTCAAGTCCAAAATCGCAAGCACGTGGGAGTCCAAATGAGACCATATCTCCCCACCTTAAATGGATACTTTGTCCAAGAAGGAAGTTCAGAACTCTTTCATGGATTTCCCGAACCTTGGCATTATCTTGAGAGGAAGTTAGCCGGAATCGAGATCTTTCACGATTACTACTTCATTCCTCCCGAAACGGTTCCTACCGTCAAAACCCGTCAAGCACCTTGCTTCGACGAACAAGCTGTTAGCCTATTGTTTGGAGAGGACCGATTCATTAGGGCCGCGCGAGATGAGATCATTACTATGATACTTCAGACGATCGCTTCAACCCCACCGCATTGATCACGAAAATCGACACAAAGCAAAGCGAGAAAGGATGGAGAAAATCTATCAAGTGGACCAACAACCAAGGAAGACTCTTCAAGCTCACCTTTGGAGAAGGAGAGATGTTCAAAGGAGAACCAGAAGACGACGAGTTCGAGTCGGAGTCGGAGTCGGAGTCTAGAGAAGTCATTAGAGAGTCTACTCCTGTTGTCATCCCCACTCCCTTCGTTTCTCCTAGCTTAGCCTCGAGTAGTCACGGTAATTCGGGGAATGCCCCAATTACTGTTCCTTTACCGCCACTGACCATGGATCAATTGGCTCATTTGTTTCAACTTTACTCAAATCTTAATATGAATAAATCAGGTTCTGCTTACTCTCTGTGTTCTTTCGAGTGCAATTCTGTTTATGATGATACTGAGGATGACCAAGACCCAGACTTGACCGAAATACCTCCCTACGTAGCCAAAGAAATATTACAAGAAGGGGAAGGGGACCGATAATAGAAGATACTGAACCCATCAACGTAGGAACCGAACTAGAACCCCAAGAACTTAGGATAGGGACTACCTTGAGCTCTACCAAAGGGCCGATTTCATAGACCTCCTAAATGAATTCAAAGACGTTTTCGCTTGGTCCTACAAAGACATGCTAGGGATCGACAGGGATATCGCCGAACATAGGATTCCGATTAAGCGGGTTTTCAAGCCTTGTGAAACAGAAGCTTGACGAATGAGAACAGAATGGGCTCTAAAGATTAAGGAAGAAGTTGATAAGCAATTCAAAGCGGGTTCATCAAAGTTTCCGAGTACTCGACCGGGTAGCCAACATAGTACCTGTGCCCAAAAAGGACGGGAGAATCCGTGTTTGTGTTGACTTTAGGGACTTAAACAAAGCAAGTCCAAAAGATGACTTCCCTCTACCTCACATTGACATATTGGTGGACAATCTGCGACCACGCATTACTATCCTTCATGGATGGATATGCGGGTTATAACCAAATCAAGATGGCCATGGAAGATATGCACAAGACCGCATTCATCACCCAATGGGGAACATATTGCTATACAGTAATGCCATTCGGATTGATCAACGCCGGAGCTACATACCAACGCACCGCAACTACACTCCTACATGACATGATGCACAAAGAAGTGGAGGTATATGTAGATGACATGATCGTCAAATCCAAGGAAAGAGAGGGACACATTGCAAACCTTCGCAAGTTCTTCGCAAGGCTACGAAAGTACAATATGAGACTCAATCCTCAGAAATGCACGTTTGGGGTAACATCCGGAAAACTCCTGGGATATGTCGTCAGCCAACGCGGCATAGAAATAGATCCCTCAAAAATCAAAGCTCTGATCGAAATGCCACAACCTCAAACGAAAAAAAGTCGAGGATTCTGGGAAAGGTACAATATATAAGCCGATTCATATCGAAACTTACCATGATTTGCGAGCCTATCTTCAAGAAACTCAAGAAAACATACCACACCATGTGGGATGATGATTGTCAAAAGGCGTTTGACCGAATCAAGGAGATATTGGCTAAACCACCAGTGCTCATGCCACCGCAACGAGATCAACCTCTTGGTTTATATCTCACAGTAACTGCAACTGCCATGGGTGCTATGCTGGCTCAAACTGTAAGAAGTGAAGAAAGAGCTATTTACTATCTAAGTAAGAAGTTCTTGGAATATGAGTGCAAATACTCGCAACTCGAAAAGACATGCCTCGCTCTTGTGTGGGCAACGAAGAAGCTACGTCACTACATGCTTAGCTACTCCGTCAAGATATATTCCAAAATGGATCCAGTCAAATACCTTTTCGAAAAACCCGTCCTCAACGGACGTCTTGCAAGGTGGACTACGATGCTCTCGAGTCGACCTCAAATATGTACCACTAAAAGTCATAAAAGGTCGCGCCGTCGCCGAATTCTTCGCAGAAAATCCTATCAACGACGCACAAACCATAGACACTTGGTCATTCCCCGACGAGGATATACTTCAAACAGACGTAGACTCTTGGGATCTATACTTTGATGGAGCATCAAATTTAAGAGGATTCGGAATAGGAGTGTTGCTCATTTCTCCAGAAGGTGAGCATACACCAATCTTTGTCAAACTCGACTTCGAGGTGACAAACAACGCTGCTGAGTATGAAGCTTGTCTCATCGGACTACAAGCGGCAATAAGCTTAGGCATCAAAAACCTCCGAGTACATGGGGATTCATCACTGATCATCAACCAAGTTACAGGATCCTGGAAAATCCGAAGCGAAAGCCTCGCGCCCTATCAAGCTAGGATAGACCAAGTGGCTCAATTCTTTGATCACGTAACCTACTTACACCTACCTCGAGAGGAAAATCAATTTGCGACGCTCTTGCGAAACTTGCATCTCTAATAAATATGCCAGATCACATGGTAGAAATGCCTTTGTGTATCGAACGACGATCGAACCGAAACTTATGTCCACCAAATAACCGATGAAGAAGAAATCGCACAAGAACCCTGGTTCCAAGCGATCCTGAATTTCAAGCTTAATGGTACCTATCCACCAGATATGGACAAGAGGGGACAACGCGCCATACGCCTTTTAGCTTCCCAATACATTCGATGCGAAGGAGAGTTATACAAAACAACACCTCTTGGTGTAGTCCTACGTTGCCTTGATCATTCAGAGGCACGAAAGGTGATGGAAGAAGTCCACGACGGAGAATGCGGTCCTCACATGAGTGGGCCCATGATGGCGAAGAAAATCACACGCTTAGGTTATTATTGGACCACCATGGAATCCGATTGCATCAAATACGTGAGACAATGCCACAATTGTCAAATCTTCGGGAATGTGCAACATGTCCCTCCTTCGTTGCTATACACGATGACATCTCCTTGGCCATTCTCCGCATGGGGAATTGACATAATCGGAAGATAACCCCAAAATAGGAACAGGAGGTCACTGTTTCATTCTAGTAGCAATTGACTATTTCACCAAGTGGGTAGAAGCGGCTTCCTACAATCGCTTTGCTCTTACGGCTAAAAATGTGGCAAAATTCATACAAAACAACATCATCTGTCGATATGGTTGCCCACATGAGATCATCAGCGATAATGGGTCACATTTCCAAGCTGAAACCGAGCAATTGCTAGCCAAATATAAGATTAAGCATCACCACTCTTCGCCCTATAGACCACAGACTAACGGCGCGGTAGAGGCGGCAAACAAGAACGTTGTCACAATTCTCAAGAAAATGACCCGACAACTACGAGAGATTGGCCAAGCAAGATACCCTTTGCTTTATGGGGATATCGTACATCGATTAGGACGCCCACTGGGGCTACTCCTTTCTATTTGACCTACGGCATGGAAGCCGTACAACCAGTCGAGCTAGAAATACCATCCTTGCGTATTCTACTAGAAAGCCAAATCCGGCGCCGATTGGAAGAGGGATAGATATGAAGAACTCATCCTCCTGGATGAACGTAGGCTACGCGCCTTACATAATGTCCAAACATATCAAGCCCGTATCAAACGAGCTTTCAACAAAAAGAGTTAGGCCAAGAAACATCAAAGAAGGAGACTTAGTACTCAAATCGGTTAGAGCTCTTTTACAATCGACCCAAGGGGAAAATTCAAACCTAATTGGGCCGGACCATATCTAGTCAAATCCATACTCCCGGGGGGGTGCGGTTAGAATCACAGACCTAGATGGGAATGAGTTTTCAAACCCCACAAACCTTGACCAACTGAAACGATACTATGCCTAGAATAGGACAAAAACGCGCCTCGCGTAAACCCATGTGTCGCTCTTGTGGCACTAAATAAACGGCCCCTAGCCAAGCTGAAATAAGCTAAGCGTCACCATGCTCTTGCATTTTGACAAGATTGTCATCCTCATATCGTCAAATAAACTGAATTCGCACCTTGAGAACAAGCAAAAGCTCATGCTTATTTTCTATGTTCACTACAAGCTCTTGCTTCGAACAATTATTCTTTTACATTTACTCGAACTACGCGCAAGGGTTTGATTTCGCTTTTTTAAGTGAATACGTAGGCAATCCTTCACCGGATTCAACCCAATATACCTAAAATGTAAATAGAAGGACATTTGCATTGCATTTGAAATTCGACAAGAATAATAAAAGAAAATCACAGCGGTTTCTTAACCATTTAACCTTTTTTATTTCATTCATTTTCTAATAATAATAGTACGATACATAATAAAAAAAATAGAATATGCTAGGATTCTAAAAATCCCTCCTTTTTATTACAACAATAATAATAATAACCAAATGATAAATAAGGACTCGGGCTATTCCTCCATCTTCCCCTTGCCCTTGTCATTCTTGTCATATTTCTTGTCACGACCTCGAGCCGGGCGCTCTTGCACCACTTCAGACCTAATCACCAACGGTCTTTCTCGAGGCCTGACTCTTCCATTCTTGCCAACCACCATCTCTGCAACAGGAGTAGTCTTTGATTTCTTCGAAGGACGAACGACCTGAAATCCAGCTTCTTCTTCTCCTTCTGTCAGATGCTTCTCCTTCTCCTTCTCTCCCTCGCGCACCTTGTAGTCAACAGGCTCGCGTTTCCTCAGTCTCTCGCGTTCTTCCGAAGTTGCAGCCTTTCTCCACCTCGGATAGGAATCACACCCACAAAGCATTGGCGGAAAAGCTCAAAACCACATGTTCCTTTGGGCCCATTTGATAGCCCACTCTCTTCGGCTCTCGGTGGTAAGCGCTACGGCAATCTGCGGAACGGTATCAAGCCTCGGGATAGTCTGCTTCAAACCAACTTGCCTCATCAACCTTTCCGGAAAGATGCATACCATGAACTCCAATCCCGGAATGCGCACGGACCTAGTAGGATCCAAAGAAGACACTCCGAAGAATGACTTGAGGTGCCACCACGGTGCGACCCACCTAATCAACGGGCCATCATCATTCTTGACTTGTTCTTCCAATAGTCGCAAACCCGAGTGAAGTCCACCATGTACAACCGCGTCCTCATCGCAATCATACGGGAATGATAGGAAAGTGTATGAACTGGGGGCTCGAGCAGTCGGAGCCGTTCCATAAGCCAAACCTACCAAAAGCAGGTATTAGACACCCAAAAAAAAAAAAAAAAAAAAAAAAAAAAAAAAAAAAAAAAAAAAAAAAAAAAAAAAAAAAACAAAAACAAAAACGAAAAAAAAAAAGGGTGTCTTTTACCTGTAAGATAACGGGACTCCCCAAAAATGGAAGATCGCGGTTGGATTTCCTATTATCCAAACCCAAGATAATCTCCCCTAAGCACAAGCAAGCTGGGCTCCTGCGCAGCTCCATTTGCTCGATAAGACCCAAAAGACGGGGATCACCTCGCAAATCTTCATCAACGTGCCCATGGAAGACACACACATGAAGTAAGCAAAAGCCAAATGCTCTCCTCTTAGCAACATAAGAGACAGTGGGGTCAGCCCTGTTGATGAATCGGTCTACAAAGTCCAGCATTCTCACGCCCTTCGGGGTAACTAAGCGATCCACCTCAAGTCTAGTCAATCCGAGCAGGTCTCTGAATTTTGTCTTATACCCTTGTGAAGTGGAAGGAATGGCAGGTAGATGCTCGGGGTCCCACCCACCAATAGCAGCAATTTCCTCCGGAAAAGGACAAATATCGCCACCTGGGAACGCGAAAACATGATAATTTGGGTCCCAGTAGTCAAGACAAGCATCCAAGAACGGTTTTACCACCTTAATGAGTTTCAAACTCAATAGAGACCCAAGGTTATGAGCACCCATGTCGTGCTTCTCAATATTCGAGAATTCATTAGTCCATTCCTTCAAGCGGATCTCCAAAGTATTCATAATGACAATTTTCTCTTGAAAATTTATTTTGGGAGTTTTTTATGTGGATTAACGGAGAAGAGACGGAAGAATTATATGATTTAAAGCTTCGTCGACGCTTCTATTTATACTAATTCTTTGTTTCAAAAATCCGCCGAAGAAGAGACAAGCTTGGGAACAGGCGCTCTCTGCTGCGCCTATTCAAAGCGACGCAGCTCATGCTGCGCCTCTTCCCTAGACTAACTTCCTGTGATTTCCGCGTTTGGATCTTTCCTAATTCTATAACGAATAATTTCCTATTCCTACGGGATTTTATTTTGGTAAATACGAGCAATTTACCATGTTTCTTGTTTCCTAAATTCGCGGGCACGCATTTCGAGGCGACGTCGACACATTCGCCATTTTCATCACACTTAATTCTTCTTTTATTATTCATTTATTTATTTCATTTTTTTTTTAGGAAGTAAATTTCTTTTTAGGAAATAATTTTCTTTTGTTTCAACATTTTCATTTCTACACTTGTAGATTTTTCTTTTTTTCTTTTTTTAGGGGGTAACCCTCCCTACCGTCCGGTCATTTCCGACAAAATTTTTGCATTTTTGCATTTTTGTCCTTTTGAGTCTCATTTTTGCGCTAATTAAGGCCATATGTGTATAAAATGCATGTTTTGCATGATTTCTATGTGAATTTCGGCAGCATGACGGCGTAAACCGTTGTCTACCAAACCTGTTCAAGAACTAACCTGCAGGTACAAGCAACACAACCCAGGAAAGAAAGGCACTCAGGCCATCATATATACAAATGTACAAGCAAACTGGGGGCTTGCGCCCCGAATCAAGTCCAAAGTCCAGGCAAACTGGGGGCTTGCGCCCGAAACAAAGTTCAAAAATGTTCAAATCAGAAGTCCAAATGTATGAGCCTACAAAACTACGCAAAACTACTGCTGGGCACCCTCCAACTCAGCAACCCTCGCCGCAAGAGCAGCGATCTCGGCGTCCCGAAACTCGAGCTCCCTCGACAAGCGAGCCGTCTCCTCCCGAGACTGGGTCAGCTCTCGATCCAACTCACGACCCGCCTGTAGACAAAAATAAATTGGCTCATGTCAATCGACTCAAACAAAACTGAAAATCAAAAATCAGAAGAAATCAAATGAGGTTCATACCTGACGACCTCGACCACCGACGAGTGCCTCGATGGCGGTAGCTCGTAGCCGGTTGGCCACCCTCCATAGTGCCACGAACCGAGATGGCGCGACCTACATGTCAAAAGGAATTCTCAGTAAAGTGAACAAGTTCGAATCAAACGTGTTCTTACACGAAAGGTATACAAGCTGGAGGCTCACCCTCCGAATCAGATGCTGCCAGTCGTCTAGGCCAGCATCCGTCACAGCTACGTCAAAGTCACGCAACTCAGAGATCGTCGTCCTCCCAGTCGCGTCAGTGTACTCAAGGGTCTCGGGGTACACTGGGGGCTCGATGCCCGCCGCCTCGACCTTCTGCAAAGACAAATAGCTCTCATTAATCGATGATCTTTCGTCGTAATTCCCGAAATCAAATCAAGAAAAATAAAAGATACTCACCACTACCGCCGCACGCCAACCTCCCGTAAAGGAACGCGCGAGTAGTCCTCGCCCGAGCGAAAGAAGGTCGTCGCCATCGGGCACCGGCCAAGTCCGCCTCCCTCTCAGCCTCAGTAGGCTCCCTGAACATCGTCCTCGGAGGGTCAATGGGAACCGTCAACGCGCCCCGAGAGCACTGACGAGCCAAACGCTCGCCCAGATACCACACAAGACCCATCGACGTCCACAACAAAGAGCTCGACTCGGGCTCCTAGGTCGAAGAACCTCGGAACAAAAAAGGAGGCGCTCCAGCGTACTCCGCCCAAGGTCTGGGCACCCACTGCGACAAGATAAGGCAAAGATCATTCCTATGATCAATTAAAAGCAAAGGACAAGAAATATAAATGAATACGAGTGGGATACTCACGCGCTCACCAAGAAGGCGTTCACTTCCCGCCAGGTAGACATTGTGAGAAGAGCGCTTGCTCTTCGTCCAAGACATCACCCAATCCCTCACCACGGGATAGGCCTTCTCCAGCGGCTCTGTCCTCTTGGGCGCGAGACTCGGGAAGTAAGAGTACACCCATGCCTATAAAACAGAATAATCAATAACGATCTTTCGTAATTCGATAAAGAAAAGAATTTACTTTGGTCTAAAGGAAGTTTCATACCTCCAACAAAAGTAGTCCGTCCGAAACGGCGCCGGAGAAGTCCCCTTCTCCATCAACTCCGGACGAACCATGGCCCTCATGAAGCGGATGAGGACCGCAAAACCAGCAGTGACCCAGTCCCAACGTCCTAGGGAACTCAGGTCAAAAAGAAAGGGAAGAAGCTTCGTCGATAGCCTCTCGCCCTTGTCTCCGAGGTAAATCGAAGACAAGAACCACCAAAGCCACGGGCGAGCTCTGCTCGGTTTGTACAAGGAGGAGGAGCGATCTCCCTCCCATCGATCGTCACCCGACTCAGGGTCTTCCCCGCAAAGTAGTCTCGGACATAGGTGCTGGGTACCAAGCCCTAAGATCGCAACAACGACCTTCGCGATAAGTTCCGGCCGATCAACCTCCTCGCCGTCGGCCGAATCCGCCCTCATAGCAGTCTCCGGCCACACCATCTCCTCGGTCCCACACGGCAGACCAGAAATCATGCCGTAATCCTCCAGAGTAACTCCCACCTCACCAAAAGGCAGGTGAAACGTGGAAGTCGTATCCCAGAATCGATCCAAGAAAGCGCGGACCAGGCTAAGGTTAGCCCGCAACTTCCTCTTCACGATATCCCTCCAGACCTGAACCAGAGGACCAAACGCTCCACGCTCGATCATGGCCCTCTCCTCCGCCGACAGCCGCTCGTAGTGCTCCATCGCCGTCGTATAACCCGAGAACGACCTGATGTTCCCGGCCTCCTATTATGATTTGAAACAAAGCTATCTTTAGTTTTGGATGAAATTTGCAAGAAGTTTGGGCAAGAAGAATGAAAGAGAATAGGTAATGAGTAGTGAATTCTTATTTACCAAGCTCTTCACCGTCTTGTAGGACAGGTGACCCTCTGCAGCCCACACGAGGTGCCTACTCTCCCGTGTCTCGGCCCACGGAGGAGCTCCCCTCGGTGACGACCTCCTCGCCGACGTTGGCCGTCTCGGGGCCTCCTCCTCCTCCTCGACGGCCTCCTCCTCGTGAGCCTCGCCCCGGTGGCCATCACCGCATCGGTGAAGACCCGCTCCAAGGCCTCCTCAACAGCGGCGTCTACCTCCATGGGAGTCCTCCCAGAAGTAGAAGCCTCATCACCTGCAACATTAAAGTAAATTTAGGCCGCGTCACATGACGACAAGCCTTTGTTAAGGAGTTTTCGAGCCCTCCGGAGCCCTGAAAACGCCCTTTCCATGCCATCTTTGGCCATATTCCCGCCAACCCAATCACTCGTGTGATAAATTGGGTCAAGTCAAGTCCAAGTCAAAGCCTAGTTCCGGGTTCAAGCCGAAAATTCGCGAAGATTTCGTTATAACGGCGATTATGCCCTAGAAAGGTGCCCTGAAAAAGTTGTCACAAATCAAAATTTCGAGATGGTAGGAAGTTTACCCATCATCCAAGGATCCCAAATATCAAATTTCATCGCCAATGGGCAATCCTAAGGCTCTTTTCGAAGCAATTTACGGTTCAAAGTGAAACCGTCTCAAAATCCGCTCAAGGGCTCAAAATTCGATGAAAATTCAAAGCAAATACATGGTTATGTTCCTAACATTGCCTAATATCCATTTCTAACATCAATTTGGCAAAACAAATCCATTTGGGGGAAAAGCCCCAAATTTTCGATCAAAAGGGTCGAAAACCCTAATTCTCGCGACTCAAAATTAACAAATGTAGATGATTAATGCAAGATTAAGACACATACCTCGATTAGTCATGTTTAATGCAAGTTTTTGAATCCAACCTTGACGGAAATGGTGAAGATTTGAGAGAGAAATTGAAGGAAATGTGTTTGAAATAATGAAATATAACCCTTCTGATTTCGCGTTTTTACGCGGAAATAGCCAAATTGGGGAAAAGACGCAGCAGGCGCTGCGCCTCTTCCAAGGGACGCAGCTCTTGCTGCGCCTCTTCCTTGTGTTCCCTCCATACGAATTTTCAAAAATCCGTTATGAGTTCGTTATTAGTGGGCCCATCTTTGGGTGCGCCTCTTCTTCAATGCTATTATGTTCTTTTGGTCCATTTCGACGATTTTCTTTCATTCCGGTCCGCATTTTATCCCGCTCGGCAGTATTTTGCGTATTGTCCCGATCATTTTGTCCCGCGCAGCAATATTTTGCAGATCGCTCAACTCATTTTATCCGTGCATAGTATTTTTTGCGATCTTTTGCTCACTCAAGATTCTTACATGACGATCAAGATGTTCCTAGTCGTCTGTCCCCGACGCAGTAGCATTTTGCAGTACTGCTCATTCAAGATTCTTCCGCGACGATCAAGATGTTCCTAGTCGTCACAATATTCCCCGAAGAACAGTTTGTTTGAGACCGACGCAAGCGATTCAACCTCAAATTTCGCGAGTTCGCTTGAGACCGACGCAAGCGGATTCCTCGGCTTTCTACCGACGTCCTGCTGCTTTCCATATTTCTTGTTTCCCCGCGAAGTTCGACCGAGTCTCAGGTATGATCTCTCCTTATGGCTGGCGAGCTTCCTTACGTAGTCTAATGGACTTTAAACGACCCTCCCCGATAGTCGACAGACTCTAAAATGTTCCCGACGATAGGTCCTTGGCTCAGACCCCTTGAGCGCCTCGCGTCGCCATAGTCGTCGGGTTGTAATCTTGATTGACCTGATGGCTATACTTTGACTTTCGCCTTGTCCAAGCCTCAGTCAAAGTGGGGGCTCTGTAGACACCTCGTTTCTGCACCTCCCGCAAACCACCCGGTGATGATTGGGCCGCATGTTTGATTCGCGGAACGATTTGTGACAGTTCGTAAGATTATCGTCAAGTGTTTGCTCAAATATTAATGTCAACCTCTTAGTTGTCATCTACGTCCGATACGGTCGTTTTGGCGATAATTAGAGTATATTCGAGTCCGGGTCAAAAACCGTCTCCATTTTCTGATAGCTGTTAAATCCCGAGTCGGAATGCTCTGGAATGTTCCGGATATTTCTATTCCATATTCTACAAATTTTATCTTTTGGCAAATAATATCCCGTAATATTTACAAGATAATCGAATTATTTCCGTCCTACCATAACTCAAACGCGGAAATCTTTCTTCTGCGAGGAAACCTCCACGGGAATAGACGAGCAGTCTGCGCCTCTTCCAAGGGACGCAGTGGCTGCTGCGCCTCTTCCCAGGCCCTTCTTTGCATGATTTACGTATCTTTTTCATATCTTTCCGAGATTCACTTCCAAAGAGTCTCCGAAACCCTATTCCTTCACGTGATTAGTATAAATAGGAGCTTTCGTTCCTCATATTTCTCACGCGAGTGTCCGCCCTTCTCTTCTCCCTTTGCATTCTAGACTTCGTTCTTACTAATTGGCGCCTACGTGCTTGGACTTCCGACCACGTAAGCTCGGATCTTCCGGTACCCGCCTCTCCGTTGCATGACCGACCAATTTGACCAACTACACTCAATCAATCTTAATCAATCAATCGTTTTCCTCTTACGAGGGCACTTTCCTTGCATTCGCGTCGAGCATTCACTAGTCGATATCTTAGTTCATCTCGTTCCGTCAACATGTAAGTCTGAGGGTGTATAATCCTCTTTTATTTATTGTATTTTGTTTATCGTATCACCATTGTAAGATTTATGTCGAAAACACCATTAAAACCGATTTCTAAAACCGTGCTTTAAAACTCTGCTTTTGCGGATTTCCAGTAGACAGACGTCGAGAAAAGACGCAAAGAATCGCTGCTGCGCCTCTTCGAAGGAGCGCAGTTCCTGCTGCGCCTCTTCGTGAGGCTGCCGCAGTTCCTGCTTCTTTTCTTCTTCCTCGTCCTCTGTAATTCGCTCCTTTTTATTTGTTATTTGTTCGTCCGTTGATTCTTTGATATAATTATCATTAATATTCACATGTATATTGTATCATATAATCCGACTTAAATCCCTTATAATTCATATTCGCGGGTTTTCGTCACTAAATTCAAACCCGGGTTTTAGAGATTCAATTTGTTCATATTGAGTTTCTGGAATTCGTCATTGATATAGTTTTCATCTGCTTATTCGCATGTTCGTTGTATATCCGTCATATTTAGCCTAATTGACTTATTTCAACAGAGGACTCATTAATATTTTAATCATTATTTCATGTAAATAATCCGTTTGCATCCGCCTCATTCATGTTCTACTGTTTTTATGACTAATTCATATGCTAAATAACTTGTTAAATCACTTTCATCCGAGTAATTATATCAATCGATCCCTAAACTTACCAATCAACATTAACGGTTTTGCGATTCGGCTTCACGGCCTGAATTCACCCTTGGAGCAGACGTCTCTGCACCTCTTCCGGAGGACGCATCTGCTGCGCTGTTCGAGGATGAGTTACGCCTCAACTCCTTTTCGCCTTGACGTAATTAATTAGGCTACGTATTAATTAGCTAATATCCGTATTATCACGCTAATTCCTGTTCGTTGATTTGTTATTTTTATTCTTTTATTCCATTTTCTCAAATTATCCGTTTTAAAGGTATTTTCGACATAAATCGCCTATTCCAATGTAATTATTGTAATTTTCACTATTGTATTTTCATTATTGTATTTCTTTTATTGTTTGTATGTTTCACATGTAAATCAATATTAAATCCTACTTCGACCCAATTGTATGCTAATTACGTGTCAACCGACTTAGTCTAATTCTCACATGCTAGGATTAATCTATGGATGTTGCATTGCATGCATATAGCCGACGATATATCGAGTACGAATAACTTCCCTAATCATTAGTAGAGGCCGCTATCGAGGCGGGCGGGATTAGGTGTTCGATCAAAAGAGCTTCCTAATACGTACCCTCACCCCTTACTCCAGATCTCCGTGAGCACCCGTGTTCATTGGCATCCACGAGAGTCATTCTAGACATAGAATGCTAAGGGTAACGATTGCTTAGTGTTCATGTCACTACTTTGTGTCTTGACATGACACGAGGTATTCGAACGGTTCCAATTTCCCATAAAAATTGGTGGCGACTCCTTACAAAATGCAAACGCTTGTCCCCGTTTCTCACCAAGCGCCCCCGTGGGCGGCCCGCTGTCCACAGCTACTAGGGAGGTAATTAAAGAGCTCTTTCCTGACGGCTCCTTCCTGTGGAAAGATTTCGACCGGCTTCTTGATGAGAAGGCGGCTGCTGCAGAGGTGATGCGTGCTATTTACACAGTGTTTTAGGACCCTTTTACCACGCATTTCTGTACTTTATTTATAGTCATTTTCTACGAATATGCCCCGTATTGCGTACTTTGGTGTTTCTTGTGTCATTTGCAGGAATGTACCCAAAGGAGCGGTATTTGAGCCTAAAACCGTCCCACAAGCTTGCATTTGAGAGATGAGTAGATTTGGAGTGGAAATGTCGCTGCATTGGAGTGCGTGAAGTCGTACTTAAGGCGTTAAAATCAATCTAGTAGCTGCGTTGAAGAGTATGTTCGATCGAGTGTTCAAACAGGTCGGTCGAAAGGAAGTCACTCTTCGGAATGCTCGATCGAACGCGTCTCGTGTCATTCGATCGAAGGAGCTGCTAATGGAGATGCTCGATCGAACAGTCTCCGTGTCTGTTCGATCGAGAAGAATTAACGCAAGGAAGCTCGATCGAGAGCCCATTATCACTCGATCGAGAAGGCTTATGTCGAGACTTTATTTATGTTATGTTATATTTATTTTATCTTAGATAATAAGTTCTCTTATTATAAATAAGAGACTACCTAGACCTAATGGGGGGAGGAGTTACATTTCCTGTTACTCAGTATCACGTTACATTGTTTTGGGCGGCGTTCTTTGCTTCTCCGTCGGATCCCTTTGTAACTTCTTCTCTTCTCTTAGACTTTAATTCTATTTAGTTTTATTCTCAATTCCTTTCTTATTGCCCTTAATTTCTCTACTGTTATTTATTTCTCTTATGCTAGTAGATCTTATTAATTCCCTTATTATGCCTCTTGATTTAGTTTATTCGTATATGATTGTTATTGCGATTATGAATATGCGTAGCTAATCCCTTTGATATGCTAGGATTAGGGAAATCGTGGTAGTAATATGTTAGGATCGACATGATTAGATTAGTTTTGCGATAAGAATTGTATTAAGCAATATAATTGTGATTGGGTCGAGTGAATGCATGCAGGAGACCGATTAATTAGTTACCCCCGACCTAGATCGAAAGATTGGAAGGGAAGGCTTGCTTAATTACAATAGGTGATACCTAACTAGGGCGAAAGCTAAATTAGGGAGACCCTAGGGCAATTAGAGACCGAAAGGGTAAAATCGTAGGTTTAAGGACCGAAAGGTGCGACCTCGCTCTTCTTATCAATAATTTGATCGGCCCAGTTGACCCGATAGTGTAGTTGCCACGGTAGACCGATTCCTAGCATATTTCTCTCTTTCCTTGCTTTTCTCTTTTACTCTCTCAATCTCGTAGTTTAGCAAACAATTACAAATCCCCCGTTTGGTGACCAAATAAGCGAACGTAAAATAGATATCTTGCCTCCCTGTGGATCGACCCTTATTACTACCCTTTAAGTAATTTGGTTTTATAAATTTTATCTTTGATACTAAAACGACGGTATCAAATTTTGGCGCCGTTGCCGGGGAGGCAATTGCCCTACCTGTTTTGTTGTTTCGTTTATTTTCATTCGTCTCAGGGAATTTTTCCCTGAGGCAGCTCTTATTTTCTTCTTTAGTGCTGTCTTGATAGGTCTTTCAGGTCTTATCGGGGTACTTTCGAAGAATCCACCCATGTTCCATTCGCCGGGGCAACAGGTGGCAGTTTGTGAGAGATGTGGTATCGTGGGACACGATGCAGTTTGCTGCCTCGCAGATTTTGACGAAGATCATGCTTATCGACAGTATAAACAAAGTCATTATGCTTCGTTCCCGCCATGCAGTTATACACCATATCCGTCCTATCAACGTGGCTTCCAAGAGCCCGCCTTTACCTCTTCACCACCGCAACATTACACCCCTCCCGCTGTCAACAATGAAGAGTTCGATGAGCTAAAATCGTTATTAGCGACACTCACTCTTCAATCGCAACAAGTGGAACAATCAAGGAATGCTTCCATCGAAAGTCTTACGCATCAAGTCGCTCAAGTAACGATCGAGACAGATTTTGACAGGTACGACTCGGATTTCGAGGATGATTTCCTTGTTGCGATGTATGACGGGGAAGTTACAGCAGAGAAATTGGTCGATCGAGTGGACAACATTGCTCGATCGACTGGTTTTGACGAAGAAATGGTCGATCGATCACTTCAAAATGTTCGATCGACTGCTTCTGGGGAGGAGCTGCTCGATCGAGCTGTTATCATTGGTCGATCGAGTGATTTTGGCAAAGAGGGAGTTCGATCGAGTGATCCAATTTCTCGATCGATTACGATGATTGCGTTCGAAAGAATGGTTTAACACCCGATTCTGTCCCGGCTAGCGATAAGAAGGAAAATGAAGATCATTCCTATTCAGTAGAAGGTACTATCATTCCTTTCGTTGACTTTGATACGATCTACCCTACGCCTTCCGTTAAATCATATGCTGCTTTTGATTTGACGTCTCCGCCCCTATTCGGGAGCAAGATGGAGGAACATTGCTTTGTTTCTTCTTATACAGGTCTTGACCGGTTTGAAGACCCGGGAGGAGGATTTGCAGATTTCGTCCCGCCCGAGAAGAAGGAATGGAAAAGGGTTGATAAAGGCTTGTTAGATGCTGTGATAGGTCGCTACTCATTGTTCTTTGCACTATGGAGGACGGTAGTGAAGCTTTTAATGGCTGAAATAACTGCGTTCAGTCAAAAGCCCCAAGGAGGGGCGATTTACTTCATTGGTCGTTAAGCCGGGTTTGCAACCCCGTGCAATTTGTAACAAATTTTATACTCAAAACCGTTACTGCCTTTTAGACATTTCTAAGACAATTAGTTTAGAAGACAATGTTTTATCGTGAAACAATTATTTGGTATTTGGATGCATTTTTGTTTAGTTTTGCAGATAGCTAACAAAGGGTTTGGTCGAGTAGTTTACTACTCGATCGAGGGAAATTGAAAGACAAGGCCTCGATCAAGGGCCATCCCGGTCGATCGAGGAAGCGAGCTTAGTTAAGGCTCGATCGAGTAACTTTGCTACTCGATCGAGAGGTTTTTGGAGGAAGACAACTCGATCGAGAAGATCTATTTCTCGATCGAGAAGATATCGACAATAAGGGGAGTTTTCGACCCCTCTTATTTCTTTCGACCTATTTACTCCTCTTATTACTTCCCAATTTCGTGCACCCCCTCCCCCTTAATTCTCTATTTGTTTCTCTTTGCCCAAAAAATACCAAATAGGACTACGGACCCTGCTGTTGCCGTAGCCGTCTCTTCTACTGCGCTGATTGTTTCACGCGCGCCTACTGAGTAGTGCGCTGGCTACTCGCTCCCCTAATTGACATGCTGGTTTGGGGAAGCTATATAATGTGAGATTTCTGGTTCCTTTTCCATCTCTTGTAATTAGCTTGTTTTGTATATAGATTTCCCTTAGAAACATGTATTAGGTTTGCGTACCCCATCTCCCATTTTTTGCTGTTGTTGGTTAGTTGTGAAGACAATGAGGACATTGTCTGTTTTGGTTTGGGGAGGGCATATGCATCCTTTTGCGTCTGCATATCATTTGTTTGCATTCACGTTTAATTATATCATTTAAATTCATGTTTGCATTATAAAACAATCCCATAAAAATACAAAAAATTAGAAAATTCACAAAAATTCAAATAAAATCACGTTTATTTATGCATTTTAGGTTGAGTCTGATTGGAGTTTTTCATTGCTGATAACTGTCTTTTTGCTTAAGCCTTGCATTGTTTCACATCTTTTAGCAAAAGTCTTTGCAATTTCTCGAATTTCGTTTCAAAATTCGTTGAACAAGTAGACTTGACTTGAAATTTTGGCAAACTACAATATCTTTCTGAGTTTTAGAGCTTTATAACTGGTGTTATCCATGACCAGTTCATGTAGGAAGTGAGTAGTTACTCCTTATAAGGCATGTAACATCAAATTGCATAAGCATGAGTTTAGTCTACTTAGTACCTGTATGCATTCGGGTTTGTGGTTGGTGACACATGTTTGGAGAGGCAACCCCTTTATTTCATTTTACTCATAAGCTCCACATAGCCAAATTGCCTATTTTGTCCCTATTTAGCTACAATCCATATTTTTCCTACCCTAGCCGAGCTAGTAATGGTAGCAATTTTGGGAATGTGTTAATTTGCAGTTGGTTATTATATCTTTTCATGAGATGGACGGGTGAAGGAAATGAAGGAGGAATATTGAAAAAGAATTGAAGAAAAATGAAAAAGAAAAGAAAAATCCGAAAAGAAATATGAAAGACAAAAAAAAAAAAAAATCATATGCGGAAAATGAAAGACTGTATGTTGTGATTTATACTCCCATGTTTAATCTATATCTTATGAGGAGTTGATAATTTTATGGTGTTTAGTGAGTTGTGTGCATTCATTTTGCACTGTTTTGTCTTGATTAGTTGAGTATGAAGTTGGGAAGTTTTATAATTTGGATCCGTTGTTGCTAGCCTGGCTATTAACCCCACATATCCAAATTCATTTTAGCCCCTTCTTACCCATTACCTCACTTACCCATATGTAAGTCCTCGGCATGTGTCTTGGTCATCAGTTTGGTTGGAATGCATATGTACGGTTGTAGAGACTTTATTCATGTTAGATTGCATGCATGTTCTTATAGGTTGCCGTTAGGTGAGTGTTCTTTATTCTTTCTATCTTACATTATATATCACCTTGTGCTTAATTGTGTGATTGAGCGACCCGTGAGAGTCCGATTTTGAAAGTCTTGCAAGGTCGAAAGTTCAACATCTTTTTGAAATATGCATAAATTCGTTTGCTTTGACATTGAGCTTTGAGTAGTTGATTTGTATGCATTAAAATGGTTTGAGTTGACGGTTTACGGCTTGTCCATGTTTACTCCTTTTTATTTAGTCTTAGTTAGTTGCATGAGTTTGCTTGAGGACAAGCAAAGGTTCGGTTTGGGGAAGTTTGACGCGTGCTATTTACACAGTGTTTTAGGACCCTTTTAGCACGCATTTCTGTACTTTATTTATAGTCATTTTCTACGGCTATTGCGTACTTTGGTGTTTCTTGTGTCATTTGCAGGAATGTACCCAAATGAGCGGTATTTGAGCCTAAAACCGTCCCACAAGCTTGCATTTGAGAGATGAGTAGATTTGGAGTGGAAATGTCGCTGCATTGGAGTGCGTGAAGTCGTACTTAAGGCGTTAAAATCAATCTAGTAGCTGCGTTGAAGAGTATGTTCGATCGAGTGTTCAAACAGGTCGATCGAAAGGAAGCTGCTACTGGAATGCTCGATCGAACAGTCTCCGTGTCTGTTCGATCGAAGGAGCTGCTAATGGAGATGCTCGATCGAACAGTCTCCGTGTCTGTTCGATCGAGAAGAATTAACGCAAGGAAGCTCGATCGAGAGCCCATTGTCACTCGCTCGAGAAGGCTTATGTCGAGACTTTATTTATGTTATGTTATATTTATTTTATCTTAGATAATAAGTTCTCTTATTATAAATAAGAGACTACCTAGACCTAATGGGGGGAGGAGTTACATTTCCTGTTACTCAGTATCACGTTACATTGTTTTGGGCGGCGTTCTTCGCTTCTCCGTCGGATCCCTTTGTAACTTCTTCTCTTCTCTTAGACTTTAATTCTATTTAGTTTTATTCTCAATTCCTTTCTTATTGCCCTTAATTTCTCTACTGTTATTTATTTCTCTATGCTAGTAGATCTTATTAATTCCCTTATTATGCCTCTTGATTTAGTTTATTCGTATATGATTGTTATTGCGATTATGAATATGCGTAGCTAATCCCTTTGATATGCTAGGATTAGGGAAACCGTGGTAGTAATATGTTAGGATCGACATGATTAGATTAGTTTTGCGATAAGAATTGTATTAAGCAATATAATTGTGATTGGGTCGAGTGAATGCATGCAGGAGACCGATTAATTAGTTACCCCCGACCTAGATCGAAAGATTGGAAGGGAAGGCTTGCTTAATTACAATAGGTGATACCTAACTAGGGCGAAACCTAAATTAGGGAGACCCTAGGGCGATTAGAGACCGAAAGGGTATAATCGTAGGTTTAAGGACCGAAAGGTGACGACCTCGCTCTTCTTATCAATAATTTGATCGACCCAGTTGACCCGATAGTGTAGTTGCCACGGTAGACCGATTCCTAGCATATTTCTCTCTTTCCTTGCTTTTCTCTTTTACTCTCTCAATCTCGTAGTTTAGCAAAAAATTACAAATCCCCCGTTTGGTGACCAAATAAGCGAACGTAAAATAGATATCTTGCCTCCCTGTGGATCGACCCTTATTACTACCCTTTTAGTAATTTGGTTTTATAAATTTTATCTTTGATACTAAAACGACGGTATCAGGAGGCTAAGGCTGCGGAGGAGGCAAAGGCTGCGAAGGCCGCTGAGGAGGCTGCGGAGAAGGCGGCCCATGCTGAAAAGGTGAAGGCGGCCAGGGAGGAAGCTGAGAGGGCAAAGGCAGGTGAAGCTGCCAAGTCGGCTTCTGGGTCGCCCACTGATGGTAATGCCGTTACTTCCGCCGGTGGCGAGCAGGAACAAGCATAGGGAGACGGGCGGTCGTCACCAGATTCACCCGGCCCTTCAGACAGTTTCAGCTGTTCGGGGGCCAACTATTGAGCATTTCCTCCCTGCCATCTTTTTTGGCGCTTTCAATTCTTATGTCTGTAACCTTTTGCTGTACCTTTCTTTTTTTTTTTGCTGAACTTTGGTAGGTAGTGTTTAGGCTATCCCTATGGGGACTACTGCCGTCGACTTCTTTCTTGTATTACTGTGAACATTTTTAATAAGAGTTTGTTCATTTTGCCTCCGGCTTGGCCGAGGTTTTTATCTCATTTTCATCTGAGTTGTCTTCTTACGTTTTTAACATATTGAGTGCTCTTTCGTTTTTACTTTCGGCCGGCCGAGCGGTTAGAATGTGCATCTCAATTGTACTTAAACGTTTTTAAACATGTTGGCATGTCGGTCGCTTCCTCCTTCACTCTCCGGTCCGAGGCGTCGATTGCGCTTCCCAACCGCCGTTGTAAACATGCTCTTGAACATGTTGGCATGTCGCCGCTTCCTCCTTCACTCCCGGTCTTAGCCGAGGCGTCGGAATTGCGCTTCCCAACCGCCGTTGTGAACATGTTAGCGTATCGGTCGTTGTGTCCCCGCCGCTCCGGCTTTGGCCGAGGCAATCGGGGTTACGGCTCGGCTCGCGTTCGTAACTATAGACTATATTGATCGCTTCCTCGTTCACTCTCGGTGCCTGGCGAGGCGTCGATTGCGTCTCAACCGTACTTATACGTTCTTAAGCATATTGGTCGCTTTCGCGAGTATCAACCGCTTCTTGTTGCGGATCGCGTTTCCCTCGTCACTCCCGGCTTTGGCCGAGGCAATCGAGTTTATGTTTTGACCGCTTTAAATCTAGACATATTGATCGCTTCCTCTCGCCACTCCCGGATTGGCGGGGCGGTCGATTTACATTTCTTAACGGTGCTCATACGCTCTTCTTCTTGGGTAGTATTTGCCCGCTTTGGCCGCGCGTCTACTTTGGTAGGACTATGGAGGGGGACTTTTCATTTTGATGGAAAACTTGGAACACTTTTCATTAGATATAATCATGCGTTGGGGTGCCCACAACGGTCTCGGACACCTCCGCCGCTATATGAAGTATTTTCTAAGGTTGTCGGTGTTCCAGTGGCTCATTAGAGGCACACCCTCCATGTCTGTCAGCCGGTATGTACCCGGCCTCATTTCTTCAACCACTTTGTAGGGTCCTTCCCAGTTGGCCGTCATTTTGCCATGGATGTTTCCTTTGTTGGTGGCGGCCGACTTTCTTAGGACTAGATCTCCTACTCTTAAGTCCCTTTTGTGGACCCTTCGGTTGTAGGCTCTTCTCATTCTGTTTTGGTAAACGACTAAGTTGAGCCGTGCCGTGTCTCGACTCTCTTCGACCAGGTCTAGGGAGGCTTTCAGGCCTTCCTCATTTTCGACTGGGTCAAAGGTTTGCGTTCTAAATGTAGGCACCGTTGCTTCAATTGGCAGGACGGCCTCAGACCCATAGACTAGGTGAAATGGATTGTACCCTGATGCTTCTTTTTCCGTGGTTCGAAGTGACCACAGGACGCCGGGTAGTTCATCAGCCCACCTCCCTTTTAGATCTTCAACCTTCTTTTTCAATCCGTTCAATATTGTTTTATTAGCCGCCTCTCCCGCCCGTTGCTCGAGGGTGGCGACGGAGGAGTATGCGAATTTGATACCGAGCTCTTCCAGCCAGTTCATCACCATGTCACACCAAAACTCTCGGCCGTGGTCAAATACCATGACTTGGGGTAACCCAAAACGAGTTATGATGTTCTCCCAGATTACCTTTCTTACGGCCACCGTGGTCTTGGCAGGTACCGCGACAGCTTCGACCCATTTGGTGAAGTAGTCAACGGCGACGATGAGGTACTTCCTTCCTCCGGAGGCCGTTGGAAATGGCCCTAATAAATCCATCCCCCACTGTGCAAATGGTAGGGGCTAAGTACTGGTTGCAAGTCTCGGGAGGGTGCGTATATCACCGGAGCATGCATCTGACAATTCTTGCACTTCTTGGTCTTGGCTCTGGAATCCTCAAGCATGGTAGGCCGGAAGTAGCCAGCTCGGAGAGCTTTGTGTGCTAGCGTTCTTGCCCCCATGTGATGTCCACAGATGCCTTCGTGAATTTCTGTCAGTATGAGCTCCGTGTCGGCTGGGCCGACATATTTTAAAAGTGGTCTTATTACGGACCTTCTATACAATTCTCCTTCAAATACCAAGTACCTTGCGGCGATCCTTTTTATCTTCTGAGAGAGACTGCGGTCCTCCGGTAACTCTTTTGTTAATTTGTATTTCATTATCGGAGTCATCCACGTCGTCTCAGCTTCGATGTCGCCCACCATGCCGACGGTCTCAGTGATACTTTTAGCATTCCTGATATCCACCAGCACGGTTCGGCTGACATTCTTGATGGTTGAACTAGCAAGTTTTGAGAGAGCGTCGTCTCGGTTGTTCTCAGACCTGGGGATGCATTGGATTTGGAAAGATTTCAATTTTGCAGTGTCAGCTTTTACCCTTTCCAGGTATCTTACCATCCCATCGTCTCGAGCCTCATACTCTCCTCTGATTTGGTTAGTCACCAATAGTGAGTCTGTCTTCAACACAATGTGTTCCGCCCCGGCAGCTCTAGCTAGCTCGACTCCAGTTATCACCGCCTCATATTCGGATTCGTTGTTTGAGGCCGAGAAGGTAAACTTCAAGGCATACTCAAACTCGTCCCGTTGGGCTGATGATAAGGATGCCGCTCTGAGCCGTTCGCCGTAGAGGACCCATCGATATATACTTCCCATACGCGGGGCTATGATTCTTCTTGGTATGTGCACTCGGCCAGAAGTCTGCAAGTGCTGCCCCTTTATCGAGGGCCTCGGCTGTATTGAATGCCGGCCGGATAGCTCTCGCCCATTTGATGAGCTGCGGATTGTTCAAATTTTTCCAATGCTTTCTCCAATGGTTGGTCGGTTAAGACCGTCACGGGATGCGCGTCGAAGTAAGGTTTCAGTTTCCTTGCGGCAACGACGACAGCAAAGGCTGCTTTTTCAATCAGTGGGTAATTTCTTTCGGCGGGCAGCCGTGTATGGCTGACAAAGTAGATTGGGTGTTGCTGCTTGTTCTCTTCCCTGACGATTACGGCACTGACCGTGGCCGAGGTAACTGCTAAGTATAGATATAGCGTTTCCCCCAGCGTCGGCCTGGACAGGGTCGGGAGAGTTTGAAGATGAGCTTTCAGTTGCCTGAAAGCTGTGCTCTGTTCCTCCCCCCAGCTGAAGTCTTTATTCCCCTTCAACACTTTGAAGAATGGGGTGCTCTTGTCGGACGACCGAGAGATGAAGCGGGCGAGAGCCGCCATCCTCCCGGTCAGCATCATAACTTCTTTTCGATTCCTCGGCTCCGGTAGGTCCAGTATTGCTTGGACTTTCTCTGGATTGGCATCAATTCCCCTGGCGCTGACAAGCATGCCGAGGAACTTACCTGTCCGGACACCGAAGTTGCATTTCATCGGGTTAAGTTTCATCTTATATTTCCTTAGTGAACAAAATGTTTCGCTCAAGTCGGCCAAGTGCTCGCTGTCAGACTTGCTTTTTACAATAGCATTGTCGACGTAAGCCTCGATATTTCGCCCTTTTTTATCTTGAAACACTTTGTCCACCAGCCTAGTGTAAGTTGCGCCAGCGTTTTTCAAACCGAACGGCATCATTTTATACATGTATGTGCCGTGTATGGTGATGAATGCGCACTTAGGCATGTCTTCTTCGGCCATGAATACCTGATGGTATCCCGAGAAGGCGTCTAGCAGGCTCAGCATAGTGTAGCCTGCCGTTGCGTCAATTAAACTATCTATTCGAGGCAAGGGATAGCAATCTTTAGGGCATGCTTTATTAAGATTTGTAAAATCAACACACATCCTCCACCCCCCTGATGACTTCTTCACCATTACAACATTTGCTAGCCACTCAGGGTAAGTACAAGGCATGATAAAGCCCGCCTCTAATAGTTTGTCTACCTCGGCCTTGATGGCCTCGTCTTTCACGGCCGAGGAGTTCCTCATCTTCTGCTTGACAGGGCGAGCGGTTGAGAGCACGTTCAGCTTGTGAACGATCACCTCTCGGCTCACGCCTGGCATCTCGGCGGCTGAGTACGCGAAGACGTCTTTGTTCTTTCTCAGCAGGTCTAGGAGATCGGCTCTGAATTTTGGCTCCAGGCCGACACCGACAGCTACGGTGCGCCCTGGGTCAATTTCTATTTCTTCGGTCTCGGCTCCCTCGACCATGCCTACGGTGTTCATCGGATCACCCTCCTGTTGTAAGGATGGGCTCTTCCCTTTCTCTGATTTCTTCGCCACTTTGAGGGATTGCATATTACACCCTCTGGCAGATATTTGGACATTGACAATTTTGTCTCTCTCGTCCTTTGAGACGAGCTTTTGTGCCTCCCCCCGGTCCGAGACATACATCAATGTCAGGGCCCGGATGGACATTACGGCATCGGCCTCGCTCAAAGTAACCCGGCCTATCAGAACATTGTAGGCGGATGAACCATCAATGACCACGAACTCAGATAAAACATTCTTGGCCGCATCCGCCTGGCCGAACATCACCGGCAACCTGATTGACCCCAGGGGTACCAGGCCAGCCCCAGAGAAGCTGTATAGTGGGTTGGTGCAGGGGCTCAGGTCCTCAATCTTCAGACCGAGATTGAGGAAGCATTCCCTGAACATGATGTTCGTGTAGGCGCCTGTATCAATTAGGCACCTCTTAACCAAGTGGTTGGCTATGTCCAGTGGACTACCGGCGTGGTCGTCGTGCGGGGGCTACGACTCCTTCGTAGTCTTTCATTCCGATGGTTATATCGGGGACGGTGGAAGCGGGGATCGCTGTGGTGGGCACAAAGTTGATGGCTTGGTAAAGCTCATTTAGGTGCCGTTTGTGCCCATTAGCTGACCCTCCGTTCTCGTTTCCTCCGATAACCACCGGATCACTCCCATCCTCCGGAATACGATTTCCTATTCGCCCGTCGGAGCTTGTTTCGGGGCCCCGCTACGTACTTGCCGAGGGCCCCCTTTCGGATCGCTCCTCGATGGCGTTCTTGAGATGCCGAGTTGTCGGTCTTATGGCCGGGCTGGCCGTGGTAATCGCAAAATTGGCTTGCGTCGCCTTCCCCCCTCGTCTTGGGGGTCTTGCCCACTTCGCCCTTCATTCTTGCTCGGGCAAAGACCTCGGTGGAGTTTTGACCGGGGGTGAGACCGTTGTACCGCTTAAGGTGTATGGTCCCGAACTCCCCCGTCGCCCGCCGAGTTCGCTTCCTATTAAATCTCTCGGCCGTGACCGATTCATGTCACGGCGACCTTCATCGACATTCTCCCGGCGGCTCCTCCTTTCTGGGTGCCCGGCTTCACTGTGGCCTACCCAGGTCTTGTGGTAATCCTCCACCTTTACGGCTCGGTCGGCCATCTTTCTCGGCGGAGTCCGGGTTGAGGTCATCGCACTTGATCGGCTCATTTTTGAGCTCGCCTTTCGGGAGGCTTTTCATCGGTCGAAGGCCGCCGGTTCGGTGTTCGGCTCACGGATCTGGCTGAGCTTTTGCGTCGAACCTCTTCACATAGCTTCGTAGAGACTCGTCCTCCCCTGTCGAATAGTGAGGAGATCCGATGTCTCCACGGCCCTTCTCTTGTTGCGGGCGTCTTGGGCTATGAAGTTATCCCTTAGGTCGGCGTAGCGTATATCCGAACCATTAGGCGGCCCCTTGTACCAACTCGGGCCATCCCATGCGGGTTGTTGGGAAGACTCGATACCATACCTCATCGGGCTGCTCCCATACCGACATGTAAGACTCGAAAGCCTCGGCGTGGTCGGTTGGGTCACCGTCCCCTTTGTATGATAGGGACGGCGGCTTGATTTGGTCGGCACGGAGACTTCGAGGACATAGGCACCGAGGGGCCATCGACCACGTGTCGAATGACACGCGGCGATCGGCTCCTCGCAACCTTAGTCCGGCTTCTCTTCCCGTGGCGGGAAGGGCTTCTTGTTGTCCGACTTTGGAGAGTCGGACTTCTTTCTTCATTTCTTCGGGGTGGCCTCGTTGTTGCCGCGGCGAGCTGTCCTCCCGCGAGTGGGGAAGGACTTTGGTCCGCCATCGCGACGGGCTCCGCCGGCGTCCTAGTATGCATGGCTCCTTGTATCGCCTCGGACAAGTTGTTCGGGGTCACTTTATGGGCCCCGGTCACCCGTGGGTGTCTTTGCCACCGTCGTTGCGGCGGGGGTGATCGGCGTACTACCCATCGTGTCCAGAATAGCTTTCGTTTGGCTTTTGCATCGACCACATGTCCCATGACGGTGACTTGGCCTAGTGGCGGCGGTGTTTCTGGTAGTATCGGCATCTCGTACGCCGGTTGAATTACTTGGCCGGTGGGGGACTGCCCGATCTCAGAATTAGGGACTGTGTCATCCTGGTAGAATGCAGTTTCGTCGCTCACAATTATTTCTTGTTGTTTTGACATCTTCTTAGCTTGCTGGGTGGGTTTTGTTTTGTGTTTTTTTTTTGTAAGGGATTTGACTAGCTTTTAGTATCTTTTCCCACAGACGGCGCCAATTGTTCCGGGTGTAATTCCGGAGCAGGATTTGTTACCACGTAAGCTTGTAGAATGATGAATTTGTTTGACTCTTCCTTTCGACCTCTCCTAAAACAATGAACAAACTGAGGGCTCGGCTTGGTACCGAGCGAACTCACTCCGACGCTCAAGTCAGTAAACTTAAAAAGATTAAGTTGTGTGTTACTTGGCAAAGTATATTGTAGAGAGATAAGGGAGTTTATACCAGATTTATAGTGAGTATTAAGGTGAATTGTGGATTATTGGATCGTTTTCTCAATGAGGGTTGAAGAGTATTTATAGACTTTCACCTTTTGTCACGTAGTGGCCAAGTGGCCAAGTGGCAGAGCAGGTGGAAAGACTGATCTACCCTCGGCCGAGGGACCCATGGCAGGCCGGCTGACCTGGTTGACTCCATGCCGAGGGGACTTGGATGTGAGTACGCGGATATGTCTCCCGGCTGGCTAGTTGCCTAGCCGAGACCCAGTAATGACAGGCCGGCAGTTCGCGCTTAGGGTCAGTCGATACCTTGACTTCCTGTCTTTTGGCTTTGACCTTGCTCAATATGTTGACTCGGTCAGCGGGTGCAGAATATGCCCCATCAAAATGTAAAAGTTTTTATATAAAAATTAGAAACATCACTTGAATATAATATAGGAAATAAATATTATAATAATTAAAAGATTCTCCACTTTATTTTTTACATCAAAAATATTATTTATGATACTTTCCTAAATTAATTTTTAGGATCACCCACCTTATGATAATTTTCTGATGTGGGACAATTCAACTTTTTATATGTAGTATATTTACCACACCTACATTATTTTTCAATGTGGGACAAATAACACACGAAAAAGTACACCATGTTTTTTGCACCTATTTCGATATCCAACCCGATTTAATAATGAGAAAATACTATACTATTTATTTATATTCGTACGTTTTTTTTCCATTTATTATCATAATTAAAATATGTACAAATGATATGATTTAAATTACATTTTTTTCCTAACACGACTTTTAAGATGTAATTGACGAAGCAATAAAATGTATTAACAAATGCAAAATATTTTCCTTTTCTTGTGCGATTTTGATTAATGGTTAAAAATTATGATGTGTTTTAGTTACTCAAATGTAATGAGGCGTAATAATTACCTATATTTGAAAGTTAAAAAGATTTAATTCTATTATTTATCAAAGTAAAAAGCTCATTATTGATTTGTTCGTGAATTCAAGATCTTTTTATGCAACACTTGATTGTATTATAATTCATAAATTTTTTATTTTAATGTAGAGATTATCATTATATCTGACACATTAATAACCAATTCACGTATATTTAGCACCCATTTTATTTTTTTAATTATGATTTTGTCTTAAATAAAGTTATTATATTATCGATTGTCTTAAAATAAACATTATAATATCACTAATATAGTAATATATAATCTCTTTTATAAGTATCTACGTGAATAATATTTGTATGCTATTGTTGTAATAAAGGTTTGTCGTTAATACAAACTCCTATAAGAACTCCCTAAGATAATATTTAAGCGATTCAAAAGATTTTGGGTTGATACCCCTAAGTTTCAAATATGACTCCTCTTTATAATCATGTGATACCTCACCTCGTGATAATCTTCTAATGTGAGACAATTCAACTATTTATATGTAGTATATTTACCACACCTACATTATTTTTCAATGTGAGACAAACAATATACTTAAAAATACACTGTCTTTTTCGCACCTAATTCGACATCTAACCCAGTTTAATAATAATAAGCAAATACTATACTATTTATTAATATTCGTATAGTACATTTTTTTTAACTTCTTATCATAATTAAAATATGTGCAAATAATATGATATTATATTCTAATGCTAGCATTTATTTACCACGAATCTAATTATATAATTTTTCAGAAAAAAAATATGTTACTTTTTTGCTAAATGAGATGTATAAGTTTTTATATAAAATTATAAACATACCTTGGACATAAAATAAAAAATATATATATATATATCATACCGTGGAGATAATGATATAAACTCTTAAGAGATCTTCAAGACAATGTTTAAGAGACCCGAAAGGTTTTGGGTTGGTATTTAGGTTCTATGAATGCATTCTATTTATAATCATATGATCACCACTGATGGGGCATATTCTGCACCCTCTGACTAAGTCAACACATTGAGCAAGGTCAAAGATATCCACAGCAAAGTCAACGACTTAGACAAATTTAACCGACGCACACGTCGGCTGTCTCATCATGTGCCTCGGGCCGGGCAACCAACCAGTAGGGCACATATCCGCGAACTCATACCCAAGACCCCTCGGCGGCGAGTCAACAGGATCCGCCGGCCTGCCATAGGTCCCTCGGCCGAGGGTAGCTCAGTCTTTCCACCTGCTAGCCACTTGGCCACTTGGCCACTGCGTGACAAAAGGGGAAAGTCTATAAATACTCCTCAGCCCTCATTGAGGAGAGGATCCAGAATTTAACCTAAGAATCACTATTCATCTGGTAATATCCTCCTTATCTCTCTACAATACATACTTCGCCAAGTAACCACAACTTACCTCTCTAAGTTACTGACTTGAGCGTCGGAGTGAGTTCGCTCGGTCCAAAGCCGAGCCCTCAGTTTGTTCACTGTTTCAGGAGACCGAAAGGAGAAGCCAATCAAAGACGTCATTCTACAAGCACGGGTGGTAACAAATAACTGCTCTGGAATTACACCCGGAACAATTGGCGCCGTCTGTGGGGATGAGATACTAGAAGCTAGTCACATTCATTCCCAAACAAAAAAAAACCCACCCCAGAAGCTAAGAAGATGTCGAGACAACCAGAGAAGGTGTTGGTGGAAAACGAATTCTACCAAGACGACACATTCCACAACTCAGAGCAACGGACAGGCGGAGGCAGCCAATAAAACAATCCTAAACGGTTTGAAGAAGACAGTTGAAGACCTAAAGGGAAGATGGGCCGATGAACTACGCGGCGTCCTATGGTCCCTGCGAACCACGGAGAAAGAAGCAACGGGGTACAGTCCATTCCACCTAGTCTATGGGTCCGGCGCCCCCGCCAATTGAAGCAACGGTGCCAACATACGAACGCCACCTTTAACCCGGTTGAAAATGAGGAAGGTTTAAAAACCTCCCTAGACCTGGTCGAAGAAAGCCGAGATACAAAGACGCCTCAACTTGGCGAAGAAACTGCAGCCGAATGAAAAGAGCCTACAACCGAAGAGTCCACAAAAGAGACTTAAAAGTAGGAGACCTAGTCCTAAGAAAGTCACCGCCACCAACAAAGGGAACATTCATGGCAAATCGACGGCTAATCGGGAAGGTCCCTACAAAGTGGTTGAAGAAATTAGGCCGGTACATACCGGGTGACAGACATGGAGGGTGTGCCTTTGATGAGCCATTGGAACACCGACAATCTCAGGAAATACTTTGTATAGCGGCGGAGGTGCCCAAAGACAACTGTGGGCACCCCGACGCATGTTTATATCTAATGAAGAACCACCCAAGTTTTCCATCGTGTTCATTTTCCCAGTCACCATCAAGAAGTAGACACCACGGAAGTCACCCCAAGAGGTACATACGCCGTCGCGTCATAACCCCTAGTCGCCTCGGCCAACCAAGGCCTGGCGGCAGAGGACACAACGACGATACGCTAACGTGACGCCCGCGTCGTAACCCTAGTCGCCTCGGCCAACCAAGGCCTGGCGGGGACACAACGATCGATACGCTAACGTCTTGCCGTCGCGTCGTAACCCCTAGTCGCCTCGCCAACCGGCGGCCTGGCAGGGGACACAACGATCGACACGCTAACATACGCCGTCGCGCCAGAATTCCCTAGTCGCCTCGGTCCGCCGAAGGCTGGCGGGGGGACACAACGGTCGACACGCCAACGAACGCCGTCGCGCAGAACCTCTAGTCGCCTCGGCCCACCGAAGGCCTGGCAGAGGACACAACGGTCGATACGCTAACATGTTCACAACGGCGGTTGGGAAGCGCAAATCCGACGCCTCGGCCAGACCGAGAGTGAAAGAGGAAGCGACTATTCATCTGGTAATATCCTCCTTATCTCTCTACAATACATACTTCGCCAAGTAACCACAACTTACCTCTCTAAGTTACTGACTTGAGCGTCGGAGTGAGTTCGCTCGGTCCAAAGCCGAGCCCTCAGTTTGTTCACTGTTTCAGGAGACGAAAGGAGAAGCCAATCAAAGACGTCATTCTACAAGCACGGGTGGTAACAAATAACTGCTCTGGAATTACACCCGGAACAACCACCTTATGTTAAACTTTTGATGTGGGACAATTTTATTATTTATACGTAATATATTCACCACACCAACATATTTTTCAATGTGGGACAAATAACATACTTAGAAATGTACCATCTTTTTCGCACATAATTCGACATCTAACCCGGGTTAATAATAATGAGCAAACACTATACTCCCTCGATTCAAGACGAAATACAACATTCCTTTTTTTACACTATTCATGAACGAATATAATCTTTACGATTCCTTGCAATATGCAAGACAAAATATGGTCACGTGAGATCTTATTTGATTCACCTATAAAGTTCAATGAGAATATCAAATTTTTAAATCTTTTATATTGTAAACTTAAAGATATTTACGTTGTAATTTGTGTTTTGGCAAGTGTGTAAATGAAAATGTTGTATTTGATTTTGAATTGAGGTAGTACTATTTATTAATATTCGTACGTTTGTTTTTAATTTTTTTATCATAATTAAAAATATATGCAAATAATATGATACTCTGTACTATATTCTAATGCTAGCATTTCTTTTACCAAGAATCTATTATAATATAACGTTTGTTTTTAATTTTTTTATCATAATTAAAAATATATGCAAACAATATGATACTCTGTACTATATTCTAATGCTAGCATTTCTTTTACCAAGAATCTATTATAATATAATTTTCATAATTTTTTTTATAATACTTTTTTGGCAAATGAGATGTATAAGTTTTTATATAAAGATTATAAACATCACTTGAATATAATACATAATATATAAAATATATATATCATACTGTGAATATAATGATATAAACTCTTAAGAGCTCTCCAAAATAATTCTTAAGAGACTCAAAAGGTTTTTGGTTGGTATATAGGTTCCAATGATGACTCCTATTTATAATCATAGGATCACCCACCTTATGTTAATCTTTCGATATGTGACAATTTTATAATTTATACGTATTATAATCACCACACTAATATTGTTTTTCAATGTGGGACATATAACATACTAAGAAGTACACCATCTTTAATATGTGCAAATCATATGAAATCTATACTCTAATGAAAACATTTTTTACCACGAATCTGATTATAGTATCTTCATAATTTTTATAACGACATTTTTTTGCCAAATGAAATGTCAAAGTTTTTATATAAAAATTAGAAACTTCTCATGAATATAAAATAGAAAATATAGATATTATAATAATTAAAAGATTCTCCACTTTATTTTTTATGTGGAAAATATTATTTATGAAACTTTCTTAAATTAATTTTTGATGATGTGGACGCTCTAGAATCGCTCGAAAAAACTCTCTTTTATGTATATACTAGATTTAATACCCGTGCGATGCACGGGCCACTTGTTATAATCTTTTGTAACGATTTTAACTATACTTTGAATGCTATTTGATTATCTAAACTCTGAGATTGATTTCTCCGTGTGAAGTGCAATTTCGTAAGATCGTCTATAGTAATCTTAAGTACACTTTAATTGAAAAAAGCGAATCCTAAATAAACACATTACCTTGAACTCTTAAAAGTTAAATTTTATTTCTCCCTATGCTTATTTGCCCTTTACCTAAGATATCAATGGTCTCAGCCTCTTGAGTAAAACTTTACATGCAAATAACCTTAAATAAACACATTACCTTGAACACAAAAATTCCGGAGAGACGGTCTCTCAATAGCGTTATTGAGAAACCTCTCACATGATGGGGTGAGGGACCCACCGAATATCTTTTTTCCCTATTATGTCTCCCACTAAATTAGTGGGAGACGATCTCTCATGAAACCTACTATACCTTGAACTCTTGAAGTGCGTTAATTAATTTTGATTTTATAAAAAAAATACACAAATAATTAGCAATGACATAGCAACAGCGGAGCAGCAGCATAGCACTAACAGAAACCGTATAGTATAGCAATAGTATCATAGAGGTAGAAGATGTCTTTAACTTGTGCTTAGAGTATTAGGATCATTAGGATTTTAAATGTGGTAGTAATTCTAAAATCATCAAACTTTTAATTATCAATCTTATTATTTAAAAAATATGTGCAAAATAAGTTGTTGGAAAGTTGTAGGACATTATGACATGCACTTGTTATCACAAATTTATTGCGCCAATTTGATTGTGAGTAAAAGACAGTCGCTATTGACCATTAATTTTAAATTTTAACAATGACATTCCGTTTTATCACTAATTGAAGTCAGACACGGAACCTTAGTTGTATGTAGTGTATTATGAATCTGAGCATCACAAACGAACAATGGTTAAAATTAATAAAAATAGGTATTCACTGTTGCGAGAACGGGATAATGAAATAATATGTTTTTTAAATAACAGTTTCACACTTTAATATTGTAAAATCTTTGTCTTATGATGATATAAGCCCTCTTGTGATTATATACGGTTGGGTCGGTTTTCTCTTTATTAAATCTAGGCCATAAAGGCATAAAACTATGGTCTAAGAAACTAAAATATCATGTTATTATTATTATGATACCGGTTCTCAAGTTGTACCATTGTTTTCAATAATCAACCCGTATACCGTTTTTGTCTTACTCGACTATTTTCTAGATCTAATATTCCTATAAAACAATATTTTATCTACTATATTCTCAATCTCTCATCTTATTCCCAATACTTTTATCATAATATCATAGCATGTGATATTATGATCACATATAATATTCTATTCCATACTAATATGAATAGTTACCGAATTCGCTATAAATACGTCCTTACCAATTCGCGATTTGCTCTTATAGAATGTGTGTGATATGTATTTTCAGTAAGCAACATGATAAAATTCGCTTTTAACAATTCGCGATACGTAGGGCACCGAGTGAATTCGGAAACCATAGTAATATGTATACCGTTAGTCCAATCAAATTCATTAAGTTGTAGCTCATAATAATTCGGGAATGAACAAATGCATAAGATTAACTTTAAAAGCTACAATCTGAAACAAAGTAAACACGATTTATATGCATTACAAATTTACAACTAAGATAATTTATGAGTCCTTGTCAACTATGTTGGGTATGTATTCTATTTTTCAACGATAACTTCATTCTTGGTTGTGGTTGTGCTCCTTCTCATCACGACCCTTAAACCAATGCTCATATTAAATTGTTCATGATAAATTAAGAGTCTTTTATGCATGATACATAAAAGTAAATAAATTGTTCACAACAAAAGTTCGATGCTGAAAGTGCTCTCGCCAATATCATCTTTCTTTAGCAACTTATGTACTGTGTATCATAATATATTATGATATATTATTAGCAAATTGAAAAGGTGTTAATACTCATGAGTAAGAAAACCAACCTTAATGGTTTTATCGTTGTAGCATGCATGTAGGCTTCAACTCAAATCCTCCTGTAATCAAACATACAAACTTGTTTGAGATTAATAGCCAATAAAGAGTAATCATAACTTCGTATATTAGATTGCTAAATCAACTATGCATGTCACAAAATTAAATAAATAGAATAGACTCCAAATAAACAATATAAAACAAAAACATATATAGAAGATCTAAAATATGCATATAAGGAGAATAAAAAGTCAGCTAAAAATATGCATATGAGAATAAAATCTCATCTTGATTAATTACTTGCATTTACCTACTTTTATAGCAACTAAAAAATCAAATTTTATCTCATCATGATAAGAAGTTTTTGACTTAAATGGTGGGTCTCGAAGTACTTTCCATATTATAGTCAAACTGATGTAAGTGTTTCAGAATAATTGGACTCTCTGTATTCGCTCGAAAAAAGCTTCCTTTATTAATATAGATAGATATAGATTAACATCTTTATACTAATTAATATCCTAAGTGGGCATGTTATTTTAAGGAAAATCACCATATTATAGTGTTTTCTAAATTTATACTTCAACCAAAACTATATAATATTTACATTGAAGTCCTTGGCCGGGTCCATCAAGATTTAAAACTATATAATATAATTAATTTGTATCACTTTCTTTAATTACATGGAAGTTCCTTAGTTTATGGATTTAATATATAGTATTGATAGGATTGAAAGTGAATTTAAATTAGAGTAAATTAACAATTACTCCATTTTATAAATCACTATTCTAAAATAACTCCCTTATGAAAACTTTTTAATAATTTACTCTCATAAAATGTTCTCAATTTAAAAGTTGCGCCCAATTCGTCTTTCCGGTGACATATTCCGTCAGTTTTCAAATTTTCAGTTTTAAGGCCTAAATTTATGACCAAAATACCCCTAATTGCATTTTGTTTTCTCTCTCTTACTCTCTTCACTTTAATTCTTTATATCAACACAGACTAACCCAACAACACCGCACTTTAGCCTAGCTACCCGTACAACCGACACAATAATGAATGGTGGGGATTTAATATCCATTTTGTCCATAGTTATAAGGTATGTAGCAGGAACAAGGAAATTGAAAGGAGGAAGTAAATAATCAGAAAAATCACACCTGATGGGAAGAGGAAGAAAGCAATACCGGTAAAAAATCGCAATTAATCGATGTCGGCGTGCAAAAGTTCAGGAGCGGAAGTAAAAGGCACAATCTTGATTTTTGGTTCGATTTATCAAACTGTTTTGAGGAATGTGAACGGAGTAAGATTAATGCTGATATGCCTGATTGATTTAGTGTTTTATAAACGAATAGTTTGCAGGAAGAAAACCCTTTTAAGTTTGGATATATTTGACTGAGTTACATTGGGGCTGTCTCCGTCCGACATTTGTAATTCGGGATCATATTGGCATTTTGTATAGACTTGGGAGTTGGGAGTTGGGACTTGGATGGCATATCAAGAATTTGGACCGGAGATGCGGGGTTGCTTTGAAAGTACATATTGAAGACATGGTGTTGAAGGTGCGAGAAGTCCAGAACATGTTTTACAAATGGGGGAAGAAGATATGTATTTACACAGGAATAAAACGGTCATAAAAAAAGATTTTTTACCGGATTGTCAATTTGGGTGCAATTTTTGACCTGAGAACATTTTATGGGAATAAATTATTAAAAAGTTTTCATAAGCGAGTTATTTTAGAAAAGTGGTTTATAAAATGGAGTAATTAAATTACTCTTTAGTGACTTCAAACAAAAATTAGGGTCTTCGTAGTTCGGACCGAAGAACCATACCTTCTCAGTTCTCGCTCAACACTTATCAACGTAGAAAACTGGGTTTTGCCGGTCACTCACAAATCACAAATTCCCAAATTTGGTAATATTTTGAATAAGAAATTAATTAGGGTTTTTGGCGGACTGTAATTGATTGTTTGATTATGGAACTCACTGTAATTTCCAATCCCTAATTCTTCTTTCTCTTCTTCTTCAATCGATTTAACATTTGTAATTTCACTCTTTCTACTCTGATTTTATACTTACTTTTGATTATTTTATTTTTCAGGAAGAAGACAATCAAAATTCGTTAGAATTTAATCCAGATGATCCTTCTCACCAATTCGACCTTGTAGTTCTCTCTTTTACATTCATCTTGTTATCTTAGTTTACGCATATTCTATTGCTCAAAGTAATTTATGGTGGATTGTATTAGAAATTGCTATGGTTTAGGGTAATCATGATTGTTATTACTCACTCCGTCTCGTTTTATAAGTCGTTTTAGTATATTGCACATGAATTAAATAAGAAGGTGTTGAAACTGTTGTGGACTTGTGGTTTCTGTTAACTTTTTCCCACCAAATTTTGTTTTTTCCTAAAACAGCTTCTAATATGACACAGGGGGAGTATAACTTAAATTTTGTAGGGGTACTTAATGGTGTATCGTTTTACAATTAAACTTGTGTCAGGCGGCCTTACACAAGAATTTTGGTTTGGGTTATGGAGGGTTTTGACTTGGTGGTTGTATTACATATCATGATAGTTACTACTTCTTCAGTTTCTGCAAGGGTATGTAATGGCATGTTGTTTCACGGGAAAGCTTGTGTCACACCACCTTGGAGAAGATATTGTGTTAGGCTTATAGGGGGTTTTGACCTTGTTGTTGTGGTTGTTTCAGGGGAAGCTGTTGTGGGAAAGAGGCGTAGAATGGAGAGAGAAAGCAGCCGAGCACTTCTTGAAGGCAGCAAAATTGAATCCGCAAAGTGGGGAAGCTTTTAAATACTTAGGTCATTACTACGGCAATGTAGATATCCAGAGAGCTGTCAAGTGTTATCAACGGGCTGTTTCACTTAACCCCGATGATTCTGATGCTGGGGTATGGTCTGCCTTTTGAAAGTTTTCCGTTTAATGTAGACGATTTATATTACATGTTGTAGTAGTCTTCTTGTTGATTGGTATCATTATCAGGAAGCATTGTGTAATTTGTTGGACAAAGACGGGAAGGAGAGTTTGGAGGTTGCTTTGTGTAAAGAGGCCTCATCTAAGTCCCCTCGTGCATTCTGGGCGTTTTCCAGGATGGGTTGCCTATTGGTATGCTTCTTATTACTGTCTAGTGAACATGTTGCATGCAATGTTACTCCGACTTTTCACATTATCTAACGTAGTTTGACCAAAAAAAGTCAAACTAGGAAGATAATAATGGGATGGAGGGAGTAGTTTTCCCCCCATAAAATACCCACTTGGACATGCACAGTGCACTTGTGACCTGTGTCATATCTAGCTGACTTTGAGTAACATAAGTTGCGTACTCATATAGTCATATCTTATTCTGGAACACGATCAACTTATAAATTGGTTTGCGATCCCTTGCATGTAGGTCCATCAAAAGAAGTGGTCTGAGGCTGTCCAGAGTCTACAGCATGCTATTCGAGGCTATCCATCTAGTGCGGATCTCTGGGAGGTCTGCGCCATCTTTTCTTTGTGCAGCTTTGTACTTTTTCCACACCTTATTCTCCCGAGAATTACTGAATTTTTGTTGTTTGTTTCACATTGAATAATTATTCTTCAGGCTTTAGGCCTTTCTTATCAACGACTTGGCATGTATACTGCTGCCATCAAGGTACTGACCTCTTTTTTGAAATTTGGCTTAATTTTGTTGCTTTTGTCAAATGAACAGTTCCCCGATTATTTTGTTTCTGCTTTGTCCCTCTTCATGTATCAATGCTTTGACAATCTTTTCGAGTTAGGTATTTTTGCTATGATTGGATTTCAAAATTTGGAGTCATGAGGAGCCCTGAGTCTTCTGACCCTTGAAAATGTATCTGTATCCAACAGCCACACACGAGTCTGAGAAACATAAACGACGATAACCTAAAATCTGAGTCTCTGAGATTCGTCTGATAAACATCGTAGGGAAGCTACCATCTGTCCAGACTTTGTTGTGATTTTGCTAAACCTTCAAGTGTTTATCATTAATTTGTCACCTTAGATCTTCTAGTCAAGTGTTTCTTGTCGTTGTATCTGCAGTCATATGCACGAGCAATGGAGTTGGAAAGTTCAAGAACCTTTGCAATGGTTGAGAGTGGAAATATTTACCTAATGCTTGGTTGGTATAGAAAGGTGTGTTTGTATATGTATACATGTACAGTTGCTCTCTTAATTTAAAGACGTGTGAATCCATTCTATTAAAGAAAGAGTCACCTGTGTTGCAGAATCGTAGTTCTTCGACTGCATTTGCTGCTTATAATTTATTAATTAAAATTCCAAAGCAATTTAGCATAGAAAACTTTATCAACATTCTGGCCTGCACTTGAAACAACACAGACCGAAGTAGCTTGACATGAAATACCACTTTAAGAGGAACTGTCTACCTCTAAGAAAAGTTAGAGGGAAGGAGTACTTGTTTGCGCTCTTGTAGGAGAGATTTATCTGCTGGAGTTGATCTGTCAAGTTTTACTTTAATATCCGAAATCAAGTTTTTATTTGGACATAGATTACTAGGCAGGTCAAAATTGAATGCAGGGAAATTAGATTGAAACTTTGGTATCCAGAAATATTTTTTCATTCGGGAACTAGGGAGGTGACTGATGGGATTCTCTTTTGAGCTAGATGCTTAATCTTGTCAATGCAGATTCAGACTTTAAAGGAACAGCCGATGTTCAATTGGTTATCTTCTGGTCTTTCTTTTCATGCTATAATCCAAAGAGATCATGCTCTAAGTATTTTCTTTCATCTTATTGTTAGCTATTAGGTTGGTAATTATTATCTGTAACAAGGGATTGGGGAAAGATTTTTGCTGGGATTTTGGTTCCATCGGAAATGAATGTAATAGAGACTCTTTTTTATACGTACAAGGAACCCCTTATTTCTTTTGAGTGGATGATAAAAAATTATGGAAGAGGTTATTTATTCTTCTACTTGTGAGAGTGACCTTTGAGTATCACAACAAAGATTATTGCGAATCACTACCATTTCATCATATGGTCAATCTTGGTTCTCTGTTTTCCCTCTTGTAAATATCATCTCCTCTCACTCATCTCTATTCTTAAACTGTCCTCAGGGAATAGATCAGTTTCGAGAGGCTCTTGAGATACGCCCCCAATGTACATCTGGTCAATATGGACTTGCTTTTGGGCTCCTTGCTTTGTCGAAAGAATGCATCAAGCAGGGTGCATTTTCATGGGCCTCGTCTATGTTGGAGGTTCTTCTCTTCCTTTCTCAAACTTCTTGATGTATTCTGTTTCTTCTGTCATTGAAATCCTTTGCGTTGCAGGAAGCGTCTAAAGTTGCAGAAGCAAGCACCCATTTGGCTAGCAATATGTCATGTTTGTGGAAGCTGCACGCTGATATTAAGGTATTTCATATCTGTGTTTTATACTGTATATAATTGTAGTAAGTGCTTTGATGTTATTGCTAATGTTCAGATTTCGGTTTAGATCGTATTTACTGTCTATGACATGCCAAACTTAGTTAATTTATTTCTGAATAGAGATATTGTAGGCAGCATGTTCTACTGAGGGAAACGGAGGTCACATATGATCACACGGAAGGTGTGGGATAGTATGATGAAGTTAATTATTGTTCTTTCTATCACTTTAGAAGTATGCCCGGCTACACTAGAGGCCTAATTCATATTTTAGCTTAATCTCATGTCGAAAATTTAGGGCATGTTGGTGATGGACTGGGGGAGAAAATAGGTTATATGCGCAGCAGAGGTGGGTTCACGTGAAGTGCTATATATGGGAACACCTAACAAACATGTGTTTTTGGTATTGAGTGTTATTTAATGTTAATTGATGCGTTAAAGTCCACTTTTGACGTTCTTATCTCTGTCTTATGGAAGAGTCTCTATAGCTTCCATGCCCCTGCGAAATAATTGAAACCTGAGGGGAAGATTGTTAGTTTTGACTTCACTCTTAATAACTTGACTTAGAGGGTCTATTAGTCTGACGATATTTACTTGAGAATTATGATCCCTTGTCTATTTCGTTGGGATCTGAATATGACTTCTTGTGACTAAAGTTAGAAGAATTATGATCCCTTGTCTATTTCCAATGGAGCCAAAGACTCATTAGTCATTACTCTTTGGTTATGGATTATAATAGAATAAATCAAAATGGCTCACTAAAGTGGCTGCGCTTCTTTCTTTTGTGAAGTGGCGGTCCTTCGATGCAGTTCTCGACGCAATTTTCATCTTGGGTCATTCGGAAACAGCCTCTTTGTGTTGCTAACACAAGGGTAAGGCTGCGTACATCCGACCCCCCCTTACCCTGCAATTTGCGGGAGCCATTGAGGCACTGGGGTAATGTTGTTGTTGATAAAGCGGAAGCAATTTTAAGATTTATACTATCTAGATTTGAGAAATGGAAGATATGTATAATATAGAATTGGTCATCAAGAGTTTTAAGTTCAAGTAGGTGACTTTTTTCTAAGATTCTGTGTGGATTATTGTGGAGTTTGCAAGGGATACGTATTGAAAGGAATTGCAGGATATTTAACCTCAGTAAAATTGGCACACCGAAAAACTTCTGTTTTGGCTCGTAGAAACTCTTGTGGGTCTTTACTAAATGTTTGATAAACACAATGGTGAATATTAAAGAGGGTACATCATACATGGATCTTTTATTCAATTTAACAATAGAGTATTAGCATGCATTTAAGAAGGAATATTACTGGTTTGTTGACAGTGCGCTAGATAGTTTATGTATGATCTTTAAAATGGGACGAAATAAAGTGTAGACCAGTATTTTTATCGAGAGGTGGATGGAATATGTTTGTTAGGTACGCTTCATTCTTGAGGGCCTACTGCAAAGTGCCTGGCGTGTAATGTTAACTGAAACTTTCTTATTTCCTTTGTCAGCTTACATATGCCAAATCATTTCCATGGACAGGAGAGGATCAGAAGGATGAGGTAGCCTTTTCAAACTCACTCCTCTCTTGGAAAGAAACTCGCTATTCTGCAGCGATGTCTGGCAAACGTTCCTATCAGCGTGCTCTCCACTTAGCTCCATGGCAAGCAAATATTTATATGGATATTGCTGTGGCCATAAATCTTATTAGTTCTTTAAAAGGGAGTCAACAAGATGATCTGGACGCCTGGTAAGTTTTTCTCTCTCTGTCTCTCTTGACTAGACTTGTTAGATTTCGAATTGTTAATTTGTGGTTGCATCACCAGGAATCCGGCTGAGAAGATGCTGTTGGGAAGCTTATTACTTGAGAGTGACAATTATGAATTTTGGATGGCATTGGGATGCGTGTCTGGTCATAAAGCGTTGAGACAGCATTCCTTCATCCGGGGATTGAGATTGGATGTATCTCTTGCTTCTGCTTGGGCATATCTTGGAAAGGTAGTTCCTAGTCTTTCGGTTTCATATTTAATGTCTTTATTTAATGATCCATTCAATTCTAGTGGCGGCTGGCGAGGCATGACTGGGAAACGAAATCGGCATTTTTACAACTAAAATGAAACCAAACAAAAGCATAAGGGTCCTTTATATTCTGACCTCTAAGCATAGAGGTCAATCGGTCGTACTGTCATAGTACTGAGATTGCGAACAATGGCCTAGTATTTGGTTATGTTCATAAAGAAGAAAACCGAATATATTCATTTGATATGAATGGGGGCTTCTTGTAATAATATATCAGGCTCCTGAGGACTAGTGCCATAACTTTAGGTCTTCTTTTTGGATCTTAATTTTTTTAAAATTGAAATATTCCTATAAATTAAATGAAGTAAATCAATACAATTTATGTTTAAGGTGTAGTTCACATCCAGGAAGCCTTGCGGGCTTTGCAGCCCTTGCCTGACATTGTACCCCTTGTAATTAAGATTGGAATCGAAGATTCATCACTCTTTCTAGAGTATAACTGGGTCTCTAAGCTAGCCATCTAATTTCTTATCTGTGGAGGATCTATGGTTTAGAGGCTCTCTCCTATTCCTTCTCATCAGATTTAGAAACTATGATTTAACATTGAATTCACCCGTGATGTAACTTGCATCATTGACCGCAGAATCACTCATATAACCATCAGCTGAACTAATGACATCATATGATCTACACTCCAAAAACTCTCATCCTTCGCTCGCCCTGAACCTATGACAGCCTGTTTCTTTGATACTATACACAAGCAAATCCATTCACAATCTAACTTTCAAGCAGTCACCTTTTTAACAATGAAGAATAAGCGATGGCGACGGAGGTGTCGTTCTCAAACAGGATTAAGATTGTCATCGAGCTGAGCTGAATAGTTGAGTGTTCGGGTTTGGATCATGTACTGATGATCAAGGGCTTGGTCTACTCCATTGTCACCTGTGCTTGGCTTGTTAGTTGATCGAGCCAACCTAGAACAGAGCTCGTGATCAAACAAAGGAGTTGGGCAAGAATACGATACAAACTAGATAGGTTTGAAGTACATGGGTGAGCTTTTACCGCATTCGTCTTTAGCCCTTGGCGAAGTGCTTGTGTTCAGTTCACTCACCTCCTTAGCCCAGATGTTGCCGAAGGTTACAAAATCAGCTGTATCGGTCTCCTTGCCCCGTTTACATTGACGCCCTTGAAACAGAGCAGTCTACATGTTTCAATACCATTGGGATTAAATTTTACGCCACTGGTCAAAATTGATTGTTTTGCGGAGACAAATCTTGTCTTAATCCAAACGTGGAACTCACTATGCCTCACTCCTGTTGCTGACCATTCAGAAAAAGTGGAATTTTAGTCCCTTTTATTGGTATCCCTGGTGAACCTTCTCAGAATGTGAGATGTTACATATTGTTTCATGGCAAAAAAAAAAACACCCGTTGAGAGATGGGAAAGAGGGGTAAAGAAGTATTTTTGATCAGGACATTACAAAGCCTTCAACAATTCCCATGTTACCTTGTCTTGATATGATTATCTGTTCACAAGCATCTTTAGTTACCTTATTGAAGGTAAGTTGCCATTAACAATATAGTTGGAAATAAAATATCTAGGACACAAAACAGAAACACGCGTCTCTAAAGTGTTACAGCTGCAGGAAACCTATGCTTCTGAGATGCATTATGTCAATATGGTTATGAGGAACAGCAGACGAGTTAAAATATGCATACTCACTTGCTTTGTTTGTTTTGTCTCTAGTATGGCTTAAAACGCTTATAGAGCAGCCTATCTTTTGTTGATACTCATAGTGCAACAAAGTCTAAATTTCTCCTGTTTTATCATCTAATTTTATATTGTATGAAGTTCAGACCCAGTAAATTGAAAAAAAAAGTTATACTTGAAGAATTTGCGTGTTGGGTACTTGTTTTTGTAGACAAACTGAGCTCAGCAGAATGTTTAATCTGAGCTCTATCTTTGACTATGGACACTTGTTTCTATTCCGGATTCCCATTCTTGGAGCTGTGATGGTTTATCAGATCTAATGTATTTTGTAACTTTGCATGACAGCTATACAAAGAAGAGGGTGAAAGCCAATTGGGCAGACAAGCATTTGACAGGGCACGTAGTATAGATCCTTCCCTTGCGTTGCCGTGGGCTGGCATGTCAGCTGAAATAGTTACTAGGTAAGAAGTTGAGTTATGATTGCTTATTTCTGAAGTCTTGTGGCATTTCCAACTGATACATTCTCATGGTATGCACATGATGTTGAAGTGAGTCTTCGTCAGATGAGGCTTATGATAGTTGCTTGCGCGCTGTTCAAATATTGCCTGTAAGTCTGTTGTTTTTCTCTCTGTCATCTATATCTACTGCACATTCTTTAGGATTTTATCTCCGGTCATAGTCTTGTCATAGCTGTCTATGGATATCATGTGCTGTGTATGTCGGTTTGATGTGAGGTCTTAGACAGACTATCCCAAGTCAGTGGCTTCAGATTTTGCTCAAACCCCAACAATGTAGGCAACATTGTATACATCTCACATCTCAACTTCAGACTTTTGAATTGTATATATGAGGTAAAAGCTCGCGTATTATTAAGTGTCATTATGAGTCTAACTCACTCTAAATGACAGACTGACGAAAGTAGATAGTCTAAGTTTATTAACAAATACTACTCTCCTTAGTGAATTGTTTACATATTTCTTTTTAGGGTGTGTCGAAAATTGTTTTACATAATTCTAGTTAGTTTTTGGCTTTTAATGTAGGACTTTGGTTTAGAAATGATAATTATACCCTTACAGAAATGCTACTCCTTACTCTATCACCAGCCCGTCACTCCCTTGAACTCATCCGAAGCCCAACCATCTCCGCCATTAACCACTTCCGCAACCCCCAGTCCCCCACAATAAGCATTAACCACCTTTGCAGCCCCATGATCGGCTCTAATCACACCATGACTACCTTCAAACACCAAATGACAACCCAGCTAATCTTAGATATATGTAGGTGTGATACTGTCTGTGATGGCTGCTTTATTTTGTTGCTTAATATTATACTTCCTCCGTCTCAATGAAATGTTTACATATTCTTTATACACAAAGACCAAGGTAGAAAGAGAGGGGAATTGCTTTTAATATAATAAAAATACGTAATTTATTTTCGCAGTACACATTTTACTCATCTCAGTACATTTTACATCAAACTTTCCATTTATCTACCCTTGACTAAAAAATATCAACCTAATTCTCTCTACATTCTCTCTATTGTTACATCCTTGACAATCTTCAACCTTTGTCAAATTATTCAGTAATCCGTTACTAATAATCAACTTGACACATCGACTCTTTGTTATAGGTTTTTATTTTTTTTAATTAGGATTTATGTTCAAATTAATTATTGGTAATTGGTGGGATGATGGGGATATTGGTGTAGTCGGATGTCGCCAGCGATAAGGACTATCGGCGGTCACCGAATTCCGTTCAACAGGCATCTATGTAGTACACTTAAAAAAAAATCAAAATAGCAAAGAAATGATGTAGTACACTGGGCGGCAAGCATATATAGGGCATTAGTGCAAATGTACTATGCAGTGTAGCGTTAATGCATAAATTAAACAAATTACAAAATTCCGTTCGATTGGGCATAAATAGTTCATATGTATGTTGTATGTCGTATGTAGTTAAGTAGTAATGTACTCCGTAGTATAGAGTGCTACACCGCCTGCGATCTAGTAAGGCTTGAAATTATAGGGGAATGAAGGTTTGAAGTAGTGGATTTGTAAAATTAGAGGAGGATGAAGGTTTGAAATTAGAGAGAATACAATAGAGAGAAGTTAGAGAGGGAAAATGAAGGAATAAATGAAAGGGGTATAATTGTCAACATTGTACTGAGTTGAGTAAAATGTGTACTGCGAAAATCAGGACCCTAAAAATAAAGTAGAGAGTAGAACATACCAAAAAAGGAAAGTGTAAATTATTGACTGAAACACCCCAAAAAGGAAAGTGTAAATTATTGACTGAAACACCCCAAAAAGGAAAATGTAAACTATTGACCGGGACAGAGGAAGTATCTTTGTGACAACAATATGTCTTTCTATGGGTTTTTTTTTGTTGTTGATATGCAAAATTCACATAATGATATGATATAATTCATTTGTTCATGTTTTTGTGCTCGGCAGCTTGCTGAATTTCAAATTGGTCTTGCCAAGCTTGCACGAATTTCTGGTCACCTATTATCTTCAGAGGTACAGTGAAATTGTTCTGGAGTGCTAAGTCATGCTTCAGTTTATCAAAGAGCTATACTACTGGGAGCTTGACTTATTGATTTTAACATCTAATCTGTCTTATTATTATTTAGGTTTTTGGAGCTATCAGGCAAGCTGTGCAGTGTGCACCGTCTTATCCCGAGTCTCATAATATATGTGGTCTGGTTTATGAAGGGCGGCATGATTATGAGGGCGCTGTTACTTCTTATCAACTAGCACGTTGTGCATGGAAGATTTCTGCATTTCCTTTACCTCAGTCTTATTTTGCTGATATATCTGTGAATCTGGCTAGAGCTCTATGCAAGGTGTGTGTCGATGTATAGGCTTCATTCCACACATTATCATAATGTAGTTCTCACTTTTTAGTACAGTATTTACTTAGGTAAATTGATAATTTAGGGAGTGTTTGGTTGGGGGTCTATAAGAGAGGGAAAGGGAAACAAACTTATTGATTTCCTTTATTGGTGTTTGTTTGACACAAACAAAGGGAATGAAATTCCTTTCCTTACCCCCCCCCCCCCCCCCCACCCCAAGGTATGAGATTTCAATTTTCATTACCCTTGTTACCTTTCAACCACCTTATTCACCTACCACCACACTTGCGACTACCACCACACCAGCCACCACCAAAGCACCACTAGGATGCCTTCACCACCACCACGCCGCCATCGCCACCACCACAACCACCCCACCTAAACCACCACCCACACACCAACACAAACCACAACCCACCAATCTTCTCCCCAAGTGCCCCCAGACCGCCGACAACCCACTGTCTACCCCACTACCCCATACCGCCAGAGCACCACAAGATCCTAGTGTTTTTGGGGGTGGGGAAGGGGATTTCGAGGGTAGGGGAGGGTTTTTTTAGGGTGAAGAGTGACGGTTGTGGTGTTGGGGTGGGGTGGGGCGACGACGATGACAACTGAGCGACAATGTGAGGCGGGGCGATGCGGTGGGGTCTCAGAAGTGGGGTGGGGAGACGGTGGCTGCAACCATTTTTTAGGAGATAAATTGTTGTTTGTGGTGGTGTGTGTTAGTGGTAGGAATGAGAGTGGGTGGAGCATTATTTCCCTTTCTTGACGTAACCAAACAACTAGTTAAGATTTAGGTAATCCTTTACCTTTCCCCCTCTTACCCTTCCTGATTTCCTTTCCCTTTCTCTTTCTCTAACCAAACGCCCCCTTATACCTTTGTATAACATCGTTTTTTAAAACTTATACCTAAGATAACTTTTTTCAAAACTTATACCAAAATCCTATTTTCCTTCAAACTTAATACCAAATCTAAAAAAAGGACATGAATTGACGGTTTTGCCCTTACTAATTAAACACAACCACCCTTTCTCCACCGCTTTAAACCCCTTAATCCACACATCCATCATCCATCACCAAGAACTATCTCTGCCCCCACCGGCACCACCCCCGATGCTAGCGCCACGGGTCCATAGCTGTCCTACTGCTGATGTCCCATCCTAACCCCACCCCCCAACTTGTCGAACATTACAACCCCCCAAACCCTAACCCCTATTTAACACACATACTTCTTCATATCTTCTCAAGATAAATCAATCCACCACCGTCGCTACTATCACCTCTCTATTGCCGCTGCCACTACCACCACTCCACGACAAAAACACCTCGTGGGCTACACCCCTCTCGCACCGCCTTACACGTCATTGTCAGAACACGTAGTTGTTGTGCTAGAGGAGGATACTAAATCCGTGGGATGTGGGAGCATAAGGCTTTCAGGTCGTGGGAGTTCAACGGGGTAGGGGTGGAAGTGGAAGGGGTCGCCAACATTATTTAACGTGGGGCGGCGCCGACACCGGTGGTGGTGGTGGTGATGGTTCTGGGGAGAAAAGGTGGGGGTGAGGTGTATGTGATGGATTTGGGGTTTAATGAGTTAATGTGGTGGAGAAAGGGTGGATGGTTAATTAGTAAGGGCAAAACGGTCAATTTGGCCATTATTTTGAAATATGGAAAAAAAAAATAAGATTTGTGGTATAAGTTTCGGAAAAAAGTTTATCTTAGGTATAAATTTTGAAAAGTGATGTTATACAAGGTATAAGCTATCAATTTACCCATTTATTTATTATTATTTGTAAAAAGAGCAATATAGCTTCAGGAAGGTCAAAACTGGAACTTCACAGACTCTGTTTTCGTGGTTCTAACTATTTCAGTTGCTCTCTTGTCTGGTGATAGTAAATCAACACTGACCGTCATTTTCTATAATCTAGTAATATTAAAAAATATGACGAACATAATCTTATAAAAATATTATTGAAGCGAACAAGATTCTCATCACACAACTTACTATATATATTGATAAATTATCATTATACTCCCTCCATAATTTATTAGATGACGTTTTAGGCTAATACACACAAATTAAGGGCTTGCCATTATTCTACCCTTTTTATTATTTCTTTATTTTCATGTACATGAGAAACAATGCATTGCTTACATGGTCTTTCCTTTCATTCATTCTATTGGCCAAAATGAGAGAGTTTTATGTAACCAAAACATTGGGAATTGGAGAATTGTATAATGAAAGGCTACAAGGCCTACAACGTCATGTATAAAGCAATAAACCAAAAAAGCTACAACGTCATATAATAAATTATGGAGGGAGTATGTAATTATGATAATAGAGTCTATATTAAGTTGTTATTCATATGTTTGTATGGAGTTTTGATCTTTTAATGAGAAGCTTACAATTTTCCCAAAAAAAAGATACTAGATTTTATTTTAACTTGTTATTCATATGTTTTGCTTTTGATAACTTGATGTTGCTGCATTATTCATAACTAGGCTAGATTGCTAGGAGTGTCTGCTGCACACGTGTCAAGTCTCACAGTGTCGGTCACAGATTTTATGAAAATGCGTTATTATTTTGGTCTAAAATGGAGTGTCGATGTGTTATCTCGGAACGTCAGTTTCAGACACGTGATACACAGACGAAGTGACAAGAGAAACATGGAACTGTATTTGTTTGAGGACTTCTCTTGTGTGGTTGTTTCTTAGATTCTTATGGCCACTTGCTTTTATGGGGTTCATCCCTGGGGGCATCCCTTGGCCCTAGTTGATTTGCATTCTAGTACTTATGATGACCAATTATGAGATGACTGGAACAAAGCTTATCTTGCTTTGGAAAGTAGGATTGCATGAGTCGTTTCACGCCTCAACACTCCCAATTGGCGTCACTGAAAAATTGAAAAGATTGCCTTGTGAACATGGATATTGTTTTTAGGCTGCACTTTATGGGGGGCTGGGTGTTTCATTGGAGTTGCCACTCTTTGTTGCAGCAGTTTGTTTTGAGTAAATGTGGTCTTGTGAATGGTTTGAATTATTTGTGAGATCTTCCAGCTCTCATTCTTCCTCTTAGAATTTATCATTTAGTTCTCACAACGTTTCTCATTAAGGGTAGGACAAGTGAATAGAGTGACATTCATGGAAGATGTTGGTCTGGTGGTGTATGTTTACTACTCCCGTTGTTCAACAATAGACGTCTGAGTTTGTTTTGCACATAAATTATAGTAGATCATAAGAATGTGAATGAAAATGAAAGTCAATGAAACTGTGAAAGAAGTGTCGTTAGAATATACAATGGCTATAAATAAAACTAAACAAAAAATGGAAGTTTTAAAGTAGGAGGTTTATTAATGGACAACTCAAAATGAAAAAGCGGGACGTTTCTTGATGGACAAGGGAAATAGTTTGTTTTTTGTACTATATACTCTTTGTAATGTGTTCAAAATTTTCCAGAAATGTGCATTCACCTTCTTTGTGTGTTGCAGGCTGGGAATGTGCTGGCTGCTGTGCGAGAATTGGAACATTTGAAGGAAAGAGGTCTGTTTTCTCCAAAGTGCTACTTAGCGTTTTTGTGGGTAGCTAACTTGTTTCTCTTCCTATGTTTGGAAGTATGTCGATCGATGAACTAATATCTTTGTTTTCCATTTGTCGACGAATTCTTCTTAAGCTTAACTGCGTTATTTTTTTGAATTTGGATTATTGAAAGTGAGGAAATTGTACGCTGATGATTTTTAAATGTTATAGGTTTACTTAACGTTGAAGGCCTACAAGTATATGCTGTAGCATTATGGAACCTTGGCAAGAACGATCTGGCCTTGTCTGCCGCGAGAGATCTCGCTAAATGTGTTCCTACCATCAATATGTCTTCAGCAGCTGCAGCCATTTGTCTAATTTGTGCTCTTTTGTACTCCATTTCTGGGGCAGGATCAGCTACTAATAGTATTTTAAAAATGCCTAGAGAGCTGCTCCAGAGTGCAAAAGTTAGCTTTGTTGTATCTGCAGTAGATGTCGTCGATCAGACTAATCAACTACAGGCTGCTGTCTCGAGTAGTCGTGGTTCCCTTTCATCACAAGAAGAGATAATTGAAATGCATCTTTTGGTTGCACTTGGTAAACTAGTATGTTTTTCTATATAAGTTGCTTTTGCCTTTTGTGATATCAATTTGCTGAGATGTTTTTGGTCAGCTAGCTTGTAGCGGGATTAATATCTGAAATTGCTGCATCAATGTAGATCAGAAATGGATCAGGGCGTAACCTCAGTATACAAAGAGGGATTGACCACCTCAGAAAGGCGTTGCATATGTACCCCAATGCTAGTTCTTTAAGGTATGCTTATTTTGTTTAGATGATGCACCCTAAATTCATCACCAAAGAGCTTACCAAGTATTTAGCCTTTTTTTTTCTGTCCATGGTATTATTATTATTGCTACTGGTATTCTTTTTTCCAAATTCTTGTTTTTTCAAAAAGAAGAAAAAGATTTCTACGTTTTTATGAGTTCCTTAGCTTTATTTGGATATTGACTATTTTTATTGTGTATTCCTTTTTTTCCTTTGCCGGTTTCAAATGATGATTCATGTTAACTAACACCAAATCAGTTTGGGGTTGGGAGACTATTATTATTGTTATCCATTTTAGGTTCTTCGTGCTCTTTGTTTCCCTGTTACCAGTTTATCTAAATAACAGCCTCTTGCAGAAACATGCTGGGATATCTTTTGTTATCTCGTGAACAATGGGATAACAACCATGTTATAAGGCGGTGTTGTTCTGTGGGTCGTTTTGAGTCTCTTGACTCTATGAAGCAGGACTTCAGATCTGCACGCGAAGTTATTGGCGCTGAAGCGGTTGCTTGTGATGCGACTACCTGCTGCAAAACAGAATACTCTCTTTCCACTTGTAAATACCAGAGCCCCCAGAATCCATCTCTAGTAGGAATAATGCAGAGGTATACTGCTCCTTTATGATAAGTCGTAGTTTATGCAGGGTTGGTGTTTGCTACGTCTTCTTCATCATTATTTTAAAGCTATGTTACTCTCTCTCGGCTGCAAGTGTTGGGTGCTAGATCTTTTTGGCTAGAATAACAACTATCATGCCAATAATCTCCGACAAAATCTCAACATGGTCGTAAGTTTATTTATTGCTTAGGCTTGTTGAACCTAGCCATGTGATTTATGCTGAAATTTTGGCAGAGTAAGCTAATATACATCTCTTGTTCATCATGAGATTGTTCCCTAGTTGATACTCCATCATTATCTTTTGAAGACCTTTAATTTGTAGCTAGTTTTGATCCGATCTAGCTCTTCGAAGGTCTTCGTATTATTTTCAAGCACTTTCAGAAACAAGGGACTCATGCTTCCATCTCTTCTTTAGATTGTCTGTTGCCAACTCCCTTGCTTCTTCCAATAAAGGGCCTTCCTCTCGGAAAAGTAATACTCCTCCAACAAAGTTGAATCGACATTTGGTCTGTCCATTGTCTTTTTGACACTCGTAAATATACAGGAAAATTCTCTTTTTGAAGTTGACCCTTTGTATTTCTTACCTCAGAAGCATATGACAATTTCGAAGTTAATTAATTACTTGTTGTAAATAGTATATTTGTTCTCGACTTTTGATCTGCTACACAATGTAATCTTCACGTCTTCGTAGTTATCTGATCGTCATTTATTTATTTTGTAGATGGTTTCGGCAGGAGCCGTGGAACCCTAATGCTAGATACTTCCTAGTACTCGCCCTTTTTTCAAAATCACGACGAACAAAATTTCCGCGACACCTTATCAATGTGGTCAAGCGGATGATTTCTACTGCTCTGATCAATCAGTTATGTTTAGAGAACATATTCAACAGATATATGAAGTTCCAGCTGCTTCTATGTTCCTCAGAACTCACTCTTCGTGATGGAGATATTCCAGGGTGTATTTCTTATGCAAAGGAAGCATCAACTCTTTCACTTCCCGATGGCTATACCTTTTTCGCCCATTTGCAATTGTGTCGGGCTCATATTGCCGAAAATAATCATACAGGTCTCAGTGAAGAGTTTATGGAGTGTTTGAAGCTTAAAACCCATCATCCTATTGGTTGGATAACTCTTAAAACTATTGAATCGCGAAATAGGCCCCAAAATAGCGTGTCTTATTTAGATTCAGGTTTCAGAGATGGTGTCATAGAGTCCAAGGGATCATGGAACTCATGGTGGGCTGTCTACAATTTCTTGTGTGGATTAATTTCTCAAGAGGCTCAGAACTTCAAGCCTGCAGAGGAATTCCTGGCTGAAGCTTGTTCATTAGTGACGTCTGAGAGCTGTTTCTTTTTGTGCCACGGTATAGTTCATTGATTTCACTAGTATGCAATAATATTAATTTCAATGTCGTAATCTCCATTTATTACGTTAATCTTGCTGTGTCCACCCACTGTCTAGTTGTATTTGATTTTGTTCCGAGTTACACTGTTACCTTTTTTGTTTCATAAATAGTGTATTGTGATTCCAGGTATCATCTGCTTGGAGCTTGCAAAAACACAACATGAACCTCAGTATATAAATCTCGGTATAAGGAGTTATAAAAAAGCGCTAGAGGTTTCATCGACCGGATTGCCATTCATTAATTATTTGATTGCTCAAGCAGAGGCAAGCCTTGGATCAAAGGCGAAGTGGGAAAGAAGTCTTTGCTATGAATGGTCCTCTTGGCCACCAGGTATCAGTTTTTTAATCATGCCCTTTTTCAATCTGTTATGCTGCGTCTTTCTCAGTGTCCTGTTTTGAGGTCTGAAGGTCTGTGGGCTGTATTCTGTTGGGAATTGTGGGATGTACCTTATGAATTAGGTATCCTTAATCTGGGATTTATTAGTGTATTATTGTCAAGTAGGGCTTTAGTCATGTGGACTTATTATCGAGGAGAAATGGGGGGAGAATCCGGGGAGGTGGGGAGGCTGATGTGAGGTGGGGTAGTATCATTCATTTTTTGTTGATTGTAAGTTATAAGTCTGTAAATGTCATTTTTACAGAGATGAGGCCGGCAGAACTCTATTTCCAAATGCATTTGCTTGGGCAACATGGGTCTGAACCCAGTTCTGGCAGGGACGCTTATGGCGACCCGCGGGATTGGATTCTTCGAGCTATTCACCTGAATCCTTCTTGCTCAAGGTATTGGAAAATCCTGTTGAAATATGTAGACTAATTTTCTTGCTAATTGGAACCTTTTCAGAATACCTTACTGTCCTTTTTGTATCATCAATGCAAATTTGCTTCAATTGTCTCGAGTATAGGATTTTGTAAAATGTATTGCTCCAAACTTTATGATGCGATGTACTTTTATTGCTGGTTTATCAATGTAAAGATGCACTAATTTAGTGATCAATCAGAACACTATGTAAGAGTATCAATACATTTCTTTTAATTTGAAATGAAGTGTTGAAGTTTCTTATCGTGTCACACACTTTAAATGTCGGACAGGTGGAGGTGTCCGAGTGATATAGGTTTGCACTCGTATTTAATATGCAAGTTGGGCCCAGGGTTGCTATCCTTTCTTAACTTGAGACCTCTCAGGATTGTTATCCTTTACTTTTACGGCTAAAGTATTTTCTTCGAATATGAGAAGGTTGACAACTTTTGCCTGCAGTTCTATGGACGGATGTGATCAGAGTTGTTTTAGGAATTTCACATGTTCAAATTCGTTTATGCCAACTTTTTCCCAAAGGCAGACATTTGATCAGTAACATTTCACTGTAGAAGGCAACAATGTTGCATCGCATTTAATCCCGTCTTGCACGCCATATTTCAAGTAAAGTTTTTTACAACTAAACAGGATGCAAACTTCAAGCTAAGAAATTTTCATCAAATACCATAAACAGAGAGTAGTACTATATATAATGGAGTTCATAGTATAAACGGCACCCGCCAATGATCCCAACTATTTTTCAAATATGAACAATTTTAACCTTCATGCATCTTACATCACACTGCAATCAACCCGAGTGTAGATCAGAACTTCCCACACCAAGGAACTAAGCTAAGGACAAGCCTAATGCCACATCAACAACCCCAACAAGGCCAACCCAAAAACAAAGAAACCGAGAGAAAAAGAACGGACGCCCCGACTCGAGAGGAATGATACAGCAAATCAGAAAGCCAGAGCAATAGCTATTGACAACGAGTACCATCAAGTCAGCTATCTGAGTTATGGTTAGACCACTCTACCTGTAACACGAAAGCTCAAGCCAATGTCATTCAAGGGTTAGGGAATTTGAAGGCTCGGCCCCACCAGGAGAGTCATATGTCAATTACAAATAATTAATGCCATGAGAGATCTCCTCTACATTCACGTAAGCTCCGACCTCGCCTGTACTCAATCTCAGCATCCGAGCAGGATTGACCTTTTTGAAACTTGCGGTTTTTTCTTGATTTCCCTATGCCAGAAAATATGTCTTCGTCATCTGTAAGGTTCCTTGGGGTACTTTGGGTAGAGATATTTCCATGACGCTCATCTGTTGAATCAGTGAAAGAATGTTAACAAACACGGCAACACCAATACAAATAAGATAACAGATGGATCAATCATCAGTTTCTGCACTTGCAGGTCACGTATAAAAAACAAGTACGAACGACAAAGCAACTAACTAACGATGTTATCGTTGAGTCTAAAATCGCGCAGAAGAAGAACCATTTGTTTGGATACCAGAAAATGGAGGAAAAGGGATGGGAGGGAAGGAAAAGGGGAAGAGGAATGAAAGAAGATAATTTTTCCCTTCAAATCTTGCCTTTGTTGGAAAAGAAATAATTTGCCTTGGAGGAAAAACGGAGTGATCCATTTCCCCTCCCCTCCAAATCCTCCACCTTTATTTTGTTCTCCAAATAAAGGAAATTGTCTCCCTCCAAATCCCTCCCCTCCCTTTCCCTCCAAATTCCCCTATCCAAACAAAAGGTACATAAGGGTATTTTCCTTTCCAAATCCAAACAAAAAACTTACAAAAGAGTCAAGGAACACTTACCCAAGGGAAGGGAAGTGAGGAAGTTTTGACGAGGAACAAGTCTAAAATTTTTAAAAATCAACTGAAGGGATACTCACATTTAAGTTAGCCACTTTCAAAATCCGTGCAAAAAGCTGGATCCAAGCAATTACCGATTTACCAATCATCATTGCTAGAAGCCTTTTGCAAAGACGTGGTATCGAAATGGACAATGATGGAGAGCGAACCAAGTTGCATGTTAGAAAGATTTCAATTCAGCAAGGAAAAAAAATAAAATAATGGATCTCTCCTCTCCATTCCCTTTGCCAACATTTCCTTCCAACCTAACTTACTGACAAAACAATGGAAATTACCTTCTCCCCGTCCCTTAAATCCTTTCATACAAACAAACCATTGAGGTTTCCTTTTTACTCATACAAAAACACTCTGACTAGAAATATAAAAAAAAAATAGGCCACAGAGTAACACAAAATACCAAGCAAAGGAAACCAATTGAGGAGCCATTAGCCATATACCACAAAATAAATCAAATCACTATTTCAAGTATCTCGACAGATATACAACTCCCTATTCAACTAAAGAGAAAGTTATCCTACTATTTCTTTTCCCAATCTATCCAGCGTGTCAAGAACAATATGCACAAAAATGGATGCCTTAAACTACAAATCGAGAAGTTCAAACAATAATTACGTAATGTTAATCACCACTATCTGTTTATAGCAATAAAAGTAACTATTTGCTATTAGACGTCAAGTTTCCAGTATTTACTTATATAGTTATATATCAGTAATTACAAGACTGAATCATTTTTAAGAATTTAGGTTCTTATCTTCCTGATCATCATAATAGCGATTATAAAAAAAAGAAATGAGGGGAGGGGAGGAAAGCATGTTTGCAACTTTGAACGTTACGAAGTAAAGGTTCTTATGCTGTGTTACGAAGTTTATAATAAAAGCATCATAACAAGGATTATAATAAAATCATTATTTGCCAAAGACAGTGTTACGAAGTAAAGCTGTCACTTTGAAGTTTGAAAGGGTCACGTTCGATAATAGTGAACCGCATAGCACTTATAAGTCGTTTATCGGTCTGTGTTGTATACTCCTATTAAATACGTGATCACGTCGGTTTCTTCTTTTTTAGAGAGAAAAAAAAACAGATAGATTGCAGCTTCAATCCCAGTGCTCAACCTGGATAAACCCGATGTTTGTACGGCCATTAAAAGACAATTTGCAACACACAAATACAGGAAATGTAATATGGAATACAACTATTAATAGTAAGCCAGAGTGATTAACCTTCAGACGGAATGGATGAGCTAGTTCTCTGTAAATTGATGCGACTGAGATTAGATCCTGATTTTGCATAATTTTCAGCAGGTGAGCTGCTTCCCGACTTTCTTGACCTTGATCCTCCATGCCCCCATCCCAGTAATGCAGTTTCTTCACTTTGTGGCTCAGTTGAAGTGCAGGGATTAATTGAAAATGAATCGTCCATAACATCAGAAATGTCCACATATTGAGCAGTAACAATCATTTCGTCTGCACTGAACCCAAAGGAAGCTCTATAGGCTTCAACTTCCTCAACATCATGCTTGTTATTCTTGCTCTGCTTGCTTTGATTAACAGTTCCACCGTTTGGATGAACATCTGAATCCTTGGAAACACTAAGTCGTCCGACAGAGTGTGGCTGGTCCAAATAAAACTGTGCAAATGTTGCAGGGCAAAAAAAGTTGGAATCGTGTGATTTTGACCCGTTTGTAGTTTTTGGAGAATGAGAAGAGTCCCACGGAGAAGCACAGGCTCGCGGGGTCTGTGAAACGGGTGATATGAGACAGCTGGCAGGACTTCCAGGCGAATACGGATATGTCGCTTGAAGATCACCTGAACCCATATAACTGATCTTCCCACCACGTTTAAGGTCTGCTGAAGACGAAAGGAATTGCGCAAATGGGACATCGGGAGAAGAGGGTGTGGTCAAGTGAGCCAATTCGGGTGGAGGGGTCAAAGGAGCAGTCGATGGTTCTGTTGTGTATGTCGAAAAGACAGGTGGGGTAACAAGTTGGGTCTCATGAGCATAGGGACCAGTTGCATACATAGTAGAGGAAGGTCCACCAGGAGAGTTGGCAGACAATGAAAGATGACAATTAGGTGATGGAGCTGTAGAAGGAAGAGCAGAATTGCTGAAGGATGCAGGAGAAGACGGTGGGGCTAGAAGGTGTGGGGGCAGTGAAGTTGCTTGATTTGCGACACCCTGTGCTCCATTAGGCAGATTTGAAGCTGTGTTACCATCTGGTGCACGAGATGCCGGCACAATCCGTTTGCTAGTCTTCTGCACTCTAAAGCAAGGAAGTCCACCCCAACATCCACTCCATTTCTTCTGTTGACCATTAAATTAGGAATCACAATTCAGAATCTAGTTCACACTTTTACAACAATACTACATCGATACTACAGTAAAGTCACCATGAGAAGCAATCTCATGCTATTTTAGTGTGAAACCAACCCATTTAACCAAACAAAATCCACTCATTTACCCACTAACTCAAGGAAACTAAAGTACTCCGATACGCGTTGGTCTCAGTACAAACTTATCATGAGGCCCCTCACGAATTTCCTCGATTTTTCTTTCTCGTTCTACTCCTACTCCAAGCCGGAATGAATGGGTAGTTCAGTCATTTTTCTATTAAAAAAAGGGGACCAAATATAGTCTTGGAAGATATTAAATTAAAGCATCCAAGGGAGTGACAAACTGACAATTAAATATACTCCAATAAACTTCCCACAAATTGTTCCTAAAAACATCCCAAAAATATTGGAAAGTGACCTAGATCTTTGATTGCTAAAGTCAGATTAAGAGTTTAACTACAATTATTAAAAATCATTCCTTTATCACCAAGATTTATCCTAATTTCACCACACGTCTTAAGCTTAAGACAGATACACCCGTCTTAAATACTCCTGAATTTGTGAAAAAATAATCATACTCGTTTTGATTTTTTGTGGACTGATGTGATTTCTGCCCCCTTTTTATGTCCTAATTACATCATCATCCTAATTTTGGCAAACAGTCACATCATTATCTACTTAAAATTAATTAAAGTACTTCCCACTCCAAACCCATCAATCTCAGATCATATGATAAAACAATTTAGATGTTGACAAATGACAACCCTCATCTACTTACATTTTGCAAAACATATAAAGAGGTACGGAAAAAACTGGTCTCTCGATAACTTAGTGAGAAACTGTCTATCATAACCTTTGTGAATTAACAAATACCCAGTAATTAAAACACACAAAAATAGATAATCAAACTGCAAAACTATAAATCTAGTGAAAAAATTCAGAAAAATTAACAGATGGGTGTTAACAAAAATGTAAAAAAGTGACAGATCTAAGTATAATAAAAACAAAGAATAGAGATTTATACCCTTTCAGACTGTGGAAATCTATTCTGCTCTGAACCCATTTATATTATACTCTGATCTATGGAAATAATAATTTTATAGAAGAAGAAGAAATTTGCTTTTTTGCAGCAAGCAGCTCACAGAATTCAGAGAGTTGCAGCTTTTTTACTTGTTTTTGCAATGCAAGTGATTTAAGAGAGAGAAGGTGTTGAGTGATTTGGAGTGTGGAGTGAACAAAGAGAGAGTAGTAGTGTACTAACTTGTAACTGTCCTATTTAACTATGGCACCTTAATTAAGTCTCAACAGTCTAATTGTAGTGGTAATTAAAGTCCCTATTTGAGTGTCAATGTAAGAAAATATTTTGAGAGACCGTTTCTCATTAAATTAAATAACTAAAAAGAAAAAGATAAAAATTAAATAAAAATGGTAACTACCTATTAGGAGAGAGGTTTTTCTCTAACATTAATGAGCGACGGTCTCTCTTAAGAATTTGTGATACTCAATAGTAAATTAGACAAATTTCACTGTATTTAAATAAGACAGATATGGTACAAATGTTTCAGTCTAATGCTACGCAAATTCTTGTTTCAAGCAGTCACTTTTTGTTTAAAGCTCATACGGGCATATGTTACCATTTTATGGTTGGTTAAATTTAACCATAATGGTACCGTCAGTGTTACAGATGGTAACTTGTTTTTCAATAGTGGTCATATTTGGCTGTAAAATGGTTACATAAATCTCGTCTTATTGATTCAGACCAAAATGACACGTCTGAAGCAAAACTAACTGCTAATGTTATGTTTTGTATATCGAGTAACTCATTTATTGTCTTATTGATATGAGAGTATTAACTATTTTATGTATTGTATTATATAACAGTCTTATACGGTATAAAACAGACTACTTAATTTGTTGAATGTCTCTTTTATTGTGAAACAAATGTCACCGATACAATTTTCAATTTCGCTCTCATTATGGGAAACTGTCACGAGTTGTTTAACGCATATGGTAGAATTGTGTGTAGCCGATATACCTAGGCTGTTATTTGGGGGAGTTTTTGGGAAAATTAATATCATTATTGTTCTTATTTTAGCTTTGTTATCTGAGGGCGTAAGAGACATTAGCAAAAACACCAAATTAAATATTTACTATCCAAATTTAAGGTATCACGAAATACAAGATTTCGTTTATTCCTAATTCAGACATTATACTTTCATAATACTTGGTATCAACAAGTTATTTTCTTGTGTTATAGGTGTAAATTACATTATATCTGTCTCTCACAAAACGACTAAATTTTATTTTATATTAAGAAAAAGAAATTTATATGATTTTAGCATGAATACCTCAAGCAATTATATTATAAAAAAAAAAAGTAGCTCAAGGGATTGGGAAGCAAGTAGTGTAATGAGGGAGGAAAAAAGTTAATCAAAAGAAGGAAAAAAAAAAAGGGTGAAAAAGAAAAGTAAAAAGGAAAAGTATAAAGGAGAACGTGAGTGTATAAAATGAAAAGAAAATCGGACATATCTATCTCATGAGATGTACTTCCTCCGTGTTAGTCAATATTTTACACTTATTTTATTTTTATAAAATAAGTGTAAAGTTTAACTTGGACAGACGAAAAAAATGATGTAATGATAAAGGGCGTATAATACCCCGGGCGACCACGGGTGGTGGAATCGGGCTTCCAGTTTTGGCCACAAAGTTTATAAACTTTACTAATAAAATTCAATACAAACCTCGAAATATAGTATACTTATACATTCATATTTGGGGTCTCATTTTTTTTTGTGGTGCATCAGGCCTTCATTTACTTTAAGACGCCCCTAAATAATACTACTAGTATATGTGTATCATCTGTTTCTCTACTCGCACGTTAATAAATGTGACAATAGCTAATTTTGTTTATACACAAAATTTGCAGTACTCTGAATATCCCAGACACTTTTAATGTCATCTATGAATTTAATTTTGTTCACATGATATTCATGTGTTTGTTTTCACCCTCATACAAAAGGTATATTGTTCGTATTTTGAAATAGAGGTTGTTGATGTGAAGGAAAAGAGGGAGAGATTTGGTGGGAAAAACCTACAAACGGTTTCCTAAAGCTAAATTTTGACGGATCGAGAATAGAAGGTAATAAAGCTGCTTTAGGATATTCTATAAGAGATCACAATGGTAAAGTTGTTTTGTTGGGAGCAAAAAAGTGCGGATCCAATAATATCCTTGTTGCGGAAGCACTTGCTTTAAAAGAAGGTATTTTAGCAGCTAAATACTTAGGAATCTCGAAGTTAATTGTGGAGGGTGACAACTTATGTGTTATTAACTCGATTCGAGGTACTTGGCAAATTCCGTGGGAAATTTCTAGTATTATCAAGGATGCGAAATTAGACCTTCATTTTTTCGATGAAGTGATAATTAAACATTGCTTTCGTGAAGCCAACAAGGTTGCTGACTTCATGGCTTCGGTTGGACATTCATGTCCAACTCTTTCGAGTGGTTTGATAGCCTATGGCTTCAACTTACCTCCTCATTCGAAAGGATGAGATAGGTTGGTCCTACTCTAGAGGATCAACCTAATTTTCTTACCTAATCAAAAAAAAAAAAAAAAAAAAAAAAAAAAAAAAATTGAAATAGAGGTGATTAAATGTGAATTTGGCCGAAACTAGCATGATTTTTTGGCCCACGTACCTGCGGGTTTGCGAGGTCTGGGCGGGTTTGTAAGCGGGGCCATTGTAAATTTTGAGTTTGCTTTGTTAGCGGGTCAAATGGGGACATGCCTAATAGGTCGTCCCGTCCATAAACAACTCTAATTTGAAATAAATTATGGCTATATAACGTGTTTTTATTTCCTCTTCATTTTCCAGTTTAGCAGAATTCAAATTGGTCAAGTCTAGTCGGGTTATTAACATAAAAAATTCGGCTCAGGTCAACTCGGTTACAAGTCAATCTCGGATCCTTACTTTCGATTGTCAGTAGGGTCGAGTTATTTGGGTCCCCATGTCTAAGACAAATCCCCGATACAATAATCTTTAAATTGGGAGAAGAAATCTTATAATTAACAATTGGAAATTTTAATGTTCAAAAGTAGATTATACTCCCATTGTCCCGGTCATTTGTTTACTTTTGGTCTTGGCACAAAAACCAAGGAAAGATGAAAGAGTCATTTGTTGATATTATTATTGAGTGAAGAGTGGACAATAATTTAAGTGGATGATCAAATTACCCTTTAAAACTATTTATAATATAAAAAGGTAAACAAATGAATGAGACGCTCATAAATAAATTAGGTAAAAAAATAACCGAGACAAAGTAAGTAGTTTAACATGAAAGTAAACAAGATAAATTAGAAGGTAGGTAAATATGTGGAAATTAGCTCATTTTGTAGGTTATCTTTTAAAACAACATGATAAGCCCAGGCCCAGAGCAATGAAACTAGGGCAAACCGTGGTCTCAGGCAGGTTGTTGGATCTTGTAGGCTCAAAAATGTTGAATTCATGCGGGTTCATATGGGTGAAGCGAAAATAACTATATATTCAGATCGGATACTTTGTGGATCATAGTGGATTCCTGTTCGACCTTTGCTAGCTTAGGTGCTAAATTGGAGAAAAATGTTGGTGTGAACACAAGTAGAATCAAAATGAAGGTGAGCCGGAGTACTAAACACGATAAATGAAGTTTTTAACACTTATTTTTCCCATCTAAGCACACACATCCTTTTACACCACCAAGATTTCATTACTGAATTCACATCATATATTCTGCTAGACACGAGCTCGACTAATGCTTTTGAAGTTCTCATCGTGTGAGCATGGAGATTGACAGCAACAAACAACCTCAACAAATTTAGGATGCTTTCCATCCAATTCTTTGTATCCCTCACTCCATTTCATGGATGATTGAGATTAATTTCGATCACATTTCATTTCCCATTTCTTCTATTTTCTCAAAAACACAAATTACTAGTCCCTACAAACCTATATCACTATATTATTATTCCTATCTATCCTAAACAGACCTGATCCGACTCAAATTTCATCTGATAAATTAACTCTTAACTCGGAGTATCTATTAACAACTCGATAATAATACAATCCTAATTACCATTCCTACAGCCTATCTCGATCCAACCTGAACAATATACAGTACAAAATCAAACAAATTACAAATTTACCGTTATTAATTTACGAATAATTATCCCTTGTCTCTCTCTTACACCACGTCCAACTTTCCACATCCTGATTCAACCGAGTTCACCGAGTTAAATTACTTGTACACATTCACACGGAAACTAATTAGGGCACCAATTTCCTCTTTAATTTGATTTCAATCACTTTCTGCAATTCCGATTTTCAGAAATCAAACTAATAATTTTAGTGTTAAACGCATAATTTCCACGTTTTCACAGCTGATCAAATCATTCATGCGCGAATCCAAGGTGAGCTACACTATTACGCTACTCAAATTCTTTCTTTTTTGTTTTTCATCTTAATTATGCTTAATTCCTCATATTGATTAGGTTTAATTTGTATTTCGAAATTATTTGATCAATTTGTTGCTAGTGGAAATTGATTTCAATGTCTTGAATTTATTGCATTGTATTTTGTTGACGGTTTGGTTGGAATTTAGAGGGAGCTTTGATGGTTGTCGATAAGCGCATTCGTTTCGCGGTATTATAATGTAAGGATGATTTAAGAATGTCTGATATCGGGCCTGAGAGTGCAATAAGAAGCAGAAGCTAATAGAAAGTTAGCTCAATTTCGAGTAGGAGTAGTTGATAGACCTCGATTAAATGAGTCGATACTACTAGCGGGATATTATTGATAGGTTTTTTGGTGTCAAAGCAGCTACAAGGGTCGTGCAATACAAGAGGATGTGGGGTGTGGGGTGGAGGGATGGCGGGATTCATATTTGCGACCTACTGTCCATAGTACTTCTGTTTTAACCACTAGATTGAGACTTGTACGGTAGATGCTATTGATAGCAACAATGTAGTTGTTGTGAATGAAAATGTTGTAAACTTCGATGAAGAGGATACTTCTTATGAATTTGCTTCATATTTGTGACCTGTCGTCCATAGTACCTCTGTGTTAATTGCTAGATTGAGACATGTAAAGTAGATTGCTATTGATAGTGACAATTAGTATTGTGAATGAAAATGTTGTAAACTTCGATGAAGAGGATACTTCTTATGAATTTGTTTCAAGTCAAGGGAGGAGGATGTCTCCTTTCAAGTAAAAACTAAGAGTATAGAATATAGATAACATCGAGAAATTTAGATGCCTCACGTTGAAGTTCATAGTGGCTGAAAAATTCAGTTTTAGTTTTCATTTTCCAGGTTTTGTACTAGTAATTGATATGAGTAGTGAAGAGCAAAGTAGAACTAGGGAAGATGATAAAGGGGGAAGAAAAGAAGAAGCATCGATGTCGGGTGATGTTGAAGAGACAGACCCTGATTTGTTGAGGAATACGCCGTCGAATATTCGGAGATTGGAGGATGAGATAGAACAGTTTGAGGGAAGGCACAAGTATCTTGCTCATACTACAAGTCCTTCTGATGGTGGCGATGTTCGTTGGTACTTTTGCAAGGTCCCTTTATCGCTTAATCGTGAGTTTTCGTGTTGCTCCTCTTTTCACTTTTGTTCGTGTCAATTGCTTAAGCTGCATCATGAGAGATTATTTGGTTTGATTTCAGCAAAGTATAGCATGCTGTTGAATGACTAAGGATAGAAGTTTTTGGAAGGGATTTGTTTTTGTGCTGTTTTGATGACTATTGTTGATAATTTCTTATTGCATATGATCTTAGGATGATAGAGTCGCCTGGAATTGGGTATGATATCACATTGTGTTTTGTGATCAAAGACACAAAGTTAGTCATATGGCCTGACTTTTCTCATCGGTAATTGACCTATCCACAAAGTCACAGTATAATTAAATGATTCAGAAACATGATTCTTTTCCATTCAAAAAGTACTTTGCGCAGCCATTAGCTACTTTAAATACCGTCATACTTTGTTTATTTTTATTTAACTTTTTAAACTTCTATTGCATTTTGCATTGTTTTAGTATTAGAAAAATACATTAAAAATGTGAAAATATACTCTGTATTAAAATAAATTGAAGAATATTGGACCCCTTGGTTTGAAATTTTGGACCCATTGGATTCGGGTCGATTTGGGTCCACCCACCATGTATGGCACGAGTCTTTTTGCATGTTCTATTTTATATTTCTTTTGAAATATTGGGTATTTCTCTCTTTTAATGTAATTACATTAATGCATGTATTTTGATCCCAAGCCAAAAACTTTCTGATGCGTAATGCTTGTACAGAGTTGGCCGCCTCTATCCCACGTGCAGAGGTAGTTGGTAAAGGGGAGTATTTCCGTTTTGGTATGAGGGATTCTCTTGCTATAGAGGCATCTTTCTTGCAGGTCAGTCTTCAACTTTGTATACTTGATTTACGTTACATAACTGTGAGGCACCATTAGCTAGTAATGTTTTCTGCTAAGCACGTGGCTTCGACTATACAACTATCCTAGGAAGCAGATTGAGAAATCAGCAGGTCTCACTTCAGACGGCCTATTCCGTCTGAAGGCTTCAGACGGGCCTTATGTGAATATTTTTATGGTCAGATGTGACCATTTTTAAATGGTAACATAAGGCCCTTTTTTTTTTGCTGAAAATATATCTAGGCTGACATGTCTGATTAGCTATTTCTGAAATTAGTCTCTTTTTGTTCCCTTTTGCACAACAGAGAGAGGAAGAACTGTTATCTCAGTGGTGGAAGGAATATGCAGAATGTAGTGAAGGTCCTAGAAGGCGAAGTAGCTCTAGTAGTCAGACAGAGTCACCGCTAATCTGTCAAAAATCCGAAGTCTTCATTGTTGAGGAGGAGAGAGTTGGAGTTCCTGTTAAGGGTGGCCTGTATGAGGTATCAACTTTCATTTATTCACGATTTAGTCGGGGAGTTTATTCATGTATCTGGAAGATTGTCATACAGCTTGGCTGTTAGTGCATTGAGTCACTCTGAGAGACATTTTGACACCTTTTACGCTGGCTGATGACTGAATATAATGGTCCTTCCATTTATCCCAAAATGAAGTTGCTTTTGGTGTCACAACCCATGAAGTTAACTGGTTCATATTATTCCGAAGATATTACCAAAAGTTAGTTTTAAACTTCGTGCTGCGATGTGAAGATTGTGATTTTACGAATTTGATGCTACTACAATTAGTTAGATACCACTTTGTTATCTATAACTCTATTAGCTCATATTCTATACGGACTTAGAAGAGCTGCGCACTGTGGGTAGGATATTTAGGTTCGCCAAAAGTGGAAATTATGTTGAAGGAAATTTGTCGACTAGTTGAGGCTATCATGTGAAACTAAAATGGAAATAAATGAGGGAGGGGTGGTGGACACAAAAAGAGTAGAGACTGCAATGTGGAACATTATGATTTACAAAGTTGATACTAGAGTGAATAGAATCGACATTGCTACCCATGTAGCTCCATATCTCTATCTTTAAAGACTTGGAAGTTCTGTGGCATGTGACTAGGTTTATGTTAGTAGAAGGTGACAATTATTTTTAAGCAAATTGGTTGAACTTAATTTTTAAAGCCAGTCTGAACTTTGCAGCGTATCCGGATTTTTTTTCATGGTTTGTGGAACATTAAAGTCAAATATTACTGAAGAATGTAATATTATTTATCCATTTAAGCCTTCACAAACGTGACATTGCTTTGTCTTGTTGTGGCTTTAATGATTTATATTGAAGGCCATGAAAGCGATATAAGGTGGTGGCTTGGAAACCAAATAGAATTTCCTATATTAGCAAAGGTATAACATCCAAATGTAGAGTTGGATGTCGTATACTCGTATCGTATATGTGAAGACAAGTGGGCTATTGCATGGAAGTTCACAATGACTGTCAAATTGTTATTTTTTTGAAGATTCATTGCTTAAGCTTGTTTAGTTACTTGGTTCAGGTAGATTTGGCGAAAAGACATTGTTTTCCTGTGTATTGGAACGGGGAAAATAGACGTGTTTTAAGAGGTCATTGGTTTGCACAAAGTGGAGGCCTTGATTGGCTTCCTCTTCGCGAAGATGTTGCTGAGCAACTGGAAATTGCTTACCGTAGACAGGTATTTGCAAGTTTCAGTATGGACTTATTTTAGGCATTCAAATTGCCTCAAATGCTATCTTAGTTTCTTGTATCTACAGGACTACAACCTTTGCCTTTTAATTTATAATATAGTTGTTTTCTGCTGAATAATTTAAATTTTTAAAAATTTATTTGTTCTTCTCTCCTTTATTACACCTTTTTTACCAACTACTTTCTTATATATTTTACTTGGTTTACTTTTAAGGCATTCCGGATCCTTAATTCTTTTCGGTTTCCAAAATCGTTTTAACTTTTCTCTCGATTTAAATTTTAAGTTTTTATAAAAGAAATCCGGAATTCGATTTTAAAACCTGTAAGTTTACCTTGACTTTGTATTACATTTTCGCTCTCCCTTTTGTTTTTCATTTTTCCCTTCTCTTTTCGCATTGTGAGGTGTGCGTTCACCCAGGGACGGTTCTAATAGGATGATTCATGTCAGCCGACCCCAAATCATTTTGGGATTAAGGCTCTGTTGTTGTTGTTGTTGTTGTTGTTGTTGTTGTTGTTGTAAATGTGCTTGCTTTCTGCTGATTGATAATATATCTTCAGTTTATGCAATAAGTTCTATAACAACCACAGGCTTGTAAAATCACAGGAGGAACAAGATATCTTATAGTCCTTTCTACTTCTGTACATTTTGTTTATTATGGTATAATTGTGGAGCTTTGTGGTGAAGTTTTAGTCTCCACAAAACTTGGTTGTTGAAGTATGACAAAAACACTGGGTTCTCTATTTATTTATTTTATTATTCCATTTTTTTAATTGAAGAGCAGTGGAAATCTTTATATAGTTCATTTATCAAACACTACCTTCTCGTCCATTCTGATAAGAGTGCCATTAGAAAAGTTCCGTAATAGGATGAATTAATATTTCAAATGAGTTTAAATGAGCTATGAGGGTTGCATAGGGATCTGAATTTTTTTATACCTATTCAGCTCAATATAGTCAGTTCAGTTCGAGTCAATCATTTTGGTACACATTATTTAAAGGGCTTCACGAATAATCCAAGGTTACCGTTGCCGAACAATTGTTCTCTCCTAACAGATTGTAGAAAGATCAACAGGTAGTTGTAGATGAATATTAGAGAGTAGGATCCATGAGGGTGGTAACTTAAGATTACTTTGAATTTTTGGCTGCATCTACAGTCCTTAAACATGCATTCCGCATTATAATTTCAAGACTGACATGATTGATGTTTCTTTTTAGATTTGGCATCGGAGGACTTTTCAACCATCTGGACTCTTTGCTGCTAGAGTAGATTTACAAGGATCTACACAAGTATGATATTGCACTGCCCGAAGTAGAGATCTTGTATCTTGAACTGGATATTAAGTTTTTTTTTCCTTGTGTATTCATCTCTATGCAGGGACTTCATGCCCTCTTTACTGGAGAGGATCCTACTTGGGAGGCGTGGCTGAATGTTGATGCTTCTGGCTTCTCTGGCATCGTTAATTTAGGAGGCAATGGTATTAAACTTAGGCGAGGATATGCTGCATCTCCGTCTCCAAAGCCAACACAGGTTCATTCCTCTTAGCTTTATAGTGTGCTTTGATGGACGTTGAAATGATCATCACTTACTGAACAGCATGCCAACATCCCTAAATAATCTTTGTCACCGTTCTCATAAATACTCCCTCTGTGCATTTACCTATTAGTTGGGAGTTGGGACAATGCCACATGCATTAAGGAAATCATAATGGGAGAGCAAAATGAATGAAAACGTTTTAATTATCACTTTGTGACTGCTGTTTTGTTTGCTATTCCTGATCATTTTATGTAAGTATGTAACTATTCCTTTTCTGTAGGATGAATTGCGTCAGCAGAAAGAAGAGGAGATGGATGACTACTGCTCACAGGTTTATCCCCTTGCTCCCTTGTCCTTCCCCTAATGTTCTTTTATCGTATAACCTTTTAGTTCCTTTTTTCACTCTTTAGGTCAGATAACCATCATACTTATTTTAGATGCTAAAATCTCTAACAAAGTGAAAGAAACATACCTTCCCAATTACTGGTGAATTTAGATAAATGTATCCTGTTTGTATTGATTCTCAGTTGAGTATCAAAATTGATTGTTGCGATTTGCGGTCGTCCTGATCTCAGCTTAACCCCATCAGGCTTCATTTTAGATACCGAAATGTAACAATGTGAAAAATAAGAAGCCTTTCTTCCCAACCATTGGAAATCTGAGATAAAGTGATCCACTCAGTCTCAACTCTTAACCCAGTGCCTTTTATGCGGTTCCATTACTAGACCCTGAATGATATCACCCTGAAGGCACTATAAGAAGACGAGCAAAATGGGGATTGAAGGTGCAACACTTTACTCAGTCCCATGTCCCACTTTGTTAGAGGAGAGGATGTTTTTGCTCTACTAACCGAATATTCACTACGTTTTCTTATAAAAAATATTTTTGCTATGTTTTTATTTATCATCGTCATTATTGTAATTATTTTTACAAATGACATTTATCAATCAAGCGTTTGATGTGGACATGTGGTGAACCTCCATACCCACTTGCCTTTAGGAGTTTATATGTTGATAAGTAGAGTAGAAGGGGAAGAGTGATGAGACTACCCATGTTTGGTTTGGAAGTGATTAATTGACTTGACCAAATGAAAACCTGTCATTGAATCTGTCACAGACGACAACAATTCATTTAACAAGGTTTGAGAGCCACAAACTTACGAGTGAATAACGGAATAAGGCAGGTGGTAGATGGGCAATCTAGCCAAAATACTTTATAAATCTACGTTTTTCAAACAGATGCTTAGATTCCCATCTTGCCAGCCTCTGGTAGTATGGTGTATTTCACTGCTCTAATCGTACATAGATTTGAACTTTACGAATCTCAGCTGCAGGCCCTAATGGTTGATACAGTAAAGCATTATTTGTATTTATCATTTTATTGTGAAGGTCTGCATAATCCAGTTGAGAATATTCTTTGCCCCAGAAGTTTTTTGAGCCTACACTTCTTGTCATCCAAAAACACGTCTTGTGGATGTAATAAGATTATCTTGTTGGAGCTGTTGGCTCTGTTGCCATTTTCCAACCCTCTGCCGTAGTGTTGTCGAGTTCAATATGTTATTAGCTTCTTGTGACTGTTATATTGTACATTTCCAGGTTCCAGTTCGTCATTTGGTGTTTATGGTCCATGGTATTGGTCAGAGATTGGAGAAATCAAATCTGGTAGATGATGTGACAAATTTTCGTCATATTACCTCTAGCCTAGCTGAGAAACACTTGACTTCATATCAACGTGGCATTCAGAGAGTACTCTATATCCCATGTCAGGTAAGCATTTTCTCAGTGTGTCTTCAGATCACCTGTTTCTTGTTTTCCACTCTACTTCCTCTGCAACAGAATAACCCAATCACCCAGAAAATAGTCATAAAGCACAGCACCGATAAACTCCGTTGTCATTCCTTCATAGCTCGACATAATAAGGTCGCAGGTGGTCCATGGTTCCAAATCCACATGCCTGTCTCTTCCCTTTGACTTTTAAGAGTTGTATCCATAATGATCAAGCAACATCATAGGGTAAAAAATAGGTGTGAGATACGCTTACGGTTGCAACATCACATCATGCATATATTAGGGTAGCTCGTGGGCTTTCTCCATTGCAACATGTCATATGTATTAATCTTAGCAATGCCATAATCCAAGCAAAAGGAGACTTTCAACTCTGAATGAAATTGGCAATGATATAAGGTGGATATCAAGTAAGCATTCTAATATATTTAAGGAAGGATTTACAAGATAACTAGAGAAGGATTTTCGTTTGACGCTAGCCCACACCAGAACCCTATTGTATTATTAAAGAAATAAGCTCTCCCATCGTCCGATATTGAAGGTTTCAAGTTTCTACATCAATGGAGCCTATGGAGGTCCTAAGAGTCGATTATGCTGAGGTTGAACATAGAAACATGATTTCATACAATACAAAAAGTAGATATATTTGTATACGAGGAAACATAGTAGCGGAAGAGTCATCCCTAAGCCCAAACTCCATCGTACTTCCACATATGATAGTATTTTTATCTTACTCTTTCATTCATCCTTTCTTTGCTCATGTTTTTTCCCCCATTCACTTTTAAACCCCTTTCTATTGGATAAAGCTTAATATTATCTCAGGAGGATGTGATTTGGCCTCCGTGTAATTTTTATTAGCTGTAATTTACGCTTTAGCTCCCTGGAATATGAGAAGAAGAAACTGTACGTAACTGAATGAAAACTAAGTGAACACACTAAGAAAACTAGAAAAGGCATCCATGGGTACACAATGTTAGCCTGTTAGGGATACTACAGTGGAATTTTCTATCTTCAGTAGCATTCGAATGCTACTTTAGGTGTAGGGACTTATGTTATGTACAGGAAAGTTGTCTGCATATGTGAGTTTTCTATTCTGTTTTCCAGTGGAGAAAGGGCTTGAAGTTCAGTGGAGAATCTGCAGTTGAGAAGATAACTTTAGATGGTGTGCGAGGTTTGCGTACAACTCTAAGTGCAACTGTTCATGATGTCTTGTACTACATGAGCCCAATTTACTGCCAGGAGATCATTGATTCGGTATGTAATTCTGTTGTCTTTTTTTTATATTTGAGTTTTGGTGGTTCTTTGTCGGCAAGATTGTCTATTTTTTTTTATCTTGTTTTAGCTGTCTGTGGGGGTGTGCCGGTGTGTGGTATGCCTTTATATGTATTGCCAGCTTGTGCATGAAGATCTGTGTTTTGGTATTCAGGGGAATTCTATTGACACTAACTTGTAAGCTCTGACTTCCAGTACAAGTGTCAAACCCCCAGCAGAGAAATAAAATAAAAAAATGTGCCAAATTTTTGTGCTACCAAATTTCTGTGCTCCGTAGAATGCCTCTTGAACTAGTGATGCTCATTTTATCAATAAAATTTTATTTGCATCTGGAGCTGTTACAGCTGGGACACTTATTGTGGTGGACACGTGCTGATATCTGTACGAACATATTCGGTATGATGGGAGGTCATGGAACTCTTTGTTCATCCTCCTTCATGCATAAAAATTGATGAAAGTGTTGCAATGTCTTCATTTTTTTGTCGAGTTTTAAATTTCGTTATAACTATGTTGGTACTTGCCACTTGGTACCTTAAGGAGAACTTTGCGTGTTATAGACAGTCTTGCTCTTTATTATGCCATGAAATCTGAATATCTGAAGTTCAAGCACATTTTTAGGCTTGTTACCCTGGGTGACTGAATCTGTCAAAAGTAATGTTACGCAACCTTATGAGAAATCAACATCTCCATATTGTCATTGAAGATGCAACATTGAAAAAGCTGTTTTGTGCCAATTTTGTTGTATTTTCCTTGCATTTCTTTTCTGGGTTTGGTTGTAGAACATGAAAGAGGAAATTTGTCACGAGCGTGTGTTGCTTTTTCTGGTGCATTTGGTTAGAGTCGGAGAAGATTGCCTACTTGTTTGGGCCCTTAATCTTTTAGCATGGAGGAAAAAAAGGCCTTTCTTGCTTCTCTTTTGGCGTATGCCACTGGTGTTTCTTAGAGATTACTGGGATTGGGTGATTATAATTTTCACAACTTGTTCCTGATGCTCTATTAAAATTTAAAAGAACTTACTTTGTCTAAAAAAGATTACCTCTTTCTGTGGCGTGGGGGGAACTATAAGGAAGAGATTAGTAAGGTAGTGAACTATTTTCAGTTGTACACCACAAAACATACTTTTGTTTCTTAATGAAGATTCATGGGAGATCGTCGATTTTTATTTCCCTTCAGTTTTCATTTTGTACAAATTATTTCTTTGTTTAATAGTTGTGGCAAGAGCCAAGCGATTATAAGTTATTGACGTGCTACTGTTCCTAGTAAAGAGGCTCAAATGATAAATGTCCCTCTTTGCAGGTCTCAAATCAGTTGAATCGATTGTACTTGAAGTTTCTAAAGAGGAATCCAGGCTATGACGGAAAGGTAGAGGTTAATATGAATAATTAGGGTGATTTTATTTCTTTCTGTTCCTCCATCTAGTTCTGAATTCAATTTGAAAAGGTAGTCCTAAGAATGAATCCTAACTTTTTCAGGTTTCTTTATATGGTCATTCCCTTGGAAGTGTTCTTTCATATGATATCCTTTGTCACCAAGAAAAGTTGTCATCTCCATTTCCAATGGATTGTTTATTTAGAAAACAAGTGAGAGACGAGGAGCCAATTGGGAACGTCTCCAAGTTATCTTCTCAAGCCGGGGATTGTGAATCTAAAACGTTGCAGGAGAGTCAGCACGTTCCAGCTGGTTTTGAAAATGAAGATGCTAAAAATTCACACCCGATTATCGGCGTCTGTAATTCCACCATTTCTTCATCTGGAATTAAATCTTTTGGTGAAGCCCCCAATACTACTCGAGACACTTTGGAGGATACACCTAATGTGGATGGTGTTTTACAATCTAATGTTTCCGAGAATGTTGCCGGGGATAAGAGCTTGTCACATACAGGAGATAAAGACATGGATACCATCGCTCTTAAGTCAAAGGTGGGCTCCATTACCTATGGTTTTATTTGGATACACTGATAGGATGTAACAATATCTATCATTTTCCTTTCAAATCATTCATATGTTGGAAGCATTTTAACGTGTAACTTGTTGGAGGGCAGATGAGTCCCTCTGTTAGAACATGAAAATGGGTCTGGGCCTTACCCGAACGGAGTAGAGATGGACCACTTGACAAACATGAGGGAGGTTCCATCCTAAAACCAATCGGCAATAGGAGTAGCAGCCTCCTTGTGTTGGTTTATAAAGTGGTACAATCTCTCTTCTCCATGCAATGTGCGACACTCATGTGCGTTTATATTCCAACACCCTCCAATCCAATTGGCTAACCAAACTCGGTATATTGGCCCATCCTTGCGCTTTTCAGGTCTCCCCCTCCCCCCCCCCCCCCCCCCGTTCCCTCTAAATTCATTCATCCAAACAAAGGGTAAACATGTGTTTCTTCTAGGATTTAAATGATTTTCTTTTGTTAAATGATGTAGCTTGAATATCTTGAAGGGCGAGTGATGGAATTGGAAGCACAACTTGGTAGGACTAAAACTCGTGGTAAGTACTGCAGTGATGAAAAACAATACTCTCTATTTGGGGTGTAGTACATCTTTTAAGATATGCATTAGAGCGCTAATTCTACGCTATGGTTTTGGCCATATTGGTGCAGGAAATGATGATGTACATCCAAACGTTTTAGATCAAGATGAATCCATGAAGATTCAGGCTGCGTTAGATGATTCACCTATGGGCTATAGACCTTTTATCAAATACACAAAGCTTGAATTTAAGGTGGTTCCCTACATTGTTGTACTCGCTTCTATGTGTTATCTATGATGCTGGTTTTTTTTTACCGATGTCTTGTTATTCAACAGGTTGATACATTTTTTGCTGTTGGTTCTCCTCTCGGTGTCTTCCTTGCCATCCGAAATGTACGCATTGGGATTGGTAAGTGTCTTAGACTCTTAGTCCTTAGTTGTCTTATAACTTTGTTGGTTTTGACGATAGCGGCTTATTTTTGCGCTTCCATTACTAGTTATCCTTGCATCACGCTAAAATTGCATCGATTGTTATGGGTGTATTCTTCTGTGAGTGTCTTTCATGAATGAAAGAAGAAATAGTTGAAGAGATGTAAATGAAGAGATGCCTGATTTTCATGCTTATGAATGATTATTTCTGCTTGTGTAGGTGAAGGTGGGGAATACTGGGGAGAGGAAAATGTAAACGAAGAGATGCCTGCTTGTCAGCGAATGTTCAATATCTTTCATCCTTTTGATCCTGTCGCATATAGGTAAGTGTCACCCTAATAACTGTATTATATTTTACTTCCCTGTAGCTATGCTATAGTTATTGGTAGGAGTTATAGCACTTATTCCCATTGGGAATTCCATGGTGTGTGTGTGAGGGGTGGGTGGGGGGAGGCACATGAGCATGAAACTCTCCCTTTATACTGGTTTTCTTGTACTGTGAAACCATTATCTGTTTGTACAAAAAATAATATAAAAATATTTTTGTTTACCACAGAATAGAGCCACTGGTATGTAAAGAATATGTTAGCAAACGCCCTGTCATTGTTCCATACCACAGAGGAGGCAAGCGGCTGCATATCGGATTTCAGGTATGGCTTTAATAAAACATTGCCTGCCATGTACACACATTAATTGATGTGGTTACTTGCTTTTTTATTCTGACTTAATGTGCTCCAGGATTTTGCAGAAGATTTAGCATCACGATCGCAGTCAATTGTGAACCATCTGAACTCTGTCAGAGTGAGTTCTGCTTATTATATGATGTATTAAATATTATTGACTTATTTCCCGATACTTTACTCACTTTATTATCATTCCTTGTATTTGGGAGTATGCTCTACCTTTTAGAAAGGGGACTGAAGTTTGGTTAAGATCTCAACTATTTGGCACAACTGATGATTAAATGGTTGCTCGTACTCCCAAGTAAAAATTTCATCTATGGAACAAATAAAACACCATTTTACTGACAAATTAAGAGATGAAGAGTGGTATAATTACCTAGTATTTAATCTCCATAGAGCCTTGTCAAAAAACGGACTCTTGGTACCCCTGTTCTCAGAAGTATCTTGGTTCAGCTTAGGGAATAAGTTACTTACCTTCTTAAATTCCCTAAGAGGCTACGACAGTTTCGTGGCTTGAGGAAGCATTTCAACATCTACTAAGTTAGGATCCCCGATCGAGTTTATGGGATGTAGATGTTAAGAAAAAAATGCGATATCAAACATTGTGAAGTGATCTGGATTTTTCCTTGTGAAGCAACATATTCGTTTTCTTCCCTCTTCACCGAAAAATATTACTCCCTTCGTCCCGGTCATTGTTGTCCTTTGGTTTTAGCACAAAGACCAAGGAAAGAGGAGGGGGCCAATTATTAAATGACAAGTGGACCAAATTGAGTGTGAATGATCAAATTGCTCATCAAGTTCATTCTTAAAATAGAAAGGACAACAATTGATTGAGACACCCCAAAATAGAATAGGACAACAAATGACCGGGACAGAGGGAGTATTTACTTTGAACAACATATGATTCTATAGTCAGCAACCTGCCGACCTCAGCGTCCGCCACTTCATTTATTAGTTTTAATTAATGAGAATTGAACTTTCATATCCATTAATTTATGTTCTCACTCTTGACATCTAGAATTTGTTTTTGAAAAAAAGCATTTTTTTATTTTTGATAGGTTCAAGTGCTAACCGTTTGTCAATCAAGAAAGCAAGATAGGCTTGAAGGTATGTGGAGATAGCCAATTGCTTACAATGGTAAAAACATACAAAGTTTAGTGAGAGTGTTTCTTCACTTATTGTTCATTGTTGTATAACTTGAGTTATTTTGCAGAACCAGAAGAAGATGAGTCTGATGAAAAACGCTCTTATGGTTCCTACATGATAGAAAGACTAACTGGAAGTGAAGAAGAGCGTATTGATCATGTTCTTCAGGTATGTACGGAGTTTTTTCTATCCATCTGTTCTATGTAGGATTCTAGTGGGCTTCACTTCTATCATTTTATGTTGGCATGGTGAATCTTTTTAACCTCTCGAATCAGCTTCTGTTGCACATTGCATACATGATATTTTAAGTTCTACGGCAATTAGTTCTAATTGTGACTTGATCTTCACTTGCTAGCTTGAAATGCTATTTTTGTTGCCCGAGGAAAATAAAGGTTCAACGAAGATGTAATATGAGATTCCTTGAAACGAGCAGTCATTATCATAGGAACTGTTATACTTGAAGATTTTATAATGCATGGTACCCCTCAAATTTTCGACTTTCTACATGATGCCCCTACACTTTTTAAAACATACATAGTACCCCTAATTGTTGTCATTATCACTAATGTACCCCTAAACTTTATTTTCCGTCAATTAAACTCGGTTTTAGGCGTTAGGTAATAACTTGGACGCGTAACCAAACTTGTCATTTATTATCCCATGTCATAAGGACTCTATTAGGCTCAATATCCATCTCGATCCTAATATTTATTGATATATATGGGCTAAAAAAATTTTGACGGAAAATTTATTGATTCTTTGCCAAATTATCACGTCCAAAGATGGATATTGAGCCTAATAGAGTCCTTATGTCATGAGATGATAAATGACAAACTTGGTTATGCGTCGAAGTAATCACTTAACGCCTAAAACTGAGTTTAATTGACGGAAAATAAAGTTTAGGGGTACACTTAGTGATAATGACAACAATTAGGGACACCATGTATGTTTTAAAAAGTGTAGAGGTACCATGTAGAAAGTCGAAAAATTGAGGGGTACCATGCAGAATATCCCTAATATTAATCTTGGAAATCAAATTGGGGCGAAAACCTACTGAAACAATAAACCAACACTACACCTACTTAACATGTTTATCTAGGCACACCTGTAGCTTCTGCATATATTCAGATCTGAAGAGTGCATCTTCTGGATTTTAGTATCTCTGGATCTTAGAGCGGTTCAAAACTAGGCACTGACTGGCTACTCTGATCGATCCGGGCAGTTCGGTCCAGACTGATCCAGACTTGTAGCTTACCCAGCAGGTCTTTGGTTTTGGATTATCTGTTTTGGGGTCCCTGGTATGTTGCATACCGGTGATCTGGTTAAACCCGGTCAGGACCAAAGACTGGCTATATACAATTTTGTTCGTTGAAGGAGTGCATGAGTGGGTCAATTAACTTTCTCCAATACCGCACACCGTTTTCAGTTTCTTTGCTTTTGTCCAAATTTCATCTTTTGTGTAATTGCAATGAACTGCTTGTTTGCTTCAAAATAACACGGTCTTTCTAGCTCCTTGAAATCACTGACGAAACAATTTACTAAAAGTTGTGGAAAAAAGTTGTCCTTAATATTGAAGTACTAAGAAAGATTCAATTGGTCTTATTCATTACAATATCCATATCTCCATTTGGCATCGTTACTCTCTTGTAACTCTCTATTATAATCTTCTGTTTGCTTATTGTAGGATAAAACTTTCCAGCATTCGTATATATCAGCTATCGGAGCACACACGTAAGTTCATAGTCATGACTCCATTCTTGTTTCCCTGCTAGTGTTTTAGAAGACGTAAAATGCCATTGGATATTTGAGTATAAATCTAAAACAAGCTTCCTATGCTTCCTGTCCTAAATAGTGTTTGTATTTTGATAAATGTAGTGATCGAGCCCCCTTAGTTAGACGGTAAAATCAAATAAATTAAAGTTTCCATAGTAATTGACCCCTTTTATTTGCAGTAAAAATGAAATCCAACTTTTATTCTTTTTCACATTTGTCGGCTTCATACCTTTTGTTAAGTACTCCACACATTTGTGCAGAAACTATTGGCGCGACCTGGATACAGCTCTCTTTATGCTTAAACACTTATACCGGGACATTCCTGACGATCCTGAACAGCCAAATATGCACAGAAGAGAATCAAAGGTAGTCGGTGTTTCTGCAAGTTGGTCAGACAGTAAAACCATTGAGGAAGAACTTCCTTTGACATTCTCTGGGAATTCCCCAAAGATCACCAAGAATGCTATCAAGAATTTCTGGTGAACTTTGTCGTGCATTGCTCAAAAGTCGAGAACTATTGTACAGTCTAACAGCTAAAACCAAGGATGTTGTATATGTCCGAAGCCGAGTTATTTATCTAGCGTTGGCTTTGTTATCTTTTGTACTAGCCAAATACGCAGTAGGTTGAGATCATATATAATACTCCGCGGTACTGTGTTCTAATGTAAATTGTGTACAGTGCGATAGAATCATACGAGTATGATGTAGAAAGACTCGAAAGTTGAAATTATATCTACGTGCTAAATTGAAGCACGATATAATCATGTGAACCGTTCTATGAAACACAAATTTACTTTAATACACGTGCAAAATGGTGAAATTTGTGTTCGAGATAGACTATTAAACACCAAAGATACTATGGAACACCCTTACCCAAACCTTGGGCGGAATCGGTTACTTACGGTACTTCATCAGACTATGTACTTGGTCCATAGTTCAACACGGATCCTTTTCCGTGCATTTTGTCCTCGAGCTCTAAGACTATTGACCAGCAACCAACTCTATATTTTTTTATCACAGACTTCCAGATCAGAGGTGCACTTTGTTTATATAACTAGCTTTCATTCGATTTAAATACGGAGTACTAGTTATTTAAGCTTATCAATTGATCTCTTCATTTAACATGGGTTGTTTGTAAACTTACTTTGAAGTAGAGTCTGAGACGAGTCGGAATAATAAAGAAATAATAAAAGTTAGTGAAAAGTTAATGTGGGAGAGACTTAAACTTGAAGAGTCTTATTGATAATCTTACCCTATGTTTTTCGTTGAACTTTGTCTACTCGATTTACATTCAAATCCTCATTAGTTGTCTGTGCAGCTCCAAACAACTTAATAAGGATTGCAATTAGTCTTATTGTATACGGGAATATCCGTTTAAAGATGTAGATGGGTTAAATAATCTCATTTTTACATAAATAATAACTTCCACCATCCACTTGTTGGTTGTCTTATTCTGTAAATGGTCACATATTTAACCCGTCTACAACTTTAGAAAGTCAGATTTTGTTGCTTGTAACACCAAACACCCCTTTATCAATTTTTTAATTAATTAAACATTTTAACTGATAATGGATTAATCCAACTCAAAGTAACAAATATTCGAACCCAATATTAATGACCTAAAATTAAATGTCGAAATAGACTAAAGTATATACGACTTCCATAAAGAAATGGGTTATTTCATGTGAATAATCCAACCTAAGTCTCCTCTTCTCGTATTAATCCAATCCCAACTAATGTTTAACTGAGAATAATTCTATTTAGGGATAATTCACATGGTGCCCCTGAGGTTTGGCTTATTTCACGTGGTACCCCTGCGTTTAAGTTTGTGCACATGGTACCCCTCAACTTTCATTTTAGTGCACGAACTACCCTTTTTCATTAACGCTGTCAAATATTAAACGGCAGCAGGTTTATTGACTTGTTGGGAAAGTTTGTTGAAACCCAACAACCTTTTGAATATCCAACTAACTAAAATTTGTAACTAACTACAACTAACTAATATGACTTTTACCAAATACCCCTGAAGTTTGAGATTTGTGCACCAAATACCCTTGAGGTTTGAGAATTGTGCACCAAATGCCCCTGTTACCAGAAATGACCTCTAACGGCTAGAAAAGTAGCCGTTGTAGTTATTGCATATAAAGAGAGTTGATGTTAAAATTTGGAGCAATGACTCTTAAACACTACTACAAACACATTCCTACTATAATAATGCAATCATCATCTAATTCAAGATCTAATTCAAAAGGGGTGCAAATTGATAACAAAAATTGCCCTAAATATAAGAAGAGATTCAACATAAGGTCATCTGGACCTTTGGCAGCAAATCCATCAAGATTGTACTACAAATGTGATGAATGTGAATGCTTTCAATGGTGCAAACCAAAAAATGAAGACATGAATGAGTTGGTTGGTGAGGAAGCTGCACAATTTCATGATGCTAATGCTATACAAGAGTTTAAGAAGAAACTGAAGGAACAAAACAACTATCATTTGTGACTTAAAAAGAGAAATTGTAGATTTATCTAAAAAGTTTCAATTGAGTTTGAAAATAGGGATAATAATGTATATGTTTTTAGTCTATATTATAATGAAATAAGTGTTCTAGCATTGTGATATAAAAAAAAAGATTTCAGAAACCTAAAACAAATTACATGCATTATATAACATCATTGACATCCAAGCATCCAAGAGTTTAACCCAAAAACTTACATGATTCATCCAGTTCAACAACTAACAACCAACTTACTAACAGCCTACTTATCTAAACAGAGTTACCAATTCTTATCCAATAGGTACCATTTATCTAACCCAAAAAATGAATAGTTAGAAGTTGGAATTGACATTACAAACACAGTTATAATGTCAATTACAACTCCTACAAAAAGTCAAGTTAAATCCAATGTTTTCAGCAACTAAAATAAAATATTACCACATTAACTTCTAAATCAGTTTGGAGATTGATTTGTTGAAGTTGAAGCACCATCAGTCCTTCTCTTCTTTGTTGTTGGACCACCTTGGCATGATCTTGCATTGTGGCCTATTGTCTTACAAATAGAACATCTGATGATGGTGGACCTGCTGCCTCTCTTTCTCTTTTTCTCATCAAGCTTCCTCTTTCTTTGTCTAGCTGGCCTTCCTGCTGATCTTTCTTGTAGTGGTGGCTGGATCATAGGAAACTGAAATTCAGGCCACTGATCTTTATCAGGCATAGGGTGCATGATATTGCTATAAATTAATTTATAGCACATCCCAGAGAAGTAGCCATTCAGATATTGCATTGGTTCTTCTTTGTTGTGATAGATGACCCTACATGCATGCTTACATGGTATCCCAGTCATCTGCCATGCCCCACACAAACATGTTTCATTCTTCAAATTTACAGGAAAGGTAGTTGTGGTACCTTCAACCACCTCAAATTCTCCACCTCCAGCTTTTATCACTCTGCAATGCCTTGAGTCTGAACAATTAGACTCAATAATACCCTTTGCATATGGGGTAAGATCATATGGTTGCACAGCCTCAGCTATATCAATTCTTTCTGCTATCTTGTTCATCTGATATTGCCTTATCTCTTCCATCAAGACAAGAATTGGTTTGGCCCTCATGTCATTAATCACAGCATTAAAAGACTCAACAAAGTTTGAGGTATTATGATCACAAGTTGTTAGTGGATCAAATTGATGTATGGACCATTGTTGGGGAACATTAGACAAGTAAGCAAAAGCTTCTCTAGAAAGTCTAGCTATACCTGTCATTGCTTTGTTGAAGACAAATGGTGATGTTGTATTGGCAGCCTTCCAAAACAGATCATGATAGCCAGGCCCTGCCCATTTCTCCTTGAAATTTGTGTACAAATGCTGAGCACAAATTCTTCTTGTGGCAGTTGGGAACACATTTGATATAGCCTTCTCAACACCTTTCATTCTATCACTAATTAAAGTCCAGTCCCACTTAGTACAACCTTCCTTCTGAAATGCCATCTTCAAATTTCTGAAAAAATAACTTCATGACTCAGTTGTCTCCTTACCAATAATAGCATATGCAATGATAAACAAGTTATTGTTGCCATCCAGAGATAATGCAGACAATAACATTCCCTTAAACCTCCCCTTCAGATGACAACCATCAACTCCTATTATTGGCCTACAACCTCTCAGGAATCCTTTTGTCCAGGCAGAAAAGCTAACAAACATTCCCTTAAAATAGGTCAACCTGTCAGTGTAAGGGGAATGCCAGGTAATAAGTGCCCATGAACCAGGGTTGGTCTGTTTGATCATCTCAGCATAAGCAGGGAGAAAATTATAAATTTCCTCATGTCCCCCAAACACCTTCTCAACAACTACATTTCTGACCTTGTACATTGTCCTCTTTTTTTACAGTAATTCCAAACTTACCCATTAACAAGTCTGTTATGCCCTGAACTGGCATACCAGGATTTGCAGTCAATTCATCTTCTAATTTAGAAGCCATCCATTCAGTTGTTGCCATAGGATTGCACTTCAGGAAATGGCATTGGATATGTTCACCACTAGAGGTGATCGTGGGCCAGGCCGGGCCGGGTTTGAGCCGGGCCCAAGCATTAAATTAAGCCCAAGTGTGTGGGTCGGGCCGGGCCGGGCTACAAGTGCGGGCCTATTTTGTCGGCCCAAACCCGGCCCATGCGGGCTTAAGCGGGCTTTCGGGCCGATTCGGGCCAATTCGGGCTAAATATTTTTTCTCTTAAAATAAGTTTAGAAATCCCCTTTTGAAGTTATAATACTTTGTGTATTTGTTATCAAAAATTTGGTATAGAATTGTCTGATTTTTTTCGAGTATTGCAATTAAGAAGTAGTAACCTAATGTAGCTTTTATGATATTGCTTGAGGTGACTTATACAAACTAAATGCACAATTTTTAGTAGTGTAATAATATATTTTAGTGCGGTGCTCACTGTATGTTGTTGTAATTTTGTAATTGATTTGATATTTGTTTTTCTTTAGGCTCAAAAACATTGACTTAGCACGCCGATAATGGTAAATAATTTATCGGCACTAATATGATACAAAATCATTAGCTCATTTTTTATCATATAAATACTGGTGAAGGAAAATACTAAGCCTTATCAAACTAATACATGTAAACAAGTTATTACGGCTTATTTACAATACAACAATTGATTGGTTAATTATTTTACTTAATGCTTATTAACATTCTTAAATTATACATATTTATAAATTTTGCATATGTTCGGGCCGGCCGGGCAAAATTCGGGTCAGTAAGGTGGCCCAAACCCGGCCCTATTATATTGAATCGGGTCATGGGCTTCGGGCCGTGGGCTTTTCGGGCCTAAAATCGAGGCCCAAGCCCGGGAAAAAATCGGGCTGGGCCGGGTCGGGCTAGCGGGCCTGGGCCATATGATCAGCTCTATTCACCACTAATTGTCTTGATTGCCCAAGTTAGTTTATCAGGGATTATGGACGCATGTATCTTCCAAGTACAATGTTCTCCACTACACTCATCTCTGTACCTCACTTTATCAGATTTGCTGACTATAACATTGAATCCTTCTTGAATGCAGTAATCAGAGAGCACTGATACAAAGTCACTCTTGGTTTGGAACAGTAACCATGGCCTCAACTTAATCTCACCCCACCTTTCAGGTACATACATCTTACCATTATTGTATGCCTTATCCAAAGAAACTGCCTCATCCCCTTCCTTTGCTTCATTAACTGTCTTATCAAATGGATGCATTTTATCCCCTTCCACTGTTTTATCAAATGGATCCTTGCTACACTCAGATGATTGCTCATCCTCAGTACTATCTTCATCTTATTCACTCTCTTCATCAAAGGCAGAGCAGTCTTCATCAAATTCCTCACTCTCTTCACCTTCATCCTCATCCAAACCCAAATTTATTGGCTCACCCCTTCTCTTACCCCTTCCTGTCCTTATCTCAGTTGCCTCAGCATCACTTCCAGGAGTACTTGACTTAGATTTTGGAGTATAAATACCTTTTCTCTTAGCAGTTGATCTAGGAATTTTCTGCTTTGGGTCAGGCCTTTTTTTAAACAATTGAGACAAGTTTGGGGTACTTTCAAGGACATTTTGATTTTCTATGCTAAATCTATTAGCAGTTGGGCAATTTTGGGTGTACTGACTTGGTGGAGTGTTTGTTTGAGTTTCAGGGACATTTTCAGGTATGATGGTGGTGGTTGGACTTTTAGGAGTAGTTTCATGAGAAGTCGGGTTGCTGTTTGTTTGAGGTTCAGAGTTAGTCTTGTTTTGAGGTTCGGGATTGGTCTTTTTTTGGGGTTCAGGGTTAGTCTTATTTTGAGGTTCAGGGTTGGTCTTTTTTTGAGGTTCAGGGTTAGTCTTTTTTTGAGGTTCAGGGTTGGTGTTTTGTTTTGCTAGATCAGCCAACTCTTGAGACTCAAAGACTCTAGTATAAACACTCTCATTTGTCTCCACATCCACAGTAGGCACTTCAATTGCCAAAGGTTCAACTAACAAACCTTCACTCTCCACTCTGTTTTTCTCCATCCTTTCCTTTTCTTTTTTCTTCTGCATCTCCTTCCTCTGTTCTTCCATCATTCTTGCCTTTTTTATTTCAGCCACTAACCTAAACTCCGTAATTGGCTTATTTGTGTCCTCAATCCACACATCAATTGTCTCAAAGCTTTCATAATCCCAAAACATTTTCAGTAAATCCCCATCATCCTTAATGTTTACCTTAGCATCATTCCTTCCTCTATAATACATAGCATAGACAGAGGGCAATAAAACTTGTTGTTTCTCAGCAACAACCCCAAGATCAGCAATTATATCTAGTAATTGTATAAAATCCACATCATATATAGCGTAATCAAATTTTTGCCCTTTGTAGTGACATTGCAACCAAAACGCAGCTTCCATCCTACCATTTTAAATCAAGCATTATTTAAATACAGTCGAGTAAAACCCTAACCCTAATTATTTCAAAAAAAAATTAATAATTGACAAAATCACTCCAAAATGGAAAGGAATAACAAAAGGAATAACAAAATCAGAAAAACAAACAAATACCCTAATTATTGAATTGCAATATTCATAAAACCACATCAAAAACCCTAATTAAAATTCACAAAACAACAATTATCTACATGCAAACAAAATCGTTTACAAAAATCCTCATTTAGGTATGAGTTAATCACAAAACAAAAAAAAAAGATTCAAAGAAACAAATTTTAACCAAAAAATAAAATAAAAATAAAGATGAAGATTGTTACCTGGAATACAATAGCAACGACGAAGATGATGAATATGTGATCAAAATGAAGAAGATTGATGAAAAATAAAAGCTGATTTGGGGGTTTTTCGGGTTGATGTGATTGATTGTTGAGGTTTGTGGAGGATAATCGTCTGATGTTATGAGGAAGTGAGAGAGGTTGTCCTTTTTTTTTATTTGTTTATGAGTGAAATGGGGGGAAAAGAAGTTAGGTTGATAGGGAAAAGGGGGTAAAATAAGTTAGGGGTTGAGGGGAGATGACGTCGTTATAACGGCAAGAAAAGTAAGGGTAGTTCGTGCACTAAAATGAAAGTTGAGGGGTACCATGTGCACAAACTTAAACGCAGGGGTACCACGTGAATTATCCCTTCTATTTATTGCATCATTTAACTTGCACCGAACTCTTCTCCTCTTCTCCTTGAATATATCATATTTCATCCTCTGTACCTTCATCCCTTTCATCTGCTTCACCATCAATCACCAAACACAAACAACAACAAAAAAAATCAAAACTCCTGACCGTCCATCACCAATCCCCCAATCTTCTCTTCCTCAATCCTCACTCCTCGCCGCATCTCCGCCACAAACCCAATAATAATAGCAAACCTTGGGATAAACGGTAGAGACGTGGTTGATATGGCGACTTTGACCAAGGAGAATCTGAGGAGGCTGTTTATGAACATAAAAACACTATCCTTAGTTATTATTATGGAATCTTTATTCGATGCCTATGGTTTACACCTGAAATGAAATGAACTTCAATACCCCTGGTAGTCTTGAATCACAAGTAACATGTCCCTTGTTATAAGGCTTTGCAGGTGGACCTTTTGAAAGCTAGGAAATGTATATATACAAAATGGTAGGATATGGGTGTTGGTTTAATTGCAGTAACAGATAAGAACCAGAATCGAAAATAAGCGAAAGAGAGCAGAAAGATAGAACCGTAAAAGTAGTGCCGTGGTAGGATGCCACTGCCTTGAAAACTATTTGCCCGGTACGACCGTGGTGGCAATCAGCTAGTGCCGGTAGTTCCCCAAGGATCACACTACAGCCTCCTCACTGTCACGCCCACTCGTGACAGAGAGACTTGGAACGAAATTAAGCAATACCCAGAAATAATTTAGAGAACAGAAGAGAAGAGAGGAAGAAGAGTGTGAAGGAATGTGTTTTTGAAGCTGAGTACAGGGTCTTATTAATAGGAGAACTGGAGCAGTTCAGAAGCTAAAAACGTGCCCCTAAACTGCAGCAGTCAAAGCCTGAAGAACAGGAGCCTTTTGCTCACCCACTAACAATCGGATGACTGTTTCTTATTCTGTTTTGACACCAAAACAGAAGCAGCAAAAACACACACTTTGGACTGGCCCAAAAAGATAGGCATAGCCCGCCGCAAGCGATTGCCAAATCCCGAATCCCGAATCCGAATCCGGGCTCGGGCACGGCGCGCGCGCGTGTGCGAGCTGAATTAAGCACCTCGCAAGGCTTCCACAAAAGCCTCCCTTGACCCACTAGTGATAGTGTAAGGCAAGATGAGATATATAAAGACATACATCTTTCTTTTCCTCACCAATGTGGGACAATATGGAAAAATGACTTTGCTAAAAAAAGCCCCTATTTCCAACAATCCCCCACTAGGGGCGCCAGAGACAAAGAAAAAGAATTCCTGGGTAAAGGAAGGATTGGATACTTAGGTATCAATATCTTTCGATATGAATTGACACTTTAGTGTAATGAGGAAACAACTTACTTACAGCGAGAGAATATCTTGCGATTTGAATTCCTAGCTGAGCTTCGGTCGATACCCCCCACAACACATATCATACCTTCAGATTAAGATCGTTCCGCGAAAGTGCAACGCGCTCTTTTAGAGTTATGCGTTTACCTCGGTACTAATAGATGTGATCAGAAGACTTCTCATAGTCTAATGATCGTTACACCTACATAGGTGACTCAAGTGCTTCTCAATAGCACTTCTCACATGAGTCATTAAGGACCTAAGTCCAACCTGGTGTATGATTCATCAAGTGCGTCTTAAAAGCACCACCATAGAGGCTATGAATCATACAACGCCATAGGAATAGAAGCTTTAGACCTAGTCAAGTCTCACTCTTGACCTAAGGACTTAAGCCTCATTCCCCTCGACGTATCAACGACTAGTCTCCTAGCCAGCCCTTTAGTAAAGGGATCTGCGAGATTGTTTTCAGACTTCACATAGTCCAAAGCAATCACTCCATTGTCTTGGAGTTGTCTAACTGCACCGTGCCTTATTCGAATGTGTCTCTTTTTCGAATTGTAGACACAATTCTTTGTAACACCAATAGCAGCCTGCGAGTCACAGTGCAGGGAGACCGGTGTCAACCGTTCGCCCCATACGGGTATATCAGCTAAAAGGTTTCTCAACCATTCAGCCTCTTGTCCTGCCAACTCAAGAGCTATGAACTCAGATTCCATGGTAGAGCGTGCGATACAAGTCTGTTTAGAAGACTTCCACGATATAGCACCTCCACCCATGGTAAAGACATAACCACTAGTAGAACAGATCTCATCGTTACCCGCAACCCGTTCGCATCACAATATCCCTCTAACACAAAGAGAAATTTACTATAATGCAAACATAAGTCAACTGTTCCTTTTAGGTATTTTAGTAAACGACGAAGAGCATTCCAGTGTTCATTACTAGGGTTATGTGTATAACGACTCAGTCTACTAACTGCATAAGCAATATCTGGTCGAGTACAGTTCATTAAAAACATCACACTACCTAGGATTTTAGCATACTCTTCTTGAGAAACACTCTTGCCCAAGTTTTTACACAATGGTACACTAGGATCATAGGTTGTTCTAGCAGGCACATCATCAACGCAGTTAAACTTTCTCAACACTTTTTCAACATAATGAGATTGACTTAGACAGATTCCATTGGGGTTTCGGATGACCTTAACTCCTAGGATAACATCAGCTTCTCCTAAGTCCTTCATCTCAAATTGTGATGACAAAAAATCTTTGGTTCTAATTATGACCTCCAAATTATTACCAAGTATTAACATGTCATCAACATACAGGCATATAATTACACAATCAGATCCCATCATTTTTGAATAAACACATGAATCAGAATTGTTAACCACATAGCCATTACTTATCAAAGTGTTGTTAAATTTCTCATACCACTGTTTAGGTGCTTGTTTCAGTCCATAAAGTGACTTGTTCAGTTTACACACTTTACTCTCTTGACCCTCGATCACACAACCTTCAGGTTGAGACATATAGATCTCTTCCCTTAGTTCACCATTCAGAAAAGCAGTTTTAACATCCATCTGATGTATAACAAGGTTATGAATAGCAGCTAAGGCGACAAGAGTCCTAATAGTCGAAATTTTGGTCACAGGAGAGTAAGTATCAAAGTAATCAATACCCTTCTTTTGTGTAAAGCCTCTAACTACAAGTCTAGCTTTGAACCTCTCTATTGTACCGTCAGGTCTCATTTTCTTTTTAAAGATCCATTTACTTGTAATGGGTTTGCTACCTTTAGGTAAATCACCAACTCCCAAGTCGATTTGACACAATAGAGTCAAGTTCACTTTTAATAGCATCTTTCCAAAAATTAGCATCAATGGATTTCATTGCCTCACTATAGGTTTTTGGGTCATCTTCTATTAAAAAGGCTGAAACAAACTCATCACTAGCACAAACAGTGTATCCAAGTTCAGACAACATAGTTGTATCATAATCATCACCAAAGTTCTTTGGGCATCTAGGTCTTTTACTTCTTCTAGGTTCAACATGAACATCAATAGAAGTGCTACTACTATTAGCATGTGAAGACAAATCATGAGATGCAACAGATAAACTAGGAGATGGTACAAAAGTTTTCTGAAAAGGAGAAACATGCTCAAAGAATTCGGCATCTCTAGCCTCAGATATAGAACGGTCACTCAAAGACATAAATTTATAAGCAGAGCTATTTTGAGCATAACCTATAAACACACAATCATAGGTCTTAGGTCCAACGGTAGATCTCCTAAAATCAGGTAAGCCCACTTTAGCTAAACACCCCCATACCCTAAGGAAGCTCACGTTAGGAGGATAGCCCTTCCAAATCTCGTAGGGTGTCTTGTCAATTTTCTTATGAGGTACACGGTTAAGAATGTGACAAGCTGAAAGAATTGCTTCCCCCCACATATCGTCAGATAGGCCAGAACTTAAAAGCATAGCATTCATCATTTCTTTTAAGGTTCTATTTTTACGTTCATCTACACCATTGTATTGGGGTAAGTAAGGTGGACTAGTCTCATGTATTAAACCGTTTGCAGCACAAAAGTCGGCTAGATAACTGGATTTATACTCACCACCTCTATCAGACCTTACCCTTTTAATTTTTCTGTCAAGTTGGTTCTCAACTTCATTCTTAAAGTTTATAAAAGATTGTTCAGCTTCATGTTTAGTCTTAAGCAAATAGACACGGGTGTATCTAGAACAGTCATCTATAAACGTAACATAATAATTCTTGCCACCTCTACTTGCAACATTTTTGAAGTCGGCTAGGTCGGTGTGAATTAACTCAAGAAGACTCGTGTTCCTAGTAGTCATAGGTTTACTAGGCTTCTTTGTAAACTTAGCCTCAACACAGCTAGCACATTTAGAGAATTCTTGACTCGTCAAACTCGGAATTAAACTCATAGTTCTAAGTTTTTTAATGTAATCCACATTCACATGACCTAACCTACCATGCCAAACATCAATACACTCAGCGATATAAGCAGAAGAAGATGCAATATTATTAATAGCAGATTCGGTGTTCAATACAAAAAGACCCTCAGAAAGATAACCCTTGCCCACAAATTCCCCATTACGCGACATTACCACCTTGTCAGCCTCAAAAACAAGTTTCAAACCAGCTTTGTTTAACAAGGCACCAGACACAAGGTTTCGACGCAATGAGGGTACAAATAAAACATTACTGAGAGCAAGTGTTTTCCTCGAGGTGAGTTTGAGAAAGATCTTGCCTTTGCCTGTGATCTTTGTAGATGAAGAATTACCCATGTAGACGCATTCCCCATCAGCAACTTCCTCGAACTCAAAGAAATAAACCCCTATCGGCCACAGGGTGTCTCAAGCTCCAAGATTCAAGACCCATTCAAAAACATTACCCACCAGATTAGCTTCCACAACCACAACTGCAATAACATCATCAGTCACAGCAACATTGGCCTCAGCAGATTTCTTCTCAGAGCATTGGTAGGCTTTGTGCCTAGGTTTTCCACAGACATAGCAGACAATAGGACCCTTAGCAGTTTTCTGAATCTTAGGAACCGGTTTGGTATGCTTCCCTGGACCATTCTTCTTAGCAGGACCCTGGTTCTTACCCTGACCAACCTTGGCCTTACCCTTACCCTTATATTTCTCAGCATTAGACGGACCACCAGACTCAACCAAATTAGCTTTAACAAAGAAGAATAAGCGGGAACGATCCACAGATTGATTAGCAGGAAGGTCTTTAAGGCGATTAGCCTCCTCGGTCCTCATATGTCCTATAAGTTCTTTAAGGGATAGGTCTTTCTTTTTATGCTTAAGTTGGTTTCGGTAATTAGACCAGGAGGGAGGGAATTTCTCTAGCAGAACATTAGCTACAAAGATATCATCAAGTTTCATGCCCTCATTCACAACATCAGCACATAAGTTTTCATAGACATGGACTTGATCCATGATAGGTTTCCCGTCAGCCATCTGAAATCCCAACCATTGTCCCACAACATACTTCTTTTTCCCCACATCATCAGCCCCATACTTAGTTTCTAAAGACTCCCAAATAAACTTAGCAGACTTATTCACAGCAAATAAGTCGAACAAAGTGTTTGTCATATTATTCAGTATGTGCCACCTAGCAGTTTTGTTGTCTTTCACAAATTTTGCAATATCCTCTTCATTAGACTTAACATCTTTAGCAGCAGGAGGGGTCGTCTCAACGTCAGTAGGGGTGATAGGTTTAGGCGGGTCATTAAATAAAACATAATCAATTTCTAACTGCTCAAAATACATCAATAATTTCTGGGACCAACGTTTATAATTGTGACCATCCAACGACTCTAGTTTCGCCAATTCAGGAGCAATTTTCGAAATCACAGACATGGTTACAACAACTAAAATAGTTTTCAAATTGTTGGTTTAATTGCGGTAACAAATAAGAACCAGAATCGAAAATAAGCGAAAGAGAGCAGAAAGATAGAACCGTAAAAGTAGTGCCGTGGTAGGATGCCACTGCCTTGAAAACTATTTGCCCGGTACGACCGTGGTGGCGATCAGCTAGTGCCGATAGTTCCCCAAGGATCACACTACAGCCTCCTCACTGTCACGCCCACTCGTGACAGAGAGACTTGGAACGAAATTAAGCAATACCTAGAAATAATTTAGAGAACAGAAGAGAAGAGAGGAAGAAGAGTGTGAAGGAATGTGTTTTTGAAGCTGAGTACAGGGTCTTATTAATAGGAGAACTGGAGCAGTTCAGAAGCTAAAAACGTGCCCCTAAACTCGCAGCAGCTCAAAGCCTCAAGAACAGGAGCCTTTTGCTCACCCACTAACATCGGATGATGATCAAGTTTCTTATTCTGTTTTGACACCAAAACAGAAGCAGCAAAAACACACACTTTGGACTGGCCCAAAAAGATAGGCATAGCCCGCCGCAGGCGATTGCCAAATCCCGAATCCCGAATCCGAATCCGGGCTCGGGCACGGGCACGGCGCGCGCGCGTGTGCGAGCTGAATTAAGCACCTCGCAAGGCTTCCACAAAAGCCTCCCTTGACCCACTAGTGATAGTGTAAGGCAAGATGAGATATATAAACACATACATCTTTCTTTTCCTCACCAATGTGGGACAATATGGAAAAATGACTTTGCTAAAAAAAGCCCCTATTTCCAACAATGGGTTTCGCAGATCTATATAAAATTATGTTCATTCTTGTACAACTTTGTTTTTCTGAAAAAAAAAAAAGGGGGTCTATGGTTTAAAAAGAATCCAAATTGGCTTAGTTGAGTTGTTAAGGTGTCTCACTGATCTGAGTATTTTGGGATATTTTACATTAGATTTAAATGGTTATTTGAATTTTGGATGTCGTCATGTCAATCTAATTTTTTGTTAGATTTAATGTGGGTAATGAATTAAGGAAATAAAAGGTGAAAATATAGAAAATGAAAGAAGAAATTGGAGGGACAGATTGGAGAAATGAAGAAGGAAGGAGAAGAATAAGAAAAATGAAAAATGAAAAAAAAAAAAAAAAAAAAAAAATAGAAAAGAGGTTGTAATACTCCGTATTTATGAGTCTTGGGGTACTCTATCGAGTAGGCCTTACTCTGTCGAGTAAGGGAGTTTTGCGAAATGAAATAGTTTCTGACCTGTTGGGTACTCGATCGAGTAACTGCGATACTCGATCGAGTAGGGGGGGTACTCGATCGAGTACCGGGCTACTCGATCGAGTAGCCGGTTTCTGAGGGTTGTTTTCTCGGGTTTTGTTAATTATGCGATTAAGTATATAATCTTTTCGTCATTCATTCTAATTACTTTTCTAAAACCTAAATCACTGTGAGAAGAGAAACAAACTACGTTCATCACCTTAATCGCATTCTTAACAAATCCCGGAGCTTGGAAGGTCGGATTTCACTTGTGTTTACACCGTTGTAATCCTTGCGTCGAGGGTAAGACCTTTATACCGTTTTTATTGTATTTCGTCAAAGTTAGTTAAACCCTAATTTTGGGAATTGGGGGTTTTGTTGTGTTATGGGCATAGTAGTAATTATGTGCTTGTATAATTAGGAGGAGGATTCGTAGAGGAAGCTTTTTGACTTCAGGTGTGAGATCGTCGACAATTGTGCTTTCCAGTAGGGTTTTCCCTACTCGGTATTACTTACATGTGGTGTGGTGTTGTCTTTGTAATTAGTATAATTGGTTGATTCAGACGATGTAGTGATTGTATTGTGATTGTTTGTCTGTGGTTCTCGAGATGCGTTCTCGGCTGAGTGGAGTCACTTGCGGGAGTGGCTTCACGCCCTAGTTTCGCCCTTCGTGGATCCCGCCACGGAAGGGGATGTGCACATTAATGGGACAGGTTATCGCTCGGTATGATGAGCGGGGCTTAGGTGGGAACGGCTGCGGTCCCCCACCGGCGTGGTCCGGTCCAAAGGACGATCGGAGACGGAGATGGAGTGGAGTGCTTGATTATATATGATTGTTTGAGTTGTATTGGTTCTTCGTATTATTGATTATACCTCTTGTGTAAATAGTCGACCCGGTGAATGTTTTGAAAACTGCGGTGATCCATTCGGGGATGGTGAGCGAGATATTGAGCGGGTATGACATGAGTACTGGGATAGCTGGGATTGCCACGATCAGATGATAGAAGTCTTCCGCTGTAGCCTATGAGTTTTATAGACATTTCAGTTAGTTCAGTAGACAACCGTTTTGAGAACATGTATTAGTATTTGGTTTGGTTTTTGGATTGTAACCTTTCGCTAAAGTATTACTATTTAAATATCGTTTCGTTATTGTTTATTTGATTATCATTGCCTCGGGTAACCGAGATGGTAACGTTCTTATACCTGAGTGGTCCTGGTAAGGCACTTGGAGTATGGGGGTGTTACAAAATGGTATCAGAGCGACGATCCTGAAACCTGTAACCAATGAACCCAATGAATATAGGGAGTCAATTAAAATGAACCCGGGGTAAAGGTTGTAGAAGCTAATGCAAAGGCTTGGGAGACGTCCTAAAGTCGCGACCTCGCCCTACAATTTTGAACCGGTCACATGGGGGGGAATATCTGTTGCGTCATATGTGTTGTTTGTTCGCTGGTGTGTGGATGTGATGAGGTGTGTTGTAAATGTGGGATGTTTGAAGTAGAAGTTGAGAATATGAATGAAATTGAAGAGATATATATATATAGAACTGTGTTGGAATGAGGAGCATGTTGAGTGATTACTATGTGGCATTAATAACATGTTATAATTGTTTGTTAATCGCATGAGCAGTTGAGTAGCATAGTATGCATAATTAAGAAATGATATCGTGTTGATAAGTTGTATTACATGATAGAATATGTTATAACATGCGGGTAGCATATTCGAGTTAGCATGACTCGATCGAGTGGGACTGACTTGATCGGGTGGGTTTTTGACGTTTTTACGACCAGAATCGAGTTTTAGGGTACTCGATCAAGTAACTAGGGGTACTCGATCGAGTAGGGGGTCACTCGATCGAGTAGCCTGGCTACTCGGTCGAGTATGTTAGAGGTCAGAAGGTCTGTTTGTGTTCTGGAGTCGAGGTACTCGATCGAGTATGGGAGGCACTCGATCGAGTAGCCTCTTACTCGATCGAGTAGGTTGGGACACTTGATCGAGTAGCACCCGGTAGCCTGTTTTTCGTGTTTTGAGGTTTAGTACATGTGTTTATGTCTACCCTTTCTTATATATAGCTTCAAGATGCCGCCTAAAAGAAACGCTTACTATGCGAGAGCTGAGTCCATGAATACGGATGATATTGTTAAGATGTTGGAGCACCAGGATGCTCTTACGGAGGCCTTAAAGAAAGTGAATAAGGATAAGGAGGTTGATCACTCTAAGATCAGCCTTTACATAGCTAGGTTCAACCCAAAAGAGTACAAGGGGACCGGGAACCAAACCTTCTTGACAACTGGCATCGTGAGATGGAGAATACACTAGACCTGGTTCATTGTCCTGATGAGATGAGGGTAGAGCAAGCTGCGTTCTACCTGAGAGAGGCAGCTGGTGAATGGTGGGATAAGGTGAAAGTGAGTGCCAGAGAGATGTATGCTAACCAAGGCTTACCTGCTATACCTTGGGATGAGTTCCGTAGGGCTATGAGAAAAGAGTTTGTGCCGAGCATGTGAGAAGCAAGCGAGGGAGGAGTTCGACGGGTTCAAGATGACATCCGACATGTCCGTGGCTGAGTACTATAAGCGTTTAATGAGAAGTCTAGGTATCTTTGAGGACATGGGATTGAGTGATGAGAATCGCGCCGAGGTTTGAGAGGGGTTGACCCTAGGATCATGGATAAGCTACTGTAGGAGTCCTTACGATGTTAAGGACGCTTATGAGAGAGCCGGGAGGGCCGAGAGGTTAGTGGAAATGGCTCGGGAGAGGTCCGGTGTTGAGAAAAGAAAGGTTGAGAGTGAGGGTGGTGGCCAATCTAGTCATAAGAAAGGCAACCACAATCAAGCTAAGGGGTTTTCTCTTTGGGTCGGGGTTTAGTTTAGTCTTTGGGGCTTCCTTCGGGCGTGGCCGTGGGGGTAGCAAAGAATAACGATTGGGGTATGACTTGCTTTGGGCGTGGCGGTGTCGGCCACAAGAGACATGAGTGCACGAGTGTACCCGGAGCTTTTCGGGGACGGGTCGGGAAGTTATTCTCGGGGACCGGCACGCACTTATGCGAGCAACAGGACCAAGTGGGTCATGGTCTAACCGGGGGAGCCGAGCTATCGTAGTGGAGGTAACCGCAACGACGGTAATTCTTATCGAAAACCACTACGAACAACAACAACAATCGGGGTCGGGTGCTAAGCGGCCACATCGGCCAAGATCTTGTCGGGGAGGTGGACAAGACCGATGGAAAGTCAGTTCATGATGGACAAGAAAGCAAATGAGGAGGATGCACATGTTATCACTGGTACCTTTCTTGTTAACGGTATTCATACCTTTGTTTTGTTTGATTCAGGGGCTTCCCAGTCGTTTGTATCGTCGAGTCATGTTAAAAAGTTGGGTTTGAGAGTTTACGAGTCTGTAAGTGAGAGAGTTTTTATACCTTCGGGAGGGTCTGTATCTTGTGGAAGGTTGTTTAGGGATGTGTCTATGATAGTTGGGCAAGTCGACCTACCTGTAGACTTGCTAGAGTTTCCTTTTAACGGTTTTGAGATGATAGTTGGGATGGATTGGCTGGGAAAGTATAAAGCTAAGATAGACTGTCATCAAAAGAAAGTGTCTTTAAGAGGGCCTAAGGGTGTTAGTGTGTCTTATCGTGGGTTTTTAGTCAAACCCAAAGTTAAGTTGATTGCAGCTATCACGTTGAAGTCCTATATGAGGAAGGGATGTCCTTTGATTTTGTGCCATGTGAGAGATGACCGGATAGAGAGTCCGACAGTTGACGAGATACCAGTGGTGGGAGAGTTTGCCGATGTTTTTCCCGACGAGATTCCTGGTTGCCACCGAAGAGGGAGATAGATTTCACGGCTGAGTTGAAACCGGGACGAGGCCAATCTCTAAGGCACCGTCACGGATGGGTCCTAAAGAGATGGAGGAGCTCGGGAAACATTAGATGATCCGATAGAAAAGGGATACATTAGACCTAGTGTATCGCCGTGGGGAGCACCCGTTACTGTCGTGAAGAAGAAGGATGGGAGTTTGAGGTTATGCATAGATTACAGAGAGCTGAACCGAGTGACGGTGAAGAACAAGTATCCTTTGCCAAGGATAGATGACCTGTTTGATCAGTTGAGTGGTGCATCAGTCTTTTCCAAGATTGATTTGAGGTCGGGGTACCATCAAGTGAAGATTAGAGAGGTGGACATACCAAAGACGGCTTTCACGTCGAGGTATGGTCACTATGAGTATGTGGTGATGCCGTTTGGATTATCTAATGCACCGCCGTGTTTATGGATTTGATGAACAGAATCTTGAGCTTTTTAGACAAGTTCGTGGTGGTATTCATCGACGACATCTTAGTCTACTCTAAAACTAAGGAAGAGCATGAGGAGCATCTGAGGATCGTGTTGCAGACGTTGAGGGACCATGAGTTGTATGCTAAACTGTCCAAGTGTGAGTTCTGGTTGGAGAAAGTTGCTTTTTTGGGGCATGTGATCTCTAAGGAGGAGTAGTCAGGATCCGGCAAAGATTGAGGCAGTGACAAAGTGGGAAGCACCAAAGAATGTCGCTGAGATTAGGAGTTTCTTGGGTTTAGCTGGATATTATAGACGGTTCGTGAAAGATTTCTCCAAGATAGCTAGACCTATGACAACTTTGATGAGGAAAGAGAACAGGTTCCGTTGGGATGAGAGTTGTGAGAAAGCGTTCCAGACAATAAAGGAGCGTTTGACCACAGCTCCTATCTTAGCATTGCCTGAAGGGATCGAGAACTTTGAGGTTTATACAGATGCCTCAAAGAATGGGTTGGGATGTGTGTTGATGCAGAACGGTAAGGTGATTGCCTATGCTTCTAGGCAATTGAAGCCGTATGAGGAGAACTACCCTACACATGATCTGGAGTTGGGTGCGGTGGTGTTTGCTCTCAAGATTTGGAGACATTACCTTTATGGGGCGACCTTTAAGGTATTTTCTGATCACAAGAGTCTCAAGTACATCTTCACTCAAAAGGAGTTGAACATGAGACAGAGGAGGTGGATGGAGCTGATTGGCGATTATGACATGGATATTATCTACCATGAAGGGAAAGCCAATGTCGTTGCGGATGCTTTGAGTAGGAAGAGTGTACACTCCCCGTGTACGCTCTCTATCTTTGATGAGGTTGAGAGATGAGGTGGGGAAGTTTGGGATACATATGATTCAGAGAGGAGATGTCTTGTGGGAGATTTGACAAGGCATGCGATCTTTATGATGATATTCGAGGTAAGCAAGCTTTAGATCCTAAGATGGTTGAGTGGAGAGCTGGAGTAGAGAAAGGGACAAAGGTGTCCCGATTTTCTATTCACACGATGGTAGTTTGAGGTTTGATGGTAGGTGGTGTGTCCCTAATGATGAGGAGCTGAAAAAGACAATCATGACAGAGGCACATTGTACACCATATTCAAGACATCCAAAGGCGGAGACAAGCTATACAAGGATTTGAAGAACACGTTTTGGTGGCCTGGGATGAAGAAGGAAACAATGAGTTTGTGGCCCGTTGTTTGACATGCCAGAGAGTTAAAGGGGAACAATGACGACCACAAGGTAAGATTCAGTCTTTGGAGGTACCCGAGTGGAAGTGGGAATCCATTTCTATGGATTTTATCGTGGGTTTACCGAAGAGTCAACAAGGTAATAACATGATATGGGTGATAGTGGATCGACTGACCAAGTCAGCTCACTTTGTTCCAATGAAAGATACATGGACTAAAGCACAATTGGCTATGGCTTATCGAAAGAACGTGCTTAAGTTACATGGAGTCCCTAAGGACATAGTGTCCGACGAGATGCGAGGTTTATATCACGGTTTTGGAAAGAGTTGCGGGAATCTTTGGGTACAACTTTGAAGATGAGCACGACTTTTCATCCTGCGACAGACAGTCGATCGAGAGAACAATCAAAACTCTTGAGGATATGTTGCGAGCTTGTGTGATGGACTTTGGTGGTAGCTGGGAACAGAGGTTGGATTTGATAGAGTTTTCTTACAACAACAGCTACCACACTAGTATAGGCATGGCACCGTTTGAGGCGTTATATGGGAGGAGATGCGGAGTCCGATTTGTTGGGATGACAATCTTTGAGGCGGTGGTTCTAGGACCAGAGATGGTACATGAGATGGTTGAACAGTTAAGATGATCGGGAACGCATGAGAGTAGCTCAGGATCGACAAAAGAGTTATGCAGATCTACACCGCCGGGATATAGAGTTTCAGGTTGGGGATAAGGTTCTTCTGAAGGTGTCTCCTATGCGTGGTGTTATGAGATTTGGGAAGAAAGGCAAGCTGAGTCAGAAGTTCATCGGTCCTTATGAGATCTTAGAGCGAGTTGGGGAGGTTGCTTACCGTCCGGCTTTACTGCCGCTTTAGAGAGAGTGCATAATGTGTTTCATGTATCGCAGGCTGGAAGTATGTGAGTGACCCGTCACATGTGTTAGAGGCAGAGAGCATAGAACTAGATGAGTCTTTATCATATCTTGAGGTACCTAAGCAGATCCTTGACCGGAAGGTTAGGAAGACTAGGAGTGGTGAGACAGTGTTGCTTAAGATCCTTTGGTCTAACCACGAGACAGAGGAAGCTACATGGGAAGCATAGGAGGTCATGAGAGAACGCTACCCTTTCCTTTTTGATCAGGTATGTTTGGTTACGAGGACGTAACCTTGTTTCTTTTAGGGGGGTAGGAGATGATCGCAAAGAGTTTTTAAGAGTTTTATGCCCTTTTTACGTTGTGTCGGTATAGTTGTTGTCGTTGAGTCGGGTTGAGTTTGAGTTAGTAACAAGTTTTTATATTGAGTTTGCTTCGGCTGTTGAGTCGGGAGTGTGGTAGTGTGAGTCTTTGTTTGGTGTTGGTTTGAACTTCGGGGACGAAGTTCTTTTTAAGGAGGGAAGACTGTAATACTCCGTATTTATGAGTCTTGGGGTACTCTATCGAGTAGGCCTTACTCGTCGAGTAAGGGAGTTTTGCGAAATGAAATAGTTTCGACTGTTGGGTACTCGATCGAGTATCTGCGATACTCGATCGAGTAGGGGGGTACTCGATCGAGTACACTGGCTACTCGATCGAGTAAGCCGGTTTACTGAGGGGTTGTTTTCTCGGGTTTTGTTAATTATGCGATTAAGTATATAATCTTTTCGTCATTCATTCTAATTACTTTTCTAAAACCTAAATCACTGTGAGAAGAGAAACAAACTACGTTCATCACCTTAATCGCATTCTTAACAAATCCCGGAGCTTGGAAGGTCGGATTTCACTTGTCTTTACACCGTTGTAATCCTTGCGTCGAGGGTAAGACCTTTATACCGTTTTTATTGTATTTCGTCAAAGTTAGTTAAACCCTAATTTTGGGAATTGGGGGTTTTGTTGTGTTATGGGCATAGTAGTAATTATGTGCTTGTATAATTAGGAGGAGGATTCGTAGAGGAAGCTTTTTGACTTCAAACCGTGAGATCGTCGACAATTGTGCTTTCCGGTAGGGTTTTCCCTACTCGGTTACTTACATGTGGTGTGGTGTTGTCTTAATTAGTATAATTGGTTGATTCGGACGATGTAGTGATTGTATTGTGATTGTTTGTCCGTGGTTCTCGAGATGCGTTCTCGGGTGAGTGGAGTCACTTGCGGGAGTGGCTTCACGCCCTAGTTTCGCCCTTCGTGGAACCCGCCACGTAAGGGGATGTGCACATTAATGAGACAGGGTTATCGCTCGGTATGATGAGCGGGGCTTAGGTGGGAACGGCTGCGGTCCCCCATCGGCGGCGGTGGTCCCGGTCCAAAGGACGATCGGAGACGGAGATGGAGTGGAGTGCTTGATTATATATGATTGTTTGAGTTGTATTGGTTCTTGTATTATTGATTATACCTCTTGTGTAAATAGTATCGACCCTAGGTGAATGTTTTGAAAACTGCGGTGATCCATTCGGGGATGGTGAGCGATATTGAGCGGTATGACATGAGTGCTTGGGATAGGCGGGATTGCCACGATCGGATGATAGAAGTCTTCCATTTGTAGCCTATGAGTTTTATAGACATTTCAGTTAGTTCAGTAGACAACCGTTTTGAGAACATGTATTAGTATTTGGTTTGGTTTTTGGATTGTAACCTTTCGCTAAAGTATTACTATTTAAATATCGTTTCGTTATTGTTTATTTGATTATCATTGCCTCGGGTAACCGAGATGGTAACGTTCTTATACCTGAGTGGTCCTGGTAAGGCACTTGGAGTATGGGGGTGTTACAGAGGTGGACCCACATTGTCACCTGTTGAGAAACCGGTTGTAACAGGTCAATTACGGGATGAGTTCAGTGCGAGTTAAATGATGCAATAGTTAGGATTATTCTCAGTTAAACATTAGCCGAGATTAATATGAGAAGAGGGAGGTTAGGTTGGATTATTCCTATGAAATAACCCTAAAGAAATTAGATGCATCAAATTACCGGTCTTACCGAGTGACTAACATGCATGATTAGACTTATCAAATTTTTACTCGACTGATCAGGCCCGTTTTTCTAAGGATCAAGATCCAAAATTCTCGACCCATGATCCGTTCGACCAAACCGCTTGTTAATTTAAGTTTGAGACCCGACTAAAAGGTAGACCCGTTGAGTGAAAGATAAATCAATAGTTTTATCAAAATACTAATATTCATAAAATGTGTCCAACTAGATGAAGGAGCTACTGCATCTCCAATAACATTATAGCAATATCTTAAAATCAATAGATAATTGAATTTATTAAAACTGATGGCAAATCTAAAGACGGTGGCATAATTGTTACCCAGATAAACACAAAGCAAACACACAAGCTTTAATTATGCATCAAAAAATTGACTTATGTAATATGTACTATTCATCAGCATATGGCGATGAACGGAGTAATGGATTAGCAACAATGGAGTAATGAAGAATTTTAATTAGCGATAATGGAGTAATGAATTAAGTTGTGTGTTGTACTCGAATAATCAATCACAATTGAAGAACTTTGTATATTTTTGAGAGAGTAGGATTTAATAATAGAGAAAGTTAGAGAGAATTAGGTTTGAAGTTAGATTTGAGGATATTATAATGAGTAAAAAAGTATGAAAAAAAGTATGTGAAAGAGTAAAATGCGTATGTGAAAGAGCAACACCGAAAAATATTATTTACCCCTAAAAAAACAAAGGACTTTTAGGGGTCGTTTGGTTCACTACTTAGTAATGGAATAGATTGGTATGAGAAACCATAGGAATACGGGGTTTCAATTCCATACCTGAAGTTTGAATTCATAGGGAGGAGGTGGGTATGGGGATTCCAAGGGTTTGTGGTGGAATGAGAATCTATCAGGATTCTAACTGCATTCCAAAATAGCCCAACCAAACACTAGAATGACTAGAATCCATTCCATTCCAAACCTTCCAACCAAACACCCCCTTAATATTATATCGTTAGTGTTACAAAAAGTATTATAATGAGTAAAAAAAGTATTATAATGAGTAAAAAAAGTATTATAATGGACATTAATTAAAAGTAAAAAACGTAAAAATAAATTAGGTAAAAGGACTTTTAAAAACTATTTTTCAACCGTAATCGGTATGACCTGACGTGATCCGACCCGTTTGATAGGCGGAGCGTTATGTTCACCGCACTCTTTAGGGGACATCCAATTTTATGGGCGGAGGTTCTTTGCACTTTGTGTTCCAAGTGAAAGTGTCTACGCCACTTAAACTAAAAACCTAGAACCTTCGGTTTCTTCTTCTCCAATATACACACACTTTCAGTCACCAAAAATAAATCCAATTTTAGGGGTTTTGATTTGATTTGATTTGATTTAGGGTTTAAGCGTTTTGCGCATCTCCCAAATCTCCTCTTTCTCCTGGTTAGTTCCTCAATTTACTCCCTCACTCTCTTTCCTCGATTGCTCTCATGCTCGCTAATCCTGTCTTAGTTCTTTTTCAATATAATTACGATTTGTAATAAATTGGGATTTTGATTTGAATTTGCTGAAATCATGAATTTTGTTTGCGGTAGTGAATAAAGTATTTGATTTATCGGCATTTGCATTTGTTTTGATTTAATTTTAGTTTCTAGAAGCTCGAGAAGATGTACTCAAGGCGGGCCGCGCAACGATTATTGCAGTTCCGTCATGTTATCCGTCAATCGCCTCAGGTAAAACTTGTCTTATTTCTTTGATTTGTAGTAATTGCATTGAAATATTATAATTTGAAAAAAATTAAATTTTTATTGGTTGATTGTTGTTGTCAGGCTTCTCGATCGTTCTGTACTGTTTTAAACTATGTAAGTTTCTAATTCGCTCATTTTTCGACAGCACGAGAGCTGCATTTGTCTTGCCTTTTGATTTTTTCATGTGTAATTGATTCGTTCATTGTGAAATACGAGGATAGATATCAAATAATCAGAGGGTTCCTGTGAGGAGTGGCTGTCCAGGGATTCTAGGCCAAAAAGGTACCTTCCCTATTCTTGTAAGATTATTAACTCGGCGTGGAGAATAAAAGTTATCATCTTGTGGCATAAAGATTAAAAGTTACCAGCTTGGCTAATTTTAATACCTTTATTATTCTCTTTGATTGCAGTTTCTGACAGTCGGTTGTGGCTTGGAGCTCTACATGGAAAGTTGGGAGCTTTGAGGCAATTTCATGGCACATGTATGGGACTGCGCTCTATTTGCTTCAATTATTTTAGCTCTGTTTTTATAGAGGGGATGTGTCTCCTATTATTTACCCAAATTAATAGGATGATTCAGTTTTGTTTTTTAGTAAAAAGATCACACTTTCGAATGTGTACTGATTACCGTTCTTTTGTTGTTAGCTGCTCTGTCAAAAGATTTTTACGAGATACTTGGTGTGAACAAAAATGCAACTCAACCTGAGCTCAAGAAGGCTTTTTATGGGGTATGGTTTCAGTAAACAGATTTTTTTGTGCTATAATCAGATGTTATGTCATTTCTCTGGGTCACTCCCTGACCATACAAATCAAATAAAAAATTGGTTTGCTTTGCGAAATGCTACATTTTATTTTTCAATTTATCGATCTTGTGTATGAATATGGGCTACAGCTAGCAAAAAAACATCATCCGGATATGAATAAAGATGATCCTGATGCCGAGAAGAAATTCCAGGAAATAAATAAGGCATATGAGGTATTTAACTAGTCTCCAACTCTCCAGTCGGACCAATTTCTCCAATGAATAGCTTTTATTCAGAGGTATAATTTGTTCTATAATTTGGTAGGTTTTGAAAGATGATCAAGAGCGTGCAGCATATGATCAGGTTAGTAGTGCTTAATTATGGTTCATTACAAATTGACTGAATGCAATAGTGGTTCAGTGATTTTGAATGGATTAGGCCAACAGGGTTTAATCATTTCGAGCCAGTGAGTTTTATATTTGATGTACATATACAGTGCGATTACACAACGCGAAGTGGCAACCAATAGCATAAGAAAGAAATCTAATTTTTGGCTAATACAGTGCTGGCGTTTTCTCGATTACTCTTGTTGGCATCTTAATATATATATAAGAAATAGCAAATGTACAACTTTTTGTCACAAGTTCAATATGCTTGGGTATGAAGGGCTTTTGCGGCTGTACCTCAGTTACTGTACGATGATGTTAATTTTGTATGCAAAGCTTTCCCATGAAGAGCATAGAAGCTCGAGTTATCTTCTGTGCTTGAGACATGTCTTATTGCACAGTCCTTGGGACATTTGGGTAGCTATCCTTTCCAGGCTCTGATCCCTATGGCTTTGGCTGTACCTTCCTATTTGAATACAGCCTCATGACCAAAACTATGTGGAACAAATTGTTACACTTATTTTCTTCTATTGCTGTTCTCATCCAAGTGTGCCTAATTTATCGCCCCTCTAATATGCCTTGAAATTATAGTCAGATAGGCTCTTCTCAATGTCATCTCTTTTGAAATAATTTTTTTTGCTTAGGAGCTCTCAAGGCATTGGTGTAATGTTAATGTTGCTGTTAGTTGAAAGCAAGTCGCTTATGTTTATCTAATGCATGCAGAGTATTACTGATTTTTGTTTTTTCTTATTGTGTTCAATAGCTCGGTCACGATCAATATGTGCTTGGAAAAGAATCTGGTGGTGGTGGATTTCAGAATGGTTTTAGTAGTTGGGAAGATATTTTTGGAGGGTTTCAAGGAGCAAAAGACCCTTTCGATGTAAGAAGCCCTTTCTGCTCGGATTGAATTGTTTTGCATATCGTGTATCAGTGTATGTTGTACTAATGTATTCAAATTTCAGATATTAATATTTTCACTTGTCTTTTACTTCCTCCATTCAACTCCACTCTACCACTTTCCTTTTTCACGTTTGCCAACGCGTGTTTTACGCGCTAAATATCGTTAGCTACGTATTTGCAAAAAATATAAAAGTTAGATATTTTTAATGTACTCGTAAAGACGAATCAAACAGGATCCCACATGAATATATTTTCACTTACGTATCGAGAGAAAATTGAAACTGAATACTCACTCGTGAATAGTGTTCAAAAATGAAATAGGTAGAGTGGAGTTGAATGGAGGTAGTATATTTTTTGTCTGGAATTTGGTGATTTATGTTGTAGTCTTGGGAAGTCAATCTGTCAAATCTTTGTAGGAGCATCTTGGCCTTATTAGCCTAAACAGCACTATTAGAGTTACTCACACACAAGATTAAACTGAGTGCTTTCACATCTGAACTGTTCACCTGAAGTTGCATTTGGTTATTGTTTGTGGAATATACTAATGCTAGCTCTCTTGTATGATTGTGAATTTGTGATCTTCTAACCTTTTTGGTGAAAAGGTTTTGATCAAAATATCAGAAGTAGCTGTGTTTGGTTGCTAGTTTTTTTTTTTTTTTTTTTTTTTTTTTTTTTTGTTTTGTTTTCAATATAGTTGGCTGCCATGTTTTTGGTTCCCGTGGTAATGTTTTAAATTATCAGGGTTTGGGCATTTTTTGTAGCGCCTTGGTCTTCAGTGTGAAACCAGTGCATGCAGTACCCTTACAGGTCTTAGGCAGCTATAGATGAATCCATGGCTTCACTTTTATATACTGCAATTAATATATTATGCAAGAAGACTTTATGAGGATGTGTAGCGTTTTCTTTTGATGGCATCTTAAGATAATTGCCTCTTTTTATTTCTTTACTATGGATGGTTGACATTGTTGTGGAGTGCAGATATTTGGAAATATGTTCTCACAGAGAAAGGGCGAAGATGTCAAGTTGGCACTAGAATTATCATTCATGGAAGCTGTTCAGGGATGCACTAAAACAGTTTCATTCAAGACGTCTTTGCCTTGTGAAACTTGTGGTATGTTGTCTGTTGCTAGATGCTAAATGTATCTATTTTCTTCCGAGTTACTTGGCTATTTCTTGTTGACTTGCAGTTTCAGTTCTGTTAGTGTTGTTTTTTTGAGCTGCCTCTTGCTTGTACTCCCGTACATACTGACATGTTGGTTTTGTGTGAATAATGCAGGTGGAACAGGGGTTCCTCCTGGGACCAAACCAGAGACGTGTAGACGGTGTAAAGGGAAGGGCATGGTCTGTGAACACTACCTTATTTTAATTTCCCTGGTGTTCAATATCCTGGAAGTGTGGGTCCTGTTCTGATTTTTATTCCTGAATTTTCAGACGTTTATGCAAAAAGGCCCAATTACCATGCAGACCACTTGTATGAGCTGTAGTGGAACTGGGAAAATTTATATGGTATGGCCCCATTTCTCTTTTCCTTCCGTAGTGAAGAGGTACCTGAATATTTCTTTGGTGTTATATCTGTAATTGAGTGGGCGGGCTCAGCAGTGGATCTTCATAGTTGTAGGTCTCGTGCTCTTACACAAGTTTTTAGGTCTAAACTACTGAATTCATTGTACTATTGATTTTCGTGACTGCTTTTTTGTTTAGGCCATTCGGTAATTGGTATTTGCATATTGTTCCTGGTTGCAAAACCTTTCCCTAACCATTTCTATGCACTAGTTTAACATTCCATTACAAGCATTTTAGGTTTATTTTTATGAAAATTCTCTACAAGTTCCATCCTTGTTACTTGAAATGATGGATGTCTTGAGACTATTGATTAAAGTATTAAACAAGGGTTCCAATATGATTTGTTGCCGGTTAACATTAATCATTCATTTGAATCATCAATAAAAGGTATGGTTTTAAACCACGGTTAGCGGTGACAGAGTCACTGAATCGTCCCCGACTCAGCCGTCGCGGTTATCGCGGTGATATTTATTATACAAGCTTTTTGTTGATATTTTATCATCTATTGACTACTTCATTATAAAGTTAAGATTAATTCTATTTAGGATAATTAATTTGACCAATGCTACACCATTTGTAAGAGCTTCTCAGTAGAAAAAATAACCAGTTCATATCTGGTTCATCGCGGGCCGTATCGGGCCGATACACGTTTTAAGTCGGTCGTCTCGACAGTTTCGGCCAATGGGATATCTCGTATCGGCTGCCTCTGATACCTCAGGCGATTTGATACGTCTCAGCCGAGATTTTAAACCATGAATTAAGAGGGAAAAAGCGATAAGAAAGAATGAGAAGATAAAGACGTAAAACACAGAAAACCTTTCGAAGGAGCGTTAATTGGGATTAAACTGAGAAGTGCCAATAAACTGAGACATAAAAATGCGGAATCGTTTTTGCTTCATTAAGAATTTTTGAAGCTTTTAGTATTTTTCTTTAGTTATTTTGTTTTCTTGTAATTTCACGACTAGTGCCAATATTTTTCTGCATCTATGTTGTTAGGAATGTTTAACTTAATCTTAATACATAGTCATTTAGTATAGATTGGTCAGAAACTTGTTTATTTGTTAACTTGTGTCTGAATTACGCTAAGAGACTTTCTTCCTAGTTGTGCGGTGTCACTTTGTTTCTGGTATATTATATATATATATATATATATATATATATATATATATATATATATATTCCTGAAGTGCCTTTGCTGTCGAAAATTTCTCTGATCACAAATGTTAGTTCTTATCTTGAAATTTAATCTGAATTTTTTACACTTTATTTGTATTTTTATTTTTGTATAGAGTTATTTCCGCCTAATTTTTCAATGTAAAATGGTGTATGAGCATAGTCTTTCATTGGGCGAAGGCTTCTAATAGTGATGGTGTTTATTCCCAGTGAAAGAAATATCTCGGGACTATCATCTGCATGTACCAGTAGCTGATGTATAAAGTTGGCCATTATGTATGATTTTGTAGCTTGGATATTAGTTCTTCACATACACATTTTTCCTGCACTACCACCAAAACTTCCCTTATGGCAAATTGGTTAAGGAAGGCATTTCAGCTCGGGTCTAGTAAAGACTGCATGTCCCTGTAGATTTGTCAAATTGGAACATTCCAAAAGAAGAAACCATAAGAATTTAATTGACATTTTTCTTTTGAAGCACTATACGTAGTTCTTTCGTGTGGGAGATCTTATTGAGCTTTAACCAATGGTGTTCAATTTGTGCAAGTAACATTTGGAGGCAGTCTGTTCCCATTTTCCCTCACGATAAATATTGTAGTAATTTGACTAGTTCCAGTTTCCTTGCTTAGTACAACTATCAATTCTCAGTTTTTCATTTGTTTAAGGAGATGCAAGGAAAACTTGATGCTGATGGTTTTGATCCTGAATCTCAATGACGTTACCAGCTAGCTTAGCTGCCATTTACCTACTTGTACTTGTACATTGGCTGGCAAATAATAATCTGTGTACTTTTTCGTTGTGTATATGAGCCGACATTGTACAGAATGAACCTGATTTCGCCTTTTCTAATCTGTGGCGTACAGGTACACTGCAAATCATGTAATGGTAATCGAGTGGTGCAGGGGTCCAAGTCCGTTAGGCTGGATATTATTCCTGGTAAAAGCTTTCTCTGCTTAGCAGTTTTTTCTTTAGATATTCGAGACTTTTTTCCACTCATTTTGAAATTGTTTTATCTCTTGTGGGTCTTTTTGCTTATTTTCCTTGAGGTAACTGTTGCGTCCATAATATCTGTAGGTGTTGCTAATGAGGAAACCATCAAGGTATCCAGAAGCGGCGGAGCTGATCCTGATGGATACGGACCAGGAGATCTGTATGTCATCATAAGGGTTAGGGAAGACCCAGTTTTCAGAAGGGAAGGCTCCGACATTCATGTTGATGCAGTTTTGAGTATTACCCAGGTGCGACTTCTTCTCTTTCTATCTGTCCTTTATGGACACCCCCTTCAGCATTTCTTTTCTCTTGCCGTGTTGTGCTTCAGCGAAATATTTCTTACATATTCGAGGAGTTTCAATATTCCATCAAAACTCACTATTTTTGGCCAGGGTATCTGATAGCAGAAAGCAAACTAGCTCACTAAATTTCCTGATAGTTCAATTATGTGATCTGCTGAATAGTCTCTGACTCTCTGTGTTGATATTTCAGTGCTGTATTAACACATGGCCAATATAGGCCTCATTCTATGGAGGCCTTTCAGGCATCAGGGTTATGTTACACTAATGAAGGGTTTTTGGACCTTAGAACCTGTCAGAATTACTTGTGCGGGAGCCTTTTGAGGCCCTGGGATAATGTTGCTGTACAGGTGTTTTGGGCTTTGTGTTCTATTAGCATAATGTATAATGTAAAGGCCTGGTGGGTATAATGTAAAGGCCTAGAGTTTTAACTCCATATAGGAGAGTGTTATAACTCCGTGGTCTTTCCGGCTTTAAATATATACTAAATTGGATGGTGCAAACCATAGTTACGAAGATCTTGATTGAGGTCTGTACTAAAAAGAATTTATCAAGCCTTACTAGACCATAAAAGATGTGGGAAGTTGTTCAGGATCCAATGTCTCTTAACTCTAGGTATTTATTCTTTAGTATGAGGAACATGATCAAAATGCAAACTCAAATGAAATCTTTGGTGCTTGAAAACTTCAGATCTGTGATGTTTATCTGTGGGGTCAAATGTCCATTGCCACGTCTTTGTAGTTCCTTGGCTGATTTGCATTTAGTTCTGCAGTTTATAAGAGATTTAATTCCGTTTGTTTTAATTTTGTATCCGATTTAACAAGTATTAAAACTTAACAGAATGATTACCTCTTTTTTTCTTCCATTAATTAATTTATTTAGTGGAGCTTTCTAAAACAAGAGATAAATTGGCCCTTGATTGCCACTGCGGCGTACCAGGGACTTTTTATTGAATTTCATTGTTGATTGGTATGTATCATCTTGTGATATCTAATTACATGATGCTATATTGCAGGCAATTTTGGGCGGTACCGTCCAGGTCCCAACTCTCACTGGGGATGTTGTGCTTAAGGTTTGTTTAGATTTCCGTTCATGTTTTTGTTCTCTCTGATTTCGTGATTGCAGAGATTCATGTTTCATTACTCTTTTCCTTGAAGGTTCGCCCTGGGACCCAGCCTGGTCAAAAAGTCGTGCTGAAGAAAAAAGGTGAGCTGAAGGCACTGTGGTGCAACATTAGTCCGCAGATTTTTTTCCCTATTAGAGAGTTGGATTTGGTGGATGGGATCACTTTTTTGTCTACCCTTTTTAGTATGCCAAGTATGATTGCCTAGGAGCATGAAATGCATTCCAAACTAGCCTCGGCAATAACTTTACAGCAATTTTGAAGGGCTGCCTCTCTTAGTGTTACATTGTTACTTTTTATCAGCCAGTGTTGAGCTATTCGTATACTCTGTCCTTTCAACATCATAATTTCTTCTATTTTCCTTCGCTTTAGTCCCCCAAAAGTTCAATCTTGATCTTTCTAAGTCGTGATTTTCTTTAAACCAAGGTGGTTCCTTTTCCTTCTTCGATTCTGGTGATCAGTTCTTTTTCTAATTCGTTTCTTTATTTTTATCCAGGAATTAAAGCAAGGGGCTCTTCTTCATTTGGTGATCAGTTTGTGCACTTTAATGTCACCATTCCAGCGTAAGTTTTCCCTTTTATTAGTGAATCGAACCTCTATTATGTTTTACACTTTCCAAATGAACTACTGTGGGGGATTGCAAGTAATCTGTTGATTCAGTCTCAACTTGGATTCAACATAATAAACAGGAACGAGACTTGGAGTGTGTTGTATACTGATAATGACCCAATATGACCATAATGACCCAATCTGATCATAATGGACCCATTTACAGAATCTGATTGCAAGCGTTCTAGGGTCTCGTGTTTGGGTTGATACTCTGTCTCCTACTCTCCTGATTCCTGATTAATATTTGGCAGGACTTTAACCCCGCGACAACGGGAACTCATAGAAGAATTTGCTAAAGAAGAGCAAGGAGACTATGATAAGCGTGCTGCAGCCGGTGCATCTCGATAAATCATCCAAGTTGAGAGGTAGCAATTTCTATTCACATCAATATGTCTACAGACAGCTGAACTTCAAAATTCACGAGGACCGCTTATCGCGAAAAACAGGTTCTTGTTTTCCTTTCGTTACTAGGGGAGGGAGAAATTTTTGTGAACAAATGTTAAATTTCGTGGAATCGGATATTACTAGTGTTTACTCTGGATGGGAGTTACTTAGGACTAGGGAAGTAAGGTTCCGATCAAATAAACAGTGTACATAGTATGACTGGCTGTTTTATTAATTGCCCTGTTTTAATTTATATACACTTTATTTATCTTATTTGGAACACCAAAATTTCCCTTCATCCGGTACGATGACAAAAAGTATTATCAATCGTTTATTTGTTGAGGAGGCTCATTGATGTATGGGATTTGGGGTTTTAAATAATGATTTGATGAAATTATTTATGATTTTTACTAAAAACAGCATTTGTAAGTTTTTTGATAATTATTTGTGGGTTTAAAAATAAGGCTGGCTATGATGATCCTGATAGAAGAACGTGAGATTACAACCTAGCAGGGCTTCAGACGGGACCTTTAAAGTTCACGATGAGGTCGTGTCGTGAAGTGACTATTATTTAACTGTAATTCTTTTATAAATCGACCCTAAAAATAGAATGTGAGAATATTTCCCTCAGTATAGGGAAGGGTCAATCTTAGATGATTTACTCCCTTCTATCAGTTATTTGTCTAATTTTAATTCTTTGTTAGGGTATCTTAATCAAAGGAAAACAAATACTGATTGGGACGGAATAATATATAAAATATTAAAAAAAACTAGGAAATTCCTGGGGACTGTCAACAATAAAATACTTTGTACTGATGTAAAAATTTTTATTTACTACTTTTTGTAGAATTTTAATTTTCACTGATAATTTAGTGTGAATATTACATTGATAAGAGGAGACAAGAAAAACAGGATGATGATATATAAAACATACAAATAAACAATTCCTTTCGAGTCAATAGTACAGTACAGTATAAAAACATTCAGTAGAAGTGATCAAGTAATAGAAGAGCAAAGAGGGCAGTGAACTACTCCATTCTCATTGCATCTAAGTATCTTAACCATGCACTTGTGCCTTTCATCACACACTTTACAACTTCCATTGCAATCCATACACATCACAAACCCTCCGCATCCTTGACACTCCAACACGCCCTTCGATATCCCTGCTAAAAGCCCTTCCAATCTCCCCTCCTCATCCAACTTGATTACCTCATTAGCTCCCCCAATTAACCTCCCCTTGACAAACACAGCCGGCACTTTAACATCCTTTCTTTCCATGGTAGAAGGACTACTGGAAGTGAAGAAGAGCGTATTGATCATGTTCTTCAGGTATTTACGGAGCTTTTTCTACCCATCTGTTATATGTAGTATTCTAGTGGGCTTCACTTTTATCATTTTATGTTGGCATGGTAAATCTGTTTAACCTCTCGAATCAGCTTCTGTTGCACATTGCATACATGATATTTTAAGTTCTACGACAATTAATTCTAATGTAACTTGAGCTTCACTTGCTAGCTTGAAATGCTATTTTTGTTGCCCGAGGAAAATAAAGGTTGAAAGATGTAATATGAGATTCCTTGAAACGAGCAGTCATTATCATAGGAACTGTTGTACTTGAAGATATTATAATGCATTGAATAATATTAATCTTGGAAATCAAATTGGGGCGAAAATCTACTGAAACAATAAACCAACACTACACTTACTTTACGGACTCGCTTGGAATGAGAGTAATTATTAAGGGAGTAATAGAGGCTAAAATAAGAAGAAATTGAAGGAGATTGGTGGTTTGTGGTGGTTGTGAAGGGTGGAAAAAGGTGGTGAGGGAGGAATTATTAACCATGCACCTGTGCCTTTCATCACACACTTTACAACTTCCATTGCAATCCATACACATAACAAACCCTCCATATCCTTGACACCCCAACACGCCCTTCGATATCCCTGCTAAAAGCCCTTCCAATCTCCCCTCCTCATCCAACTTGATTACCTCATTAGCTCCCCCAATTAACCTCCTCTTGACAAACACAGCCGGCACTTTAACATCCTTTCTTTCCATGATAGAAGGACTACTGGAAGTGAAGAAGAGCGTATTGATCATGTTCTTCAGGTATTTACGGAGTTTTTTCTACCCATCTGTTATATGTAATATTCTAGTGGGCTTCACTTTTATCATTTTATGTTGGCATGGTAAATCTGTTTAACCTCTCGAATCAGCTTCTGTTGCACATTGCATACATGATATTTTAAGTTCTACGACAATTAATTCTAATGTAACTTGAGCTTCACTTGCTAGCTTGAAATGCTATTTTTGTTGCCTGAGGAAAATAAAGGTTGAAAGATGTAATATGAGATTCCTTGAAACGAGCAGTCATTATCATAGGAACTGTTGTACTTGAAGATATTATAATGCATTGAATAATATTAATCTTGGAAATCAAATTGGGGCGAAAATCTACTGAAACAATAAACCAACACTACACTTTACATGTTTATCTAGGCACTGCATATATTCAGACCTGAAGAGTGCACCTTCTGGATTTCAGTATCTCTGGATCTTAGAACTGTTTAACACTAGGCACTGTCTGGCTAGCCGGATCGATCTGTGAAGTTCGGTCCAGACTGATCCAGACTTGTAGCTTACCCAGCATGTCTTTGGTTTTGGATTCTATGTTGCATACCGGTGATCTGGTAAAACCCGGTAAGGACCAAAGACCGGCTAAATACAATTTTGTTCGTTGAAGTAGTGTATGAGTAGGTCAATTAACTTTCTCCAACACCACACACCGTTTTCAGTATCTTTGCTTTTGTCCGAATTTCATCTTTTCTGTGTAATTGCAATGAACTGCTTGTTTGTTTCAAAAGAACACGGTGCTTTCTAGCTCCTTGAAATCACTGACGAAACAATTTACTAAAACTTGTGTAAAAAAGTTGTCCTTGATATCGAAGTACTATGAAAGATTCAATTGGTCTTATTATTCATTACAATATAATTCTGTTTGCTTACTGTAGGATAAAACTTTCCAGCATTCGTATATATCAGCTATCGGAGCACACACGTAAGTTCATAGTCCATGACTCCATTCTTGTTTTCCGGCTAGTATTTTAGAAGACATAAAATGCCGTTGGGTATTTTAGTATAAATCTATAACAAGCTTCCTATGCTTCCTGGCCTAAATAGTGTTTGTCGTTTCACAAATGTGGTGATCGAGCCCCCTTAGTTAGACGTTAAAATCAAATACATTAAAGTTTGCATAGTAAATGACCCCTTTTATTTGCTGTAAAAATGAAATCCAACTTTTATTCTTTTTCGCATTTGTTGGCTTCATACCTTTTGATAAGTACTCTTCACATTTGTGCAGAAACTATTGACGCGACCTTGATGCAACTCTCTTTATGCTTAAACACTTATACCGGGACATACCTGACGATCCTGAACAGCCAAATATGTACCAAAGAGAATCAAAGGAAGTTGGTGTTTCTGCAAGTTGGTCAGACATTAAAACCATTGAGAGCATCTACATTAGAGAGGAGCAATTGATCCTCGTATTTTTCCTCTTTCCTTTTGACACGTCACTTACTTTTCATCCACCTCAATTCCCACTATCTCCATCCTCTTCCTTTATCTTTCTCTTATATTTGCTACAACAAAGAGGCAGTGTTTCTCCTCCTCTTATATCACCCATTACACATAACTTTCAATATTAAAACAATAAATAAGAAATTAAATATTACATGAAAAACTTTGATTGACTAAAGGGCATAAAGGAAGAACTTCCTTTGACATATTTTCTGGGAATTCCCCAAAGATCACCAAGAATGCTATCAAGAATTTTGGGTGAACTTTGTTGACAACTTACTAGTACATTGTGTACGAGTCCAGATCCTCTATAGTTATAAAAATAACTGTACCAACTTAGGATTATGACATGTAGACAACGCCCAAATTAATGGTTATGATTCTACGAAAAAAAGAGACTACTCATTTTTCTTTTGCCTTCCTCGCTAAAATTCCATTTTTTTCACCCTCTATTAAAATTTCATTACTTTCCACGTCCAATTTTACAATTACTAATGCAAATTTGGAGTCTTAAATCAATTCAATCCAAATCCCCCATTGAGCATATTCAGTAATTTTACTTTCCCACACCATGCCACCACCATTACAAATAACCTAGCCCTTAAGGTCCAAGGCAAAAAAAGCGGCAGTCATTCCTCATCGGACCGTCTCGCCATGAAAACCATTTGCATGGGGCAACTGTTTTTGGGATAATCGGTGGTATTGATGGTTGTTTGGAAAGGTAGTTTTGAGTTTATCTGAATAGAAGGTGTGACAAAAATGGTGGATATGGGGAAAGTTCCTTTTTTGGGTTGCTTTCGATGTTGATGATTGATGATGGGAAGAACTCGGCTATGGTGATGCATGTTGTATAAGGGAGCTGGGTTGCTTGAAGTATGTGAGGAGAGAGTGAGAGAAGAATAACCGGAATAAGGGAAATTCATCTGAGCCGGCAATTCTTGAGAAGTGCATGTGTTCAAAGATTAGACAGGTACTATAGGACCCTCCAGTTATAAATTTATAGTTATAACTGGGGAAGATTTGGACTCATTGTGTACCGTGTGATAGAATCATACAAGTATGATGTAGAACGACTCGAAAATCGTGCTACATTGAAGCACAATATAATTTATATGAAACACACAAATTTACTTTGGGACTTTGGGTTATGCTCATTCATGGACACAATTTACTCAATCATAAACATGATTTACCATTTTGCCCCTCTCATTTCATCCCCCCACCCTCTTAAACATTATACCCAATTCAATTTACTCAATCAAGCACAATATATACACCACCAGTCCAGCACTTGTGCTGCGACCAGCCATCACCTACACACCTTACCACCCCTCACCGCCACCACTGGCACCAGCGCCTCCGTCCCTAACCCTGCTCTTGTCCCCCCTTCGCGACAAACCGCCCCTACCCCAACCATTGGTTTCCCTAATTTGCCCTAATTGAATTTGTATCTCGCTGATTTGATACAAAAAGTTATTTTCTTAAGTGAAATTAGAATTATTGTTGTTTACTTGACAATTAATATGCATAATTGACGAATTATTTGCTAATGTTTGATTAATTTTTGAGCGGGAGAGTAAAAGAACAAGAGGGAGTGTTTTTTATCTTTTTTTTAGAAAAAGGGTATGTTTTCTGGAAAAATATTAAAAGAGAGTCCATGAACGAGTAATTCGTGTCCATGAAAAAGTAATAACGTACTTTAATACATGTGCAAAATGTTTAAATTTGTGTTCGTCATAGACCAGTAAAGGCCGAAAACACTACCACTAGACTCGGTATGAACGAGTAATTCATGTCCATGAAAAAGCAATGACGTACTTTAATACACGTCCAAAATGTTTAAATTTGTGTTCGTCATAGACCATTAAAGGCCGAAAATACTACGACTAGACTCGGTATGAACGAGTAATTCATGTCCATGAAAAAACAATGACGTACTTTAATATACGTCCAAAATGTTTAAATTTGTGTTCGTCATAGACCATTAAAGGCCGAAAATACTACGACTAGACTCGGTATGAACGAGTAATTCGTGTTCGTCATAGACCATTAAAGGCCGAATATACTACGGCTAGACTCGGTGTATAGGGTATAATGAATAATAACGTAACACATGAACACTGGTAAGGGCGGAGTACATGGGACAATCTATTTTCGCATTTAATTTCAGAATTTATATAACCATTGTTCCTCTTAAAATTACATTTTCTCAAACAAAAAGACTCAAAATGAGCTCTTTTTAGGGGAGGATCCAAGAATTTGAAGTACCGTGGGCTTAAAACAAAAATGTATAAAAAGTCCCTTAAGGAAAAAAAAAAAAAAAATTATACAAATTAAGAATCTACGTAGTTAATTAAACCTCGTGATACAATCGCCACTCAACCCAAATTCAACAATAACGTCAGCGTTCGCAATATAATCTCAAGGAATGAAGAAAGAAGATAACACAGTGTATCACGAGCAAGACACGCAAAACACTGCGCTATTGTTCATAAGATAAAGTTTTCCAAACTTTTCACATTTATAAGAGTTGTAGAAATATAAAGCACCATCAATCATCTAAAAATTCTTTGCTCATCTTATGTCTAAGATTGTTTTTTGTGATCTTCATATGAAAACGGTCTTTTCGTTGTTACTACGGTGGAAATTGGAGGAGTTATGTTCAACCGATAAATCATAGGATAACGTATTAAGTGCCTTACCAAAGTCAACCATCTGTTACGCAAATCTGACATCAAGGGTGTATTTGCAAATCTTTAATCTTTTTGGACATCTTGTACAATGAACGCATTCTCTAACTCCAGAGCAAGTGTAACATGTGATGAAAAGTTCGATGGATAATAATTCAAAGCAGGTTTGCAAACATCTTTGCCTTTAAATGCGCAAAGACTTTTACGTGGATTAAATGAAGCATTTATTAGAAGAATCTCAGTAAACTTTCTGTAAATCTAGTACCAAGTTTTGTTAAGATTATAGAGGGGAGAATTCATAAAAGATAATTGTATTCAATTGTGTTATTGATATCAGTAGACTGATCGGTATTTATAATACCTTACAAGAAACCCTAAGCATTACTAAACCCTAAGACGTAGCCGTCACTACCAAACCCTAGCCCTAATGGACCTAATATCCTAATAAGTTTTCTTCAAATGGAAGTCTGTTACCATGTAAAGTATATAAACTCGATAGTAATGCTCTTTTGTGACATTCTTCTTACAAATGCATGCCCTGTAAGGATTAGATCTACCCGACATAGAAATATCGTGCTTATAACAAAAGGCTCAGAGCAAATACAATGGTAAGCAACAATCAAATAGCTTGACAAATCCATAAGCTACAACCATTTTAAGCTAATAAACAATTTCAATGGTTGATTATGTGACCCACATGTAAAATTATTTTTCCATAAACATAGAAAAAATTATTGGAATAAATTTTTTATTGGTTGATTGATAGTTGTGGGTCATATGAGCAAGTAGTTTAATAAAACAACAAGCTTAAGTCAAGCCAATCTTCATGGCCTTCTCCAATGGTCTAGCAACTATCCTGCAATTTTAAGAAATTACAAGCAAGTCCCTAAGCTTCAACATTGGACTTACTCCAACTCTCATCATTAAATCATTTCAACCATTTTCTCAAATTTCATAACTGAGAGAAAATTTAGTATTCAATATGTCAACGTCCTTTCTTTGCAAAGCTTGACACAAGAAGGAAGTAATCATCATCACGTATTATGCATTACATGCAATCAATACACAAAATCAAACTTTTTTCATAACTTATACCTATTGCTTTTGCTTCTCCTCGTACTTTGTCTACTTCACTTACATTCAAATCCTCAATAGTCGTTTGTTTAGCTCCAGACAACTTAATAAGGATTAAAAAAGTTGATAGCAATTACAAACACTTTTTTTATCAGTTTTTTTAATTAATTGATCATTTTTAATCGATACCTGATTAATTCAACCCAATGTAACAAATATCCAAACTCGATATTAGTGACTTAAAATTATCTATATAACCGAACTCGCTCGCTAAAAGGAAAGTCTAAACAAACTAAAGTATATGTGACTACTTAAGCCATAAAGAAATCAGACGCACCAAAATGACCTATCGAATGACAACCTGCATGATTAGACCTGTCAAAATCTGATGCGACCCTTTTATTTGTATTAGCTCCAGCAAAAGAGTCGTTGCTCTTGAACGTTGCCTCCTCCACAAATCAAGCAACATAATATTGTAATTAGTGTATTTAGCTAATTTGTTTTATTTGTTTCCTAAATAAGTTATTCTTTCTATTGTATATATAGACTAACAATAGATTGTAATCAGACAAGCAATACAATTCACAATTATCTTTCTATATCTCATGTTTAACATGGTATTAGAGCTAGGGCATATTTTTTTCTCTTGCTAATCTCTGCCGTCTTATTCTTCTTCTTCTCTTCATTCTCATCATGACAAACCCAGCCACACAAAGTGGCGAACCCACAAAAACTTCTTCACTCTCGATTATTCACGTTGAACATACGGGTCATAGCATCACTCCCGTCGTGTTCAATGGGAATAACTACGATGAATGGTCCCGTTCTTTTCAACTTGCCCTCATGGCTAAGGGTAAACTCGCCTATCTCGATGGCTCCGTCCCCAAACCTTCACCAAATACTGATGATTTCGAAACATGGCAGTCAACGAATGCCTTAGTCTCTATGTGGATTTTTAATACCATCGAACCTACCTTGCGCAATCAGATCACAGTTCGTCCTGAAGCGAAACAACTTTGGACAGACATCAAGACTCGTTTCTGTCAAATTAACGAGGCCAGAATTTATCAATTGCAGTCCGATCTTTTAACATGTCGCCAGGGACCGACTGAATCCTTGGTTGCATATTATGGTCGGATGATTACTATCTGGAATGCTCTTTTGGAACACGATGCACTTCCGCCATGTTCTTGTTCTTCCTGTCCTTGTGATTGGAAACTTGTTATCACTGCTAGAAGAGAAAAAGAAAAGGTACGTATCTTTTTTATGGGAATTGATGATAGGTGTGACACCCCGCGATAAAGCAGAAAATATAACTTATAAAATTCAAGCGGAAATTTGGAAGTTTTTGAAACTTTTAAAAATTTAAAGCGCGGGTTCATTAAAATCCAAAACATAAATAAAGAATGCGGAGATAAAGTTTAAATTATACAAACGTGATAGTCAAGGTGAGGGAAAATATATCCCTCGAATGACAATACAATAAAAGGTGAGTCTAAGCAATCCTAATGAATCGACTACAAGGCCAAAGTGCTCGCTAGCTCACACATGTCTTCACCCCATGAATGCACCAACTAATACCTGTCATTCATGTAAACATGAACGCCACAATCGGTGGGAGTAACTCAAGTTCTCCCGGCCCAAAAATGTCGAAACGAACATAACAAAGAACTAAAACAGGTAAGTCATGTAAGATACTTACAAAAGATATGAATATCAAATTTATATTTAAGCATGGCAAATAAATGAGATGGAATATGATAGATCAATATTAGCATAATGGAGATTCAACTAATCATGTGAGACAATTAAATAATATGAAAGACAGGAATACGGTCATTTATGCAAAAGTACGCATTTCAAGGAATTACAACATAGATATGAGATTAGAAACCGTAGCCATTATTTGGAAAACCACTTAGCAAACATTGCACGGGACGTGGCTACTAATGTCACATTCATACTTATGGCTTGCATCTCACCATAAGAACGGATGGGAACATCAATCCCGACGATCATATCGCAACTAGAGGGCTTATAGCTCACCCCTAGTATCCGATAGGACCAAGACAACCAACACAAGGCATAACTCTTGCCTTGAAGGGCATATACCAATATCTATAACCAAGCAAGACCTTTACTACTCATATATCAATATATAATTCCCCTGGTAGGACGACAATGGTACTCCCAAGACTCAGTCCTAGTCTAAATCGCGCCGACTCTCGGGACAAAGACGTTCCCGATTCGACATGCGGCAGAACGGTCCGCATCCAAGACTCGAAGACAGATCGGAAATCGAGAACCCACAATCGGCGGGACGTCCAAAGAGGCGGAAGATATGAGCTAAACCCACAATCGGCGGATATCCGAAAGAGGCGTAAAGATAAGTCAAGCAATACGGTATAGCATAAAGGCATTATCAAACGAATACGACTCAACCAAGCGATACGAATCAACTTGGAAAGAGACTACTACACGACCCAACCAAGCGATACGAATCAACTTGGAAAGGGACTACTAATGAAATGAGCCGATGATAATCCGAGTGAGACATTTCATGTAATTATGACATGAGTAAATAATAAGTTTCACATTTATGATTCTTGTGAGAATTATATAAATAAATGGCAAATAAAGAATTTAAGATACATAAAACATGTGACGGAATTCAAATCAATTAAACCCGAACATAAATATTTCACGGATAAAAATTAAATCAACCTAGGCTACGGCCTAGCCATGACCAGCCCAACCCGGCCACGGCCTGGCCGCACACCCGACATGGCTCAGCTACGACCAGCAAGGCCTGGCCCCTGTACAGACTAAAGGATTACGGCAAAGAAAAGTGCTTGGCCAAATGTAAGCAATACGATACACACAGCAGAACAAACCCAGCAATTCCCCCCTCTGTCCAGCCGCCTTAAGACGATTTTCTAGGTCAAACAAAGACTGATTTCACCCGTACGAAAGACCCAATCCAAACATGTAAATATACTTGAGACATAAGCAAGAAATTTGGTTCAATTTAGCATAAAGAAACCCGTCAAAACAGCCCGCGAAAACTGCCCGACAAAACCCATTTTCACTGTTAAAGAAGCTCATTTGTGACCGTCTTAAGATGAAATTTTAAGCATTAAAATGATAGTATTCATCCAATTAAATTACCCAACATAGTCACCCACATCACCATGAATCCAAAGGTACCAACTTTTCTCAAAATGGATAAATAAAACTTGTATAAAACCGTCTCAAAAACCGCACCACCAAAACCACATTCACGGCCCAAAACAGAGTATGAAACCTCCCATATTATTCCCCTTTAACGCATAAAATCAGTCCAAAGAAGGCACCATCCACTTGAATTGTTTAACACGTTGGTTTTACTTCAATTGCCAGACAAATGGATAAATATGATACCGATTGCAGAGGAGTACGTAATATATTGCTAAAATCAAATAACTTCCTTATTAAAACATAGGAGTATAATAAAAACGCACCAGGCAATAGCTTTATTATAATATATCTGCATATAAAGTAGTAATTTTGCCCCTTCAAATCTAAGTTCTTTGTAAATTAATAAATGAATTAATCAAAACAACTCATCAATTATAGCTGGCACACCCAAGAACAAAGAGGAGACGTGACAAATGAGATAGCTGCTACACCAAAACGGTTCCATTATACCGCAAATGACTATAACACCAGTTGGTTTGACCCATGGAAAAAGCCGACACTGATCCAAGCTTTTCATACAAAGTATCCAAAACAGTCTAAATTAATAGCACATAAAAACAGCCCATTTCAAACATCAATTTGAGACGGAAATTACCATACAAATGAGAAAAATGTAAAGAACCAAACTTTATCAAACAAGATCATATAAAACGACACATAAGACGGAATTTCGACGTTTTTGTCGAGTAACCTATCACCGTTACCTGTTTTTGATCTCTGAAAGTCCAAGGAATCGCCCAAGGAAGATCTTAAACCCAAAACAGAAGAAATTAACCCAAAATCCGAATCCTTTGTAAGACAGCCGAATTGAAATAGGACGAAAGCTTGGCTCTTTCTTACATATAAAGAAGGAGGACGAGGAGAGGAAGCTATTGGTGTAAAAATTAGTGAAAATGGTTGAGAAATGAAGTCGGGATCTGAGTTTGAATGTCGGGTTTAATGGAGGTGTTGATGTCGTTTTGGTTGATGCAGATTGTTGTTGCTATTGTTTTGGTTGTCGCTGGTGAATCACGAAAAGGAAGGGGAAAAGAAGCGGGGTAGGGTCGGGGGTACAACAACAACAACAACAACAATAATAATAATAATAATAATAATAATAATAATAATAATAATAATAATAATTATATTTTAAGTTAGAGATAAGGTGAGTGTGAGTGTGTGTAGTAGGAATTGGATTAGTTCGAATAAATTAGCTTCAAATGAAAATGTGACGGTCTTATACTAGACGGGAATACTTCTCAAACCTATTACAATTTAAGACGAAACTTTTCTATTATTACTATTATCATTACTATCCTGCTCGACTAACAAAATATATTTTTATATAAACAGGCTTATAAAAATATAGTTCTTATAAAAATCTTGTTTAAAATAAAATTAATTAAGTTAAATAATTTAAAATATAAATAAAATAAGAGAACGGTTAATTAAATCATAAATGCTAAAAGTGGGAAATTCGCGGGTGTTACAATAGGTTTGCTAGCATTCGTTCCCAGATTCTAGGAATCTCTCCCCTGCCTTCTTTAGATTTGATATATAATCGTCTTTTGCAAGACGAGGGCATCCTCTCTTATGTCTGACTCTACACCTGATGCTATGGCATTTGTTACTCGCTATTCTCAAGGTTCTCGTCAATCGGGGGGGATCCCGTACCCAACGTCGTAACCCAAACGAACCCTCTAAGTATTTTTGCATAGCTTGTCAGAGACCTGGCCATAGTTTGAAATTTTACTATCTTGTTACGGGAAAGTTTCCCGAGTCATGGGAAGACCGTCCGCGGGATCGTATCTATATAGACCCTAATGCGACAGACTTGAGTAATGCTATTTTAGTCCCCGACCCGCGCCAAAAGAACTCCACGGATCAGACGAAATAGTCCGTTTCTGGGCCGTCACCAAAGGCACATATAACTTCTACATCTGCTGCTTACATGCCCCCTGGTACATCCTCCTCCCGTCCCCCTCTTGCTCAATTTGACAAGCTTGATCTCAACTCTCTGACTCCACGTGAATTGTAAGAGCTGGGTACCCTCTGGCAGGCTCACAAATCTGACCAAGCAAATGAACGTCTCAATGGTAATAATTCTCTCCTTACTTGGATTATTGATACGGGAGCGTCTCAACATATGTCGGGATATCTTTCCCATTTCTCACATCTTAAAAATATTACTCCCCTCTCTGTCGGTCTCCCAAATGGAGACCTTACTATAGCCACTAAAAGTGGTGATATCAAAATATCATCCCGTCTTACTTTACGAAATGTTTTATATGTTGCTAATTTAAATTGTCATTTAATTTCAGTTTCAAATCTTCTTATGGATAGTACTCTCACCATTCAATTTTCTCACAATTTATGTCTTTTTCAGGACCGTATCTCGAAGACGGTGATTGGTGCGGGTGAGCAACACGAGGGGCTCTACTACCTCACAGGTGTTAGACAAGATAAAGCCACAACATGTATGGCCGGTTCTCCGGATTCTGTTGAACTCTGGCACCGAAGGTTGGAGCACCCTTCATCGCACATTTCTCGTTATTTACCTTTTCTTAATAAAACCTCTCGAACTCTTGATAATTTTAGTAGCAAAAGTTGGGAAATTTGTTTACGCGCGAAACAGACTCGCGAACATTTTAATTTAAGCAATAATCGCGCTAATTCTATTTTTGATCCTATACATTGTGATTTATGGGAACCTTACTCCGAAAATGCCTCTTGTGGTTCTACTCATTTTTTAACAATTGTTGACGATTTTTCTCGTTCTACATGGGTCTACCTTTTACGACGGAAAAGTGATACAAAATAAACTTTACTAAATTTTTTTTGCCATGATAGTACGTCAATTTGACAAGAATATTAAAATTTTACGGACCGAAAACGGTACCGAATTTCGACCTCTAATATCCTTCTTTAAAGAAAACGGAATCCTTTTTCAAACCTCTAATGTTGACACCCCTCAACAAAACGGGCGGGTGGAACGCAAACATCGTCACATCTTAAATGTCGCACGAGCTCTTCGTTTTTAAGCTGGTCTTCCTTTATATTTTTGGGGTGAATGTATCTTAAGTGCCGTTTACTTAATAAATCGCACCCCGACCTCCCTTCTAAATGGAAAAACTCCTTTTGAATTGCTTTTTAATAAATCACCGTCATTTGAAACTATCCGAACCTTCGGTTGTCTTGCAAATGCACGGAACTTAAATCGTTCCCATGATAAATTTGCTTCTAGGAGCTGTAAATGTATTTTCATTGGCTACCCATTTGGTAATAAAGGGTGGCGTCTTTTTGATATAGATACAGGAACCTATTTTGAGTCACGAGATGTTATTTTTGTAGAAACCGAATTTCCTTACAAACATCTCCAAATAAGTGCTTTTGATAACGAAACTAATTCTTCCTCTATCGACCCTTTGGCTCTTGTCAACGACCTTATACTTGTTCCCACTTCCACTCTCTCATCCACCTCTAACTCTACACCGGACGTGCACTCATCTCTCACGTCCAACACGTCTACTTCCGCTTCGCCTCAACCAACGGTACCCGAGCCCACATCAGACCCGGTTCTCTCGGACAACATGGGACGGGGACATCGCACTAAGACTCCTAATTCTAATTTACAAGGCTTTATTCTTGATAAACCTCGTCCCTCGTTGCACTCACTTACCACCACCTCATCGTCCTCAGGTACTGCTTTTCCACTTTCTCACTATCTTAGCTATGAAAAGTTTTCTCCTAAACATAAAGTGTTTTTGTCGGTCGTGACTAAACATCACGAGCCTAGTTTCTTTAAAGACGCCGTGCAGGTTCCCGAATGGCGTGAAGCAATGAAACTTGAACTCGAGGCTCTTGAAAAGAACAACACTTGGATTCTTGAACACCTACGTCCGAACAAGAAAGCCATCGCCACTAAATTGGTCTACAAAATTAAATATAATGCTGATGGAACCATAGAACGATACAAAGCTCGCCTCGTTGTTATGGGAAATCGGCAAATTGAAGGCGTCGACTATAATAAAACCTTTGCTCCTACAATAAAAATGGTCACAGTTCGTACTTTACTAGCCATAGCCGCTGCCAAACAATGGATTCTTCACCAAATGGATGTTCATAATGCGTTCTTACATGGAGATCTTCATGAAGAAGTCTACATGAAGCCTCCACCCGGTTTTTATCCATCCACGGATGGTGAGGTTTGTCGCCTAAGGAAATCCCTATACGGTCTTCGTCAAGCACCTCGCTGTTGGTATGCTAAACTAGCCTCCGCTCTTGTTCAATATGGTTTCCGTCAATGCCCCTATGACCACTCTTTGTTCTCCTTATCCCGCTCTGATATCGAAGTCCATGTCTTGGTATATGTCGATGACTTGGTAACATGTGGTAACAACTCCTCTTTTATCACAAAATTTAAAGAATACTTAAGCACATGTTTCTATATGAAGGACCTCGGGACACTTAAGTACTTTCTCGGTCTTGAAATTGCCCGTAATAACTCTGGCATCTTCATCTCCCAACGAAAATATGCTCTTGACATTTTAACAGAAACAGGTCTCCTTGGACAAAGCCCACTCCTATACCCATTGAGCCAAATCATCGTCTGACAGTCTCTCAGGCCGAATTAATGTCCGATCCACAACCGTATCGTCGCCTCGTGGGGCGCCTTGTAACCTTGTTTCTTTTAGGGGGGTAGGAGATGATCGCGAACAGCTTTTAAGAGTTTTATACCCCTTTTATATGCTGTGTCGGGATGTTTGTCGGGATGAGTTGGGTTAGTATCATGTTTTATGTGGAATTTTGTTTTGGTTGCTGAGTCGGGAAGGTTATGGGAGTACCTTTGTTTAGTAGTGGTTTGAACTTCGGGGACGAAATTCCTTTTAAGGAGGGAAGACTGTAATACTCCGTATTTATAAGTCTTGGGGTACTCTATCGAGTAGCCCTTACTCTGTCGAGTAAGGGTAAGTTGCGAAATAAAATAGTTTCGACTGTTGGGTACTCGATCGAGTAGTCAGGGGGCACTCGATCGAGTAAGGGGTACTCGATCGAGTACCTTGGGTACTCGATCGAGTGTCCGGTTTTACGGGGAGTTTTCTCGGGTTTTGTTAATTATGCGATTAAGGTATTTAAGTTTCGTCGTCATTGTTTTAAATCACTTTTACAAAACCTAATTTCCTGTTTAAGAGAGAAAGCAACAAGTTCATCTTCCTAATCGCATTCTTAACAATTCCGGAGTTCGAGACGGTCGGTTCTTGTCGTTGTTTATATCGTTGGGTTCCTTGCGTCGAGGGTAAGATCTACGTACCCTTTTTATTGTATTTCCTTTGATTTGGTTAAACCCTAATTTAGAGATTGGGGGTTTTTATGTGTAGTATGTGATGTGTAGCCTCTATGTGTTATATGATAGGAGGAGGGTTCATAGAAGAGGCTTTTTGACTCGGAGAGAGAGACCGTCGATTGTGTGCATACCAGGTAGGATTTCTACTCGTATTAATCCCATAATGGGATATTGGTTGATGTGTTGTATTTGGTTGTTTGATATAATAATTGTATTGTGATTGTGGTTTTGATCGTTGTTGATGGTTCGCGAGCGTGGCCTCGGCGAGTGGGGTCACTTGCGGGAGTGACTTCACGCCCTAGTTTCGCCCTTCGTGGAACCCGCCACGAAAGGGGATGTGCACATTAATGGACGGGGTTATCGCTCACTATGTGGAGCGGGGATTTGGTGGGTACGGCTGCGGTCCCCCATCGCGTGGTCGGTCCAGGGACGTCGTATTGAGATGATGGGAATTGGTTGGTTGTGTGTGTGTGTGTGTGTGTGATTTAAAGGCATGCATGTATCTTATTGTTGTTATCTATATTGATTGTGTGATTAGTACTGACCCCGGTGTTGTTTTGTAAACTGCGGTGATCCATTCGGGGATGGTGAGCGGATATTGAGCGAGGTATTGAGATGAGTCTTGGGATAGGCTGGGATGCCACGACATGATGATAGGAGTCTTCCGTTGTAGCCTTTAGTTTATTTACATTTCAGTTAGAACAGTCACTTTGAAATAATGTATCGTACTTTTGGTTTGGTTTTGAGGATTGTACCTATTCGCTAAATTATTTATAATAAACGTTGTTTCTTTATTGTTGTTTGATTATCATTGCCTCGGGTAACCGAGATGGTAATGTCTTCATACCTAAGTGGTCCTGGTAAGGCACTTGGAGTATGGGGGTGTTACAAATGGTATCAGAGCGACGATCCTGAAACCTGTAACCAATGAACCTAATAAACATAGGAAGTCAATTAAAATGAACCCGGGGTAAAAGTTGTAGGAGCTAGTGCAAAGGCTTGGGAGACGTCCTAAAGTCGCAGGGGTCGCCCTACAACTTTGAACCGGTCACATGGGGGAAGTGTTTGTCGAGTCGTATGTGTGTTTGGTTAACTTGTGTACGGATGTGATGGAATGTGTTAATTGTTGGGTGTTGAAGTAGAAAGTTGAGCATGTGAAAGAAAATGGTGATATGGGGGGAACTTGTTGATGAGATGATAACATGTTGGATGATTTACAATGTGGCATTTAATAACATGATGAAATGATCTCGTAGATAGTAGAAAAGATGCGTAGCATGTTTATTATGATATAATGTGGTTTATAAAGTTTAGCATGTTAGCATATGACGTAACATGCGGGTAGCTTTTATGAATTAGTGTTACTCGATCGAGTGGGGCTGACTCGATCGGGTGGGTTTTTTGCGATTTTGAGTCCAGAATCGAGTTTTGGGGCACTCGATCGAGTAACTAGGGTACTTTCGATCGAGTAGGGGGTCACTCGATCGAGTAGCCTAGATACTCGATCGAGTAGGTAAGAGATCAGAAGGTCTGTTTGAGTACTCGATCGAGTACGTGGGGCACTCGATCGAGTAGCCCGTTACTCGATCGAGTGTGTTTGGGAACTCGATCGAGTGGGTTCTAGGTGGCGTGTTTTCGTGTTTTGAAGTTTAGTACGTATGTTCATATCTACCCTTTCTTATATATGTATAGTTTCAAGATGCCGCCCAAGAGAACTGCTTTGTATGCGAGAGCTGAGCTTATGACCGTGGATGACATCGTTAAGATGTTAGAGCACCAGGATGCTCTTACTGAGACCCTAAAGAAAGTGAATGAGGACAAGAATAAGGATAAGGAGAAGGAGGTTGATCATTCAAAAATCAGCCTTTACATTGCGAGGTTTAACCCGAAAGAATACAAGGAGTTGGGGAACCTAACCTTCTTGATAGTTGGTGAGAGAGATGGAGAACATATTAGATTTGGTTCACATCTGATGAGATGAGGTGGAACAGTGCGCGTTCTATCCGAGGGAGGCGGCGGGCAAGTGGTGGGATTCAGTGAAAGTGAGTGCTAAGAAGATATATGCAAACCAAGGCTTACCTGCTATACCTTGGGAGGAGTTTCGTAGGGCTGTGAGGAAGGAGTTCGTACCGGAACATGTGAGGAGTAAGATGAGAGAAGAGTTTGATGGTTTTAAGATGATTTCTTGAGATGTCCGTGGGTGAGTACTACAGTTTGTTCAATGAGAAGTCTAGGTATGCTGAGGATATGGGTTTGAGTGAGGAGAATCTGGCATTGAGGTTTGAGAGGGGGTTGACCCCTAAGATTATGGATAAGTTACCCGTGGGAATCCTTACTGATGTTAAGGAAGCTTATGAGAGAGAGCCGGGAGAGCGGAGAGGTTGGTGGAGATGGCTCAGGAGAGGTTAGGTGGTGAGAAGAGGAAGTCCGAGAGCGAGGGTGGTGGCCAATCTAATCACAAGAAAGGCAACCACAATCGATCTAAGGGATTTTCTTCCTGGTCCGGTTCGATCTTTGGGGCTTCCTTTGGGCGTGGCCGTGGAAGTGTGAGTAATAGTTGGGGAGTGACTGCTATATCCGTGGTGGTGTAGGCCACAAGAGACATGAGTGCACAAGTGCACCGGATCTTTCTAGAGACTCCGCGCGAGCTTCGCGAGCAACAGGCACCGGCTGATCATGGCCAAACCGGGAAGTCGAGTTACCAGAGTGGAGGCAACCGCAACGGCGGTAATTCTTATCAGAAACCACCTGCGAACAACAACAACAATCAAGGGTCGGGTGCTAAGCCGACCACATCAGCTAGTACTGTCCAGGGAGGTGGGCAGAAGACCAGTGGCAAGTTATTCATGATGGAGAAGAAAGCAGCTGAGGAAGATGCGCACGTTATCACCGGTACATTCCTTGTTAATGGTATTCCTACCTTTGTTTTGTTTGATTCGGGGGCTTCTCAGTCGTTTGTGTCTTCGAGTCATGTAAAAACGATTTGGGTTTGAGAGTATATGAGTCCATTAGTGAGCAAGTTTGCATACCTTCGGGTGAGTCCGTATCGTGTGGGAGATTGTTTAGAGATGTATCTTTGATAGTTGGGCAAGTTGATTTCACTGTAGACTTGCTAGAGTTTCCTTTTAGCGGTTTTGAGATGATAGTTGGGATGGATTGGTTAGGAAAGTATAAAGCTAAGATAGACTGTCATCAAAAGAAAGTGTCTTTAAGAGGTCCTAAGGGTGTTAGTGTGTCTTATCGTGGGTTTCTAGTCAAACCCAAAGTTAAGTTGATTGCAGCTGTTACCTTGAAGTCTTATCTGAGGAAGGGATGTCCTCTGATCCTGTGCCATGTGAGAGATGATCGGATAGAGAGTCCGACGATTGATGAGATACCGGTGGTGGGGAGTTTGCGAGATGTTTTTCCGAGGAGATTCCGGTTGCCACCGAAGAAGGAGATAGATTTCACCGTTGAGTTGAAACCGGGGACGGGGCCAATCTCTAAGGCACCGTACCGTATGGGTCCTAAGGATATGGAGGAGCTTAGGAAGCGGTTGGAGGATCGATAGAGAAGGGATACATTAGACCAAGTGTATCGCCGTGGGGAGCACCAGTTCTTTTCGTGAAGAAGAAAGATGGGAGTTTGAGGTTATGCATAGATTACAGGGAGCTGAACCGTGTAACGATAAAGAACAAGTATCCTTTGCCAAGGATAGATGACTTGTTTGATCGGTTGAGTGGTGCAGCAGTCTTTTCTAAGATTGATTTGAGGTCGGGGTACCATCCGGTGAAGATTAGAGAGGTGGACATACCAAAGACAACTTTCACGTCGAGGTATGGCCATTATGAGTATGTGGTGATGCCGTTTGGGTTGTCTAATGCGCCGGTGTTTATGGATTTGATGAATAGAATCTTGAGACGTTCTTGGACCGTTTGTAGTGGTGTTTATCGATGATATCTTAGTCTACTCTAAGACTAAGGAGGAGCATGAGAAGCATCTGAGGATCGTGTTGCAGACCTTGAGGGATCATGAGTTGTATGCTAAACTGTCCAAGTGTGAGTTACGGTTAGAAAGTTGCTTTTAAGGGCATGCAATCTCTAAAGATGGGGTAGGCTGTGGATCCGCGAAGATTGAGGCGGTGACAAAGTGGGAAGCAGAAGAATGTTCTTGAGGTTAGGAGTTTCTTGGGTTTAGCCGGATACTACAGACGGTTCGTGAAAGATTTCTCCAAGATAGCTAGACCGATGACGGCGTTGATGAGGAAAGAGAACATGTTTCGTTGGGATGAGAGTTGTGAGACGGCGTTCCAAACATTAAAGGAGCGTTTGACCACAGCTCTGTCTTAGCATTACTGAAGGGAGCGAGAACTTTGAGGTTTATACAGATGCCTCGAAGAATGGGTTGGGATGTGTGTTGATGCAGAATGGCAAAGTGATTGCCTATGCTTCTAGACAATTGAAGCCTTATGAGGAGAACTACCCTACTCATGATCCGGAGTTGGGTGCGGTGGTGTTTGCTCTCAAGATTTGGAGACATTACCTTTATGGAGCAATCTTTAAGGTATTTTACGATCACAAGAGCCTCGAAGTACATTTTCACGCAGAAGGAGTTGAACATGAGAGAGAGGAGGTGGATGGAGCTGATTGGCGATTATGACATGGAAATCATCTACCATGAAGGGAAAGCCAATGTTGTAGGCGATGCTTTGAGTAGGAAGAGCGTACATTCCACGTATGCACTTTCTATCTTTGATGAGGCCGAGAGATGAGGTAGCGAGTTTTGGGATACATATGATGCGAAAGGAGATGCCATGGGTGATATGACAAAGATACGGACTTGAGTTTTATGATAATATTCGGGATAAACGGGCTTTGGATCCTAAGATAGTGGAGTGGAGAGTCTGGAGTAGAAAAGGGACAGTGTCCCGATTTGCTTTCCATCTGACGGTAGTTTGAGGTTTGATGGTAGGTGGTGTGTTTCTAATGATGAGGAGTTGAAAAAGACTATCATGACCGAGGCACATTGCACACCATATTCAGTTCATCCAGGTGGAGACAAGCTATACAGGGATTTGAAGAAAACGTTTTGGTGGCCTGGATGAAGAAAGAGACAAACAGTTTGTGTCCGTTGTTTGACATGCCAGAGAGTTAAAGGGGAACAGCGACGACCACAAGGTAAGATTCGGTCTTTAGAGGTGCCTGAGTGGAAGTGGGAATCCATTTCCATGGATTTCATTGTGGGTTTGCCAAAGAGTCAACAAGGTAACAACATGATTTGGGTGATAGTGGATCGTCGACCAAGTCGGCTCACCTTGTTCCAATGAAAGATACATGGACTAAGGCACAATTGGCTATGGCCTATCGAAAGAACGTGCTTAAGTTACATGGAGTCCCTAAGGACATAGTGTCCGACAGAGATGCGAGGTTTATATCGAGGTTTTGGAAGGAATTGCAGAATCGTTGGGAACAACTTTGAAGATGAGTACGACATTTCATCCTGCAGATGACGGCGGATCGAGAGAACAATCAAGACACTTGAGGATATGTTGCGAGCTTGTGTGATGGATTTTGGTGGTAGGCGGGAGCGGAGGTTGGACTTGATAGAATTCTCTTACAATAACAACTATCACACCATATAGGTATGGCACCGTTTGAGGCTTTGTATGGGAGGAGATGTAGGAGTCCAATCTGTTGGGACGATAGTCTTTGAGGCGGTGGTTTTAGGACCAGAGATGGTGCATGAGATGGTGGAACAAATTAAGATGATCAGGGAACGGATGAGAGCAGCCCAGGATCGACAAAAGAGTTATGCAGATCTACATTGTCGGGACATAGAGTTTCAAGTTGGGGACAAGGTTCTTTTGAAAGTGTCTCCTATGCGCGGGGTTATGAGATTTGGGAAGAAAGGCAAGTTAAGTCAGAAGTTTATAGGGCCTTATGAGATCTTAGAGCGAGTTGGGGAAGTTGCTTATCGTCCGGCTTTACCAAAACGTTAGAGAGAGTGCATAATGTGTTTCATGTATCGCAGGTGCGGAAGTATGTGAGTGACCCGTCACATGTGTTGGAGCGAGAGCCTAGAGCTAGATGAGTCCTTATCATATCTTGAGGTGCCTAAGCGATTCTAGACCGAAGGTTAGAAAGACTAGGAGTGGTGAGACAGTTTTGCTTAAGATCCTGTGGTCTAACCACGAGACCGAGGAAGCTACATGGGAGCCAGAGGAAGCTATGAAAGAGCGTTACCCTTTCCTTTTTTATCAGGTATGTATGGTTACGGGGACGTAACCTTGTTTCTTTTAGGGGGGTAGGAGATGATCGCGAACAACTTTTAAGAGTTTTATACCCCTTTTATATGCTGTGTCGGGATGTTTGTCGGGATGAGTTGGGTTAGTATCATGTTTTATGTGGAATTTTGTTTTGGTTGCTGAGTCGGGAAGGTTATGGGAGTACCTTTGTTTAGTAGTGGTTTGAACTTCGGGGACGAAGTTCCTTTTAAGGAGGGAAGACTGTAATACTCCGTATTTATAAGTCTTGGGGTACTCTATCGAGTAGCCCTTACTCTGTCGAGTAAGGGTAAGTTGCGAAATAAAATAGTTTCTGACCTGTTGGGTACTCGATCGAGTAGCCGCGGCACTCGATCGAGTAAGGGGGTACTCGATCGAGTACCTTGGGTACTCGATCGAGTGTCCGATTTTACGGGGAGTTTTCTCGGGTTTTGTTAATTATGCGATTAAGGTATTTAAGTTTCGTCGTCATTGTTTTAAATCACTTTTACAAAACCTAATTTCCTGTTTAAGAGAGAAAGCAACAAGTTCATCTTCCTAATCGCATTCTTAACAATTCCCGGAGTTCAGACGGTCAGTTCTTGTCGTTGTTTATATCGTTGGGTTCCTTGCGTCGAGGGTAAGATCTACGTACCCTTTTTTATTGTATTTCCTTTGATTTGGTTAAACCCTAATTTAGAGATTGGGGTTTTTATGTGTAGTATGTGATGTGTAGCCTCTATGTGTTATATGATAGGAGGAGGGTTCATAGAAGAGGCTTTTTGACTCAGTGAAGAGAGACCGTCTGTTTGTGTGCATACCAGTACGATTTCCTACTCGATTAATCCCATAATGGGATATTGGTTGATGTGTTGTATTTGGTTGTTTGATATAATAATTGTATTGTGATTGTGGTTTTGATCGTTGTTGATGGTTCGCGAGGCGTGGCCTCGGCTGAGTGGGGTCACTTGCGGGAGTGACTTCACGCCCTAGTTTCGCCCTTCGTGGAACCCGCCACGAAAGGGGATGTGCACATTAATGGACAGGGTTATCGCTCACTATGTGGAGCGGGGATTTGGTGGGTACGGCTGCGGTCCCCCATCGCGTGGCTGGTCCAGGTGGACGATCGAGTATTGAGATGATGGGAATTGGTTGGTTGTGTGTGTGTGTGTGTGTGTGTGACGATTAAAGTCGTCTGTGTATCTTATTGTTGTTATACATATTGATTGTGTGATTAGTATCGACCCGGTGTTGTTTTTTAAACTGCGGTGATCCATTCGGGGATGGTGAGCGATATTGAGCGGTATTGAGATGAGTCTTGGGATAGTTTGGGATGCCACGACATGATGATAGGAGTCTTCCGCTTGTAGCCTTTAGTTTATTTACATTTCGATTAGAGCAGTCACTTTGAAATAATGTATCGTACTTTTGGTTTGGTTTTGAGGATTGTACCTATTCGCTAAATTATTTATAATAAACGTTGTTTCTTTATTGTTGTTTGATTATCATTGCCTCGGGTAACCGAGATGGTAATGTCTTCATACCTAAGTGGTCCTGGTAAGGCACTTGGAGTATGGGGGTGTTACATATATATCAGGCACCTGGAGTATGGGCTCCGGTTTCCTTTGAATGAATACGCCACGGCCATCATCAAAGCTATGAACGCGCTTGTGGCTCAACCGCATCCGTTGGCCATTAGGACGATAGTTGGCTTTGTGTGGCTCGCCTCTTTAAGGGGGAGGTCCCTACGGTTAACTTATTCCGCCGGCTTCATCATCTTCGGCCATCGACTCCGGTAAAGTGGGGTGGTACAGGCGTGCGATGGAGCCGGGCTACATCTCCGTTGATAAGCTTTCTTCCCGCAAGGACCGGAAGGGGCGGTGGGTGTATGTCGAAGTCTTGGATGACTATCCGCTGCCCCGGTCCTTCCAAAGACTAAGTTAATTTGCGGTGCGAGAGCGAGACAGAGTGTGACAAATGGGTAACCCGGAGTAAGCTTAAGATGGACGCTTGAAGGTCTATCTTAATGCGAGATAAGAAGCGGGCGTGCGACTTTTGATGCTTTGAGAAGGGATGGGTGCCCCGACTCGGATTATTCTTCGATGAGCTGCTTTGCCGCGTCGGCCTCATACCGCCCTCAACCAGGGGTGAGTAGGGTCGGTGTGAGGCCCATCTTTGCCTGTTATGCTCCTGTTTTTAGAGCTTTGTTTTACTTCTTTCATGTAACCCTTGTCTGGTTTCTTGCGGACCGGTTTGGCCGGGATCTCATGAGAGGACCTTGAAGAGGTTAGGGCTTGACACGGACGGGGAGGTCGTTCGGCGGCATCCTCGGCCGACGCGTGATCGTGACGGCTCCCAACGAACTCATGGACAAGCAAACAAGGCACCGGATCCGGCGGTGGCTCAAGCACGGGTTCTCGGAGGTGTGCCGAAGAGAAACCAAAGGCGGCGTCCGGTCGGCGACGACGTCAATCCCAACTCCCTCTTCAACCCCAACGGTCCAGAAGGAGCATGTGGAGGTCGTCGATATTACCACGGAGGTGGTGACTGTTGCGAAGGGCCCTCCTCCTCCAAAGAAGAGAAAAGAACCACTGCCGGCTTCCACCGTTGCCGGGGGAAAGAATGATTCACCCGGTCCTTTATCTAAGAAGGTCCGGACTTGTACGGACCTAACTCCGTGGTTCGACTTAGTGGTTCATTATGCATTCCCGATGACGACTCTCGATGTGTCAATGAATGTTGATATGGATGCCCTGTGTGAATTTTTTGTAGATCCGCCGTCGGCAGCCGTCGTTCTTACTGAACGGCAATTAGAGAAGCAGCCTGAGAAGGCGGGTGATAGAAATGTCACCGTTGACTCCTTACTCCAGAAGGTTTCCCCCGCCGAGCTTGTGGCAGAGGGTACGAGAATATACAAGAGGCTGGCGAAGTGGACTCAACTAGCCGGCTCCCACATTGTGGAGCAAGAAAAGGTCATGGCCCAAGCTGGGCCATTGATCGAACGGCTTAAGCTTGATCTTTCCGCTGCAAAGGGGAAGTCGGGAAGGCTAAGCTTGACCTCCTTCTTTGCACGAAAGCGTGTGGAGGAAGGCGAGAAGCGCTATTGGCCGAGAGGGCCAAAGTCGAGGCTTGATGCCACCGCGCCAAGTTCTTTGGAGGAGCGGGGACAGGTATAAGGGCGATTCTGACGTCGTTGTTGCCAAGAGGGAAGAATGGAAGGAAATGTACTTGGCTCAGTCGGAGGCACATAGGGACACAAGGGATATCCTTGCCCAAAGGGAGAAAGATATCGAGATGCTTCAAACTGAGCTCATCCCTAAAATGTGCGCCCAATTCCGGATCGGGCCGAGGAAGCGACCGGGAGGCCATCAAGAAGCTCGTTCTGAAGGCTCCTTCCGTGGCAAGAATTTGAGCACTTACGGATGAGATGGGCGATCTTTGCGGAAAAAAAGCGGTTGCGGAGAAGGCGGAGGCGGCGAAGGCGGCTCGGATAGGCGAGGCCAAGGCGGCCTATGATGCAAAGGTGAAGGAGGCCAACGAGGAGGCCGAGAGGCTAAAGGCACGTGAAAATGACGAGCTTTCCTGCGGGCCGGCCACCGAAGATGATACTGCTGCTGCTGATGGAGGAGGGCGGCAACAAGCATAGGGAGACGGGCGGTCGTCACCGGACTCACCGGCATCTCGGATAGCTTTAGGCGTTCGGGAGCCAACTATTGAGCCTTTCCTCCCTGCCATCTTTTGGCGCTTCCAATGTCATGTCTGTAACCTTTTGCTTTTCTTTTCCTTGTTTTTGTAAAACTTTGGTAGGTTGCGTTTTGGCTCATCCCTATGGGGACGGCCGTCGTCTGTATTCTTCTCATTTGTAACCTGTTATCATTTTGAACAAGAATTTGCTCATTTTGCCTCTGGCTTGGCCGAGGTCTTCTCTTGTCTTCTTGCGTTATTAATTGAGCGCTTTTTTCATTTTTACCTTCGGCTTGGCCGAGGCACCTAGAATGCGCATCTCAACTGCGTTTAACGTCTTTTTCTTGAACATGTTAGCATGTTGGTCGCTTCCTCTTTCACTCTCGGTCTAGCCGAGGCGTTGGAATTGCGCTTCCCAACCGCCGTTGTGAACACGTTGGCGTATCGACCGTTGTGTCCTCTGCCAGGCCTTCGGTTGGCCGAGGCGACTAGAGGTTCGCGCGACAACGTATGTTAGCGTGTCGACCGTTGTGTCCCCCCCAGGCCTTCGGTGGGCCGAGGCGACTAGGGGTTACTGGCGCGATAAGCGTCTGAGCGTATCGACCGTTGTGTCCCCTCCCAGGCCTTCGGTGGGCCGAGGCGACTAGGGGTTACGGCGCGATAAGCGTCTGGTAGCGTATCGACCGTTGTGTCCCCTGCCAGGCCTTCGGTTGGCCGAGGCGACTAGGGGTTACGGCGCGATAGCGTCTGTTAGCGTATCGACCGTTGTGTCCCCCAAAGCCTTCGGTGGGCCGAGGCGACTAGGGGTTACGGCGCGATAGCGTCTCCCCAGATCCGCCACCGCGTTGGTAGTGACTGCCGTGGCGCCTACTTCTTGGTAGTGACTATGGGGGGAAAATGAACACTTTGATGGAAAACTTGGACGATTCTCCATTAGACATAAACATGCGTCGGGGTGCCCACAGTTGTCTTAGGCACCTCCGCCGCTATACAAAGTATTTCCTGAGGTTGTCAGTGTTCCAATGGCTCATCAAAGGCACACCCTCCATGTCTGTCGGCCGGTATGTATGTGCCGCCTCATTTCTTCAACGACTTTGTAGGGACCTTCCCAGTTAGCCGTCAGTTTACCATGAATGTTCCCTTTGTTGGTGGCGGCTGACTTTCTTAGGACTAGATCTCCTACTTTTAGGTCCCTCTTGTGGACCCTCCGGTTGTAGGCTCTTCTCATTCGATTTTAGTATACCGCCAAGTTTAGGCGTGCTGTATCCCGGCTTTCCTCGACCAGGTCTAGGGAGGTTCTTAAACCTTCCTCATTTTCAACCGGGTTAAAAGTGGCCGTTCTGAATGTCGGCACCGTTGCTTCAATTGGCATGATCGCCGGACCAGACTAAGTGGAACGGATCTGTACCCGTTGCTTCTTTCTCCGTGGTTCGCAGGGGACCACGGGACGCGGGTAGTTCATCGGCCCATCTTCCCTTTAGGTCTTCAACCTGTCTTCTTCAAACCGTTGAGGATTGTTTTGTTGGCGCCTCCTTTGTCCGTTGCTCTGTGGGTGGCGGACGGAGGAGTATGCAAATTTGATACCAAGTTCCTCCGGCCCACTCATTATTGTGTCACTCCAAAACTCTCGGCCGTGGTCAAATACCATGACTTGGGGTAACCCAAAACGAGTTATGACATTTTCCCATTACCTTTCTTACGGCCGCCGTCGTCTTCGCAGTCTTCGCTCGGACTTCAACCCATTTGGTGAAGTAGTCAACGGCGACAATCAAGAACTTTCTTCCACCGGATGCGTTGGAAATGGTCCTAGTAGATCCATCCCCTCTTTGTGCAAAAGGAAGGGGACTAAGTACGCATGCAGTCTCTGGGATGGCGCATGTATCACGGAGCATGCATTTGACAAACCATTGCACTTTTTGGTTTTGGCTCTGGAATCCTCAAGCATGGTTGGCCAGAAGTAGCCGGCTCGGAGAGCTTTGTGGGCTAGTGTTCTTGCCCCCATGTGATGACCGCAGATGCCTTCATGAATTTCTGTCAGTATTAGCTCCGCGTCGGCTGGACCGACGCACTTCAAGAGCGGCCTTATCACGGACCTCCTGTATAGTTCTCCTTCAAACACCAAGTATCTTGCTGCGATCCTCTTTATCTTCTGTGAGAGACTGCGGTCCTCCGGTAATTCATTCATTAGTTTGTACTTCATTATCGGAGTCATCCACGTCGTCTCGGCCTCTATGTCGCCCACCATGCCGATGGTCTCAGTAATGCTTTTGGCATTCCTGATTTCCACCAGCACGGTTCGACTGATATTCTTGATGGTTGAACTGGCAAGTTTTGAGAGAGCGTCGGCTCGGTTGTTCTCAGACCTGGGAATGCATTGTATCTGGAAGGATTTCAATTTTGAAGTGTCAGCTTTTACCCTTTCCAGGTATCTTACCATCCCGTCGTCCCGAGTCTCGTACTCTCCTCTGATTTGATTAGCCACTAAGAGTGAATCTGTTTTCAAAATGATGTGTTCCGCCCCGGCAGCTCTAGCTAGCTCGACTCCAGTTATCACTGCCTCGTATTCGGATTCGTTGTTTGAGGCCGAGAAAGTTGAAATTGACCCAGGGCGCACCGTAACTGTCGGTGTCAACCTGGAGCCAAAATTCAGGGCCGCTCTCCTAGACCTGCTGAAGGAGAACAAAGACGTCTTCGCTTACTCGGCGAAATAGAGATGCCGGGCGTGAGCCAGGAGGTAATTATTCACAAGCTGAACGTCCTCTCCACCGCTCGCCCTGTCAAGCAGAAGATGAGGAACACCTCAGCCGAGAAGGATGAGGCCATCAAAGCCGAGGTAGATAAATTACTAGCGGCGGGCTTTATCATGCCTTGTACCTATCCTGAGTGGTTAGCTAATGTTGTAATGGTGAAGAAATCCTCGGGGGCGTGGAGGATGTGTGTAGATTTTACCAACCTTAATAAAGCGTGCCCCAAAGATTGCTATCCCTTGCCTCGAATAGATAGCTTAATCGACGCCACGGCAGGCTACACCATGCTGAGTCTGCTGGACGCCTTCTCAGGGTACCATCAGGTATTCATGGCCGAAGAAGACAGGCCTAAGTGCGCATTCATCACCGGTGGCGGCACATACATGTATAAAATGATGCCATTCGGCTTGAAGAACGCCGGCGCAACTTACACAAGACTGGTGGACAAAGTGTTCCAAAATCAAAAAGGGCGAAACATCGAGGCTTACGTCGACGATGCTATTGTAAAAAGCAAGTCTGACAGCGAGCACTTAGCCGATTTACACGAGACATTTTGTTCGCTAAGGAAGTATAGAATGAAGCTCAACCCGAAGAAATGCAACTTCGGCGTCCGGGCCGGCAAGTTCCTCGGCGTACTTGTCAGCGCCAGGGGAATCGATGCCAACCCAGAAAAAGTTCAAGCAATACTGGACCTGCCGGAGCCGAGGAATCTAAAAGAGGTCATGACGCTGACCGGGAGGATGGCGGCTCTCGCCCGTTTCATCTCTCGGTCAGCCGACAAGAGCACCCCGTTCTTCAAGGTGTTGAAGGGAAATAAGAACTTCAGCTGGGGGGAGGAACAGAGCACAGCTTTCAAGCAACTGAAAGCTCATCTTCAAACTCTCCCAACACTGTCCAGGCCGATGCTGGGGGAGACGCTATATCTATACATAGCAGTTACCTCGGCCACGGTCAGTGCCGTGATCATCAGAGAAGAAGACAAGCAGCAACAAATTGTTCCGGGTGTAATTCCAGAGCAGTTATTTGTTACCACCCGTGCTTGTAGAATGACGTCTTTGGTTGAATCCTCCTTGCGGTCTCCTGAAACGATGAACAAACTGAGGGCTCGGCTTTGGACCGAGCGAACTCACTCCGACGCTCAAGTCAGTAAACTTAAAGGGATAAGTTGTTGTTACTTGGCGAAATATATATTGTAGAGACTAGAGAGATAAGGAAGATATTACCAGATGAATAGCGATTCTTAGGTTAAATTGTGGATCCTTTCCTCAATGAGAGTTGAGGAGTATTTATAGACTTTCACCTTTTGTCACGTAGTGGCCAAGTGGCCAAGTGGCTAGCAGGTGGAAAGACTGATCTACCCTCGGCCGAGGGACCCATGGCAGGCCGGCGGGCCCTGTTGACTCGCCGCCGAGGGGTCTTGGATATGAGTCCGCGGATGTGTGCCCCGGCTGGCTAGTTGCCCCGGCCGGGACCCAAGATGCAGGCCGACAGGGTGCGTCGGTTAGACTGTCTAAGTCGTTGACTTGCTTGTGGATATCTTTGACCTTGCTCAATATGTTGACTTGGTCAGCGGGTGCAGAATATGCCCCATCAAGTGTATTTAGCTAATTTGTTTTATTTGTTTCCTAAACAAGTTATTCTTTCTATTGTATATATAGACTAACAATAGGTTGTAATCAGACAAGCAATACAATTCACAATTATCTTTCTATATCTCACTAGTTTAGATCCCGCGCAATAAATGCGCGGTATTTATAGAGTTTTTATTTTTAGAAAATAAAATAAAAATTGAACTATAAAACTAATCAAAAAAAATTGAGTAATGTCATGAAATGTATATATTTTTAAACAAAATTAATGTAATAGTTTATAAATTTTGTATTAGCATATCTTTTAGCTACGATTTAGCATACAAAGAACGAATTTTTTATCACAAAAATCTTAGAGACAAATTTTAAATAAGGGATTATAACAAAATAAGAAAGTAAATAAGAGATTTTATCAAAATAGGGAATGTGCTTTAGGCGGGAAAACTTGAAGCTTTTCCTATTCTTTTAGTATATAGGTGATGTTTAACAATTTGTTTTTCTGGGCTTTCTCATAAATGCTTCTTGCTCCTGTATTTTAATTTTCTTTTTCGCCCGCGCTATCGAGGAGCTCTAACGTTAGTGAGAGGGAGACTCTGTTGGTAAGTCCTTTACAAGTCTTATGAGTGCGATATGGCTGCTGGTGCAATGATAATTGTAATAAAAGGCGTTATAACGCAATATAGAGCCCGCGGAAATAAAGTCTTCTTACTATCCTCGCTTCGGGATATTAACTTATGCCCCTGTTGCCAATAGGCGTGGACAAAAACGGGGCTATGAGGTCAAGACCAAAAAATCTCGATTGCGACGCACTTGATCGAAACCGAAATAACCGTTAATTTATAACCGAGAGTAGACCGAACGGGTTGACCCGTTGTATCAATAAATCGATAATTTTATTAATATATTAATATTTATATATTATATTTGAAATAATAATTAAAAAATTATTAATTTTAGTACTTTAATTACAGACACAATTAAAAAAATAATTTTATAGTATAACCTTTAATAATTTAATAATTATTATAATAACTTAATTTTTTGTGATTTTTTCAATATAATTAATACTCAAAGTATAAATGTATAACTGTATTAACATAATTGAATATGCTGAAAATATTAATATTAAAATATTTTTATTTTAAAAAAAAAAAAATTCTCAATTTTAATAATAAGACTTAGAAATTATATCTTGACTATAACCCATATTGTGATTTATATAACCGGGATCGTTTTTTGACCCGTTTCGAAACCCAACTCATTTGACTGGCCTAGCGACTAGCGTGATGTTCACCGCAAGTTTGCGGGGTCATCATCCACTTTATGGGCGTTTGATCTTTGCACTTTGTGTCTTCAACAAGTCTTGCTTCAAACGGTTATATTTTCAGACTAAAAAATGTCACAATTTTTTAATAAATTATAATTACTTAATGACAAAATGTTATAATTAAAGTTATAGCTTTTTATAAAAAATAAAAAATAATGGTGGCATTTATAAAAAAAATAGTAATCGTTATATGTAAAATGATTACATTTAATCCGTTTTATTTCGGACGGAAAACAGCCACTCTAAAATATACAGTAGATTTGCGTTGTGTCTTTGTGTTCTAAAGTGTACCACCACTCTACCCCACTTAAACTAAAACCTACGGAGTAGAACATTCGGTTTCTTCTTTTTTTTCGACAATTGTATTCGGTTTCTTCTTCTCCAATACAATACTGTAAATAAACAAATCGATTTTTAGGGTTTTAGATTTAATTTAGGGTTTAAGAGTTTTACGCATCTCTCCCTAATTTTACCTTTCTCCTGGTTTGTTCCTCAATTTACTCCTTCCCTCACTCTGTCACTCACACTCTTTTCTAGATTATTCCTCAATTAATTAATGATAGTACTATTATTAATTAATTTGTTTTACGATTGAATTCGATTTGTAATTTGTAATAAATAAGGTTTTTTATCATGAATTTTGTCTCCATTTGCTTTATTGGCATTTGTTGATTTCTTAGACGTTATGTTGATTTCAGCGTATTTGATTTGAATTTAGTTTCTAGAAGTTCGAGAAAATGTACTCACGACGGGCTGCGCAACGATTGTTGCAGTTCCGTCATGTTTTCCGTCAGTCGCCACAGGTAAAATTGGTGTAATTTGTTTGATTGGTACTTGGTAGTAATTGAATTGTAAAATTAAAATTTGAATTTTTATTGGTTGATTGTTGTTGTCAGACTTGTCGATCGTTCTGTACTGTTTTCAACTATGTAAGTTTCTAATTCGCTCGTTTTTCGACATGTCTTTCGCTAATTCTCTCTTAAAGAAGCTGCATTTGTCTTCCCTTTTGTTTTTTTCATTGTTAAATACGGTGATAGATATCAAATAATCAGAGGGTTCCTGTGAGAAGTCGCTGTCCAGGGATTTTAGGCCAAAAAGGTACCCTTTCCTATTCTTGTACGATTATTAACTTGCGGAATAATAGTCAGTTCGTTGAAGTTTGCTTGATCAGCTTGGCTAATTTAATACCCTTATTCTCCTTGATTGTAGTTTCTGACAGTCGGTTGCGGCTTGGTGCTCTACATGGAAAGTTAGGAGCTTTGAGACAAATTCATGGCACATGTATGGGAATGTGCTTTATTCGCTTCAATTATTTTAAATCTGTTTTTCTAGAGGGAATGTGTCTCCTATTATTTTAAACAAAACAATAGGATGATTTAAGGTTTAATTTTCAGTTAAAAGATCAAACCTTTGGAATGTGTTCTGATTACGGTCTTTTGTTGTTAGCTGCTCTGTCAAAAGATTTTTACGAGATCCTTGGTGTGAGCAGAAATGCAACTCAACCTGAGCTCAAGAAGGCTTTTTATGGGGTATGGTTTCAGTAGACAGATTTTTTTTGTTCGATAATCATATGCCATCATTACTTCTTGTTATTTCTCTGGGTCACTCCCTGACCAAAATGCTACATTTTATTTTTGCTTTGCTTTGCTTTGCAAAATGCTACATTTTATTTTTCAATTTATTGATTTTGTGTATGAATATGAGCTGCAGCTAGCAAAAAAACATCATCCGGATATGAATAAAGATGATCCTGATGCCGAGAAGAAATTCCAGGAGATAAATAAGGCATATGAGGTAATTATATAGTCTCTATCTCTTTTAGTCCAACCAATTTCTCCAATGAATAGCTTTTATTCAGAGGTATAATTTGTTCTATAATTTGGTAGGTTTTGAAAGATGATCAAGAGCGTCAGGCATATGATCAGGTTAGTAGTGGTTAATTATGGTTATGACAAAAGCTCATAATGTTCCAAGAAAAAGAATGTTGAGGTTCATCCAGGGAAAAGATTTATTACAAACTTACTGAATGCAAGATTGGTTCAGTAATTTTGAATGGATTTAGTATAAGCCCGGGTTTCAAAAAGATCTTTGGTCAATGGTCAATTTCATTGGCAACCTTGTCAAAGAAACTACACACTACAAAAGTGCAAAACAAGTATTTCTTTCCTTATACAATCAATAAAAGAAAAGCTACTTGGCCCGAATTCGGATTAAATTAAAAAGAATATACTAATTACTAATGTCATTCTAACTCATTCTGAATTCTAAATTTATAAACATCCTCTTACATGTGAATTATCTCTATCTACAAAATGAAAAAAAATGAGAAGTTTGAGTCAGTGAGGATTATATTTGATGGACAGATAAGTGCGATTACACAATGCAATGTGGCAACCAATGACATAAGTTTGGCTAGTTTAGTGCTGGTGTTTTCATGATAACTCTTGTTGGCACCATATTATATAGTATAAGAAATAGCAAATGTACAACTTTTTATCTTAAGTTCAATATACTTGGGCAAGAAGGGCTTTTGCGGCTGTACTGCAGTTGCTGTACAATGATGTCAATTTTGTATGAAGAGCTTTTCCATAAAAAAGCTCGAATTATCCTCTGTGCTCGAGACACGTCTTATTGCACAGTCCTTGGGACATTTGGGTAGCTATCCCTTCCAGGTTCTGAATCCCTATGGCTGTGGCTGTGCCCTCCAATTTGAACACAGCCTCATGACCAAAAGTATGAGTTTCACTTATTTTCTTTTATTGTTGTTCTCATCCAAGAGTGTGTAATTTATTGCCCTCTAATGTGCCTTGAAGTTATAGTCAGATAAAAGAAAATAAGTGAAACAATTTGTTCCTCATACTTATTTTCTTCACAATGTCATCTCTTTTTGAATATAAATTTTTTGCTTAGGTGCTCTCAAAGCATTGGGGTTAATGTTAATGTTGCTGGTTGATGTTAGTTGAAAGTCGTTCATGTTTATCTAATGCGTATTACTGATTTTAGCTGTTTTTTTTTATTGTGTTCAATAGCTGGGTCATGATCAATATGTGCGTGGAAAAGAATCTGGTGGTGGTGGTTCGTATCAGAATGGTTTCAGTAGTTGGGAAGATATTTTTCAGAAAAACCCTTTCAACAATGTAAGGAGCCATTCTTCTCAAATTGTTTTGCATATCCTGTATCAGCTTGTGTTCTACTAATGTATTCCAATTTCAGAAATTAATATACTCACTTGTCGTTTATATTTTTTGTCCGGAATTTGGTGATTTATGTTTTAGTCTTGTGAAGTCAATCTGTCAAATTCCTGTAGATCTTGGCATTATTAGCTTAAACAGTACTGTTAGAGTTACTCACACACAAGATTGATCTGAGTGCATGCACACCTGCACTGCTCACCTGAAGTTGCTGTTCGTAATTGTTTGTGGAATATACTATTACTGGCTCTCTTTGTATGATTGTGATCTTTTTACCTTTTACTCTTTCAGGTGAAAAGGTTCTGATGTAAATATCAAAAGTAGCTGTGATTGGTTGCTAGGTTTTTTCAATATAGTTGGCTGCCATGTTTTTGGTTCCTGTGGTAATGGTTTAAATAATCAGGGTTCAGGCATTTTTTGTAGCGCTCCTTAGTCTTCAGTGTGAAACTAGTGCATGCAGTACCCTTACAGGTCTTAGGCAACTATAGATGGATCCATGGCTTCACTTGTAAATGTTGCAATTAATATATTATGCGAGAAGTTTTTGTGACGATGTGTAGCTTTTTCTTTTGATGGCATCGTAAGATAATTGCCTCTTTTTATTTCCCTACTATGGATGGTTGACATTGTTGTGGGGTGCAGATGTGGGATGATTTGTTCCCACAGAGAAATGGCGAAGATGTCAAGTTGGCACTAGAATTATCATTCATGGAAGCTGTTCAGGGATGCACTAAAACAGTTTCATTCAAGACATCTTTGCCTTGTGAATCATGTGGTATGTTGTCTGTTGCTAGATGTTAAATGTGTCTATTTTCTTCTGAGTTGTTTGGCTATTTCTTGTCGACTTTATAGTTCTAAATCCTGTTGGTGTTGTTTTTTGAGCTGCCTCCTGCTTGTACTCCCCGTACATACTGACATATTGGTTCTGTGTGAATAATCCAGGTGGAACAGGGGTTCCTCCTGGAACCAAACCAGAGACGTGTAGACGGTGTAAGGGGCAAGGCACGGTCTGTGAACACTACATTATCTTAATTATTTTGGTGTTCAGTATCCTGGGAGTGTGGGTCCTGTCCTGATGTTCATTCCTGAATTTTCAGATGATTACGCAAAGAGGCCCAATGACCATACAGACCACTTGTATGAGCTGTCGTGGAACTGGGAAAATTTATATGGTATGTCCCATTTCTCTTTTCCTTCCGTAGTGAGAGGTACCTGGATATTCGTTTGGTGTTACATCTGTAATTGAGTGCGCTCAAGCAGTGGATCTTCATAGTAGTATGATCTTGTGCGCTTACATGACTTTTTAGGATGGCCTAATTTTTAACTGAACTGCTGAATTCATTGTACTATTGATTTTCGTGACTGTTTTTTGTATACGTTATTCGGTAATTAGTATTTGCATATTATTCCTGGTTGCAAAACCTTAAAACAACTCCCTGACCATTTCTATACACTAGTTTGACACTCCATTATAAGCATGTTAGGGTTATTGTTAATTTGTTATTATGATATGCTTGAAAAGTTCCCTACAAGTGCCATCCTTGTTACCTGGAACGATAGTTCCATCCTTGTTATTATTGATTAAATAACAGTGGTTCCAATATGTTTTTTTGCCGGCTAACATTTGAAATCGGCAATGGGAGGTAAAACAATAGAAAATGGAAATACGGATAAGGGGAAAACTCGAAAAAGTAGACATAAAAACACGGAAAACCTTTTGAAGTAGAGTTAGATAGAGATTAAACTGAGAAGTGCCAATAAATCTATAAAAACACGGTCATGTTTTTGCTTCATTTTGAATTTTTGGCTTTTGGTAATTTTCTTTAATTATTTTGTGCACTTGTAATTTCACGACAAGTGCCAATATTTTGCTGCATTTCTGTTGTGAGGAATGTTGAACTTCAATCTTAATACATTGTCATTTAGATTAGATTGTTCTGAAATTTGGCTATTTGTTAACTTGTGTTTGAACTATATGCTAGGAGACATTCTTCCTAGTTGTGAGGTATCACTTGTTTCTGGTATACATAGTCAATTCTTTTCCTGAAATTTAATATGAATTTTGTACACATTTTTTTTTTTTTTTTTTTTTTTTTTGTGAAGGAGTCTTTCATTGGGTGAAATTTTCTAATAGTGATGGTTTTTATCCCCTCTAAAAGAAGGCAAGCACTAACACCACGACCAAAAGAGTTAACGTCACGAAACGTAGGCATGAAAATGTCCCATCATGATATAAAATAATAAACTTGCTACACCCATTATTTGTGGCATTAGTATATAAGCCAGTGGCATTATGAGGCCCCTAAAAGAAGTATCTTGGGACTATCATCTGCTTGTATCAGTAGCTGAAGTATAAAGTTGGCCATTATGGGTTGATTTTGTAGCTTGGATATTGTTAGTTCACTTGCACATTTTTTTTCTGCACTACCGTCAAAAACTTCCGTTATGAATTTAATTGGCATTTTTCTTTTGAAGCACTGTACCTAGTTCTTTTGTGGGAGATCTTATTGATCGTTTAGCAATGGTGTTCATTCATGCTAGTAACAGAAGCGGTCTATTCCCATTTTTTGTCACAATAACTATTGTAGTAATGTGATTGCTGACTAGTTCCCATTTCCCTGCTTAGTACAACTATCAGTTCTTATTCCCTCATTGGTTTAGAAGGAGATGTAAGGACAACTTGATGCTGATGGGTTTTGATCCTAGTTCTCAATGACGTTACCAGCTAGCTTAGTTGCCATTTACCCTACTTGTACATTTGCTGGCGAATAATAATCTGTGTTTTTTTGTTGTGTATATGAGCTGACATTGACAGAGTAAACCTGATTTTGCCTATTCTAATCTGTGCCGTACAGGTACACTGCAAATCATGTAATGGTAATCGAGTGGTGCAGGGGTCCAAGTCCATTAGACTGGATATTATTCCTGGTAAAGCTTTCTATGATTAGCAGATTCTTTCTGTAGATACTCGAGACCTTTTTCACTCATTTTTGAAATTGTTTTAATTCTGGCAGTTATCTTTGCTACTTCTCCTTGAGGTAACTGCGTCCATAATATCTGTAGGTATTGCTAATGAGGAAACCATCAAGGTATCCAGAAGCGGCGGAGTTGATCCTGATGGATATGGGCCAGGAGATCTGTATGTCATCATAAGAGTTAGGGAAGACCCAGTTTTTAGAAGGGAAGGCTCCGACATCCATGTTGATGCAGGTTTGAGCATTACACAGGTGCGTTTTCTTTTCTCACTATCCTTCGTTCACCAACACCCCTTTTAGCAGTTCTTTTCTTTCGCCTTCTCGTGCTTCAGTGAAATATTTCTTACATCTTTGAGGAATTTTGAATTTGCATCCTTTGAGCCGAAAACTTTTATTTTTGGCCAGGGGATTTGCTAGAAGAAAGCAAACTGGCTCACTAAATTCTGAGAATTTTTGGCCGTACAGGTGTTTTGGGTTTTATGATCTATTAGCACCATGTATAAATGTATAATGTAAAGGCCTGGAGGGTCGAATGTGAAGGACTAGAGTTTGAACAACCTGAAATCTCCATATAGGAAAGTATTATCACTCTGGTCTTTCCCGCTTTAAATATATACTCCCTCCATTCAACTCCACTTTGCATATTTCTCTTTTGTACACTATTCACAAGCGGACATTCAACTTCAATTTTCTCTCGATACATAAGTTAAAATATATTCATGTGGGATCTTATTTGATTCGTCTTTAAGAGTACATTAAAAATATCAAACTTTTATAATTTTTGCAAATACGTAGCTAAAGATATTTACCGCGTAAAAGTCGCGTTGGCAAACGTGATAAAACAAACATGTAAAGTGGAGTTGAATGGAGGGAGTACTAAATTGGATGGTGTAAACCATAGTTACTGAGATCTTAATCTTGATGGAGGTCTGTACTAACTGAATTTATCAAGCCTTGTAAGACCATAAAAGAATGTTGGAAGCTGTTCAGGATCCAATCTCTCTAATTTTAGGTATTTATTCTTTAGTCTGTGGAACATGATCAAAATGCAAACCCAAAGGAAATCTCTGGGTCTTGAAAACTTCTACCTGTGATGTTATCCGGGGGATCAAATGTCCATTACCGCGTCTTCGTAGTTCCTTGGCTGATGTGCATTTTGTTCTATGAGATTTGATTTCGTTTGTTTTAGTTATGTACCCAATTTAACAAGTATTAAAACTTAATAATATGATTAGCACTCCGTTGAGTAAATTAATAAGTGGAGCTTTCTAAAACAAGAGGCAGAATTGGCAGAGACGTTTTATTGAAGTTCATTGTGGATTGATATGAAATATCTTGTGATATCTAATTGTACGATGCTCTAATGCAGGCAATTTTAGGGGGTTCCATCCAGGTCCCAACTCTTACTGGGGATGTTGTGCTTAAGGTTTGTTCAAATTTCCGTTCATTTTTTTTTTCGTTATCTCTGAGTTTCATGATTGCGCAGAAATTCATGTTTCATTACTCTTGTCCTTGAAGGTTCGCCCTGGGACCCAGCCTGGTCAAAAAGTCGTGCTGAAGAAGAAAGGTGAGCTGAAGGCACCGTTTTGCAACATTAGTGTTCAAACATTTTTTTTGATCCTATCAAAGAGTCAGGTTTGATGAATTTGGACGACTTTTTTGTCTAGCCTTTCAGTAGGCCAATTATGTTGATTAGGAGCTTGAATGCATCCCATAGTTAGTCTTGGCCATAGCTATACAGCAAGTTTGAAAGACTGCCTCTCTTATGCTGAGTTGTTTGTGTACTCTCTCCTTTCAACATAATTTTTTCTATTTTCCTTTCGCTTTATCCCCCCCAAAAGTTGAATCTTGATCTGTCTAAGTCGTGATTTTTTAAACTAAGGTGGTTCTTTTTTCTCCTTCGATTCTGGTTAACTGGCTATTGATTTTGCAGTACACTACTTTAATTTTAAAGTATTTGTAAATTGAGACGTTTCTTTATTTTCATCCAGGAATTAAAGCAAGGGGCTCTGCTTCATTTGGTGATCAGTTTGTGCACTTTAACGTCAGCGTTCCAACGTAAGTTTTCCCTTTTATTGTTGAATCAAGCCTTTTTTAAGTTTGTGCTTTCCAAATAAACTCCAGTGGGCGACTGCACGTAGATATGTCGATTCAGTCTCAACTTGAATTCAACGTAATAAACATGAAAAAGTCTTGGAGTGTGTTCTATACTGATAATGACCTAATCTGACCATAATGACCCATCTACGAAAATTGATTGTAAGCGTTCTGGGGTCTTTTGATCCATATACGAAATCTGATTGTAAGCGTTCTGGGGTCTCATGTTGTGGGTTGATACCCTCTTCTACCCCCCTGATTCCTGATCAATATTTTACAGGACTTTGACACCGCGACAACGGGAACTGATAGAAGAATTTGCTAAAGAAGAGCAAGGAGACTGTGATAAGCGCGCTGCAGCTGGTGCATCTAGATAACTTGGATCATCCAAGTTGAGATTAGCAAATTTTTCATATCAATGTGTGTATGGAGCAGCTGAACTTTGAAATTCACGAGAACCGCTTATCGCGAAAATCAGGTTCTTGTTTTCCTGTCCCTGCCAAGCCAGGGAGAAATTTTTTGTGAAACGAATGCCAAATTTGGTGGAATTGGATATTACAGGAGTTAACGTAGGACTAGAGAGTAGAGAGTTAACGTAGGACTAGGGAGTTAAGGTTCCGATCAAATAAACCGTGTACATAGTATGACTGGCTGTTTTATTAATTGCCCTATTTAATTATTAACATTGATTTATTTAAGGTCAATGTATAACTAACTATACACTCTATTTATCTTATTTGCAACACCAAAATTTCCATTTACCCGGTACGACAAAAAGTATTATCAATCGATTATCTGTTGAGGAGGCTCATTGATGTATGGGATTTTGGGTTTAAAATAATGATTTGATGAAATTAATTATCAATACGATAACTTCTGATTTTTTTACTAAAAACAGCATTTGTAAGGTTTTTGATAATTATATTGTGAGGGGTTATTTAATCAAAAGAAAACAAATACTAATTGGGAGTTGGGACGGAAGTAATTCATAAAATATTAAAAAAAAAAACTTGGGAAATTCCATATGTAATTTATTTTATTTTGTGTAAAATGTCAAACTTTAGGTATTATATGGGCGTGACTCTTACAGCAATGGAAGGGATGAAAACGTGTGTTGGTCCACCAACTTAGGGATGGAAAATGATAAAAATCCCAAAGTAGTAGGGTTTGTTGCTTCATTCTTGGAAATCATTGCCGTCCAATGATTTACAACCGCAAGTACTACTATGTACGTACAATTTGCACCAATTTGAAGGTCATTATCCACGCTCTCAATGCAAAAATATTGGCAATTTGGCACTATGTGCCCAATTTTGAAGGTCACTATCCCATCTAGCAAGGGAAAATATGGCACCACTGCCTTGCACAATTGCACAATATGCCTTACAAAATTGTGTACATAGTACTGTATATGTTTCCTTCATCTAAATTAACGGTAGAGTGTGAAAAATGGTTGTCTTAAGTTTAATACCGTGTCAACTGAGATTTGATAGAATAAATAAAGCTCTCATTTAAGTTTCAAAAAAGTGTTATTAATTGAAAACGCAAAAAAGACTTTTTATGTGGTCAGCGTTGATCAAATTTGTTCTTGAATCAATTTGATCAAGTCATTCAGAAACAATCTGTGAATCACATAGTACATAACATCTTAATATTATTGTTATCTACTCCGTATAAAATAACATCAATCCTTTGAGCCCTCGTGAAATAGAATTATGCCCTGCATGTTGATACGTATAATCCATTGTCGCACCAAATAATGCTTAATACATTAAGTGATATACTCTGTATTTATCTAGGTGTTCGTAGTATGATCATTTCAATTAAACTATTAATGAGTCGGTCCAACTCATCAAAAACTAGTTTAACTTTCGCTTCTAGAATATCAAAGGAATCTAAGCTCCCTTAATCTTTACTAAATACGGAGTACTCCGTAAGAAATAAAGAATATCGTATACTTTCTCCGTTCTAATGAGTTGTATACGTTTGCTTTTTGGGCACTATTCATAAATGAGAAGAATCTTCATTATAACTTCAAATATGTAATATAAAAGATAGTCATGTGAGATCTTTTTGAAATTGTCTTTATCAAGTACGTTATAAATATCAAATTTTTATAATTTTTAGTAATGTGTAGCTGAAGATATGAGTAATGTAGAAATATGAAGAATTTGGGAAACGTATTGTGTATATTGATCAATTGTGTGTTTACAGAAAACATATTAACACATATATATACTATTACTATGACACTAATACGAAAAACCCTATTGGACATAGACTTGGGCTATAGACGGAGCCCAAATACTAGATACACATATCGTATCTTAACACCCCCCCCCCCCCCCTTAAGTTGGAGCGTGGGGATCAACGACGCCCAACTTGGATAACAAATGACTAAACTGGCGAGCACCCAAGGCTTTGGTCAATAAATCCGCTACTTGATCACTGGTGTGCACATAAACGGGATCAATTAAACCACATTGGATCGCGTCTCTGACGAAATGACAATCGGTCTCAATGTGTTTAGTACGCTCGTGAAAAACGGGATTACGAGAAATGTGAAGGGCCGCCTCATTGTCGCAATGCAAAGAAGCCGGCTTGTTATGTGGAACGGAAAGAAAATCTAAAACACCTCGTAACCACTTCACCTCACAAGTAGCAACCGCCATTGCACGATATTCAGACTCAGCGGAAGAACGGGAAACGGTCGGTTGCTTCTTTGTTTTCCAAGAGACAAGAGTATCCCCAAAAAATACACAATACGCTGTCAAGGAACGTCTTGTCAACGGACAGCTATTGTAATCAGCGTCACAAAAGACGGTTAATTCGAGAGGAGAATTGACCCGACATAACAAACCTTGCCCTGGACTGTTTTTGACGTACCGTACGACCTTCCTTGCTGCTTCCCAATGCGAAAGTCTTGGCTCTTTCATAAACTGTGACAAAGTATGAACACTATATGCTAGATCCGGACGAGTGTTCGTAAGATAAATAAGACGCCCGACCAACCGTCGATATTGCTCGGGATTGTCGAATAAGTCATCATCCGCCACAGCCAATTTATGATTCTGGTCCATGGGCACCTTATCAGGCTTACTACCCAATAATCCTGTCTCCGTTAAAATATCAAGAGCGTATTTTCTTTGACAGATAAAAATCCCGGAAGTACTTCTAGCCACTTCAATTCCGAGAAAATATTTCAAAGCACCGAGATCCTTCATGTAAAAACAGGAACTGAGATATTCTTTAACATGACGTATAGAATCCGCATCATTACCACCAACAACAAGGTCATCGACATACACCAAAACATACACCTCTATGCCATTCGATCGATAAGCAAATAAGGAATAATCGGACAAGCATTGGGTAAATCCGTAAGCTAAAAGAGAAGAAGACAACTTTTCAAACCAACATCTAGAAGCTTGACGGAGCCCATACAAAGACTTCTTTAGGCGACATACCTTGTTTGGTGTATCAACGGAATAGCCTTGTGGTAGACGCATATATACCTCTTCTTCCAAATCACCGTGAAGGAAAGCGTTATGAACATCCATTTGATGCAATTCCCATCGTTTGGAAGCAGCTAAAGCAAGGAAAGTACGCACGGTAACCATTTTTGCTGTTGGAGCAAATGTCTCAAAGAAATCAATACCTTCCTCTTGTCGATTGCCGAGTACCACGAGGCGGGATTTAAAACGTTCCACCGAACCATCAGCTTTGAGCTTTACTTTGTAGACCCATTTATTTCCAATCGCCGTTTTACCCTTAGGTAAATCAACTATTTCCCATGTACCATTACGAATCAAAGCTTCAATTTCATGATTCATGGCATCACACCAGCGATTGTCTTTAACGGCTTCGCGAAAAGACCTGGGCTCTACATTGTCATCAATTGCTGCAATAAAAGAGAGGTAACGGACGGAAAATTTATCACTATAAATAAAATGCGTTAAAGAGTAGGGTGCACCTGATTCAGACGAAGGCACGTGATCACTAGGAGAGGGGCTGTACTTACTGGTATCACGCACGACCCGAGCACCCACTGTCACATACTCATCTTCACTGTATTTGGACCATGGTATATGTGGTCGTTTACCTCTCCCATACTCCTCCTCGGCCTGCTCAGACTCGCCTATCTCTCCCTGAGGTACGGCTGTTTCTGTACCAGCCTCCTCGGTACGCTCAACATCAGTTGGGTCGAGTCCCACATCCGTCAAAATGAATTCCCCATCAGCATCGGTAAATGGGTCGTGTGTGTATTATCAACCACGTTATCAACACGATATGGAAAGACCGACTCATCAAAAACGACATCCCTAGATACAAAATATTGTTTTGTATCCAAGTCATACACCTCCCATCCTTTCTTACCAAAAGGGAATCCTACTAAGATGCATCGTCTACTTCTAGACCCAAATTTATCCCCGTCTTTGCGTGGATGTTTGACATAACACAGACAACCAAAAACGCGCAGATTCTCATAATTAGGCTTCTCGCCAAAAAGTAATTCATACGGAGTACAACCTTTGAGCAAAACATAAGGTGTACGGTTAATTAAATAAGTCGCACTCAAAATACATTCTCCCCAAAAATCAATAGGAAGGTTAGCTTGAAAACGAAGTGCTCTCGCCACATTAAGAATGTGACGATGTTTTCTCTCCACTCTCCCGTTCTGCTGTGAAGTACCCGCACATGTGGTTTGATAAATAATGCCATGGGTATCAAAATAATTTTTAAGACTTTTAAACTCACCCCCATTATCCGAACGAACCACTTTGACATCCATATTAAATTGTCGTTTTGCCATGTTAATAAAATTTTGCAACAATTGGTTCACTTCATCTTTTGTCTTAATCAAATATACCCAAACAGCCCGAGAGAAATCATCCACAATAGTCATAAAATACTGACTTCCACAAGATGACGGGATACGATAGTCACCCCACAAATCACAATGAATTAATTTAAAAATAGTATTTGCTTTACTTTCACTAGCACGGAATTGTTCTCGAGTTTGTTTAGCACGCAAACAAATGTCACAAATATCCGAGACATGTTTATTATTATCAAAAGGTAAAAGACTAACTACTTTCTTTGAAGGATGTCCTAATCGGAGATGCCATAAATTCCCATCGTCACCCTGCTTGCGGCCAGCCATCACACACGGTTTAGCAGCTCCCCGAAGTAAGTACAACCTCCCTCTTTGTTCACCCTGACCAATCGTCTTCATCGAGACGCGGTCCTGCAAAACGCAATTATTATTAGTAAAATTCACCGTACAATCTAGCTCCGACATAAGCTGGAATGCCGATATCAGGTTGCAATGAAAATCGGGAACAAATAAAACATTGGTTAAAATCAGGTCATTATATAACTTTGCATTTCCTTTCTTCGTTGCCTTAGCATGTTTCCCATTAGGAAGTGTTATCATGCAAGGCTCAATTTCTTGCAAATTCTCCAATAACTCGTTGCAACCTGTCATGTGATGTGTGGCACCAGAATCGAGTAACCAAGATACATCGTATTCCGTCTTACCATTCATTCGAGTATTAGAAGTCGATCCTTTGGAGTGATTAACAAGTGCTTCCCACTTCTCTTTGGGCACACTGACGTACTCTTCTTGGCTCTCAGAACCGTCATTAACGCGCGCACTATGACCAGCGCCTCTGCCACCACCTCTATTGCTCCCACGACCACCTCTGCTAGCACCACGGTTTCTGTCTCTCCATCCCTTTGGATAGCCTATAATATCAAAACATCTAGCACGAGTATGACCGAATTTATTACACTTATCGCAATAAGGTCGAGCAGCATCAACATCTTTCTGATCTTTTCCTTCCTCCACACGAGCAGCAGCAGGTACGGGACTGTACTGAGCAGCAAACCCCACTGGTTCTGCCCTATTTTCACCATCCCTCGCACCTGTGACGCTGCCTTTTACCTTTCCACGAACTCTTTCTTCTTGAATCAGGTGGGAATAGGCTTTATTGAGTGAAGGGAGAGGCTCTTGCAGCAACAAATTCAAAGACACAGTCGAATAATCCGAACCAAGCCCTAAAAGAAAATCGTGTAGTTTAGCTTGATCACGTTTTGCTTCCAGTTGCTTGTTAATTCCACATTTGCATCCGCCACAATTGCAAATCGGGTTCTTATCATACTTATCGAGTTCATCCCAAAGCCGCTTCAATCTCCCATAATATTCAGCAATGGTCTCGTTCTCACCTTGCTTACAACTAGCAACGGAACCCTTTACACGATGCAGTTTTGGACCGTTTCCAACGCTGAAACGCTGCTCTATATCATCCCAAAGTTCCTTGGCTTCTTCAACATAAGTGATCGACGAACCAAGACCTGGTTCAATCGTGTTGAAAATCCAATTTACGATCAATGCATTCACCATGTACCAATCCTCAAGATCTTCTGAGTCGTCGGCCGGTTTCTTAATCCTGCCGTCGATAAAACCAGTCTTCTTCTTTGAGCGAAGGGCACCTTTCATCTTGACTGACCATTCATCATAATTCTCACCCCTCAATTCGACAACAATCAATTTATCACCAGATTTGTCGGAAGTGGAGAGGAAATAAGGACTGAGTTTCGCATCTTTAGTCATATCGTCGGATTCGGAATCGGAATCTGCGTGTGAACTTGTATGCGGACTTTTACCTTCGTTCTGATAAGAATGGTCGCCGTCGCCGCTTTGTTTTCGCTCATAAGTTGCTAGGAAACCTAGCTCTGATTACCATGTAGAAATATGAAGAATTTGGGAAACGTATTGTGTATATTGATCAATTGTGTGTTTACAGAAAACATATTAACACATATATATACTATTACTATGACACTAATACGAAAAACCCTATTGGACATAGACTTGGGCTATAGACGAAGCCCAAATACTAGATACACATATCGTATCTTAACAAGTAAAAGAAAACGTGCATTGATGTATGTGTATAAAACAAACATATACAACTTTATTGGAACCGAGGAAATAACTTCAAATCCATGACCCAACATTGAATCAAACAGAATACTCCATTTCATTCATTAGATTCTTCATATTTATTTTTGATGGGAAATTTTAGGACCTAACCACACATAAAGACTCAAAAAAGAAACGTAAACAATCTGATGAATGAGAGAAAGTATTACGCTAAGTAGGTTGGACTGAACTACTAGCTAGTAGCAAAGGTGCATCAATAATTCAATACAACTCAATGAACCTTAAGCCAATGACTACACTACTTACAAAAATAAAAATAAAAAATTAAAGTTGGTGCATGAATAGTTGTTAATAGTACTACGGAAATGCTCTTATAAATCAGGTATTCGAAACTTTTTGTTTTACCAACCATTGCCAACTTTTCTTGTATATTGTTATTGCAAGTGTAACCGCCCAAATTTAGAACAAAATAAAATAAAGTCGTACTAATAGTCATCTTTTATTTTGGTGTTGATTAGGAGTATCTCGTATTGAAAGCTGGGATAATCTCATTCGGAGTGCTAAAGACAATTTAATGAGCTGAGTTGACCCATTCAAATTTAACTTTTTAATTCCTAAAAGTTACTCCCTTCATTCAACTCCACTTTACATATTTGCTTTATCACGTTTGCCAACGTGACTTTTACGCGGTAAATATCTTTCGCTACGTATTTGCAAAAATTATAAAAATTAGATATTTTTAATGTACTCTTAAAGACGAATCAAATAAGATCCCACATGAATATATTTTAACTTATGTATCGAGAGAAAATTGAAGTTGAATGTCCACTTGTAAATAGTGTGCAAAATAAAAACCTGTAAAGTGGAGTTGAATGGAGGGAGTAATAATTAAACTCTTGACTACTTATTTAAAAAAAAGAGCTCTTACCACACCAGCCAGCTTTGATGGTCATCTTTTTTAAGTACTGCACGTAGAGACGTAGTCACGTAGACAACTACTCCGTAGCAAACTGCAACAAAAGTTATTGTATACTTTTTGTGTATCAGAAAGTAGGAATATGCAACAGGCTGCCAAGTGCCAACCTGGTATATACGGAGTATAAATCCAAGTGTCAACTCCATTATATGAGAGATTTCTCAATAACGCTATTGAGAGACCGTTTATTTGGAGTTTTTGTGTTTGCTGATATTAGAATTGAATTCTCTTCGTTTAAAGAAGTAAAAATTATTTATTGTTTTCGTCCGGTTAATAAAGCAGCAGACTTTATGGTTAGTTTAGGACATTCGTGTAATATTCTTTGGAGGTGGGTTGCATTCACACTCTTCCCGTATCGAAAAGATGAGATGTGTTGGGAATGAGATCATCTGTCCCATTTGGTGTCCCAATATGTGTGTCACTCAAATCATCTTCTAACACATCAATAAATTAATATAATTATTGCAATATTTTATTTTGCAACAAGTGATGTGTCAAAAGTTGAGTGCAGTGGCACACACAATGGGACACAAAAGTGGGACAAAAGATCCTTACTGGATATGTTGGTCATATATTCTAGAGGATCCACCTAATTTTCTTTCCTTATTTAAAAAATTAAATAAATAAATTATGTCCAATCATTTTACCTAGCTAGGGTTGTTCATTAGTACGGTTCAAAAGCGGATCGGACCGGCTCAAATTGAATGTCGATTTATACTAAGACTAGAATTTGGACCGAATCAGATGCACAAATGGATTTGATTAGAATTTAGACCAGATTAAATAGACTGAATGTAGAATAGTAAGATCATTTTTAAAATAATTATTATGATGTTACTAGCTAAATATATGTAGGTTATGAAGGATATAATTATGTTAGTTAAATTTGAGGCGTATCTATTATAAGAGATATAGAGTTGAATATTGAATAAGATATTATTATGCATTCAATTGTGTTTTACAACCTACAACTTCTATTCTATTTATACATACAAAGAGAATAATCAAATGCAAAGAATAAGGACTAATCTAGGAAGCAATTATACATTGCCTATATTTACATGATTTCCAACAGCTATATTGCATGATTTGAGCAACGGGTATATTCCGTGTATTACCCCCCCCCCCCCCCCAAGTTGGAGCGTGTAGAGTCGAGACGCCCAACTTGGAAACAAGTTCTTCAAATGATGTCCGGCCAAGAGCTTTGGTAAAAATATCCGCTAGTTGACTCTTTGTGTGGACGTAGCTTGGTTTAATGAAGCCTTTAGTGTACTCGTCGCGGATAAAATGACAATCCACTTCAATATGTTTGGTACGTTCTGTAATACTACGGTTTTATGAGTCTCTGGGTACTCTATCGAGTGGGCCTTACTCTGTTGAGTAAGGGTGTGTTGCGATTTAAAATAGTTTCTGACCTGTTGGGTACTCGATCGAGTAGCCTTGATACTCGATCGAGTAGGCGGCACTCGATCGAGTACGTCGATTCTCGATCGAGTAAGCCGGTTTACGGGGGGATGATTTGTCGGGTTTTGTTAATAATGCGAATTAATATTTAAACACTTCCATCACTTTCATAATACACTTTTACAAACCTAATTACTTTCAAAAGAGAAATCAATCTACGTACTTCGCATTCATCGCATTATTGGCAAATCCCGGAGCTTGGAGGGTCGGAATTCACCTTTCTTTACATCTTTGTAATCCTTGCGCCGAGGGTAAGATCTACGTACTGTTTTTTTGGTATTTTGTTAAAGTTAGTTAAACCCTAATTTGGGGATTTGGGGGTTTTGTTGTCTTTCTTGATTGGTAGTAATTTTATGATCGTATGTTAGGAGGAGGATTCGTAGAAGAGGCCTTTTGATAACAACTGTTGAGATCGTCTGACTGTATTGCATTCCAGGTAGGGTTTTCCCTACTCAGTATTAGTCCCATAATGTGTTGGTGGTGATTTGTGATTGTTAATTATTATCATACAAGTATTGTGACGGTTGTTGGTTTTGATTGCTGTTTAGTAGTTGTGATTGTTTGTATCTGTCTGTGTTCTTCGGGGCGCGTCCCTGGCTGAGTGGAGTCACTTGCGGGAGTGGCTTCACGCCCATTATTCGCCTTCTGTGGAACCCACCACAGAAGGGATGTGCACATTAATGGATTTGGGTTTATCGCTCGACGAAGATGTGCGGGGACTAGGTGGGAACGCACGGCGGTCCCCATCGGCGGCGTGGAGTGACTGTTGCGATGGGCACTCAGGCGGGGCTACACACTTTAGTGTGTAGTCGATGATTGTGGAGTTGGTGATGGAGTTCGGAGTATATCTGTGATGTTTGAGTTTGTGTTTATTGTTGTGTTGTTGGATTATATAAATTGTGTGATTAGTATCGACCCGTTTATTGTTTTAAAAACTGTGGTGATCCATTCGGGGATGGTGAGCGATTTTGAGCGGTATGAGTAGAGATACATGGGCTAGCTGGGATGAGTCATCACTGCGATTAGAAGAGTCTTCCATTTGTTGTCGAGACATTATGTTTAGCTTTTAGACATTTGATTTTGGAGAACATGTATTCACATTTTATCAGTTTGGTTTCCGGATTGTAATCTTTCACTTAACTTTATACTATTTAAACACTGTTTCGTTATTGTCTTATGATTATCATTGCCTCGGGCAACCGAGATGGTAACATCTTTATACTTGAGTGGTCCTGGTAAGGCACTTGGAGTACGGGGGTGTTACAAAATGGTATCAGAGCGACGATCCCAAAACCTGTAACCAATGAATCTAATGAATATGGGGAGTAAATTAAAATGAACCCGGGGTAAAGGTTGTAGGAGCTAATGCAAAGGCTTGGGAGACGTCCTAAAGCCGCGAACTCGCCCTACAATTTTGAACCGGTCACATGGGGGGTATATGTCAAAGTTGTATGTGGTGTTTACTAGTTTGTATGTGATGTAACGATGTATGTTGTGAATTATTGGATGTTGGGAGTAGAAGATTGATATGTGATTGAAAATTTGGTGGGGTGTGTTTGTATGTTGGTTGCATAAAGAAGCATGATGGATGTTTACTATATGGCATTTGATAACATGAAGTAGTGTAATTTGTTGATCATATGAGGAGCTGTGTAGAATTGCATGCTTAGTTATATTATAATGTTTAGTTTATAAAGTTGCATAGTATGTTGGGTTATGAGAGATAATATGCGGGTAGTATATACGAGTCGGCATGACTCGATCGAGTAGGGGGCACTCAATCGAGTAGGTGAGGTACTCGGTCGAGTGGGTCTGACTCGATCGAGTGGGTATTTGACGTTTTTTTAACTTGAATCGTGTTTTTGGGCACTCGATCGAGTATATAGGGCACTCGATCGAGTAGGGGGTCACTCGTTCGAGTGGCTGTGCTACTCGGTCGAGTATCTTAGAGATCAGAAGGTCTGTTTTGGGTCTAAAGTCGGGGCACTCGATCGAGTAGGTTTAGGCACTCGATCGAGTGTGTTTTGGGCAGTCTGTTTTCGTGTTTTGGGGTTGTAGTACGTATGTTTATATCTACCCTTTTTATATAGTTTCAAGATGCCGCCCAAGAAAACCGCCTTGTATGCGAGAGCTGAGAGCATGAACATCGATTATATAGTTAAGATGTTGGAGCATCAAGATGCTCTTACGGAGGCCCTAAAGAGAGTGGGAAAGGATAAGGACGTTGATCACTCTAAGATCAGTCTTTATATAGCGAGGTTTAACCCAAAAGAGTACAAGGGGACCGGGGAGCCAATTCTTCTTGACAATTGGCATCGTGAGATGGAGAACATACTAGACCTGGTACACTGTCCTGATGAGATGAAAGTAGAACAAGTTGGGTTCTACTTAAGGGAGGCAGCTGGTGAGTGGTGGGACAAGGTGAAAGCGAGTGCTAGAGAGATGTATACGAAGCAGGGCTTACCTGCTATACCTTGGGAAGAGTTCCGGAGGGATATGAGGAAAGAGTTTGTACCTGAGCATGTGAGGAGTAAGCTGAGGGAGGATTTTGATGGGTTTAGGATGACATCTGATATGTCAGTTTCTGAGTACTACAAGCAGTTTAATGAGAAGTCTAGGTATGCTGAGGGCATGGGTTTGAGTGAGGAGAACCTAGCGCTGATATTTGAGAGGGGGTTGACCCCCAAGATCATGGATAAGTTACCCGTGGGAGTCCTTACTGATGCTAAGGAAGCTTATGAGAGGGCTGGGAGAGCTAAAAGGTTGGTGGAGATGGCTCGGGAGAGAGTAGGTGAGAAAAGAAAGGCTGAGAGTGAAGGTGGTGACCAATCTAACTACAAGAAAGGCAATCACAATCAGGCTAGAGCGTTTTCTTCTGATTCACGGTTCAGTGCTGGGGCTTCCTTTGGGCGTGGTCGTGCGAGTGGTAGTGGTAATTGGGGGATGACCTGCTATGGCTGTGGCGGTGTAGGCCACAAGAGACATGAGTGCACGAGTGTACCTGGAGCTTTTCAGAGATCGACTCAGGGGAGCTATTCTCAGGGACCGGCATAGAGTTATGCGAGTAACAGACCAGCTGGGTCATGGTCTAACCGGGGAGGTCAGTGCAACCAGGGTGGAGGTAACCGCAATAGCGGTAATTCTTATCAGAAACCAGCTACGAACAACAACAACAATCAGGGGTCAAGTGCTAAGCCGACCACATCGCCCGATCTTGTCCGGGGAGGTGGACGGAAGACCGATGGAAAAGTCTGTTCATGATGGACAAGAAATCAGCTGAGGACGATGCACATGTTATCACTGGTACTTTTCTTGTTAACGGTATTCATACCTTTGTTTTGTTTGATTCGGGGGCGTCTCAGTCGTTTGTATCTTCGAGTCATGTTAAACGGTTGGGTTTGAGGGTATATGAGTCTGTAAGTGAGAAAGTTTTTATATCTTAAGGTGAGTCTATATCATGTGGGAGGTTGTATAGGGATGTCTCTATGATAGTTGGGCAAGTTGATCTACCTGTAGATTTGCTAGAGTTTCCTTTAGACGGTTTTGAGATGATAGTCGGGATGGATTGGTTGGGTAAGTACAAAGCTAAGATAGACTGTCATCAAAAGAAAGTGTCTTTGAGAGGTCCTAAGGGCGTTAGTGTGTCTTATCGTGGGTTTGTGGTCAAACCCAAAATTAAGTTGATTGCAGCTGTGACCTTGAAGTCCTATCTGAGGAAGGGACGCCCTTTGATCTTGTGCCATGTGAGAGATGACCGGATAGAGAGTCCGACGGTTGATCAGATACCAGTGGTGGGTGAGTTTGCAGATGTCTTTCCAGAGGAGATTCCTGGGTTGCCACCGAAGAGGGAGATAGATTTCACGGTTGAGTTGAAACCGGGGACGGGCCCAATCTCTAAGGCACCGTACCGGATGGGTCCTAAGGAGATGGAGGAGCTCAGGAAACAGTTAGATGATCTGATAGAGAAGGGATACATTAGACCTAGTGTATCACCGTGGGGAGCACCAGTTCTTTTTGTGAAGAAGTAAGATGGGAGCTTGAGGTTGTGCATAGACTACAGGGAGCTGAACCGAGTGACGGTGAAGAACAAGTATCCTTTGCCAAGGATAGATGACCTGTTTGATCATTTGAGTGGTGCATCAGTCTTTTCCAAGATTGATTTGAGGTCGGGGTACCATCAGGTGAAGATTAAAGCGGTGGACATACCAAAGACAGCTTTCACGTCGAGGTATGACCATTATGAGTATGTGGTGATGCCTTTTGGGTTATTTAATGCACCGGTGTGTTTATGGACTTGATGAACATAATCTTCAGACAGTTTTTGGACAAGTTTGTGGTGGTGTTTATCGATGACATCTTAGTCTATTCCAAGACTAAGGAGGAGCACGAGGAGCATCTGAGGATTGTGTTGCAGACCTTGAGGGAGCATGAGTTATATGCTAAGCTGTCCAAGTGTGAGTTCTGGTTAGAGAGAGTTGCTTTTCTGGGACATGTGATCTCTAAGGATGGGGTAGCTGTGGATCCGGCAAAGATTGAGGCAGTGACAAAGTGGGAAGCACCAAAGAATGTTGCTGAGATCAGGAGTTTCTTGGATTTAGTTGGATAGTACAGACGGTTCGTGAAGGATTTCTCCAAGATTGCTAGACCTATGACAGCTTTAATGAGGAAAGAGAACAGGTTTCGTTGGGATGAGAGTTGTGAGACGGCGTTCCAAACATTAAAGGTGCTTTTAACCACAACTTCTATCTTAGCATTGCCTGAAGGGATCGAGAACTTTGAGTTTTATACAGATGCCTCAAATAATGGGTTGGGATGTGTGTTGATGCAGAACGGTAACGTGATTGCCTATACTTCTAGGCAATTGAAGCCTTATGAGGAGTACTATCCTACACACGATCTTGAGTTGGGTGCAGTGGTGTTTGCTTTCAAGATTTGGATACATTACCTTTATGGGGCAACCTTTAAGGTATTTTCTGATCACAAGAGTGTCAAGTACATCTTTACTCAAAAGGAGTTGAACATAAGACAAAGGAGGTGGATGGAGCTGATTGGCGATTATGACATGGATATTATCTACCATGAAGGGAAAGCCAATGTTGTTGCAGATGCCTTGAGTAGGAAGAGTGTACATTCTTGGTGTACAACTTTATCTTTGATGAGGTTGAGAGATGAGGTAGGGAAGTTTGGGATACATATGATGCAGAGAGGGGATGCCATGAGAGATTTGACAGTGCAGCCTGATCTTTATGATGATATTCGAGGTAAACAGGTGTTGGATCCTAAGATAGTTGAGTGGAGAGCTGGAGTAGAGAAAGGGACAGTGTCTCGATTCTCTATTCATTCAGATGGTAGTTTGAGGTTTGATGGTAGGTGGTGTGTCCCTAATGATGAGGAGCTGAAAAAGACAATCATGACAGAGGCACATTGTACACCATATTCAGTACATCCAGGTTGTGACAAGCTATACAAGGATTTAAAGAACACGTTCTGGTGGCCTAAGATGAAGAAAGAAACAGCTGAGTTTGTGGCCCGTTGTTTGACATGCCATCGAGTTAAAGGGGAACAGCAGGGTAACAGGGTAACAACATGATATGGGTAATAGTGGATCGACTGACCAAGTCAGCTCATTTTGTGCCAATGAAAGATACATGGACTAAGGCACAATTAGCTATGGCTTATCGGAAGAATGTGCTAAAGTTGCATGGAGTCCCTAAGGACATAGTATCTGACAGAGATGCGAGATTTATCTCAAGGTTTTGGAAAGAGTTGCAGGAATCTTTGGGAACAACGTTGAAGATGAGTACAGCATTTCATCCTACGACAGACGGTCAGACTAAGAGAACGATCAAGACTCTTGAGGATATGTTACGAGCTTGTGTGATGGACTTTGGTGGTAGCTGGGAACAGAGGTTGGATTTGATAGAGTTTTCTTACAACAACAGCTATCACACTAGTATTGGCATAGGACCGTTTGAGGCCTTATATGGGAGGAGATTTAGGAGTCCAATTTTTTGGGACGACAGTGCTGAGGCAGTGGTTCTAGGACCAGAGATGGTACATGATATGGTTGAACAGATTAAGATGATCAGGGAAAGGATGAGAGCGGCTCAGGATAGGCAAAAGTGTTATGCAGATCTACATCGCCGGGATATAGAGTTTCAGGTTGGGGACAAGGTTCTTCTGAAAGTGTCTCCTATGTGTGGGGTTATGAGATTTGGGAAGAAAGACAAGCTGAGTCAGAATTTCACAGGGCCTTATGAGATCTTAGAGCGGGATGGAGAGGTTGCATATCGTTTGGCTTTACCAGCTGCGTTAGAGAGGGTGCATAATGTGTTTCATGTATCTCAGCTGCAGAAGTATGTGAGTGATCCGTCACATGTGTTAGAGGCAGAGAGCTTAGAGCTAGATGAGTCCTTGTCATACCTTGAGGTGCCTAAGAAGATTCTTGACCGGAAGGTTAGGAAGACTAGGAGTGGAGAGTCAGTTTTGCTCAAAATCCTTTGGTCTAACCACGAGACTGATGAAGCTACATAGGAGGCAGAGGAGGCTATGAGAGAGCGTTATCCTTTACTTTTTGATCAGGTATGTATGGTTACGGGGACGTAACCTTGTTTCTTTTAGGGGGGGTAGGAGATGATCGCAAAGAGTTTTTAAGAGCTTTTATACCCTTTATTTGTTGTGTCGGTATGTTTGTTGTGGTTGAGTCGGGTTGAGTTTGGGTTAGTAACATGTTTTTATGTTGAGTTTTGTTTTGGTTGTTGTGTCGGGAGTGTAGTAGTATGTCTTTGTTTTGTTGTGGTTTGAACTTTGGGGACGAAGTTCTTTTTAAGGAGGAAAGACTGTAATACTACGGTTTTATGAGTCTCTGGGTACTCTATCGAGTGGGTCTTTGTAACGCCCCGAAAATCAAGCAGGCAGCTCAAAATAGCTCTTTTATAAATAAAAGACAGCAGCGGAAATACAAGGGCGTCACCGCCGTATTCCCCTTTCGGAGAATACAAGGCTAAACAATTAAAATAATTAAACTATTAAAGCTTAAAACTATTTACAACTTATACTTATTATCCTTTATAATGTCAAATCCTCACACTTGACCTTCCCCGATACCTGTACCTGAAAAAGAGTGAAAGTAACGGAATCAGCCAACCACGGGCTGAGTATGACTCCAGTTCCCTCCACCGGCCTTATGTCATATCATATATTCATAAAATTATCCTTATTACCATATATCATCCAATAAAATAACTTACTAAAATACAGCATTCCATGCCAGGAACCAACCGGGTATCCCAAAAACATTAAATGACTGCCATACCAACAAGATATATATTCATATGACACTAATGCCGGTCTACCATTACTGAATTTGAGAAACATTATGGAGATCCACACTCGCCCAGGTCTAAGACCTACCTCCATGTACACAGGAACAGAATAATTTCAGTCGGGCCAACGCCCCTTAGGTCTCATGGGCCAACGCCCCTTTCTTTATATATATTTGGAGTACTCCCGGAGCCAACGCCCCCTTCTGTGTATACAGGTTACGACATAATGTCACCTCAAATCAATAATCGTATCCCGAATGCTACAATTGGCCAATGATGCATTATAACGACATTACTCTTATCACAATCATAACTTTATAAGACGGTAACTAATATAACATGTGAGCAGGATAATAATCATAAGATAAAAATTAACAATAAAACATATAAACCGATTATTTCTAATCTCTTATTTCAAAAGTAAACAATTACTTATATCGATAAAGGGTTCCAAAATCATACCTTATACGGATATAAAAAGCCTTGTTACCTCTCTTAGTATTGTCCCATAATTATTTTTGCCTCCCGTATACAAACCCCCTAAAAATTATTTACGTTTCTCTATTTTTTTTAATCACTCAAACCATTTTTTTTTATTTTTGTTTGCGCTGATGTGGTTGTGTAAAACATATCATATAACATGACTTGATGAGTCATTGGGTAGGCCACGTGGAGTTTGGCCAAAAATTCGTAGTTTTTTTTTTTTTTTTTTTTTTTTTTTTTTTTTTAAACAGAGTAGAAAAATCATAACGGTTCCGACTCATATACTCTTAGACAAATTACTAAAATGGAGCCGTCTTCGTGTATACAGAAAAATATACGAGCTTAGTCTATAAAGTCTCTAATGGTCCCATTATAATATATATCTTAAAACTAATTTTTTTCGGGGTATTACAGTCTTACTCTGTCGAGTAAGGGTGTGTTGCGATTTAAATTAGTTTCTGACCTGTTGGGTACTCGATCGAGTAGCCTTGATACTCGATCGAGTAGGCGGCACTCGATCGAGTACGTCAGTTACTCGATCGAGTAGCCGGTTTACGGGGGGATGATTTGTCGGGTTTTGTTAATAATGCGAATTAATATTTAAACACTTCCGTCACTTTCATAATACACTTTACAAACCTAATTACTTTCAAAAGAGAAATCAATATACGTACTTCGCATTCATCGCATTATTGGCAAATCCCGGAGCTTGGAGGGTCGGAATTCACCTTTCTTTACATCTTTGTAATCCTTGCGCCGAGGGTAAGATCTACGTACTGTTTTTATGGTATTTTGTTAAAGTTAGTTAAACCCTAATTTGGAGATTTGGGGGGTTTGTTGTCTTTCTTGATTGGTAGTAATTGTATGATCGTATGTTAGGAGGAGGATTCGTAGAAGAGGCCTTTTGATAAAAGCTGTTGAGATCGTCTGACTGTATTGCATTCCAGGTAGGGTTTTCCCTACTCAGTATTAGTCCCATAATGTGTTGGTGGTGATTTGTGATTGTTGAATGTTATCATACGAGTATTGTGACGGTTGTTGGTTTTGATTGCTGTTTAGTAGTTGTGATTGTTTGTATCTGTCTGTGTTCTTCGGGGCGCGTCCCTGGCCGAGTGGAGTCACTTGCGGGAGTGGCTTCACGCCCATTATTCGCCTTCTGTGGAACCCGCCACAGAAGGGATGTGCACATTAATGGATTTGTGTTTATCGCTCGACGGAGATGAGCGGGGATTAGGTGGGAACGGCTGCGGTCCCTTACTGGCGGCGTGGAGTGACCTGTTGCGATGAGCACTCTGGCAGGGCTACACACTTTAGTGTGTAGTCAGTATTATGGAGTTGGTGATGGAGTTCGGAGTATATCTGTGATGTTTGAGCTGTGTTTATTGTTGTGTTGTTGGATTATATAAATTGTGTGATTAGTACTGACCCCGTTTATTGTTTTAAAAACTGTGGTGATCCATTCGGGGATGGTGAGCAGTTGTTGAGCAGGTATGAGTAGAGATACATGGGCTAGCTGGGATGAGTCATCACTGCAGTTAGAAGAGTCTTCCATTTGTTGTCAGACATTATGTTTAGCTTTTAGACATTTGATTTTGGAGAACATGTATTCACATTTTATCAGTTTGGTTTCCGGATTGTAATCTTTCACTTAACTTTATACTATTTAAACACTGTTTCGTTATTGTCTTATGATTATCATTGCCTCGGGCAACCGAGATGGTAACATCTTTATACTTGAGTGGTCCTGGTAAGGCACTTGGAGTATGAGGGTGTTACACGTTCGTGAAACACGGGATTGCGAGTAATGTGTAGAGCCGAGTCATTGTCACAGTGTAGGTCGATGGGTGCGGTTTGAGTAATGCCGAGTGAGGAAAGTAACCCGTTCAGCCATTTTAGTTCGCATACCGTGAAAGCCATGGCGCGATATTCTACTTCGGCGGAGGACAGGGATACTGTATTCTGTTTCTTGGTCTTCCAAGAAATAGGAGAGCTACCCAAAAAAACCAGGTAGGCAGATATAGACCGACGAGTGGTAGGACTAGGGCCGTAGCTGGCATCGCAATATACGTGCAAGGATAACGGTTTGTTGCTGCGGTATAAGAGCCCTTGTCCCGGATGATTTTTGAGGTAACGCACGACATTTAGTGCGGCATTCCAGTCAGCGAGTCGGGAAGCATGCTTAAATTGGGCTAGAATATGAACGGAGTATATCAGTTCGGGCCTTGTGATTGTAAGATATACAAAGCGCCCGATTAGACGACGATACGGTTGTGGGTCGGTGAGCAAGTCGGATGTTGAAATGCCGAGGTGATGGTTAGGTTCCATGGGGATAGATGTGGGCCGAGAACCTAGGAGGCCGGACTCTATTAGGATATCAAGGGCGTACTTCCTTTGAGAAATAAATGACCCGGTTTTGTTTCGAGCAATTTCGAGACCCAAAAAATATTTAAGGGGCCCGAGGTCTTTCATATGAAAACACTTGCTTAAATAGCTTTTAAATTCCTGGATTTTGGAGGAATTATTCCCGCAAATAACAAGGTCATCGACGTAAATGAGTATGTGTACCTCGGTTTCAGCCTTTAGAAATGAGAACAAGGAATCATCATAAGCGTTTTGGCGGAATCCGTATGTTTTCAAAGCGGATGCTAGTTTTGCATACCAACACCCCGGAGCTTGTCGAAGGCCTAAAGGGAATTTTGAAGTCTACATACTTTCCTGTCCGTTCGTGAATCATAGCCCGGAGGTAGCTTTATGTATACTTCTTCGTGAAGTTCGCCGTGTAAAAACGCGTTATGGACATCCATTTGTTGGAGATCCCAATTTTTTGAGCCGGCAACGGCTAGTAGAGTACGGACGGTGACAAGCTTAATGGTGGGAGCAAATGTTTCATTGTAGTCGATTCCTTCCACTTGTCGGTTTCCCATAACGACGAGCCGGGCCTTGTGCCTTTCGATTGTTCTATCAGCATTGTACTTAATCTTGTATACCCATTTGGATGCAATGGCCTTCTTGTTAGGCGGGAGAGTTTCAAGTGTCCAAGTCTTGTTTCTTTCGAGAGCTTCAATTTCGGAATTCATGGCATCTCTCCATTGAGCAACCTGCACGACCTCTTTAAAACTTGTAGGCTCGTGATTTTTAGTCACGGCCGAGAGAAAAACACGATGTTTATGTGAAAACTTATTATAATTAAGTACATGGGAGATGGGGTATTTCGTACCTTGAGACGATGCCGATGCGGTGTGAGTGGAGGGACTGATAGGGGGTTGTTCGTATCCGGAAAGACGAGAGTTTGTAAACTATGTGCAATGGCCTTTGCCCATGTCAGTGGTGGCGTTGGTTTGAGTGGAGGTGGTGGCGTTGGTTTGAGTGGAGGCAGGGGATTCGTGGGTGTCGTGAGCATAGGAGGAGGTCGTGGTGTCGTTTGCGGAAGCGGAAGCGGAGGTCGGTTGTAGGTGATGAGGCCTGGGTTGTTTCTGTGGTTTCGTGAGTGTCGGGATTTGTAGTTGGCCGAGGTTCGGTGGTGGGCGAGGCTGTTTCCGGTGTTTGTGGTTAATGGGGGTCGTTTGGGCTCTGTTCCGGGGTTTCTTGAGTAACAGGGTCAAAAGTATCATTTAAAAAAGAATAAACTTGTGTTGGATGTGTTTGATTAAAATAAGGAAAATCATGCTCGATGAAGACTACGTCTCGGGAATTAAAATAAGTGCCGGTTTCAAGATCATAAACTAACCACCCCTTTTTGCCAAACAGATATCCTAGAAAAACACATTTTCGACTTCGAGATGCAAATTTGTCTCGAGACCGGTTAATGTTTTTGGCATAACATAAGCACCCGAAGATGCGAATGTGATTAGTGGGGGGCAGACTTTTGAAAAGGATTTCATACGAGGTTCTGCCTTTGTGAATCGTTGATGGAGTCCGATTAATGAGATATACGGCTCCCAAAATACATTCCCCCCAAAAGTTATGGGTAAGTTAGCTTGAAAAAGAAGAGCTCGGGCCACATTTAAAATGTGTCGATGTTTTCGCTCCACACGACCATTTTGTTGGGGTGTGTCTATCATCGATGATTGATAAATAATGCCATTTTCGTTAAAAAAATTTTCAAGACAAGAAAATTCCGTTCCGTTGTCACTCCGCAAGGTTTTGATTTTTCTATTAAATTTTCGCTCAATGAGGGAGAAATTTTTTAGCAAAGTTTGAGGTGTGTCACTTTTATGACGAAGTAGATATACCCATGTTGAACGGGAAAAATCATCAACAATAGTTAAGAAAAAACGGGATCCACAAGAAGCGTTTTCGGAATAAGGCCCCCATAAATCACAATGAATTAAGTAGAAAATATCAGATGCAATACTTAAACTTAAAGAAAATGGTTCTCGTGTTTGTTTCGCAAAAAGACAAATATCGCAATGTTTGCTATGTAAATTAGAGTTTAAATGTTTATTTGAAATAAAAGGCAAAAAACGAGAAATACACGAAGCAGGGTGACCCAAACGACGGTGCCAAAGTTCCATTGTATCCGGTGTTTATTTGTGCTGCTAGATTACGAACACCCTTGAGAAAGTAGAGTCCCTCGTATTCCTCACCCGCACCAATCACCGTCTTCGAGGAACCGTCCTGTATGAGACAAAATTTGTGAGAAAATTGTATAGTTAACGATGTATCAAGTAGAAGTTGGGAAACGGAAATTAAATGACAATGTAAATTAGCCGCATATTAGACATTGCGTAAAATAAGACGAGATGACAAATGAATATCACCACTTTGAGTAGCAATTGTAACCTCACCATTTTGTAATCCTACGGATAGAGGCGGGATTGTTTTTAAATTCGAGAAATTAGATAAGCAACTGGAGATATGGTTCGACGCACCCGTATCAATTATCCAATATAAGGGAGAGAATTTACCACTAATAGAGTCGGTTTTGAGAGTTGCTTGTCGGGTCTGCCACATTGTATTTAACTCCTCAAGTTCTTGAGGAGTCATGCTGTTGAGATCAATTTTATCGAAGCTCGACACGGAAGCGGTAGCATTTACAGTACCTGCGAATGAATTGTGTCCAGCAGCGCCTGGATTCGGCGCGGTTCCAGTATTGTGACCCTGTTTTGGTCCTGCTTCTGCCCCCTGTTTTTTCAAGCGCTCCTAACGAGCTCGTTCCTCAACATCAGGGACGAACACCACATTACTTAGGTCGGTATCATTCGGGTTGATGTAGATGCGATCGCGGGGACGATCACCCCACCATTCAGGAAAGCTTCCCGTAACACGATAGCATATTTTTAAAAAATGGCCATTCTTTTTGCAAGCAATGCAAAATGGTCTGTTTTGGTCACGAGTAGGATTCGGAGTCTGATGAAAGGAATGATTTGAATCCCTCCCCCCATTAGGTCGATTATTATGATTAACCTGGGCAGCAAAAACCACTGTATCTGGTTTCCATTCAGGACGAGCAGATGATATATTACGCATACCCTCGTCTTGTAAAAGACGGTTGTAAATTAAATCCAAATTAGGGATTGGGTGACTAGCAAAAATTTGAGATCGGGTGTTATCAAAGCGGTCGTCGAGACCCATTAAAAAATCTCTAACCTTTTTCTTTTCTCGATGAGCATCAAGAAGACTTCCCAGGTTGCACGCGCAGGGATCGCACGAGCAAGTAGGAAGCGGATCAGATTCGAGAAGCTCATCCCAGAGTTGAATCACGCGCCCATAGTAGTTCATCAAAGACTCCATTGGGCCTTGGCGGCACGCCATTATATCAATGTGTAATTTGTATACTCGGGCTTCATTTGTTTGACATAAGCGATTTTTGATGTCGTCCCAGATTTGTTGTTTGGCCTGAGGACGATAGGAGATTTGTTTTTGTAGTTTCAAGTCGATAGAATTGTATAGCCATAGAGTCACCAGGGCGTTGGTAGACTGCCAGGCTTCGAACTTTGTATCGGTTGCTGTTGGTGGTGTAATAATGCCATTAATATTAGCCTAGTTTGCCTTTCACAGGAAGCGCTAGATGAAAGGATCGCGACCATTCATCGTAGTTACTTCCATTGAAGGCGATGAGAGTGATTTTTGGTACCGGTATTCTCGACTTGAACGATATTAGATGAGGAAGAATCGGTAGAGGAATTGACGATTTGTGTATCAAGACCTGTCATCCTTAGGTTTATGTGTTTTGGAAAAAAAAGAAGACGACTGTTTTAGAAGGAACCTTCTGATACCATATTATAAGAGATATAGGGTTGAATATTGAATAAGATATTATTATTCATTCAATTGTGTTTTACAGCCTACAACTTCTATTCTATTTATACATACAAAGAGAATAATCAAATGCAAAGAATAAGGACTAGTCTAGGAAGGAAATTATACATTGTCTATATTTACATGATTTGCAACAGCTATATTGCATGATTTGAGCAACGGGTATATTCCGTGTATTAGTATCTTGTATTTCTTGACTTTAGTTGTGTATAAAGTTGTTCGTCATATATTAGGGCTTGCCTGGAATTCATGGAATAATCACGGGAGAAATTTTATTTGGGTGATAGTTACTGGAGAAATTAATTACAGGATTAATGAGTTCTTTGTTGATAGGTTTGACATATAAGAGTAATGATTACCGAACAGAAGTTTTACTCCCTTAATCATTACCCAGAGGGGAAGGTGGGTAATGTATTACCCCTTCATGAGGGTAATAGATTCCGAAAGTGAATAGTTACTCTCATACCAAACATAAAAAATGCACCTTATATATCACTCTCCTATTCATATCCCCCTCTTTTACTCTCAATCCAAGCAAATCCTTAGTAGTAGAAAAGTATTTGGGTTAAAGGTCTAGACCACTCCCCCCCAGTCCATTTAATTTCGGTTAAAGTTTGGTTCGTCACTCCGATTTGATCCGTAACAAAGTATTCGCATTGCTGTTCGATCCTTAAACCAAGCCACTTAATAACCCGATTCGTAAATATCGACGACGTTTTCATTCCGAAAGACAATTTTGCCCTTCACATCTCACTAACTCTCTTCTTTTCTCTCTAAGTCCAAAAATCCCCAAATATTCCTAACATCAAACACCATCACCACCTCCTACCACCACGCCGCCACCACACGCCGCCACTGCCACGCCGTCCCTGCCGTTTAATATTTTTTTTTTTAAATTAGCTTTGTAATTGAAATTAAATCGTTTATTGTTGTTGTTAATAGATTATATGACTTTATTTGTTAGTTTTAATTGATTATATGCTTCGATTTGGCTAGTTAATTGAATTTGTTTTGATTATTTTAGGTTTTATTAAACTTTATTGAATTAGTTTTGAAAGATAGATTGTTGTTTGTATTATTGTAATTGTATTGTTGTTTTTGTTGTCAATCTTTTGCTAATTAGTTGTAATTGTGTAGTTTGCGTAAAATAGGTCAATTATATGGCGAATAATGTTGTTGTTGGTGTCGAATTTGAGTCGAAAAAAATGGGGAAAGGGACACCATGAATGAAACGTGGGAATTGGTTGTTTCATCCATGGTGAAAGGTGAATTTTGGACGTTTGGCCATGGAAGAACGATGGTTTTGGCCGTTTGCCCATGGACACACGTTGGGTTTGGTCGTTTGGCCATGGTCCAAACGTTGGAATCCCACGTTTGGCCATGGTGAATTTTTTTTTTAAATTCTTTTTAAAAAAAAAAAAATCTCCATGGCTAAACGTGGGATTCCAACGTTTGGACCATGGCCAACGTTGCTTTCCCACGTTTGGACCATGGCAAATGTTGGTTTGCAACGTTTGTTCCATGGTTGAACGTTAGATATTAAAGTTTGGTCCGCGGTTCAACCTTGGGGTACAAATTTCAGATTTACGCAGAAAAATCGCAATGTTTGCTATTACTAAGTTAATACGTGACGTAAATCAATTATCGAATAGATTTAATGGTGCGCAAAAAAATAAATAAAAATTAACCAAATAATGAAGCGATTAAGTTGTTTAAGTACCGGTGATTCGGGATCCGTTATGTTGCTAATTGTTGTTGCTGATTTTTTTTTTTAATTTAGTTGATTTTTAGTTGAATTTGAGAGGAATTTTTTTAGAGAGAGAAAGTGTTAGATGAGTGGAAGGGCAGTTGTCGTCTTTTTTTTAAAAAAAAAAAACGTTGTCGATATTTACTAAAACGTCGTCGATATAAATCAGCCCCCCTTAATAACTACGCTAAATGCTAGTTTGATTCAATATGGAAAGATAGAATTCACAATAACTTTATATTCCCGTGAAATGCCAATTTATGTGACTTAAACAAAAGATTCATTAGATGAAATAAGAATTAGGTCTTGTATTTTTGGATTGAAAGTTGAAACTGTCTAAATTGAACTTATTGGAGCGGAACTGAATTGAATTGAAATAAGAGTTAATTTGTGAAGAGAAGATCTGAACTGAACTGAATGAAACTGAGCTAAACTTAACGGCAAAGAGTTGAACTGAACTAAAATGAGCTGAAATTAAATTCAAAAAAACGGAGCCTTAGAGGTCTTGTTTGGCTGATAAAAAAAACGTTCGAAAATCGAATTTTTCAAGAATTTTACTTTAACCAAAATGGAAAAAATAATATATTTACCTAACCTCTCTTTTGGATAAGTGACTACTTTTTGCACGCAATTAAACAACTTTTACTAATTCACAAGTTTATGGAAAAATCACGACAATGCAAATTTCTGTGGTGAACTAAACAATTCTTTGGTCATTTAAAGGTTATCGCCCTAGGTTGCTGGCTGCTAATGAGAGACGTTCCTTATTACCAAAAAACAAGCGTATTTGAGCTCCTTACTGTTTTTATTTGGGACAATTCGGGTCTTACTTACCCAACTAATCTTACTTAAGATAACACTTCCATTTTAAGCTTAAGACGGGTCAAATATTGTAGAATTATAATGCTTGCCTTCTCATTCATAAATGATTGACTATAAATACAAATGTACTCGATATATTCTAGGTTACATAATCCTAATAAAATACAACATAAACGGTAACGAATAATTACATAATAACGAAAGAATATTTACATATATCCTATCACACCCCCGCAGTCGAAACGGGATTCAGAAGAACATTATGACTGTCCCGAAAATCATCAAAGAAGACCCTTAGTGAAGATATCAGCGATTTGATAGCGAGATGGAATATGTCGAACACGAACTTCACCACGTTCTACCTTTTCGCAGACAAAATGGATATCCATTTCAATATTATTAGTTCATTGATGTTGCACTGGATTTCCCGATAAATAAATGGCACTCACATTGTCACAATAGACAAGTGTGGCTTTGTCCAAGGTAATGTGCAGGTCGACAAGAAGGTTGTGAAGCCAATATGATTCAGGAACAACGTTGGCAACTCCGCGGTACTCGTCTTGTATGCTAGACCGAGACAGTGTAGGTTGGCGCTTAGATGCCCAAGATATCAAATTCGAACCCAAGAATACCCGGTAACCCGATGTAGACCGTCTAGTGTCAGGACACCCATCCCCAATCCGCATCAGTATAGGCCGTAAGGGAGGTAGGATGAGATGGTGTTAACCAGAGGCCGTGACTAGCTGTTCTTTGATCGTAACGAATAATCCGCTTCAAAGAATTCATATGATGCTCCATAGGATTATGCATGAATAAACAGACTTGTTGCACAGCGTAGGATAAGTCGGGACGCGTAAATATAAGGTATTGTAACGCACCTGCAAGACTCCGATAAAGTGTCGCATAAGAGCACGGTGTGGTGGAGGCAGCACTAAGTTTAGACTTAGTGTCGACGGGTGTAGCACTCGGTTTACACGAAGACATGCCTTCCCTGTCAATGTTCTCCTTGGCAAATTTAGATTGAGATAAAAACATACCCTTTGGATGATGAGTGATGGCAATGCCCAAGAAATAATGAAGCGAGCCCAAATATTTCATGGCAAACTCGGAGTGTAGACAACTCAAAATTGAGCCACGAAGAACCGTGGATGAGCATGTCAAAATTATGCCATCGACATATAATAACAAATAAGCAATATTATTACCTTGTCGAAAAACCAATAAAGAATGACGATCCACCTTACTTTGTTTTAACTCAATGTGAGTAGCATAGTCGGCGAATCGTTTATACCAAGCTCGATGGGCTTGTTTAAGGCCATACAGCGATTTCTGAAGGAGACACACGTGATCAGGTCGTGCCTTGTTACGATAGCCGAGGGGTTGGTATATATAGACAGTTTCTTTGAGATCGCCATGAAGAAATGCATTTTTGACATCGAGTTGATTAATGGGCCATTTCTTCGATAAGACAATGCATAGAACTGTACGTATAGTGGCCAGTTTTACAACTGGACTGAAAGTCTCACCGCGATCAATACCGACCTGCTGAGTTTTGCCATCACCTACAAGACGAGCCTTATTACTTCTCAAAAGAACCGTCGGATTTCATTTTATGTCGGAAAATTCATAAAGACCGAATAACATTTACATTAGGCGGACGCGGGACAAGTACCCACGTCTTATTGCTAATTAGAGCATGATATTCGTCTTCCATAGCCTCTTTCAAATTGGGGTCCTGAAAGGCTGACACAGGGTTACGAGTAATGGGTGACAGTACAGAGCATCCGTATTATTAAGATTAAAGATTGGTTTTGGTTTACGAATGCCATGATTGCCTCATTTGTCTGCCTTGGGAGCCGCGGGAGGAGAATTTCTGGTCCTGGAAGACCGACGAGAAGGCTGAGGGGAGCTTTGTGAGGTGGTAGGCTGATTGTCAGGTTTTAGGGTGAAGGCAAGACTGGTGGTCGGCTCAGTCGTGGAGTGGGTAAGGTGGTGACGGACATAAGGGCATAAATCATCATCTAAGAACGAATAATTACGAGTGTCAGGGGTAGTAACTTTGGAAAAAGGAAGCTGTTTTTTCATCAAAGATAACATGGCGCCATATAATTATTTTGTTAGATGATATATCAAAGCATTTGTATCCACGATGATTAGTCGGTAACCAAGAAAAACACACGGTGTCGATCGAGCTTGAAGTTTATTGATTGTAGTGGAAGGAAACAGGGGATAACAAGGCACCCAAAAACACGTAAATGTGAGTAAGTTGGGTCCTTAAGGTAGAGCATTTTTTATGGTGACGCAAAGTGTAATGATTTCTTGAAAGAATATTTAACAAGTAGTTGGCCATTTGTAACGCATGATGCCACATCGAGGCGGGTACAGAAGCATGAAGACGTAAGGTTTTTACAATGTTATTAATAGTTCGAATTTTTCTTTCGGGTTTAACATTTTGAGCAGATGTATGTGGACATGAAAAACGAAGAGACATGCCGTGTGTTTTGCAAAAATCCCAAAATGTTCCATTGTCGAATTCTCTACCATTATCATATTGAAGAGTCTTAATTTTTCTATGAAATTGTGTGTGTATAAAATTGTGGAAATTGACAAAAATATCATAGACCTGTGATTTTTTCGCAATAGGAAAAGTCCATAAGAAATTTGTATAATCATCCAATAATAATAAAATTGTAGTACTTATCCAGGCGAACTAAGGACTGGAGAGGTCCAAAGATCGTTGTAATGATGTTAAACGGCGTAAGAGTGCGAGTATGGAAGGCCAAAAAAGGTTGTTTAACATGCTTACAAAGAGAATAAGAATGACAAATATTGTTTCGAGAAATCGAAGTACAATTGATCAATTTATTAAACTTAAGTGAATTAAAAATAGGAGCTTCGGGATGTCTAAGACGGTTATGCAATATAGACGACTCAAGAGTAGCAAACGAAGCATGAGAGGCTTCTGTTTTTGCATTGGTGAAAGGATAAAGCGCACCCCGACTCTCACATCTTATTAGAGGTGTCCCCGTCATGTAGTCCTTCACAGAAAAACCCAAAGGATCAAATTCGACAGTGACCGAATTATCAATGGTAAATTTTCTTACCGACACTAAATTTTTAAAGATTTTAGAAACATGAAGGACGTTTTTTAAGGTGAGAGATGGATTGGACTTGGTGAGGGTAGTATGACCAGATCCGACAATTGGAATTGAGTTACCATTTCCAACAAAAATACAATTAGGAATACTCAAATTAACATAAGACGAGAGTTTACCTGCGTCCGACGTCATGTGCGATGTTGCTCCAGTATCCATGAACCAGCGAGCATCTTGAGGATTAAGACCCAAAGTTATCATGGCTGCCTCAATGTCCGTTTGAGACGGTGCAACTTCGGCATTGTATGCATGAGGACGAGAATTAGGAAAGGAACGACCGAGAATTGGGGGCCGTGACCAGGGAGGCGTGGGGTAAGGACAAGGTGGGTAACCCCACGGACCCCATGGCCAACAACCGTAAGATCCTAAACCACCACCAGTAGGCCAATTATGGGCGGCCAAAGGTGGTGAAGGAGATCCCGACGCTTGCTTATCCGAAGACGTGATACCCTGATCTTTCGAACCACCATTGTCACCCTTTCCACCCTTATTATTCCTTTCTTTTTATCACTGCCTTTGCCGCCCTGATTTTTCGAACCACCAGCAGGAGGACGACCCAAGATAGAAGGTTGGTCACTTGGTCGCCATCATCGATGTGCTTAGCATACATCGTTGAGTTCGAAGTAGTAGCCGCTTGCTTGGCCAAACCCGCTTATTTAAGGGTGAGCATAGATCTCGCCATGTAGAAAAGAGGAAGCGGATTTGCTTGACGAATAATAGTTTCCGCGCTATGATACGCGTCAGTAAGGCCAGAAACCATCTGTAGCACAAAACGGTTGTCAGTCACCGGAGAGCCAACATTTTTCAATTGATCAACGAGGCTCTTAAGTTTTTGACAGTATGCTGAGGCATTGGGAAATTCAGACATGGATGTATGAGAAAACTCTTGTTCAAGAGTCACAGCGCGAGAATGTTGATTGTCTTGGAAAAAATCTCGGATACGGTTCCGGCAATCCATAGCGGTGGACTCGTCTTCTACAATAGTTTGTAGCAAATCGTCATGATGAAAAAGAATTGTGGGCCACTTTGGACGCCACCGTTCTCCAATGGATTTATGCCACTGTTTAATGATGTAATGAATCACGCGAGTAGCTTTAGCATGATTCGTAAATAGAGCAACCACAGTCCACATTGATCGCTATCCATGCCTAATGTAATAGAGACATGGTTGCGAATATTAGGGACTGCGAGGGCCAGATGGAAAGATGATTTCTTATCCGGCATGATGAGTTTTGACGTGAGGCTGAGAGAAGAAAGAAGGATGTCGTGTGGAGAACGACGACTAGGGTACAACGGAAGCGATTTAGAATCGTTTCCTAGGAAGCTGATACCATGTAGAATTGTAATGTCCGCCTTCTCATTCATAAATGATTGACCATAAATACAAATGTACTCGAGATATTCTAGGTTACAGATGTTGGGGTTGGTGTCCTTAACAGTTAGTGCAAGGACTTATAAACCTCTAAAAGGATCAAAGGGCATACTTTTGGTATTATTATCAGTTGATCCACGTTTATCAATAACGGTTGGCTTGCTAGATAAGTTTGACGTTATTGTCATACAGATGGCGGTGATCAACTGGTCCCTAAAAGTCACACCTATAGGATACGTTTGAGAGACGTGACGGTATGAAAATACAATCATGTAGATGCCAAATCGACTAACCGGTTAGTCCGAGTTATTTGACTAGTAATTAGTCAAAATGTGATGTTGAGATATTATATTTAATACGGATTAGATATCATGGGCTAAGGCGAATTAACCATTAATTAAATAAAATTAAATATAAGCGTTTTATATTTAATTAATGTATATTGAATTAATTATACAATATCGTCTTTGTCGGACATGTATTAATACTTCAACTAACCCGTGTTATTAGTTGATGTTTTAATAGCCAATAACCGATGACGATTTATAATAAACCGCGTCATATACATTTAGCAATTTATGAGCCGGTCCACGAGGTAAAATTAAGAGGAAGTGGAAGCCCACTTCCCCATGAAAACCCACGGCTGGCGAGGTTAACAAAAGGAGAGACTCCCTCTCCTTTTGACCTAGACAATTTCATTTTACAGAAAACTAGGGTTTTGGAGACATTTTCTCTCTGAAACCTAGATCTCACATCTCGAAAACCTCACAACAAGTTCTCTCAATATTGCAAGGCAATCAGAGAACAACTTCTAGCACAAGGGCATATCTCGGACAAATCTTGGGTGCAACAATTAGGAGGAAATCTCTGTTGATTTCTGTTCTTTACGCCGCACTATAAAGGACCCGAGGTTAACTCTTGTTCCTTATCGTTTCTCTATTGTATTTATGTTTTATGACGATAATCGCATGTTAAATTTACGTTATAGTCCTAAAATTAGAGGGTCTTATACGGATATTACCCCACAAGTGGTATCAGAGCGAGGCCACGTAAATTTTTCCATGTGTTTTTCATAAAACCGATTTTGAAACGATTGTTTTGTCTCGAATTCCGTGCCATGTATACACGGCTGATTCGGTTTTTGTTCTTGTTGAAACCGTGACATGTTTTACACGGTTTTATCACCTTATTTTCGATTTGTTTTTATGCATATTGTTGTTTTATACGGAGATTACAGCAACATGTCAAGTTTTGTCAATTGTTAAATTGTTTTTGATGCGTTTTTGATCAAAATTGCAATTGATTTTGTTTTGTCAAACTGTTTTCACGAGGGTTTTATGTTTTCCAGAAACTTTTTCCCTCGATCGAGCATGTTTTTAGTCGATCGAATGGTTTTTCTGACATGTTTTTACTCGATCGAGTCCTTGCTTTGTACTCGATCGACCGCTTTAAAACCCCCCGCTCGATCGAGAAGTCCTCGTACTCGATCGAAAGCGAAGATTTGATATAAGTCCTCGATCGACTACCGCTTTGTCGATCGAGTACTTCCCGATTAGCACACCTCTCGATCGACTTGCGTTCGATCGATCGAGCCCTTTCGTTCTCGATCGAGCACCGTGTCCCTGGATCGAGGGATTTACTTTTTGACGGCTTTGAAAATTTATTCTTTTTGCTTTAAATTTTCTTTTGGCTACAAAATGTACATTATACGGATATTGTACACTCGCTATGATTGTGAAACGGTTCACACACGTACCATTAAGTTATTTTAAAGCGTATTTAAAGTAACGGAGTGTATTGGATTAAAATTAAATGATAGAAGCGGTTTTATCACATGAATTTTAATCATTAAAAGGTGGTTTGGATAAATTTAACATAATTACGGAATTATGTCACGAATGAATTTGTTTTTAGTTGATGCATTTTTATTTATCGTTAATTTTGAATGCTTGTGAATGCCTCTTATTACGTATTTAATTTTGCAATCAGTTGTAACTTAGTGTGGCCTTAGTAGAACGTGTTACCGTAATGATGGAACACGGTCTTGGTTGTATTTTGAGATCTCGTATCTCCGTTTTGGATTTTTCACTTGTAATTACGGTTTTATTAGAATGTAATTAGGTTTATATTTTGTAATTTTAATTGTAATTTTTGAGAAGACCAAAGACGGAGACCAGATGCTCACTCCCGCTACATGGATCAAGATGGAACATCAAGACAAGCTTTTCGGGTCCAACGGTGGATTCCAAAGTTGTATTATGTTCTTATACTAGGATAGGCCACACTAGGACCTTTTTATTTACGTATAGCATTCTTTTATTTTTTTATTTTTCGTAACGATAATATGCATCATATTCCGCCTAAAAACCAAACCACCTAATAATTGCATGAAAACTGACACATATAGAGGTCACGAGTTAGTTTTCTTTGACATTCGTATGTCACACGTTTTTTTAAGCCATCACCCAAATTAATTCATTCACGCAGACGCTAGTTATTCGTTCACTTAATATGAATTATAATTTACTTGATGGGATCTTCCTCGTATAAACAAAAATTGAGAACGGTCTTTATAGGTCAAACTCCAATGAGTCCCTTCTTCGTCGGTAGGCATAATATGACCCCTTCTACGTCGGGTAAGTTGGAACCGATTGACCTATTTTATCTCAACACTATGGTCACTCGTACGATCCTGTGACTGTGGTGGACTATAGATAGGATTTACGGAAATCTATCGACCAAGAGTTCTTCCGGAAGAATTAGCTAAACAGTTGGCTTATCAATTTACAGAAATTGAGTCTTGGGATCACTTGTATCATTCTTGAGGGAGATCAATTATGCAAGTGTGAGAGTCTACATGTTTAAAATGAATTTTAAATAGACTTAAATCACCTCGATGAGTTGCTTATTTCGTTTTGTTTTTCTTCCTTTTTCAGTGTAGAACACGAACATTTAAACTGCTAATAACATAATGGCTGGCCGTGAGGACGACCCAATGCCAAGTGTCACATTGGACCGTGAGTCCTGGCTTCGGATCTTCATGGATCAGATGAATCAGTCCACTCGACTGAAGAATGATGGATCAAACTTCACGGACTGGGAGGCGGCATTACGGAATGCTGCCATTGCTGATGGGAAGCTCAAATATCTGATTGAGCCCATCCCACCAAACCCAGGCCCCACGGCTGAAATTAACGAAATCGACAAGTATAACGATTTCGCCATGGAAGCGGGTGCGGTAAAGAACGTACTTATTTTTGCAATGGAATATTTGTTGGAGCTTGTGTCCTCCAGTTAGTGCGGATAACGTCATTGCACATGCACTTGTACGGACAAGTGGGAGCTTGTTGGGGTTGGTGTCCTTAACAGTTAGTGCAAGGACTTATAAACCTCTAAAAGTATGCCCTTTGATCTTCTTTGATGCGAGACTCCAAAAGGGCCAACCGGTTAGCCCACACATTCTCAGCATGATTGAGAATGTCGAGAAGTTGGAGACCTTTGATTGTAAGATCAGCGAGAACATTGTGATCGACCGCATTCTTCACTCACTCCACGATGGTTATTCGCAATTTAGAGCGAATTACTATATGAATGATTTGAAGAAAACTCCGCATGAACTGCACTCCCTCCTCGTACAGACCGAGAAGGACATGAAGTTCAGTGGGAGCATGAAACAGGATGTTCTCGTTGTGTCAAACAAGGGCAAGGGTAAGGGCAAAGTTCAGCCAGGCCTAGCAGTAGGCAAACCGAAGTTTAAGAAGTCGGGATCAGGTAAGAGTGGGCCTGGTGAGGCAAGTAACTCATCAGGCGCGACAAAGAGCAAGACCGAAAACATGGAATGCCATCATTGCCACAAGACTGGGCATTGGAGGCGTACATGTCCTGTTTATCATGAGGACATAAAAGCAGGTCGCGTTAAACCTGTTGGTATGTCTTCTCCTTCTACTTTTATTCATATGATTGAGATTAACCACGCAAGTTACGGAACTTGGGTACTTGATACTGGTTGTGGTTCTCATCTGTGTAATCATGTGCAGGGCCTCCGAAATCTCAAGCCTCTCGTAAAGGGTGAGGTGGACTGCGTGTCGGGAATGGAGCACGAGTGGCTGCCGTCTCGAGGGGAACATATGTGATCCACTTCCTAGCGGATTTGAGTTATCATTATATGATTGCTATTATGTACCCGGTCTTTCGAAAAACATTATTTCAGTTTCTGCACTTGACAAACTTGGTTTTTCATTTGTAATTGAGAATAATACTTGCATTTTCTCTTTACACAATATGATTTATGGCAAGGCAGTCTCCATGAATGGAATTTATGTTTTAGATCGGACCACCGAAATATTACACGTAATGAATAAAAAGTTAAAGGTTGGTGACAAAGATCAAACGTATCTATGGCACTGCCGTATGGGACACATAAATGAGAAACGCGTAAAAACACTCATTAAACATGGAGCTATCTCGGCCTTTGATTTTCAATCATTTGGCACTTGTGAATCATGTCTCATCGGTAAGATGACTCGGATTTCCTTCAAAGGTGTTGGAATGCGCTGCGACCTATTAGGACTCATACACACGGATGTATGTGGTCCTATGTCAATCACCGCACGAGAAGGCTATAGGTATTTCATCACTTTCACGGATGATTTAAGTAGATATGGCTATGTCTACTTAATGAAGCACAAAAGTGAATCCTTTGAGAAATTCAAGGAATACCGAATAGGGCACGAACCTATTAGGTAGGAAGATTAAAACACTGCGTTCGGATCGTGGTGGCGAGTATCTTTCTCACGAGTTTGATCAACACCTAAAGGATTTGTGGGATTGCCCTACGCTTAACTCCACCGAACACCTCGGTTGAATGGTGTGTCCGAACGGAGAAATCGAACACTACTTGATATGGTTCGATCCATGATGAGTCACACCGTGTTGCACGACTCGTTATGGGGTTATGCTCTTATGTCACCGCTGCTCTAATACTTAACAAAGTCCGTCTAAAGCTCATGACAAGACTCCATATGAACTATGGAAGGGAACGGTCCCCAACTTGTCCTTTATACGGGTTTGGGGCTGCGAGGCTTATGTCAAGTGGAGACACGAGGATAAGCTCGGCCCGCGATCGGTCAAGACATACTTTATAGGTTATCCTAAAGGAACACTTGGTCATTACTTCTATTCGCCAACCGAACAACGTGTTTTTGTTGCGGCTAGTGCGACATTCTTAGAGAAGGAATTTCTCGAGAATGCAAAGAGTGATAGAACCTTCGACTGTCGGAGATTCCAAACCAAACACCGAGCAACCATTGGAGGAACTGTTCCTTCAATCCCTACTGCGTGAATATTCTGAGGAACCTAGGAGGTCGGGAATGGTCTCTATTCCTCCGCATGGATACATTGGTATGGTCGAGGAACATGACATAGATGACGTTCTACTCTTAACGAGTAGTGAACCCGCAACCTATAAAGGTGCCATGACTAGTTCTGACTCAAAGTTATGGCTTGAGGCCATGCAATCCGAGATGGACTCCATGTATGAGAACAACGTGTGGGATCTTGTTGACTTACCTGCTAAGGTTCGTCCCCTTCAATGCAAATGGCTTTACAAGATAAAGCATTCTGTGGAAGGTCAACAAGATATCTACAAAGCACGACTAGTTGCTAAAGGTTTCACCCAAGTGCCAGGTTTGCACTACGATGAGATTTTTGCACCCGTAGTCATTCTGCGTTCCATTCGGATTATCTTAGCGATTGCCGCTTTTCATGACTATGAAATTTGGCAAATGGACGTGAAAACCGCCTTCTTAAACGGCTTTTTGGAGGAAGAGTTGTACATGGTACAACCCGAAGGTTTCATCGATCCTTTACATCCTAAGAAAGTGTGCAAACTTAAGCGTTCCATTTATGGACTTAAGCAAGCATCAAGGAGTTGGAATCATCGCTTCGACCAAGTGATTAAAGAAAATGGATTTACTCGATCGGTCGAGGAACCATGTTTATATATCAAGTCGAGTGGGAGCAAGATTGTCTTCCTAATATTGTATGTTGACGACATACTCCTGATTGGGAATGACATACCTTTCTTAACTTCGGTGAAAGTATGGTTGAAAAACCATTTCCAGATGAAAGATCTGGGAGAGGCACAAAGAATTCTAGGCATTCGTATCTATCGAGATAGATCACGACGGATGCTATCTCTCAGTCAGGAGTCTTACATAGACAAAGTCCTAGAGAGATTCAGCATGACTAACTCCAAGAAGGGGTTCCTTCCTATGGCTCCAGGGGTGCATTTGAGCAAGTCTCAGGCACCAGAGACACCGGAAGAGAAAGAGCGCATGACACGGATTCCTTATGCTTCGGCAATAGGATCAATCATGTATGCCATGATATGCACACGTCCGGACGTGGCATATGCATTGAGTATGACAAGTCGATTCCAACAAAGATCCGGGTGAACCACATTGGGTGGCTGTCAAGAACATTCTTAAGTACCTACGGAGGACTAAAGATTGGGCATTGACTTATGGAGGCGAACAAAAGCTATGCGCAACCTATTCTGCAGATGCTAGCTTCCAAACGGATCGAGATGACTCGAAATCTCGATCCGGATTCGTTTTTACTCTTAATGGCGCTGATCACCGAAGAGTTCAAACAAACTGTTGCAACAGATTCTACGACTGAGTCCGAGTACTATGCCGCGTCCGAAGCTACAAAGGAAGCGATATGGATGCGTCAATTCTTACATGGGCTATCTCAGAGTGCCTAGTTCGAATGACCCGATCACCATCTATTGCGACAATAGTGGTGCCATCTTCCAAGCTAAGGAGCCAAAGTCTAGCAACAAGTCTAGACATGTACAACGGAAAGCTCATCTAATCCGGGATTACGTGGAGCAAAAGGAAGTAGTGATAGAAAAGATTGCTACAGATGATAACATAGCAGATCCTCTCACTAAAGCATTACGACAAGATAAGCATGAAGGGCATGTTAATTCCATGGGAATTAAACGTGTTCCTAAGTTGTAGTACTCTTTTATGGATCAGATTCATTCTCTTGTACTCTATACGACATCATCGTTTTGATATTTTATATATATATATTTTGTTTGTCATGTGGATTTGTACGACAAATTTTGAACACCACAAAGTGAATTGAACGAACATTATATTTTTCAGTCCTTAATTGCCCACATGAGCCGATAACTCTGGCAATTATTTTGTGACGTTGGTTGATGGTGGGTTCAACGAGCCATAAGTCAACCGGTTGACTGACCAATCACAGAGGCGATTTATACGGATATTTCGTAGGACACTTTTGTGACATCGACGTGGAGTCCTAAATGTTTTATAACATTCGTTGCCCGGTCGTGGATAGGACTTCCATGGTGATCCTAAGAGTCGATTCTTTTGACTATCGATTGTCTCTTGAGACTAAGGCATTTTGGGTGACTTTGGTTTCTTTCTCACGGTCATCCGTAACGGGGGCCAAGTAGATTTTTTCTCAGGTCATTTCATGTCGTGCTTAGATCGGAAGGAGTCGAGTTGAAGGAAATATTCAGCCTTTATCGGTACTCGATATTTCTCGGGGCCACTCGAGGAGTCAGAATCGAAATGCATGGCCATGCTCGGATACGGATTCGTTTTATCGGTTGAGTTACTCTCTAGTCGGGGAAACCACTCTAGATACAGATCGATTGTAAAATACGACCTTTGTGGATCCAGATCTGCAAATTGTTTTACATTGAGTGGGAGAAATTTTAAATGAATATGAGAATCGGTTATCGCACATACACTTGTACGGACAAGTGGGAGTTTGTTGGAGCTTGTGTCCTCCAGTTAGTGCGGATAACGTCATTGCACATGCACTTGTACGGACAAGTGGGAGCTTGTTGGGGTTGGTGTCCTTAACGATTGGTGCAAGGACTTATAAACCTCTAAAAGGATCAAAGGGCATACTTTTGGTATTATTATCGGTTGATCCACGTTTATCAATAACGGTTGGCTTGCTAGATAAGTTTGACGTTATTGTCATACGGATGCGGTGATCAACTTTGGTCCCTAAAAGTCACACCTATAGGATACGTTTGAGAGACGTGACGGTATGAAAATACAGTCATGTAGATGCCAAATCTGACTAACTAGTTAGTCCGAGTTATTTGACTAGTAATTAGTCAAAATGTGATGTTGAGATATTATATTTAATACGGATTAGATATCATGGGCTAAGGCGAATTAACCAGTTAATTCGTAAAATTAAATATAAGCGTTTTATATTTAATTAATGTATATTGAATTAATTATACAATATCGTCTTTGTCGGACATGTATTAATACTTCAACTAACCCGTGTTATTAGTTGATGTTTTAATAGCCGATAACCGATGACGATTTATAATAAACCGCGTCATATACATTTAGCAATTTATGAGCCGGTCCACGAGGTAAAATTAAGAGGAAGTGGAAGCCCACTTCCCCATGCAAACCCACGGCTGGCCGAGGTTAACAAAAGGAGAGACTCCCTCTCCTTTTGACCTAGACAATTTCATTTTACAGAAAACTAGGGTTTTGGAGACATTTTCTCTCTGAAACCTAGATCTCACATCTCGAAAACCTCACAACAAGTTCTCTCAATATTGCAAGGCAATCAGAGAACAACTTCTAGCACAAGGGCATATCTCGGACAAATCTTGGGTGCAATAATTAGGAGGAAATCTCTGTTGATTTCTGTTCTTTACGCCGCACTATAAAGGACCCGAGGTTAACTCTTGTTCCTTATCGTTTCTCTATTGTATTTATGTTTTATGACGATAATCGCATGTTAAATTTACGTTATAGTCCTAAAATTAGAGGGTCTTATACGGATATTACCCCACAACAGAATCGTAAATTTCGTAATAAAATACAACATAAACGGTAACGAATAATTACATAATAACTAAAGAATATTTACATATATTCTATCAAATATTTACCTCATATGGGTATATATATAGGACGAACCATTCACCTTTTCCCACACATTCTACTTTGACCTGGCAAAACGGGTCAACGGGCCGGGTTTGGGTAAGGCCAATTCGGGTCGGGTCAGTTCGCGTCTCTTATTGATTTCGGGTTAATTAGGGCCGAAACGGATCATTTCGGGTTTCGGGTTTATTTGTCGGGTATGTTGGTTGGGTCTGTTTCTGGTGAAGTGGGTCGGGTTGTTTCAGGTCAAGTCATTTTCGAGTTAATGAATAATAGAGAAATAGTCATTTCAAGTCTTTTCGTTTCAATTAGAGTTATATATTGTCGGGTCATTTTCGGGTTTGGTGGTTTCAAATTGGGTCATTTTCAGGTCTGGTCAGTTACGGGTCAAGAAAGCTCGGATCATGTTCGGGTCGGGTCGGGTCCAGTCGGGTTTTCGGGTCACATTCGGGTGCTGTAGTTCGGGTCAACTTCGGGACTCGAGTCAGCCTTTTCAGGTCGAGTCAATCGAGTCGGGTTGCTTTTGCCAAATCTATTTTTGGCCTATTTATCTCACATTGGTATATTTAACCAGTTTTAAATTTAAAACGGATAGTATTGTCTTAAACACGAGAATTTGTGTTACTTTTATAAGCTCTAGAAGCTTTGGACATTGACTCCATGCATTTCATGTTTAGTCATGGACTTATGGGTCCCTTGGACAATTGGCTAACATTAAATATGTGACAACAGATAAAATTCTCTTTGCTTTTCTCAAGACATGTCTCATTCAAATGAGATCCTATCTTTATTTATTACTCCCTGCGAAAAAACATTATTTAATTTAGCCGTTGATGTTATTTGGGTATTTTTTCTGATTATTAGAGTAGGAAAAAACAAAGGGAATATGAAAGAATAGAAGAAAAAAATAATGTTATTTGAAGATTATGTGCAGATTTTGTGGTGCGGCAGTATATGTATACACCAAGGTGATCATGTGGTTTGTCAGGAGAATCGTGATTGGTTTAATACTTTAATTTACACAATTTGGAGTTTGTATTTATGTCTTGAGATTATTATTTTCTAATGATTTGGAAAATAAATGTACATTTGTATGATTTGTATCTTTAAACCTCTGACAAGTATAGTGAGGCAGTTCATCTAATGAGTGACCATTTATGAATTTGTTATGATTTGGCCATGCAAAGGGAAGAAGGGGATGTATTTGTGATTTTGTGTAATTTTTTTTTATTTAGTACGGACCGCAGATATCAATTAGTTTAGTTGATAAAGTCATGAGAGTTAGTGCTCATTACTTAAATTCAAATTCTGTTAGTATTAAAATTGTCATTGTGGTCCCTTTAGGCCTTTGCATCAAAATAAAAAAGATTAACATGGGATAAAACTACATCTGTTTTAGGAAGTGGAAACAGAAATATCAGTTTAAATATATAAATTGGCATTAGATCAAAACTCGATATTAATTAACAAAAACAGATTACAAAAAAATTGAAATGAAGGCCACCACCGATTTCAAATTAAGTTTAATTGAAGAATATGAATAAAAAATTGTCTAAGTGAAACCTCTCTCAATATACAAATTGGATAATTGACGGTTGACAAAATAAGTTTACACATTTGTTAAGTCAACTAATTGGAATCTGAATCAATTTTTAGGAGTATTTATGTAGTACGTAGGTGCACTATACATGTTCATGTAATATGATGAATATTGAAAGTGCAATAGTTATAGTGCATGCATGAACTTAGGAGTATTAGATATTTTTATGCATTGTGACGCTTGTGAGCTAACATGTTTTTTCTTAATGACTTCATCGCCATGGATGCTTTCACAAAGAGGAAACAACTACAAAGTTTGATTCATTGGGCAGTGGTGATTAAAACCCTAACTTTATAGTTAAAGGACAAGATAAACAACCACCGCACTCAACTGATCGCTTTGTTAAATAGATTCAAATGGCGTTACCATTATTGACTAAAAATAGGGCAAATAACTGCTATTTTTATAAAACCGCTTATAGAAGAGGCTTTCAAGTGTATTTGTGAATAATGCCCCCCATGAATAGGTAGGGCTTTACAATTCATCCCACGCTAGTTCTCAAATAGGACAGAGTTTCATGAATATTGTGAAAAATCAATTCAGTTAAAATTTTAAGGTGATGGACTGACGGTTGATCGAGGTTTAATTGATGGTTCTTATACCTTAATGTCCCCTTATTCACTCGAATGTCCCAAAAGTTTGAAGAGTTGATAATGCACATGTCATCCGATCCTATACCATGCATGCGCTGGAATTCTACTTTTGAAATTTTGGGGGCTCTTAGGAGCCAAACATGGGACTTTAGGGTCATCGATCACTTTGATATCATGTGAGAAAATCATCTTAATTAAAACCTTGAAGTGATGGTCAATGCTCAATTAATGGTTATTATATCTTAACATGCCAGCTCACTCGAATGCCTTTTGCGCTTGAAAATTGGACAACATATATACATGCCCTCCCATGATCATTGTAAGAAGACCATCTCAACTGAAACTAAGGTGATTGCTGATGCCCCAAGGGTTCTTATACCTTAACAAACACTTAATTATATCCCATATATTGCTACCATAATCAAAAAAATTCTTACATCCTCCGGGAGTACCGTACTCCTTACACTTAAAACTAATCCACCAAATATAATATAATAATAACCTAAGTGTAAGGAGTACGGTACTTCCGGAGTACACAAGAATTTTTCCCATAATCATTATCTTGTACGCCATATAAGAGTCTTGGAGAAATGTTTTTATAGCATAATGCTCAAGTTTAATGTTTTTATAAAATTACTTATATAATATTGGTACCTTATAATAATTGTATATATTCCTTATCATTGTATTTTGCTTTGATAAATAAAAGTTAGAATTGAAAATTAGTTAAGAGAATTGAGTAATGGGTTGAAATGTATTTTAATGAAAATATTTTTATAGCATAAAGCTAATGAGTTTCAAAACTTTCAATTTATATTTTTGTTTCATGTTTTTTTGTCACAAAAGTAATAACAACGATTTTGAATTTTGGTTTTATACTGTATATGAGTCAACTCATTATCTAATAATAAGATCAATAAAGGATTTAACAATTTATTAGATGAATTAAATGGTGATTGTTTATTTCCTTATTTAGTGAATGAACATTGTTATAACAGAAGCAAAAAGAACTAATAAAAACAATAAAGAGACAAACGCACAGATTTACGTGGTTCACTAACAGTGTGTTAGCTACATCCACAGGGCAGAAGGGAGAGAGTTTTATTGATATGTGAAAAGTTTTCAGATTACAGATTCAGACGGTATGACTGCTAGGTAGAGGCTTAGAGAGTTTATATAATACTCTCTAAGACCTAATACAGAATGACCTAATAAAGGCCCAAGACAGACCTAGCCCAATATCAGATACGGATATAGTCGTTCGAACGACGACTAATAGAATCAAGGCACAAACCCAACAAACATAATAATCATTAGTTTCTTTTTTTTAGAATATACTTTTTGACGGGAAAATGATAGAGAACACCATAAACCAGTCTTGGAGAAATCCTTTGTTTTAACCAAAGTCAAGTCATGATGGCAGTTCCAAAATTAATTAAGACATAGCTCTTTGGCTATCTATGATAAATTATTACTTGAATTATTTCATGAAATTCAGTGCAGAAATAATGTAGCAAGATGAAAGGCAGGATGGATCAAAGATTTTAAGCCAATACTAGTGTTTAATACGAGTATGCATGTAGCAACTTGTTTACTTAGAAATTATTCGATCTTATAATGCAATGCAAATGATATACGAGTACCATACATGCATGCAGTCTGACTACAAGAAACTATGGGGAAAGCGTCCTGTAAATCTGGTGCGGGAAGAGTCTTACTCAACAACGATACTAGGAAGGACACACACAACGAACGTAAGTAACAACAAATAAAAATGACACCGTAATTTCTCACGTGGAAACCCTTCTCAACTAAGGGAAAAACCACGGCTCTCTCGACAAATTAATTCACTAATAAGATATTACAAAGTTCGTAAAGTATTGTCACTTTCTCTCAAAATTTGTCCCACTCTTATTATATCTAATGGAGGTTGAACAGTCTCTTTTCTCTCCTTAAGAATAATAAGTATTCTCACCAAATTATATTAATTTACTTCTCTCCTTTTTTGTGTGTACTAAAACAATTAGCACCATCACCTATTTATACTAAGAAGTTTCTAAAAACTTTTAGTAAATCATTAATCGTTTTAATTAAAACAATTACATAACTTCTTATGTATAAATATTATCTCGTCCAAAAATATAGGCAATTTACGTAATTTGCATTTGGAACATTCAAATTTTATTTTCACATTTATTTTAGGAGTTTGAGAAGATTAACTCAACAACTATAGAGTAATTAATTTATATTGGAACGTTGTATGTTCCCCTAGTTACACTTGTGTTGGCCAGATCTCTACATCAACTTGCCCTACTCGATCTACTAGATAGTCAAAGTATTAACCGACTAGCCGATACCATGAGAATATAAGATCTCACCATTGACATTTTCTACAAGGAATATATATTATGAATATAAGATGCTTTATATGGTAAGAATTCATAATTTGAAATGAGATTTTATAGTTAAAATGATAGGCAAGTTGCTACTCATGTTTCATACCTAGTACATTGCATGCTATCATCAATAATAGCCATTTTTTACATTAGGGAAAACTCTATATCTCAAGTATAAATACTCGAATATTATATTAATAAGAGCTCGCGTGCAAAGTAAGAGAATATATAAAATATAAGGACGAGAGTAAACATAGATAGTAAATGTATTGACTATTGAGTTTGTAATTAAAAAGGCGTGTAAAGAGTAATAATGGCCAATAATCGTCCCAATTTTCATTTTCATTCTAATTAGCGTATATACTTATATACGCAGAAGTTAACTCTAGTAGCTCTCTTGCGCTATTATTATTATTGATGTGGTAGGTATTGAAGCTCGGAACTTTACAAATGAACTATAATATACGAGTACAAGTCATTTTAGCTTCTGACGGAATTTGACTTGTAAGATCTCACAACTACCTCTCTATTTTATAATTATTTTAACTGATTGTTGTTAGAGTTTTGAGTATGCACAAATAAAGATTGACAATAATGAAAACCGCACCGAATCGCTATGCTTTCCTAATAGAACAATTCGACTCTTACTTTAGTGCCTGGGTTGTATCGAACTTTCTATTGAGATAAGACGGTTGCCCTCTGTATTCGGCACAGAATACAGAGATATAATTAAGAAGTATTTTGTTGTAGAATGTTATATGTTCCTTGATACAGTAGAAGATTTCGTTTCACTGTAACTTTTCCTTCTCATCCCTTTGTCTATTTATAATGACAAAGAAGTGTATAGGGAGATGTATTTCTGAAGAGTCACAACTCTTCAGAAATTCCGGTTTCAATTAATTAAAACCCGAGTAATTTAATTACTACCAACCTCCGTCATAGTTATTCGAACCGAAAACTATACCGTAATTTCGTAAATAATTATGTGAGTGTACACTCCGTACTTCCCGAACTCACATTATATTATTTAGAAATTACCCATCTACGAACCAATCTTAATTACGCTAAATGTACCGGTAATTACTCTTAAATCACCAACATTCCTCCCCCATTTAAGCGTAATTCAAGCATTTAAATAACCTAACAAACATACCAATTTATGCATAAATGAAAATGTCACGAAGATTGAATTTTCACATAGTGAAATTACACATTCCAAATATTCGAGTATCGGGGTGTGACTAAGCATTGAACCCTTTCTACCCATTTTGAATACTTGAAGATAACTCACACATAAATTAATTTTACTTCTAAAATTACATAAACCGACACTTAATTACAAGCCTAGTGTCCCATATCTATTCATGAACATATCGGAGTCAAACCCATACTCCTTGAAGCGGTCAGACTTCATGTTCATATAGGTTGATTCTTTTCATCGTGTCCTTGCAAACACGCTTTTTCAAAAGATCAACCTTACAACATGCAAGTCTAAGCACACACCTCGGGATATAAATTATTGTGTGCTTCAATCTCTTAACAATAGGCCTTCCACATTGAATTCAGCCTCTAACGTTGTATTAGAGGGGAATTGGGTATCCTATCGCCAAGGATCTTATACAAGTTTTAGACCCATCCCGTCAACCGACTTAATAACCAAGTCCATAATTGACCCTTCATGCAAAGTGATCAACTAAAATCGGGATCTCACGAAAGACAACCAAAATCATCCCCATTTATGATAGTCCATAAACTGTGTTATAGCAAACACCCCGGTGCACCGATATTCACTATCAAAATTCAAGGATGAAATTGGTCTAATACTTTTAAGTAATACCGTAGATTAATTAATTTCCTTAGCTACTTAGCCTTAACCTAGCTATGCTAACACTACGCATACTAACTCCAATGTCAAACTCATAATGCAAATTTACTTCTTGGAAATCCATATACTCATGGTACTTTCCCAAGTAAAATACACTACCACTAGTAGAAAATCACCTTCTACATTTGGTACTTCAATTTGCAAAATACTATCCCTCTAAAACCGAAGGAAAATGACATAAGACAAATCATAATTCATAGTTTACTTTATACATTGTCACACTTGCTTAATTCTTTGCCAAAGATGAGTACTAGCTATACTAGTATACTTACTCAACTTGTCAAACCGCAATAATTAAACCCGTGTGAAAACCCGAGTCGTGACTCCACTTTCACTAATGGATAACGTCATACTCAACCCTTAGGAATATTAACCGGAGAATAATAATCATACTCTCACCCTTGATACTAATACGAAGCCAAGGATCGTATTACCCCCCATGTCCTTCATAGAACAACTTGTTGATAGAGCCACCCTTTTACAAGGTAAATCATCTTTAGTCTATGTCAAAGATTAAATTGTCATTAATCCTATAATAAATGACAACTCCATAACCGGATTTTCAATATTGTACTTTCAATGCTTTCAATTTACCTCTTACATGGCTAAACCGCCATGACTCCATAATCTCACCATGGTTATCACAAACCATCATTCCCAATATTATACGGTAAAATCAATTACATAATAAACTTTAAAAGGCTTTACACAAATTATTAACATATTATAAACAGACGATCAAATTTCCACTGATCAAAGCAACTATAATGATAATGCCGTTTAACAAACTTTGTGTCAAACATCATATTGCAAATTGATAAAATATATGTCGAACAAACTCCTTGAGCATTTAAACGACTAACAACGTTCAAAACAAGATCATGATAAAATACACTAAGCCATTTGATCCACAAATCACACATATTAACACAATGAATAATATGCATAATTTACAAGTACTCCAATCAGAAGCATCGTATAAATGTGCAGGACAAAGCCATATTATCAATAATCTTGAAATACGACATTAGAGCAAATGACCATAAACAAAAGAACTCAAACCAAATTGCTTTTGTTCCTATACTAGTGACCAAAATCATTAGCATGAAACGACCATAAAATTTCAAGAACCAAAAAAGACTCATGTCACTTCATCAAAAAACTAAAATATTGTCATAATATCAATAAGCATAAAGATTTTACTTGTGTATTTATGGGATGATCCATTTATATGCAAAGATAACTTTCCCTTAACCATTTTTTTTTTTTTTTTTTTTTTACCGGTTTTACGGTTTCGCAAATCGTTTCTTTGTCCTTTGGAATCCCCGGACTCCCATCATTGTACGATTATAACACTGAAGTTGAATACACATAACTCACAAACCAAATTCTATGTGACCGCAAATCTGTCCCGATTACGCATATAGAATTATCTCAGATGACCCAAAAAAATTCAGGATCGATCATCGTCATCGTCGTTAATGCCTCTTGTCATCAAACAACATGTATAATTATAATACACAATGAATTGCCGAACACTTTAAGGTTTCTTCACAAATATGTACTAGTAGTGCATACACTACTCCATAATTGCAAACCAATTCATATATTAAGGTCCTCTCGCAAACCAGTAATATCGTTATCACAAAAACGTAAATATCTAAGCATGGCAAAAATCATTTAGCCAAAAAGGATCCTCCCACAATTTGCCTAACCGCTATTGTGTAGGGTGGACCACCAACAAACAAAAAATTATCACAGAACCTTTATGAACTTTAATGCAATCTAATAACCGCAAAATACCAAAGTATAAAATATTGTGAACAAAGTGTACACTGACGATTGCTATCATAAAGTAAATCACAATTTAGGCCTTTTCATTTGTATAAATAAAGCAAGGTAAAATTATAACATCAATAAAACCAGATTATTGATTCTTATCTCATAAAACTTGTATGATACTGAAAACATCATAATGAAACAAATACTTATGAATTTGTGATTAAAGAACATCATCATATGAATTTGTGATTATCAAATACTTATCACCATCATAATTAATGCCGCAAGCATCACAAAAAAAAAAGATACTAAAATAGAACGAGTCCACTTATCTGTAATGATATTTCATCCTTTTTCCTTTGCAAACCATTATAGCATTGCTTAACCAAAATATCTAGTGCCTCGACACCAATATCATATCAACTTGATTTTATCATTTTGGTGGTAGCAAGACAAAATAACTTTTAATGAAATGCATTCCCATCTTCCGCTTTGTTGTATATGCATCTTCTAAATTATCCATTATGAAACCAGTTTAACAATACCGCAACACCATAACTCTACTACCGTTATTATCATACATACCGATTCGATCATTATCAAAATATTCTTAAGAATATTTCCTTCATTGTCATTTCCTTAACATTCGTCATCTTGAAAGATTTCGATAATTGTTCTATTAGATTGTTAGAGTTTTGAGTATGCACAAATAAAGATTGACAATAATGAAAACCGCACCGAATCGCTATGCTTTCCTAATAGAACAATTCGACTCTTACTTTAGTGCCTGGGTTGTATCGAACTTTCTATTGAGATAAGACGGTTGCCCTCTGTATTCGGCACAGAATACAGAGATATAATTAAGAAGTATTTTGTTGTAGAATGTTATATGTTCCTTGATACAGTAGAAGATTTCGTTTCACTGTAACTTTTCCTTCTCATCCCTTTGTCTATTTATAATGACAAAGAAGTGTATAGGGAGATGTATTTCTGAAGAGTCACAACTCTTCAGAAATTCCGGTTTCAATTAATTAAAACCCGAGTAATTTAATTACTACCAACCTCCGTCATAGTTATTCGAACCGAAAACTATACCGTAATTTCGTAAATAATTATGTGAGTGTACACTCCGTACTTCCCGAACTCACATTATATTATTTAGAAATTACCCATCTACGAACCAATCTTAATTACGCTAAATGTACCGGTAATTACTCTTAAATCACCAACAATTGTAAGATGTCATGAATTTATGACACATTACAAATGAAAATTTGCGATGATAGAAAGCCAATTGGTGAGTTGATTAGTAGGTTTCCCACATGATTACATGCTAGATCGAGTAGGTAATTAAAGTTTAACAAATATAGTCAAAAGTGGTTTAATATTATTTCAAAGAGAGTAGAAGATCAAGTAGGAGTATATGTAAGACATTGACTCGCCGCGCAAATTTGATTTGGGGGTAGGTCCCCTTCAAATGATTGGGCGTTGTTATTGTTTGAGGTATGCATCTAGAATCTAAATATAACATTGACCGAATTTTGATCATCGTTAATCTTTTGCAATTATAAGTTCAACGATAGATCATAGATGCATGTATTAACTTGTAAGTTGTAATATGACAATGATCAAAATCGCAAAAAAATACGTAAAACATGAAAATTACTCCCTCCTATTTACCATTTTCTTCCCTTTTTCTTTTTCACAAAAAATAAGAAATTGAATTTGTACCACACAAAATACACTACCCCACATGCTATTGAATTTGTACCACACAAATCAAACCAAAAAAGGAAATAGGGAAAACAACGTGAATAATCCGTTTAAGTAAATAGGAAAGAAAATGGTGAATAAGAGGGAGTATATTAGGGTTTGACGCGTCTCTTAACTTTAACCAATTGAGATTAAGCTCCATAATTTATAAATGTAGTGATTAGGTCTCATAAGTTTGACAAAAAGTGAAATTAAATTCAATTTCTATTCTCAATCTTAGTTGCATTATTATTAATCATTATATATCTAATATTTATATACAATTTTAAAACTCTGTAAATAATTTATTTAACATAATCTTTAGAATATGTGTATTATATACTCCCTCCCATTCACTCTTTTCTTCCTCTTTGAAGTGGGCACGGGGATTAAGGGTGAGGAGTATAATATTGATAAAGATATGAGTTGGGTTTGCCGGTTTGGTAATTGGAGAGAGTTATGAATAATTAGAATTAAATATTAATAAAGGAGACGGGTGGGGTTTGGTTATTGGAAAGAGATAAGAATAATTAGAATTAAATATCAATGAAGGATATGGTGGGGTATGATGAGTGGAGAGAGGTAGGAGTATAATATTAATAAAAACTTTCTCAAAAAGGAAAGGAGAAGAAAACCTGAATAATCCGTTTTAGGAAATAGGGAAGAAAAGAGTGGATGGGAGGGAGTATTAGTCTGTACCAATTTTAAGTGAGAAATCTTTATCAAAATTTCCAATTATATGGAAGTCATGCAAAAAAAATTTATTAAATGTAAAATAAATTGCACATTAGATTTGTAAATTTATAATACTATTATTATGTGCTAATAAATTGCACAAATGAATATAAAATGAATTTTTTTAGTTTGAATTTTATGATTTTGGCTGAAAATATAATATTTGGGTGCCTTTTACTTTTGTTCAAAGTTATGAGACCAAATTAGTACATATAGAGAACTTAAGGGGGTCAATTATACAATTGGTCAAAATCACATTTAGAGATCGTTGTTTTAATGAAAAAATATTTTATTTGATTTTTATAGATTTGTATCTGGAAAAATTTGACATATTCTGCATAAATGTTATGTATATGATTTTATTAATGAAATGATCTATTCGCTAAAAAAAAGGTGGCTAATCAGCACTTATAAGCGCATTTCGGTAGCATACATCGCATTACTAATAACTAGATCTATTATTCAAGTTGTATTGCATAGCTATTTGTACTAGTTTTAAACCCGTGCAAATTGCACGGGTATGTTATTTCAGAAGTTGTTATAAAAAGCTATAAATATAGATTAAGTTTTAAAGTAAAGTAATGAAATTTTTCTGTTTTTTTTTTTTTTACAATTTTAAGTGGCCAATGTAATAATTAAGTAATAAAGAAGATTCTAAATTTGAATTAAAAATTTCACTTGTAATTTAGTATAAAATGATACAGTAGTGTCAACTGGTCGGATAGTTATTACAGTAGGATACGCCCTCTTGTAAACTAAATTTGAGTTTCTACTCGGCCTTGTTACATAGGCGCCCTAAAAAAAGTCCAACATATATAGGTAAAACAAAATTATTCATACGAAAATTATCATAGAATTAGTGAAATTACAAATTGTTAACCCGTTTTCTCATTTAGTTACACCCATGCACAGGACGTGCAAAATGAAAATTTTGACCCGTACATATCTTAAAATGCAAATTCTAACCCAATTTTCATTTAGTACAAATTGTTACTTAGTAGACGGAACAAAATTATAATTGACTCGTGCACCATTAAACTGGTTTAATCAATTGATTAAACATTCAAACCCAGAAAATTATCATATAAAGATATACTCCCTCCCAGTCACTATAATGTTCCCTCTTTTCCGAAATGGATTATTCAACTAATGTTCCCCTTTCTATTTTTAGAAACTTTTACTCTTATTTTATTCATTTCTCTCTCCTATCACCAAACCCCACACAACTCTTTTACTCATATTTTATTACTTCCTTTATGTTTTGGCCCCACAATTCTTTATTTAAGTACTAATAATGCATCCCTCTCTCCTATCACCAACCCCACACAACTCTTTTACTCCTATTTTAACCTTAAGTATTGTGTCCATATCAAATGGTAACAATATAGTGACTGGGAGGGAGTATTATAAGATGTTATAAAAATACTTTATAAATCTCATTAAAATGTACTCCTTAAGAAACACCATCCGTTTTCATGTGTTAGAAAAATTTACATGAATAATTATTGTTAAAAAATTGTAAATAATAATTCATATTTACCGTACCTGAACAAATAATTACTCCATAAAATAATTACCAAATCACTATTTCCGAGACTACGACTCAAACTTATATCCGTAGAAAGTAATAACCCATGCAAAAAATAATAGGTTAGTCTCCCTTAAGACGAATGTATCCATCTTAACATCAAAATAGGTCAAATATCTTCCCTTTAAGCATAACAAAGTTGTTACTTAGCCCAATACATTATGCTTTTATCTTACTCATATTACCAGACACGTCCTAACTTAATACAGATACACATGTCTTAAATAAGAACTTGTAAAAAATCGAGTAATATGTGAGACGGGTAAATTTATTTTCAGCAACGGGTTAAAACGAATTCCATATTAACCCATAAACTACACGGCCCACGCCCAAATAAACCCTATCATACCGTTATGTACATATAAAATCTTGAAAATAAACCTCACCCACCATTTACCCTTTTTCTCGACCCTCACCTGGCAAACTGCCATCACTCTTTCACCTCTCTCTATCTCTCACATTCAGTCCTTCACCTTGAAAAATTACACTCCGTGACAAATCACTACCCTAGAATATAATACTCTATCACATGTATGATGTTTTTTTTGTTATAATTATTACTCCGTATTTATCAGTTTAAATAAAATTTATAGTCTCATTTTTTTTGCTTATTCTATATTAGTTAAAAAGTGTGGCGATTTTTTAGTTCAATTTTTATTTTTTTCAGATCTATTTTTCAATATTTTTTATGTGATTTTTACATATTGTTGCTCTTCAATTTCGACCTAAATTAATTAACTACTTTTTATAAGTAAAGTATTTCATACAAATGAAAAAGAAGTAGATTTATGAATTTATATATTTTCAAAAGTATTTGCTTTTATAGAACAATATGTTCTTTCATTTAAATTTTTTAATTATCTTTTTGGTGTAGAGTTTTGATTATTTTTATAACATTAATATTGGTCAGTAATTTTTCTTAAGATTTTATCCTTGTTCGAGTTAATTTAATTTATTAGGTTTTTCCATTTTGTCTATTTTTTATGACTATTTTCCAACTCTTAATTTACAACGCGGTCTATTTTGATAAATGGCTTATATCATTTTTTTATTTTCGTTAGTTTTGGTATTATTGTATGATTCAATACTTGATATGACAGACGTAATTCATTCGAGTTGTATATTCTATTTTAATTTAATTATTTATGATTATGCAATTAAATCCGAAAAAATGCGTGTTACTTTAAATTAGACTGTATTTTTGGCTGCATGAACAGATCTCGTCTTTTATTATACGTAATTATCGTTATGTATTTACCTAATAATAGTTATGTAATCCTAAATTTTAATTTTATTTATTTATTTCTTCTATATTGTATCTGCAAAAATGGGAATTTTTTTTTTTAATATCAGTCCCATATTCGACTGTTCAACATAATTGTTGTAACACAAATTCTCTATATAAAAGTAAAAAAAATGAGAAAGATAGTGGGGGGACATTGTAGGGCCTACTTTGAAAAATAAAAAAAATAATGTACTTTTAACCACAGAGCGACACATAAGCTCTGTGGTTGTTTGTTTAATAAATAGGATTGTAGTATAAGTTAACCATTAACTAACTACTTCCTCCGTTTCGATTATTTATTTATCTTTTTCATTTCAGAATGTCTCAGTTATTTATTTAACTATGAAATCCCAAGTTCAAATCGTTAAATCCTAGCTTCATTTTAAATATCACCTCAAGACATTTGTTTTCGTTAAGATGCCATGCTCTCACAAGATCTACTATGACAAAGCATAATCACCCAATTACCAAAACATCAATTAGGACCATATTCCACTATTAACGAATACAATAAAACGAACACAAATTCTTATTTGTGACGGAGGGTATCCGTCACAAACAAGAGACGGGTACCATATTGTCTCACAAAAAACCCATATGGGGTGAGAGAAGGAGCACATGGGGTGGGTGCCCACCTTGTCCCCTCTACCCATTTCCACTCACAAAATACCCGTCGCAAGATCCGACCCGTCACAAGCAAGACTTATTGTAAAACGAAATAGCGCAGTTAGAATAAAACAAAGAGCAAATCATGGCAATTGACAGATTCATGTGTATTATGGTTGGGTGTGTAAGGTGAAGGGACAAATATTAATTGTGCTTATCAATTATCAATTTTATGATAGAGGTTCATTTTGGATTAAGAACATTACGAGATTTTGGCAATTAAAATGACGTGATCCTTAAATCCTAGCAATTGGGACATACACTTTATATTCATTGGAGCACTTTGGTTTGAAGGACACTAATTAAGGTGAAAGGGGATGTACCATGAACCACACGTGGGACCATTAAGGTCTATGACTAACTTAATATGATGTTGTTTGACTTAACAACCCAATACTAATTGAGAGCTTTCATGAAATATAAATCACATTATAGTTTACTTGTAGTAGTACAATCAATCAATACATACATATATATAAATCAGAAATTTTTCGAGCGATATTAGAGAATCTAACTTTTTTAGAAATCCTAACAAGAGTAGATTTCGATAAAAAATTAAATAAATAAAATTATCCTAATAAAAGTAGATTTCTTAGTATTTAAAACAAATTTTAATAAAATTATCCTAATATAAGTAGATCAAATATATTTTAATAAAATTATCCTAATATAAGTAGATTAAAATTATAAAATACATAATAGAAATTCATAATAGTTCAAGTTATCGTATTTATTTTCCCCCACTTATGGTCTCATATATATTTTTAATTTGTATTCTCGCATCAAAATTCAAGAAGCTGACGGATAAAAGATGAATTTATTTTATTAAAGTGTTATATTAAGATGATGTAGTGTAATCTTACGTAGTTACACGAAGTATAAAATACAATTTCATCAAATTGTAATCACTTAATAATCATTTGAATGTGTGTATAGAAATCATAAACATAAATGCCTCTATATACATTCAAGTTATCAATACATAAAACATTTCACTAATCTATATATGTTACTCGATCCCTTTATATATGTTCTTCCCATATCTCTATTATATGTGATTAGTATTTTAATAAAATGGGAAGAACATTAAAAATTTGGAGGGAGTACTATTTTTGTTTAACTAATTTACTTTGTATAAGGATGTGGAGATAATTAGATGGAGGAATAAAACCGAGAAAAACTGAAGTAGAATTTGGATGTTTAAACAACTCAAAGCTTTTGTGTAACAATGGAAACAACTCATAGTGTTATTCATATGATGAATTGATGATCGGTTCTAGACTCACGCATTAGTAGTATCACCTAATTTCATCTACTACAAAATTTCATATATACCCCAGCATATATCCAAGTAATCTAACCATTACGAAATAGTAGGTGCTACATACTCAAAATACACTAATGAAATAGTAACTAATTATATGGTATATTAATGTCATACACATTATTCATATACTATATCTCATATTTCATTATAAAAATTAACTGAAACCTAAAAAACGAGCTTAAAAGTTAACTGAAAATTCGAAACCTATCAGTTAACCGATTAAATAAAAACTGCGTTTTAAACTAACCGAAAGATAGTTTTTTTTTTTTTTTTTTTTTTTTTTTTTTTTTTTATAATATGGCAGGAGATAGTAAGTACTCCATATTTAATATTATAAATTGAAGTATTAAAGGAAAAAAACAGGTAGTTTATTTCTCATATGCTTTGCTTATTTTGGTAAATAATTTATCCACCAAAAACTTACAACAAAAAAGATAAATGAAATTTTGGTAAGATAAATTTAAGCTTTTTTTTTTTTCGAAACAGGGCCTAAATATGAGATTTTTAATTTCATGATCTCTTGACCTTCATAATATCAAATTAATTTCTTTTTGATATTTGTTTTCCCCATGTTTACTTACATTTGAACCTATTGTTATAAGTTAATCTCATATTCCATTTTTAATTTTATAAACTTGATTAATATAATAAATAGCTATTGGTACAGAATAAATATTAGCAATGAGACACTGTAATACAAAGTACGTATATATCATACTCATGAGAAATATAATAAATAAGCAATTGATTCAAAATAAATAGCGTTTCATATAAGAAAGTTGTTAGCTCTACAATAAGAAAACAAAAAAAAAAACAAAAAACAAATTTGATCAAAAGAAAAATCTATCACAATTGTCCAATTATATCTTTTTTTGTCTTGGATCCAGCGAATATAAATAAATTTTCAGACTGAAACTGAATTTTAAATCATGTCAACTGTGGGTATTAGATAGACATGGGTAAATAAAATATCAGAAATATTTGAAAAATATAGAATAAGTGAGAATATAACATTTATATGGAACAAACTATTTTAAGATCTACACAAATTGATCTATGATTTTGAAAGTTTTTACTTGTGACAACTAAGGGCATGTAATTTTTCTAATTAATATGGGTATGAGAAAACCTACATTGGTCCTGTCCCCTCCCCTGTATGACATCCTTGCTTTTAGGAGTCATTTTTTTTCCTATTATTCGAGACTTGGTAGTGTATTTTAGTCCCGTTACACTTTGGGAGCAAAATTAATTATCTTTTAGGAATTTCACACTAAATGTACGTCATCCTCTTCGTAATGATCTTATGTAGTATTACTTTTGCAGAGTCGTCAATACATTTCTTTGACCATGATTTTTGACATATTAATGGTCAAAGTTATAAACGACGTTTGACCTTTGAGAAGCAATGGGAAATATGTTTATTAAGAAGGAAAGGGAGTATACATGATGAATTTTTTAACATAACTCATAATGGTATGTTCTACCAAATGTGGTATGTCAGTTCTATTGTTGAGGAACATCAACTCTGTAAGAGGACTATCTAAAGAGACATTGTCTTATTATCAATCGCCTTTCGAAATTTGAAATAAAAAGGAAGATAATTACGGGTTCCAAAGTTGGCAAAAGGTACTGAACCGAGCATAAGAATGACTTCCTCGGATACAAAGATTCCTTTCGCTCTTAAGCGGAGACAATATACATTGAGGCTATGCTACGCTAGACAATAAATAAGAGTTAGGGACAATCACTTGATCATTTAGAAGCGTCAATAACAACGCCATCCAATGGATTAAGGTTCTCATCGTGATAAAGACCAAATGTATCAAGGCCAAACGAAGGACATTATTTACAAAGAAGTTTTCACAAATTTATCAAATTATGTCGTGTCGTATTATATATTTTGCATAAAGCTTTTAAGGACAAGTAGTCTTAATTGTAATTAGTCAAAGACTATTTCTGTTAAAATCCGATGATTCGTGAGATTATAAGAATAATAACTCTACAATCCAATTATATTTGTGAATGTTATACAATTGATATAGTCAATACTAAATGCCAACATTTTTGTTGCGTTTTTGTGAGGGGAACTGATGATTAATCACTCCTCATCTAAATCAACTCCCGAAATTTTGTTTACTCTCATTTTCAGCATGGTTTGACTTTTTGTTAAATTTAATAGTTTTTTTATTACCAGACCATGGTACATAAACCAACGTTTCAGCGTTGCCATAAAATACTAACTTGGTAACTCAACGATTTTAAACGATGTCATAAAACTAATAAATGATGTTGCCCCGTGCATTCTATGCAATAGAATCACTGATATTTTTTATTGTTGTTTAGAGACTAATAATTTCATTGGAATTCAGTTTGGATTTAATATTGCGAGAAGTTTATAAGGAGCAAATAGTCTTAATTGTAAATATATAATCAAGGTAAAATTATGTTTAAGAGATCTAACATTTTCTTTGAACACACTATATATAATTATGATAATTGTTGTTTTACGTAACATCATTCAGTTTTACGTAGTTGTTGTAGGTTAAAATAATTTACAAGACTCATAAAGGTCTGTTTCCGTTATTGAGGATTCATTTTGGTTAGCTGCATCATGTTTACCGAGAGAGCGTTTTTTATTGAATTAAAAACAGTTGTGCTTGCGACAATGAAAAGCAAAGTACATATTATAACTATCACTTGATGTTATAAGTATTATTGAATGTCAAATTTTTACGGTAAAAACACTAATAATTCATCAATCAACTACCAACCATGAATTTTTTTTTTCATCAATGATTCAAAATAGTTGGACTTTTTTGTTAACTTAAGAATATATTTTTATAGATAATCCTAATAGGAGCCCCGTGCATCGCACGGGCTTTCCAACTAGTTATAAGTCCTAATATGTTTGTATAACACGTACATACTCCGAATTCCGAAATAAGTTCATATAGTAAAACTAAGTTGATAAAAAAAAAAATCAGCAAATAATTTAAGACTCTATTTGACAAAAGTAGCTTAAAAGCTAGCTAAAAATTTAGATTATTATACCTAGTTTGGGTCTGAGACAAAACTCATGCAAGTCTGAGGAGAATAATTGGGATTACTACTGCAAGATCTCAAGTTGGATTTTGAAAATGTAGACTTAATTTAAACTTGTAAATAGGAAAATGTGAGTGGGGGAGTTCAAGCATGAGTCTCGATGAAGTGGGAAAATGTGAATGTCAAATTGAGTCTTAGATATAAATTATAAAATCTTAAGACTCATTTTGTTTGGGATAAAGATAGCCTTATAAGTGATAAGCTAGCTAAAAAGTTAATCGAAAGTTGGGAGCTGATAAATCAACTGATTATGTTAAATTTATTTGACTAGCTAGTTAAAAAGGTAGTTATAATACCGTCAAATGGCATAATATGTATATAATATTATGAATTGAAAGTGATGGAAAAGAAAAAGAAATACAATAAAACTAACTTATTTCTCACATGTTACTCAAAGCATGATTCACTCTCCCTTTTTCTGGACTCGAGGTCTTTTATTGTATATTTGTATTGCATGCATATAATTTAGCATTGAAAGTTTTTTGAGGATGATACATACCAGGTGACCCGCTGTTCATAACTCTAACTTATTTTGGATTAAGTCTTTAATGTTATTACATTTTTATTTTGTCTATTTTATTAATCTAGTCTAGATTAAAGGATTATACCAATAATTCAAGTGAGGGCTCCCTCAATTAAAAGTGTTTGCACTTGTCCTTATTAGTACCACTTCTATCCTTTTCAATGGACACAATGTCATATTCTTCGTATGAATACAAGTGGTTAGTGAAACAATAATCATAAATTAAATCCTAGCATTACTAACTAAACTATGCTTGACTTTATTAATTAATAATATTAATATAGAATCACATCAAAAGAAAAAAGTATAATCCATGATAATAACATAAATTATGAAATTGAAAAGAGAGAAAAACAAGGAGGGACAAATGCCAAAGAAGGGCATCCTTGCACATGGGCGTGTGGGTCAGATTACAAGGGAGAAGTTAGTCACTTGGTTTGTTTACAAGAAGAGCATCTTATTTAGCTATGGTAGTTGGATAAAGCCAATTTAGTTTCATTTTTAAAAAAAGAAATGGGATAATTAGCTTTTGACGAACCTATAAACTTGTAGTTTCATTGAAAGTCTTGTATAAATAAAGAGTTTACAATTAATTTCTCAAACTAAAATGTAGCAAGCACTAAGGCCCTGATCATTTCGGTTGACACGAGCTGAACTGTATTGAATGAAGTTGAACTTAACTGAATGGAGATGAGGTGGAATGAATGCAGTTAAAGTAAGAGTTAATTTTGTGTAGAGATGAGTTGAACAGAAGTAAACTTAATAGAGCTCAGCTGAACTAAAATGACCTGAGATTAAGTCAGAAAGAACAAGGTCTAAAACATGTTACTTTATACTATCAACTTTCCAAACATAGCTCAATCACACATCAATGACCTAGTATAGAGAGGAGTCGGGTTAACGAGATTAGGCCATCGTATTCTCGAGCAGTTGAATAACTGAAACCAAAAATATTTCTTAAAATGTAAAATCTAAATAGAATAAAACATTTTGATGTGATATACTTCACTATAGTATATAGAAATTGGTTCTATTTTTAGGAAATTCATAATGTAATTATTAACTTAACAAAAGAAATTTACAACAAAACGAGTTCAAGTAAGCTCTAAAATAATAGAACAATATTTAAGATGTATATCATCCTTATTTTTTACAATGAACTAGACATTTTTGTTGTGGGTTTTATTCGTCTCTAACATTATAAAAGTCATATTAGCCGCTTAATCGACTCGTTAGTTTTAGTCACACACAAAAGGAAAAATAAAATAAAAAGAACATACATGAATCTATTTTTAGTAAACATTTTTAATCATTACTTTATTTATGAAGTTTAAGCATTTGACAAAACAAAGTTGATAATAATATAGCATAGGAATGTATCTAAGAAAATCGATAGGGGGGTAGGGACGTAGGGGCCAAATGGGCATGTGGTGGGTTTAGCAAATTCGTGCGATCCAGTAATCAATCAGTTAATCATCAATCAAAAGGGAAAAGAAAGAGCGCGCACGAAGGGCTGGACAGTTAGCCCCTGGGCCCGTATCTTACCTGTGCTCTGCGGCGCCTGCCTGCCCGCCCTTTTTCTTTTTTCCTTTATTCTAAACCAATCTTAACAAGACACTAATCAACAAGTAGCAATGTAGCATAGATGGTTGAAGCCAACTACTCCCTTCGTTCTGATTATTTATTTACCTTTTTTTTAGTTATTTCACTCATCGATTACTTTTTTAACTTGAGAATATTTTTCATGAGTTATTTAATTATCCACCTATATTTGATGTACTTGTCATCTAACAATTATATCTACAAATGACACTCTTCTTTTTTCTTCTGAACCAAAGGCAAACAAAGGGACAAATGGAGTATTTAAGAGTATTAATGGAAGAATTGAAAAAGAAAAAGAATCACTAATCCACTATTAATCAGGGAGGACTGACTAAGTCTTATTATCTTATAGTATAATACTAATGTGTTAAATTTCGTTATTAGGCTTAGGCCATATCCACACATTGGCCGGTCTCAACTTCCTCAACACTGAACCGACCTTTGGTGGTGGAGCAAGCATGTCGGCCAGACCGGTTCAAGGAATGGTCGACCCTGAACCAATCCTTGGGAGCCGGGCCAGGACACGGGCTTGGTCCAACTGTCATATTTTTTTTAAAGGGTCAGCGACCAGAGGTCCTGAACCCTGAACCAACCCAGAAGGTTGGGCAGGTCGCACTAGGTCATATGAGGGCTAGCTGACCTTGTTTTTGTCAATCCGACGTGGGTTGGGCGGGTCGACTCGTGCACTTTATCACTTCTACTCACATGCATATCACATACTCCCTCCCAGTCACTATATTGTTCCCATTTGATATGAGCACAATACTTAAGGAAAAGTATTAAAATAGGAGTAAAAGAGTTGTGTGGGGTTGGTGATAAGAGAGAGGGATGAATTATTAGTAGTTAAATAAAGAATTGTGGGGCCAAAACATAAAGGAAAGTAATAAAATAAGAGTAAAAGAGTTGTGTAGAGTTTGGTGATAAGAGAGAGGAATGAATAAAATAAGAGTAAAAGTTTCTAAAAATAAAAAGGGGAACATTAGTTGAATAATCCATTTCGGAAAAGAGAGAACATTATAGTGACTGGGAGGGAGTATGTCTTTATCATGGATGAGTTGTTTTTTCACATTCTCCCTCACATAGTCGCATATAACCATATATCTTAACAACATTAACCTTATACTCCCCCGATCCACAAAATAGAACATGTTTACGAAAAAAAATTGAAAAAAAAATTGAAAAACTATTATTATTAGTTAGAATTGAACAAAATAAAACATAAAGTTGTTGAATGACTAAGGAGGATAAAGTACTTCTCTATTTTGGTCATTCGTTTACCTTTATTTTTGTCACAAAGAGGTGATAAGTGAACAATAATTTATGTGCATGATCAAATTATCTATCAAAACCGTTGCCAATATAAAAAGATAAATAAATGAATACACATTGAAAGTAGAATAAACAAATAATAATCTGAATGGATGACTTCCTAAAATTATACTCCATACTCGCAATTTGGATCGTATTCATTTCTTTCTCTTCATTTCCTCTATAATACACCCATATTAAATTATAGTATTTCTTATTTTCATTCGTTTACCTTTTCCTACTCAAGTGTATTTACAACTACCGATCTATCTAGAATTCGAACCGGATCATTAAAAGATAAGGTAATAAGCCTTCATTTCTTTTGAGATAATGGAGATGATCCTTACTCTACTCCCATACTCTGATATTAACTTCTAAAGGCTAAAATCTTACATTTACCAATCATAGTTGATGGGGCATATTCTGCACCGCTGACCAAGTCAACATATTGAGCAAGGTCAAAGATGTCCACAGCAAGTCAACGACTTAGACAGCCTAGCCGATGCGCCCATCGGCTGCCAACACAGGTCCCGCCCGACATGACAACCTGCCAAATGGATACATATCCGCGTACTCATATCCAAGACCCCTCGGCGGGTCACCGGGGCCCGCCGGCCAGCCTGAGTCCCTCGGCCGAGGGGTAGATCGATCTTTCCACCGCTAGCCACTTGGCCACTTGGCCACTACGTGACAAAAGGTGAAGTCTATAAATACTCCTCAACCTTCATTGAGGAAAGGATCCCATCCAATCCAGAAATACACAACTTGACCTAAGTACACTATTCATCTGGTATAATCTTCCTTATCTCTCTACAATATATTCCTAGCCAATTAGCATACAACTTATACATCTAAGTTTACTGACTTGGGCGTCGGAGTGGGTACGCTTGGCTCAAAGCCAAGCCCTCGCCTCATCGTTCATCGTTGCAGGAGAGGCCGAGAGGAACGATTAAGACCAAGGGAGAATCCAACTCAAGACATCATTCAACAAGCCACGGTGGTAACTATACTTGCTCGGAATTACACCCGGAACAATTGGCGCCGTCCGTCGTGGGGACGCATACTAAAAGCTAATAAAATCCCTTAAAAACACAAAACAAAAACCCACCCAAAAAGCTGAGAAGATGTCGAAACAACAAGACGCAGTCGTGACCGACGAAACCGCGTTCCACCAAGATGATACCTTCAACAATTCGAGTCGTGCGGCCCCTCCACCGGCGGGTAATCCAACCGGAGTTCGAGATGCCGATAATACCAGACACGCCGCGCCGCCACCAACCAGTCACCATCATGGGGCATGTGGTTGACATAGCAAGCCGAAAATGGTCCCGGACCTAATTAGTAATACGTCCGCTCACACCGTCACGCCGACAAGAGCGGCGGAAACTCCCAGAGACCAGGGCCCAAAATGTGACTCCGAGAAATTTGAACGGAGCACTAGGAGAAGCCGACCCGAAAAGTCGCCGAGGAGCCCAAAGTGGGCGTGGTAGACCTAAGTCCTTCCCGTACTCGTGGGAGGACGGCGTCCCCGCAACACGAACGAGGCATACCCCAAAGGAGCCGAGGAGTCCGACTCGGCGAGTTGGAGAAGAAGTCCAAGTCGAAGAAGGAGCCCCTCCCGCTACGAGGAGAGGAGCCGGGTTAGGAATGCGAGGAGCCGATCGCCACGTGCCATCCGGATGTGATCGAGACCCCTCAGCGCCTACGTCCTAGAAGTCCAGGTGCCAACTAAGCTCAAGTTGCCGCCCATATCATACAAAGGGGAAGGCGATCCAGCCGACCACGCTGAGGCTTTCGAGTCTCACATGTCGGTATGGGAGCAGCCCGATGAAGTGTGGTGCCGAGTTTTCCCAACAACGTTGCATGGGATGGCTCAAAGTTGGTACAAGGGGCTTCCCGACGGCTCGGTGTACTACTACGCCGACCTAAGGGACGCCTTTTTAGCCCAGTACTCTTGCAACAAGAGAAGGGCCGTGGAGACATCGGACCTCCTAACTATCAAACAGGAGGGGGGCGAGTCTCTACGAAGCTACATGAAGAGGTTCGACGGAAAGGTCCAACAGATTCGAGAAATTAATCCCGAACTGGCGGCCTTCGCGCTGATGAAGGGCCTCCCAAGGGGAGATTTGAAAAATGAGCTCATCAAGTGCGGAGGCCTGGGCTTGGATGCCGCCAGGAAAATGGCCGACCAGGCCATCAAAGTAGAAGACTATCACAAGACGTGGTTAGGCCCCAACGAGGCCGAGCACTCGAAAAAGAAGAGCGCCGGGAGGGCAACCCCGATGAAAGACGCCGTGACAATAATAGGTCACGGTCGACAAATCGCCAGGAGACGGGACTCGACGGGCGCCGGGGAGTTCGGGAGCGTACTACAAAAACGGTGCAGCGATCACACCCCCTAGTCGTGTCGGCCGCCGAGGTATTCGCTCCGAGCAAGAGCGAAGGCCGAGTGGGAAAGGCCCCTAGGCCGAGGAGTGACGGTGACACGAGCCAATCTTTGTGAGTACCACGGCCACACCGGACACTTAACCAACGATCGCCGACATCCGAAGGACGCCATTGAAGAGCTGATCCGGAAGGGGAGCCTCGGCAAGTATGTCGCCAAAGGCCGAAACCGAATGCCGGCGGGTCAAACAGCAAATCCGTCTTTGAACGGATAGGAGTAATCCATGTTGTCGTCAGACGCAACGGGAACGATGGGTCCGCTCATGGACACAAACGGCAACTGAATGAGCCATGTCAGGCCGTCAACTTTGTGCCCGACACAGCCACCCCCGCTCCCGAAATCCCCGATATGACTATCGGACGGCGGACTACGAGGGAGTCATTGCTCCTCACAACCCACCCACTCACAAATCCACACCGGACATAGCCAACCATTTGGTGAAGAGGTGCCTAATCGACACGGCGCCTACACGAATATTATGTACGAGAGAATGCTTTCTCGGCCTCGGTCCGAGAGTCGAAGATTTGAACCCCCGCACCAACCCGTGTACGGCTTTTCCGGGGTCGGCCTGGTACCCCTGGGTCGGTCGATCGCCGGTGGGTTCGGCGAGGGAACTATGACCGAACGTTATGTCGATTTTATAGTCATCAACGGCACATCTGCCCACGACGTTCTCATAGGCCGGGTCACTTTGAGTGAAACCCAAGCCGTAATATCCGTCCGGGCCTTGACATTAATATACGTCTCGGACCGGGGGGAGGCTCATAAACTCACCTCGAAGAACGAGAAGGATCCCGGCGTATGGGAGATACACACTAACGGCCCTTCCACGACGGATAGCTCGAAAGCCAGCGTCGTTATCATTAGCCCGAACGGAGATGTGTTTGAGCACGCCTTGGAGCTCACCTCCTCGACCTCAGACAACGAATGCAAGTACGAGGCAATGATAACCGAGTCGGGCTAGCGAACCGCGGGGCGTAACACGTCGTGGTAAAAACAGACTTGCTCTCATTGACCAACCAGATCAAAGGAGAATACGGGGCTCGGGACTATAAGACGACGAGGTATCTAGAGAGGGTGAGAGCCGGCGCTTCAAAATTAAAATCCTTCCAGATACAGCACACTCCCAGGCCCGAGCACGACCGAACCATTAGCATGGTCGAAGGAGCAGAGACCGAAGAGGTGGAGATTGACCCAGGCCGCACCATAACCGTCGCTACCAACCTGGAGCCAAAATTCAGAGCCAAACTCCTGGACCTGCTAAGGAAAAACAAAGACGTCTTCGCCTACTCAGCGGCCGAGATGCCGGGTGTGAGCCGGGAGGTGATCATTCACAAGCTGAACGTACTCCCCACCGCTCGCCCTGTCAAGCAAAGAATGAGGAACTCCTCAGCCGAGAAAGACGAGGCCATCAAAGCCGAGGTAGACAAACTACTTACGGCGGGCTTTATTATGCCTTGCACCTACCCGGAGTGGTTAGCCAATGTTGTGATGGTAAAGAAGTCATCGGGGGCATGGAGAATGTGTGTAGACTTTACCCAACTTAATAAAGCATGCCCCAAAGATTGTTACCCTCTGCCACGAATAGACAAATTAATCGATGCCACGGCAGCTACACCATGCCGAGCCGCTGACGCCTTCTCGGGATATCACCAGGTTTTCATGGCTGAGGAAGACATGCCCAAATGCGCATTCATCACCGCTAACGGCACATACATGTACAAAATGATGCCGTTCGGTTTGAAAACGCCGCGCAACGTATATAAGGCTGGTGGACAAAGTGTTCCAAAATCAAAAAGGGCGAAACATTGAGGCCTACGTCGACGATGCTATTGTAAAAAGCAAGTCCGACAATGCGAGCACTGGCCGATTTACACGAAACATTTTGTTCACTAAGGAAGTACAAGATGAAGCTCAACCCAATGAAATGCAACTTCGGTGTCCGGGCAGGTAAATTTCTTGGTGTACTTGTCAGTGCCAGAGGCATCGATGCAAATCCAGACAAAGTCCAAGCAATCTTAGACCTACCGGAGCCAAGGAATCGAAAAGAGGTTATGATGCTGACCGGAAGAATGGCGGCTCTCGCCCGTTTCATCTCTCGGTCAGCCGACAAGAGCACCCCATTCTTCAAAGTTTTGAAAGGGAATAAAGACTTCACTGGGGGAGGAGCGAGCACGGCCTTCAAGCGTTGAAAGCTCATCTTCGACTCTCCCAACTCGTCCCGGCCGATCTTTGGGGAGACGCTATACCTATACATAGCAGATTACCTCGGCCACGGTCGGTGCGGTGATCATCGAGGAAGAAGACAAACAACAACACCCAATCTACTTTGTCGACCATACACATGTTGCCCGCCGAGAGAAATTACCCACTAATCGAAAAAGCAGCCTTCGCCGTCGTCGTTGCCACGAGGAAGTTAAAACCCTACTTCGACGCGCACCCCGTGACGGTCCTAACCGATCAGCCGTTAGAGAAAGCTTTGGAAAAATTCGAACAATCCGGCAGGCTCATCAAGTGGGCAGTGGAACTCTCCGGCTTCGGCATTCAGTACAAACCAAGACCTTCGATAAAGGGGCAAGCACTTGCAGATTTCCTGGCCGAATGCACGTATCAAGAAGAGCCAAACCCAGGCGTATGGGAGGTCTACACCGACGGCTCCTCCACGACGAACAGCTCAGGAGCCGGCATCCTCATCATCAGCCCAAACGGGGACGAGTTCGAGTACGCCTTGAAATTCACCTTCTCGGCCTCGAACAACGAATCCGAATACGAGGCGGTGATAACCGGGGTCGAGCTAGCTAGGGCTGCCGGAGCAGAGCACATTGTGTTGAAGACAGACTCACTGTTGGTTACTAACCAAATCAGAGGGGAGTTTGAGGCTCGGGACGACGGAATGGTAAGGTACCTAGAAAGGGTAAAGGCCGACATAGCGAAATTGAAGTCTTTCCAAATCCAATGCGTTCCCAGATCCGAGAACAACCGGGCCGACGCTCTCTCCAAACTTGCCAGCTCAACCATCAAGAACGTCAGCCGAACCGTGCTGGTGGATATCCGGAATGCGAAGAGCATCACTGAGACCGACGGCATGGTGGGCAACGTAGAGGCCGAGACAACGTGGATGACTCCGATAATGAAATACAAACTTACAGGTGAATTACCGGAGGGCCGCAATCCCTCGGCCAAAATGAAACGGATCGCCGCCAGGTACTTAGTGTTCGAAGGAGAACTGTACAGAAGGTCCGTAATAAGACCACTTTTGAAGTGTGTCGGTCCGGTAAGACGCAGAGCGATACATCGACAGAGATTCACGAAGGCATCTGTGGACACCACATAGGGGCAAGAACGCTAGCCCACAAAGCTCTACGAGCCGGCTACTTCGCCCACCATGCTTCAAGATTCCGAGCAAAGACCAAGAAGTGCACGAACCGTCGATGCATGCCCGTGTAATACACGCTCCCTCCAGGGACCTACAACCGGTGCTTAGCCCTCTTCCCTTCGCACAATGGGGGATGGACATGCTAGGGCCATTCCCAACAGCCTCCGGAGGAAGGAAGTTCTTGATCGTCGCTGTTGATTACTTCACCAAATGGGTTGAAGTCAGAGCGATGCGCGAAGACCACGGCGGCCGTCGAAAAAGGTAATGGGAAAATGTTATAACTCGTTTCGGATTACCCCAAGTTATAGTATTTGACCACGGCCGAGAGTTCTGGAGTGACCTGATAATGAATTGGTTAGAAGAGCTTGGTATCAAGTTTGCATACTCCTCCGTCTGCCACCCACAGAGCAACGGACAAAGGAGGCGGCCAACAAAACGATCCTCAACGGTTTGAAGAAGACAAATCGAAGACCTTAAGGGAAGGTGGGCCGATGAACTACCCGGCGTCCTATGGTCCCTTCGAACCACGGAGAAAGAAGCAACGGGGTACACCCCTTTCCACCTAGTCTACGGTTCCGAAGCGATCCCTACCGATTGAAGCAACGGTGCCAACATTCGAACGGCTACCTTCACCCGATTGAAAACAAGGATGGCACAGAAAGCTTCCTTAGACCTGGTCGAAGAAAGCCGAGATACAAGACGCCTCAACTTGGCGATATCAAAGCCGGATGAAAAGAGCCTACAACAGAAGAGTCCACAAGAGGGATTTAAAAGTGGGAGACCTAGTCCTAAGGAAGTCGGCTGCCACCAACAAAGGAAATATTCATGGTAAACTGACAGCCAACTGGGAGGGTCCCTACAAGGTGATTGAAGAGATGAGACCGGGCACATACCGGCTGACAGACATGGGAGGTGTGCCTTTGATGAGCCATTGGAACACCGACAACTTGAGGAAATACTTTGTATAGCGGCGGAGGTGTCCAAACCCATTGTGGACACCCCAACGCATGATCATAGCAAACGAATGAATCACCCAACTTTTCCGTCGAAGTGTTTGTCACTCAAAGAGAAGAATCGCTACCGAGCCATTAACCCCGATTACCTCGGCCTCAGCCGAGAGCGACGGGGACACAATGACCGGTACACTAGAAGAATCGCTATCGAGCCATAACCCCGATTACCTCGGCCCAAGCCGAGAGCAACGGGGACACAATGACCGATAAGCGCTATCGAGCCGTAACCCCGATTACCTCGGCCAAAGCCGAGAGCGACGGGGACACAACGACCGATATGCTAGAAGAAACGTATACTCAGTGCAGTTGAGACGCAAGTCTGGCGGTCAATATGCCTACAGTTACGAATGCTACCGAGCCATTAACCCCGATTACCTCGGCCTCAGCCGAGAGCGACGGGGACACAATGACCGGTACACTAGAAGAATCGCTATCGAGCCATAACCCCGATTACCTCGGCCCTAGCCGAGAGCGACGGGGACACAATGACCGGTACGCTAGAGGAAATGCTAAAGACGTTAACACAGTTGTGATGCGCGTACTAACTGCATTGGCCATGCCGACGGTAAAAACAAAGGCACTCAATTAAATAACGCAAAGAGACAAATGAAGGATGATGATCAAAGTCCCGGCCAAAGCCAAGGACCAAAAGATAAAATTGTTAAAAATGATTGCAAGGAGAGTACAGACGACGGCCGTCCCCATGAGGATAGCTTAAACTCTACCTACCAAAGCTTTACAAAAAGCAAGGAAACAAAGGAAAACAAAAGGTTACAGACTTAGGATTTGAAGCGCCAAAAGATGGCAGGGAGAGAAGGCTCAATAGTTGGCCCCCGAACAGCTAAAGCTATCCGAGACGCCGGGTGAGTCTGGTGACGACCGCCCGTCTCCCTATGCCTGCTGCTGTCCTCCATCAGCAGCAGCAGCTTCTCCGGTGGCCGGCTCGGAAGAGGGCTCTACATTTTCAAGTGCCTTTAGCACGTCACCCTCCCTCACCTCTGCATCACAGACGGCCTCCGTCTTCCCCGCCGCCGCTTCGTCCGCAGCCTCAGCCATCTCGTCCAAAAGCTTCTCAAATTTATCCCACGGGAAAGAGCCCTCGGGGACGAGCTTCCTTATTGCCTCCCTGGTCGCCTCCTCGGCCTGGTCCCGGAATTGGGCGCACATTTTTGGGAGAAGTTCATCTTGGAGCATGGCAATATCCTTCTCCTTTTGAGCAATGACAGCCTGCGCGTCCCTAAGCGCCTCCGCCTGGTTGTGGAACTGATTCTTCCACTTTTCCCCCTCGGCAACCGCGGCGTTATGAGCGTCCTTGTACCTATCCCGCTCCTCCATCATCTTGGCAGTAGCGCCATCAGCTTCCTCAACTTTGGCCCTCTCGGCCCCCAGCAGCTTCTCAACCTCCTCCGCGCGCTTCTTGGCGTAAAAGAAATCCGATTTAAACTTCGCGGCCTCCCCTTTGCGGCGAGAGAGGTCAAGTCTAAGCTTCGCCATCGGCGGCGCGGCTTGGCCCATGGTTTTCTCCTGCTCCGCGATATAGGAGCCGGCTTGTTGGGTCCACTTCGCCAGCCTCTTATACATTTTCACACCCTCCGCCACAAGCTCGGAGGCAAGAGATCTTCGAGCGGAGGAGTCAACAATGACATTTCCGTCACCCGCCTTCTCGATAGCCCTCTCGGGCTGCTTCCCTGATTGCCGTTCAATAAGAACGACGGTCGCCGAGGAAGGATCTGCAAAAAATTTGCACAAAGCATCCATGTCACCTTGCATTGACACATCGAAAGCGGTCGTCGCCTGGGATGTCCAACAGCGCCTAAATCCGAACCACAAGTTAGATCCGTACCAGTTTGGGCCCTTTTTGTTCGAGGGTCGGATGGATCGGTTTTCTCCCCGGCAACAACGGAAGGAGACGGTGGCTCTTTCCTCTTCTCCCCAACAACGGTAGAAGCAAGCGGCGGCTCCTTAGCAATGGTCACCGACCCCCCGGTAATATCAACGACCTCCACAGGTTCCCTCTGAACCACTGGGGTCGAAGAGGGAGCAGTACGACGCCGCCGTCGCCCTGTCGCACCTTCTTCGTTCTCTTTGGCACGCCTCCGAGAACCCTTGCCTGGGCCGCCACCGGATCCACCCCTTTTAACTGCTTATCCATGAGCTCGTTGGGAGACGGTCTGCGATCGCGCAATTCAGCCGTAGGATGCCGCACAACGACCTTCCCGTCCTTATCAAGGCCTAACCGCTTCAAGGTACTCTCGGACAGATCCTGGCCAAACCGGTCTGCAAAAAGAAAACCAAACAAGAATTACACGACAGGAATAGAACATAGCTCTAAAAAACAGGAGCATAACAGGCAAAAATAGGCCTCACACCGACCCCACTCACCCCCGGGCCGAGGGCCGGTATGAGGCCGACGTGACAGAGCGACTCATCTTGAAGAATAATCGAGTCGGGCAGCCATCCCTTCTCAAAGATCGAGCAACAGATCGCCCGCTCCTCATCCTCAGTAAGAGGAACCTTCGAAGCGTCCATTTTCACCTTACCCCGGGAGGTACACTCCTCATACTCTTCCCAGTTCTCACACCGCAAGTAAACAGGGCTCTGGAAAGACCGGGGCAATGGGTAATCCTCCGGCACTTGGACATAAACCCACCGCCGTTGCCGTCTTTGCGAAGTAAGCTTGTTCACGGAGACATAGCCTCGGCTCCGTCATCGACGCCGTACCACCCCACCTTACCAAAGAATTGACGGTCGAAGACTGTGAAGTCGGCGGAATAAGTTGACTATCGGGATCTCCCCCTAAAGAGACAAAGCCACACAAAGCCAACTATCGTCCTCATGGCCGGATGTAGTTGGGCCACCGCGACGTTCATAGCTCGATAATGGCCACGACGTATCTATTCGGAGGAAACCGCAGCCCATACTCCAGATGCCTGATGTACACGCCGGTGTGACCCGGTGGAGGGCAACAGACCGCCTGACCCTCTTTAGGAATAACGATCTTATACCCCTCACCGAACGAGAAATGGCCTCCGAAAAATGTCTCGCCGAACAACCGCCGAACTTATGGAACCAACCACGTTCAAGACCAACGTACAGGGCTCGCCATGATCCGGGACAGACAGCCCTCCCACCATCGGAAGGGGTCCCCTCATCCTCATCGCATCCTCACCCTCATCCTCCCGTCCCTCCGAAATTGGTGGATCGACTACGGGAGAAGGAGACCTAGGGCCCCCAAACCTTATCGGAATGGCGTCTAGTATCTCCTCCCCATCAAGACGCAACGGGAATCCTCCGGCGCAGAAGTACTAGTCCCGGCGCCGATGCAGACATAATAGCAACAATTATTTAACAAAATAAAAAGAAGAAGTTTGTTTGTTTACCTTGAAGAAAAACACTCGCCGGAATAACAACTCTGAATGTTAGAAGACAGAAGCCTTTGAAAGTTTAGAGAAGAAAAATTTTGGAGAATGAAATTGGTGACCAATTTCACGGAGCAACTGCCCTATTTATAGGGAAAAGCCCATGAAGCGGACCAATCGAGAGAATGACCCATGAAGCGTCAACCAATCAGCATGCAGACACGTGTCGGACATGCAACCACGGGATGTCAATCGTTGCAACAGTTGTGTCAATCAATGCAACAGTGACCAAACGTCTTCAACACGCCTATTCAAATCTCTCCGCCTATTCACCTTCCTCAACAAACTCCCAAGTATCTGCTCTCCCGCCGCCACATGATCAACCAAGCTAGACACCGCCGGCCGGGGCAATCAAAAATAACCGCAGCCTCAACCCGGTCTCGGCCAGGCGTCCTTTCTTTTCCACATCGGATGCCCAATACACATCCATGTGGAGGGGGATATGGTACGGCCTAAGAAAGACTAGGCGAGAGCGGAAGAAGCCGCCGCGAGAAGAAGCCGATGCGGAAAATTTTCTACAAACTACTTGCGCAATATACGCTCGTACGTACATCGAAGCCCATACCACGGCATAGACTACGCCGGGGCAAATTGATGGGGCATATTCTCGCACCACGACCAAGTCAACATATTGAGCAAGGTCAAAGATGTCCACAAAGAAGTCAACGACTTAGACGACCCTAGCCGATCGGCCCATCGGCCTGCCAACACTGGTCCCGGCATGACAACCCGCCACCGGGATACATATCCGCGTACTCATATCCAAGACCCCTCGGCGGGTCACCGGGGCCCGCCGGCCACCCACAGTCCCTCGGCCGAGGGGTAGATCAGTCTTTCCACCTGCTAGCCACTTGGCCACTTGGCCACTACGTGACAAAAGGTGAAGTCAATAAATACTCCTCAACCTTCATTGAGGAAAGGATCCCATCCAATCCAGAAATACACAACTTGACCTAAGTACACTATTCATCTGGTATAATCTTCCTTATCTCTCTACAATATATTCCTAGCCAATTAGCATACAACTTATACATCTAAGTTTACTGACTTGGGCGTCGGAGTGGGTACGCTTGGCTCAAAGCCAAGCCCTCAGTTCGTTCATCGTTGCAGGAGAGGCCGAGAGGAACGATTAAGACCAAGGGAGAATCCAACTCAAGACATCATTCAACAAGCCACGGGTGGTAACTATACTTGCTCTGGAATTACACCCGGAACAATAGTAAACATCACCCCTAAGAATATTTTATCTTAATCACCCACCAAAAACAAAACAAAACCAAAATTGATTAAAATTGGTTAAAACTAAATTACTAAACATAGCATAAATAAATGGGTTTTTTTGTCAAAAACTACCTTATATTTAGAGGTATTTGTAAAAAAACTACCTTATATTATTTTTCTTGTTTTAAACTACCTTTATTTTCTCTTATCTTGGTCAAAAACTACCTAAGCTCACGAGATGACGAGATTTGATCGATTTAGTGACATTAACCTATCTCATATGACTCTGTAAACATCAAAGAACAATGATCAACCGCATAAAAACCACAATTTAACTTCAGATGACCAAGATTTATGTTTTTCACATTTCAATAATACTTATGAGCATCTACTAAAATTAAGCGTAAGTACATCATGACTTCCCAAAATCTGTTCTAGGCATGATTTAAACATTAAAGAGTCGTATGACACAGTTTAAAGCCGAAAAACTAACCAAATTTGTCTATACCATTAGCATAGGTAGTCATTGACCAAAAATAAAGAAAATAAAGGTAGTTGAAAACAAAAAAATTAATATAAGATAGTATTTTTACAAATACCTCTAAATATAAGGTAGCTTTTGACAAAAAACCCTAAATAAATAAACAAAATCCTAAATCCTAAAAGCGTAATAATCTCACAACACAAAGGGCAAACTCGACTCCTAACTCGTATATATACACCAAAACATGTCCCTCTCTTCAACTCACCCCCCCACCACCTTCACCTCCCTTCTCAATTAGCACTCCAACAACAACAACAACAACAACAACAACAACAACAACAACAACAACAAACGACGCCGTATCACCGTACCAACAGTTTCAACTTCCGTCATCAAAAAAAGACGACCAAACATTCCGTCGGAAAAAAAATGTCGACACCAGGTTTATCAAAATGCTGCAAAATCCGACACATTGTACGTCTCAGACAAATGCTCAAACGTTGGAGAAACAAGGCAGCTCAACGTCGTATCCCCTCCGACGTTCCTGCTGGACACGTGGCAGTTTGTGTAGGGTCAACCGGTCGACGGTTCGTTGTCCGGGCTACATACCTGAACCACCCGATTATCAAGAAGTTACTGGTTCAGGCCGAGGAGGAGTTTGGGTTCGGTAACCAGACCGGACCGCTTTCCATTCCGTGTGACGAGTTCTTGTTTGAGGAGATTATTCGGTTCTTGAGCCGGTCTGAGTCGTCCCGGTTTGCTAATCTTGAGGATTTTCAGAGGAATTATTGTCATGTTGGTTTGAGAGCTTTGGCTGATTCCCGCCCGTTGCTGGAGAAGGAGGTTTGGTAGACCACGTGGTCGGGAATTGTCTCTTGTAAGACGGTTTTACGTTGGAATATTGGAAAGTCCTTTGTTACCAAAACAACCCTATAAAAGAGTGCTTTCGTAACTACTTTTATGGGATTGTTTACTAAAACCGTCTTACATAAATATTTGTGTTGCCCTGAAGAGCGGGCATATACTCAAGTTTAGAAAGTAGGAATTTCGATTGGGGTAAATTTCATCCACGTAATTTTTCTTCCAATTAGTGTAGTAATGGAATCAATTTGTATACATTATAATTTTTTATCGGGTTGGGTTGGGTTCGAGTTATGATGAGCTGAGTCAATTACCGAGTTGCTCTAGGTGAGAACGAGTGGAGATGGCGGAAGAGTGGTAATGTGGATTTAATCAGTTAACCACTGAGTCATCCGGGTTCGATTCAGAGCAAGTCATGAATTTGAGGGACTATGAGGCTCTTCTAAAGCGAACTCATCCAACTGTCGATTGAAAATTTGAGAATTCGCAGTTTGTAAATTTAGAGATTCATTTTAGATTGATGAGAAAAAACTTGTAGAAAATTATTCAAATGTATTCTCCATTATAATCATTGGCTTTGAATTATGAAGCTTGCAATTATTGTCATTTATCCATTATTATTATTTTTTTCTAAATCATGATTATTAAATATTTATACAATTGTACTTTTGGTGTGGCAGTGTTCCTAAAAAACCAATTAGTTACCGACTTACCAATAATACCTTGGCCTAGTAGTATAGTAGAGCGTGAGTGCGTGACTGAGTGAGTATCGAGTTGAGAACATCGGGTAACAAATTATCCACCTTCGGGTCATCCAACTTGAAAAAAAAGTACGTCATTTCTCGTATTCGGCCGTTAGGAAAAAAAAATCCAAAATACCTTCCTCTTAAACAAGAATTGTCACCAGCTACAACTTTAGTAATAAAGCGCTAGTTCTATGATTAAAAACGTCTTTTTTTGTAGCTATATGCCGAATCCATTGATTCATCGCGAAAGATTTTGTAAACATCGTGCAAGATTGTGTGAACATCAAATTTTATTTTTTGCTTTACAAACTTATATATATGTTTCGTCAACTTCATTGTTCATAAATACGGTGTCACTTTTATTTAAAGAAATTCTTTCGAAAAATTGTGAACAATTGGTCAAAGTTTGAAATTATTTGGCATTGTACGTTTTTCCAATGAATAGAAAACTAAAGCTGTCAATTAAGCGATGATGTGCAACATCCCACTACGTTCAAACAACGTGAAAGTGAGCCGATTGAGTTTGTTGGTCATCTGACTCATCTCATGATAATGCGATTAGATTGCACCAAAAAATAATAATAATGCGATTAGACTATTTAACATAAATAAAAAATAATGGGATTAGACTATTAGAGTAATCAGAGTTTGTGGCGGATTCAAAAAAATAATCAATTTGTGAGGTCCGTTGAAATATTTGCATATTTTACTCGAAACTCATATACAGAGTATTTTAAAATTTTCAAGCAAGTAAATAAATTACATAAAAAATATTTAAAATTACAGTAATAAATTGAAAAATTAAAAAAGAAAATATATGAGAGACATTCATTAAGAAACAGAGAGAACGCAAAGATACCAATTCATTGATTATACAACTAGTTGTATATGTTGTACGGTGTAGAATCTGAGCTTTGTAATAAAGTATTCGAGCTTTATGTTAAAGAATATGAGCTTTATTAGAAAATATTGAACTCATCCATTTACACATTAAAAACATTATTTAGTAACAAAGTCATAAAAAAGACTAATCAAACGGATCAATAAAAATGAAGTACTAAAGTAACCTATCCAATAATGTGATATAAGAAATTTCTTAATAAGTATCGAAATTACGTCGCTACGACATTATCTATCTTAAATTTAAAACAACTCAAATACATACTAAATTATATGGCAAGTTGTTTAATAAAGCTAAAATGCGAAGTTTTTATCTTTATCATTACCAAGTGCTAGTATTTGACTCGTTCTAAGATTTTGTCTTAAACAAGACTTGTTTTAGCCTTTGGTTGTAATATACTCCCTCCTATCCACCCTTTTTTTCCCCTTTGAAATGGGCACGGAGATTAAGGGTGGGGAGTATAATATTGATAAAGATATGAGTGGGGTTTGGTAATTGGAGAGAGGTATGAATAATTATGATTAAATATTAATAAAGGAGATGGGTGAGGTTTGGTTATTGGAGAGAGGTAGGAATAATTAGAATTAAATATTAATAAAGTATATAGTGAGGTTTGATGAGTGGAAAGAGGTAAGAGTATAATATTAATAAAAACTTTCTCAAAAAGGAAAGGGAAGAAAACCTGAATAATCCGTTTTAGGAAATAGGGAAGAAAAGAGTGGATAGGAGGGAGTATAAGTCAAAAGGCAACGAAACTTAGTATTTAGTTTAGGACGTTGTTTGGTAAACAGCATATTGGCCAATTTTTAACATATTCAAAAGTTTTAGCATGTTTGATCAATCAATATGCTAATTTTAGTGTTTGGTAAACAGCATATTAAAACAGCATATCTGGATCAATATGTTGTTTTACAATATGCTGCTTACCCCAGCATATTGGTTAGCATATTGTAAAATAGAAAATTTTTCTCCATTTTACAAAGAAAAGTAACAATTTACTAATCGTAATCTGCCAATTACCAAACACTCAAATTAATTCTGCTAATTATAATATACTAGTCAAATCTTCTCATAAAATTTGTCATTTATAATCTGCTTTTGCAATCTGCTTATCCTGAAATTAATCCGTTGTTTACCAAACAGGGCTTAAGTAATTTTGAAAGTAAAATTCAATTAAAAATGAAGTTATTTACTTAACGGTGTATGTTTCTCTAACATGGGATGTTTATTAAAAAATAAGCGAATCACATGCAATAATTGAGAGAGTGCCCTTTGCTTTCTATTAAATAAATCACCAACAATATAACTAGCTAATAGAGTAATAGACAATCCTTGTTTAGTTCATAGTATAAAATATACAAATGATATAGATGATTAAAAATTCAATTATTTTTAAATAACAATTCCGGCAGAATAAGGTTCATGTACATAAATTGTCCTTGATTAGCTTAAGTAATGGTGATTAATTATTAGGCTAATGTCAAACATCATACAATTAGCATGATATAATCGATCAATCAAATAAATAATACTTCATAATTGCTATTTGCTAAATGTCAAAAAATTATTATACGAGTATACTCTACTGTATTATACTCCTAATAGATGAATTAAGTTTTATAAATACTCCATAGTAATTATTGTGTGCGACATATAAAAGTGACTACTTTATGATAAATAGTAACCATTACGTTAAATAGTGATTACTTTAAAAAATTGATCATTTTTAATAATAAAAAGTAATCATTTTCAAATCTAAAATAATCACTTTTTACTGTAACATGGCCGCTTTTTATCCGACCGTACCGTAGAACAATTTTATAGTGTAATTTCTGTTTATAGTTGTAGTTTGAACCAATTTACCAAGGTTCTGTTTGGTAAAACTAGTTGAAAAGTTAGTTAAAACCTGAAAATGTAATTGAAAACTAAAAAAATAGCTAGCTGATAAGGTAATTGATTATATAAAAAATGCTTGGCAAAATAGCTAAACAAGTAGCTGATTATTGATAAAATGACGTAAAAAAATATGATAATTATTCATTTTTATAGATTGAAGGGGTAAAACTGAAAAATAACTTCTCTTAGTTACCTGAAATCTCAAATGCTAATTTAGGTATCATTTCATGTAACTTATTTAAATAAATAAGTTACTTGTCAAACTCTTAAAAAAAAGCTCAGATAGCTGATAACTTGAATTGTCTTGTTAAACAGAACCCAAGTACCAATCATGAGAACGCAATGATATGGGATTTCAATTCTCTCGATGGGCTCTATCGATAATACCTCTACGTCTACAGTTCCTAGCTCTCATGGGCTAAGAGTAAAAAACCAAGGGGTGCGCATAATACGTACCTGAAATCCGACCGAAGTTGGGCTTTAAAATCCGGAAATTTGGATTATTTTTTTCCCTACATTGGTTATCCCATCTGATCTTTTCTAAGACCCTTCTAAATGTGTAAACATTGGAAAACATTGGGGAATGAACAGTAGGGCAGTGTTTTTCGTGCGGGTCATGTGCCATACAGTGTTTCTTACTTTCCTCTTTCCTCTTCCTTCGTTTCTCCATTTCTTTATTCTTTTTTGTCATTCTGTTTTGCCCTTCAATTTTCTTCTCCAGTTTCATCCACTCATTTTTCCTCTTTTACTCTCCATCACTCATTAGCCCTTTTCCACATCCTTGATGATGGGCGTGCAAGGTTTGATTTTGTTTTTCTTTTGTAAATTTTGTGTGTAAAGTTTAGGGTTTTAATTGGATTTTTGATAGGTTTGTTTGATTTCATAAGGATCTCATCTTTCAGAGTATCCATATAGGCGTTCAGATAGAGGTTGCATATGAGATCTGTCTCCTGCTCCGATGCTTGTGATGACGACGGCGACGGAGACAACCATGATGATTTTTGATGATTCGAACTCCGGTAATTTGTCACTTTTCATGCTTGACACTTTCTCAGACCTAATAATTTAATTAGAGTTTTGCTTTGATTATTAGTCAATCATCATGTTGCGTGTTGAATTTTAGGGATTTTAGTTTGAATTCTGTGTTGAGATGCCTTTTGGTTTCAATCTCATAGGCTTATCCATTCACCTCTACCAGGCACGTCCATGTCCATCTCCAGCTCATTTTCTTTTTCTTTTAGCTTGATCCTTCTATACATTTTTAGATCACGCATTTAAGCTTATTTTGCTTTTTGCTTTTTGTTTTGGTTTATTAAACTATTTACAAGCATATCAGAATGAATCAAACAAAATGACATGCCCTGAGTCAGCCGTCATGTGGTTCAACCCAGAGCAATAAGAGTTGTTCTAGATAAATGTAATGGTATTTGTTGAAGGCAATATGTATTCAGGAGAGAAATCGATGGAAGAACAGCAAAAGAGATAGGCAAGTAAATAACTTCATCGTGTAAAACAGTAGCCCAATAGGAAAAATCAATTACAACTTCAAAGGTCACAGCCTCACATGCACAAACATCTCAACTGCATTTTTGCATATGAACCGACTTTTTTGTTCACTATTTTGGTTGTGGTTTTAAAATAAACATGTAAATGTCGTGCTTATCAGGTTTATTGATCAGTTTTTGATTTCTTTTAACTGTTCCTGTCCTTCCTTGCGATCCAAATTTGTGTAGCTACAACAAGCCAGTCAGTTCAGTTAAAAATGCGTTACTCTATCTAGAAGCATGCAACAGAAACTTAAGCAAGTGCCTCTTAGAATTTTTGTAGTTTATAAATACTTAAAATCTTTAATAATTAGAGCTTATTTTCATACATTTGCTATTAATTATTAGCCATTTTATGATCTGGGTTCTAATAATAATAATTGAAGAAAGATCAATAAATCCAGACTTGCTTTCTCTATTCTCACTTCAGATTTTAATCAAAATGTTAAAGATTCTATGGTAAGTTCTAATACATGTGTGCATAGTATTAAATCTCCGTTTCTGTCGCGATATCGGTTATCACGGCCGAATATCGCCTTTTAAGGTGTAAAAGGCGAGATCATAGCTGCTGATATTTAAAACTATGCATGTGTGTTACTTTTGGTTTCTTTTGGGGTACTTAGGATATAAAGGTACATGTGTTTTTGATGGTTTATTGAATTGCGAAGCTTGAGCCTACATTATTTGAATCATAAAAGCGATTCCAAAATGTTACTCAATTATATTGGGGGGAGGTGCTGGAACTCATTTGTTTTCGGTCTATGATTTATATTAGTGATAAGCAAACGACTAACTCAACTGACTGTTTTTTTAGTTGCGGATTGACACTCTTTCTATGCAATTCGTGATGCTATGTTCATTACAAGTTTTGAGTGATAACTATGTTCAAAATGGGTGACGTAGATAACTATGGTTTGCAGTTTCCAGTAGGAGGATGTTATAGGCTACTGATGTTCCTTTGAGCAACTGTATCAATAGTGGAACACGAAAGATGTTCATTCTTACCCAGTTCAAGTCGTTTTCACTCAATCGTCACCTTGCCAGAACTTATAATATTGGAGATGCTGTGAATCTTGGTGACGGGTTTGTGGAGGTAAGTAACCGAGACTAGCATTTGGAGACTTTTTCCTGTAATAATGCATGTTTAGGTGTTTGGAGTTTGTTTCATGGGTGGGCAGACTGTGGAGCCGCCTTGTGCATGTTGCAAGCAAGTTGTGATTAATTGATTGGTTCAGTTTAATTTCCTCTGTAGCACAGTTAAGTAGACTGGCCAATTATAATTAATTTTACAGTAGCCAGTGTAAAGAAAATGATCAGCAACAAACTAGATAATTGTGAATTGCTATGTTTTCATTAAAGCTAATTAGGCTGTAAGTTAATCTAGGTTAACATAGGGTCTGGTTTCGGTTCATAGGGAATGCAGTAGTGTCAAAATTTCAGGGGGAGAACTTTTCCGCCCTTGTGGTCCTACGTAGCTCGAAGCCGAACCAAACTGGATGGTGTAAACCCCTTTGAAAATTAATACTCTATATAAGTATGCATGGATCAAGCAGCAAGAAATGATTTTTAAGTGATTTTACATAGGTTTTGGCTGCAACTCAAACTCTGGGGAGGCCGGAAGAGGTGGTTCCGTGGTGGCCGGTGCAGGGAGTCCTTTATTGTAACTCTCTCAACATTAACGAGTTTTAAGAGTTCTTAGCTTAGTCTTTTCCGGCATCTATGGTCCACTTCCTCATGCATCCCTCTAGCAAGATTACAGGTTTGTTATCTATAGTTCTTTTATAATGGTAACAGGTCTTGGTTAAAACCATCTTAACTCAAGACCTCTTACAACCTTCTTTTATTTCCACCTCTATCTATTAATTGAGTGTGAACCGTCATAAGTAGTTAAGACGATGTTAAACAAGAAATGGTGTTATAATGGTATCTTAAGTACGTATTTAAGGAGTTAGGAGAGGAAAACATATTTTAAGAAATGCTACTTTCATAGGCTGCATTGTGAGGCAATTTATATTAATCAACCCTTAATTAGTGCAGTGGTAATATTATTGACAGTCTGAGTCGTCCTAAGATATTCAACATTATATGTTTCTTTTTCTTATTTGAAGAACCGTATAGGCCAAGATGAGGTAATAGTTGTGACTTTGTAAGTAACTAATCCTTTTTTCCTAATCGTATGTTCACGTTTATATTTGTGCTCAAGTTGTATATTTGAGCAGTAATTCTTGCTGCTGAAATAGTCTCCTTTTTTGGGAGATCAGAATCTAAAAAGAGAAACTAGCTTTGCTCCAAGTTTGTGCAACTTAGGATTGCTTGTTCATTAGTTTTTACGTCCAAATTTCATCTCCTTGCTATATTTGTTAATACTTGGTAAAGAGCTTAGAATATTTTATGTGACTACTTCAGATATTTCATTGTATATATATTTCAGATTCAATCATCTCCTTCACTTATAGCCGACCTATCATTTTCATGAATTTGTCGTTATTATGCATGGTGTCCCATTAATATTGAGTCCCAAACTTTCACTCTTTACGTCTCTACCATTACAATTTTAAACCCATGATCTTATCTTTTTATTAGATTGTTTGCTCTTGCTGACAATTAATAAATTAGATGTTAAGCCTATAGTTATGCTTCTAGGGTAATACTCCACCGGAGAACTGCCAGATTGACATCACATTCTAATGAATACTTGTTTTTTATTTACAGGAGCACATATTTGACCACGGCCAACAAACGATATATTTGTAGCTATTATGGTGAGAAGCTAAAGACTAAAAAATTCACTTCTATATTTGTTGCTTTTTTTTTTTTCCATTTCTAATAAAACCAATAAGCAGCAAATGAAACTCACCACCTTCAAACTCCTCGTTGTCGGTAGAGAAAAGACCATCACTTTTCTGTTTTAATCCTAGAAAACAAGTACTGATCTTTGCTGCCCTGCCACTTTCATTTGCAGAATTGCAGTTGAGGAGGTCTAGGCTCGATATGAGTAGAGCTTGTGCTTATGATAGTAAATTTTTCCTCCTAGGCGCTAGAGAGAAGTGAGTATCTTAGTAATTATGTTCTCGTACAGTTACCTTTATTGATAACTACGACACCAGGTCATCTCAGGTGGTCAAATTTCAAATAGTTTCAAAATTGCCGGTCTTACCGATCATGCCACTGTTTTCAGTTCATTGTTGATCTTGCTTGTAGATTGCCAAGGCTGACCGGAGTACAGTCTTTAAGCTAAACATGTTTAAGCCTTCAAACTATTGGGGACTACGCCTATTATGGGAACTTAGCCTGAGGAAGTGCTGCTCTGGTGTTACCCATGATAGCATGTCTTCCGTTATTAGGAGGTATACGGAGCTTGAAAAACCTGATCTAACCGAGTTTCAGTTTAGTTTGTTGCAAAGACTCAAATTATTCTAGCCAAGTCTCAAATTTTTCAGTTTTCAGTGTATTTGATGATTTGTATCTATAGTATCCATGTTTCGTTTAGTTCGTAGCAAAATTTAATATCTTTTTAGTTCTTTTTAGGACAATGGGTATGCTATAGTTTCACTTATTTCTTGCAAAGTTTCAATCTTTTTAATAACTATTTGATGATGGGTATTCCTGGATCGCATTTATTTTTTGTGAAGTTTCAATCTCTAATATGACTATTTGATGTCGGGTACTCTATAATTTCCGAGTTCTTGCTTGCGTCAGAGGCTGTGTTTTTAGGTCTTTGTAGAAGTTCGGGACTACTTTCTAATTTGTTGTGTTTTAGTATTTTACTCTGATTTGTGGATCGATTGTCTTATTGTGCTTGCGTTTTCTCTTTACTAATCGTTAGCAACCCAATGACTCCAACCTAAACATTGCGTTTCGAATATTGCTCATGGTTGATTTAAATGTTTGGGAAGTGTTGACCCAATGACTGCAACGTAAACAGATACTTCTGCATTGTGCTCGAAGGTTGGTAATTTGATTAAAGACGGATATGGGTCTTGGGACTCCGCGCGCATCGCGCGCGGAGCAACAACTAGTTAAAACAAAAGGCTGGTTCGTAACTTTTCTTAAGAGCATGTTCCGATAACAAAATGAGAGGGAAAAAGAGGTGAGGGAAAAGGAGGGAAGGAATGGGAGGAGGAAAGGAGGGTGAATGTTTGGATACAATTTTGCTCTACATTTTTCTTATTAAGAAGAGATTTTGATTAGGCTTAGTGAAGCAAAAATGTATCCATTCAAATTTCTTCCGCTCCATTTTCCTTTTATCTTTATTTGCTATCCATACAAGGGGTTTTAAATCCCCTATTCTCCCTCCCTTTCCTTTCCCTCTAAATCGTTCATTCAAACACACCCAAGAGAAATTAATTGGATGAAGTAATAGACCCATTCGCAATGAAATTGATAGATTTTATTAAAAAGGGCATTTTAGAAATCACAAAAACTCAAGAGAGACGGTCTCTCAATAGCGTTATTGACAGACCTCTACATAATGGGGTGAGGGACCCACTGAATTTCTTTTTTCCCTATTATGTCTCCCACTAAATTAGTGGGAGACGGTCTCTCATGAGACCTAGTGGAACACCTCACGGTAATTGAAGAGGTCCAGTGATAGGCTTAAATGACTAGTGCTTAAAGGGATTGGAAGTACTACTCATATCAACAAAGTGCACTTTCTTTTATGGTCATCCATGCGAAAAAACTCCAAAGTTAAGCGTGCTTGACTGGGAGTAGTCTTAGGATGGGTGACCTCCTGGGAAGGTTTCCGGGATGCGCATGAGTGAGGACAAAATGCTCTATAAAGGACTCGTGTTGATCTGTGGGCCATATACACAGCCTGGTGAGCTATCATAAATAACCGCTCCCGACCCGGTTTGGGCCGGGGTGTTACACCTAGCATAACTAACATTGCCTTGACTCGAAAAGCTCGCGAAAGGCTTGAATACGTGTGATCAAATAATATTTTGCTCTTAGTTTATACTGCTTCCTATTCACTAAGTTCTTCCACACTTATTTTGGGGTAGAATTTAGTGGTATGGTGATATACTGATATGTGTATATATAAATGAGAGTAAGAGGGAGAATGGGGGATCATAGGTTATATTACCAATAATAATAGATAAATAAGGAAAATTGAATATTTTTGTAAATTTGTCGTCTTAGGAAATATTGAAGATTTTAGAGAATAGGATAGGAGCATACTTTTTAACATGATTATATATTTATATGTTTGTATAACCATATAAAATGTTTTCATTCATTTGCCAATATATTTATATGTAATCTTCGAATCCTCTTATTGAAACTATCAAAAGAAAGAAAAAATAATAACTTAACAATTATATATAGGCTCTAGTTAGCTCGAACTCGGGTTAAAGCTCGCGATGATGGTAATTTAATTTTTTCAAGTTCGGGTAAGCTCGAGCTCGAAGTTTGTTTCATGAGAATAAGTTGAGCAAGGCTAAGCTCAGTTTCGACTTGACTCGTTATCACCCCTACCCAAAAAAAAGTAAGAAGATTATTTGGGCATGGAGGGGGTACTATATATAATCTATAAACATCCGATAAGTATTAGCATTTCATCCCGATAAACTCTACCAATAAACATGGTTTTGGGAATTGTATCCAATAAAACTAGTTTTAAACCCGTGCAAATTGCACGGGTATGCAATTTAAAATAACATTATTTTAAAAAGTGTAAATAGACATGTTTAAATTTTCCTAGTCATTAATAATTCATGTGCATTTAAGAGATTGTATCAATTATCTAATAATATATAGTGATTTTAAACTATTGTTCAACCGGAATTTAAACATGACCCATCCTGATAGCAACCCTCATATTCAGGCTCTAAGACTCGACCAACCTATGACCCGATCCGTACATAGTTACTACTCATTATTCAATACTATCATAAAAATGTGTATTATTACTAATATCATACAGTATTATTAATCTAAATAATTATGAAAATTAAAAATAAGTATATATTTCTAATAAAAATTAATGGAAATAATTATTTCAGAAAAGGTGTGAATCCAACCTGTATTTGACCCTAACTCAACCGTACAAACCTATTTCTCCATATCTGTAATACACTTGACCGATATGTTACCCGAACCTAAAATGATTGAACCGGTAACTCGTGTAACCGACCCATTTGAAAGGTCAACGTATATGTGAGATAATTTCAGTAATATCTCGACAACACTTCAATAAAATATACTCCCTCCTATTGTATATTTTATTACCTATCTCCTAAAACGGATTATTCAGGTTTTCTTCCCCTTTTTTATTTTGGAAACTTTTACTCTTACTTTATTCATTCATATCTCCTATCACCAAATCTCACCCAACTCTTTTATTCTTATTTTATATTATTTCCTTTAATGTTTGTGGCACACAATCCATATTTAACTCCTAATTATTCATCCATCTCTCCTATCACCAAACCACATCCAACTCTTTTACTCTTTTTTTATTCAGCTCCTTAATACCGTGCCCAGCAACAATGGGAAGAAAATATGGAATTGGAGGGAGTATGTATTTAGTCAGACTCTTTTCTTTTGGACTTAATTTCAGTTTATTTCAGTTCAGTTTAGCTCCATTAAATTTAGTTCAGTTCAGACGATTTCAGTCCAAAAGAACATGGCCTTAGTCTAACTTATAACAGAGGTATTTATCTTAATATTAAAACAGGTTAAATATCATCCCACATATGCATATTTGACCTGACTTAAATAAGAGTTTATCTTTACTGAATTAGAGATGCCTAAATCATTATATATTTTTATTCAATTAATTTTATTAACTAAGTCATTTTTATAATTATTAAATTATTATTATTAAATTATGTAAGTAATAGTCCATTAATAAATTAGTAAAAAATCTATATGACAATGTATGTAATCCTAGTTCTAGTTTATTAAGAGTGTATAATAATTGGTGTATATATCACCCAGATATTTTAACCCATACGCTCCTCAATCTGGTTTGCCCATAGTAAAATGTCCAACATAACCCACTACGTCTAACACAATTCTAATTGCTCTATCAGTTTGAAAATAATCATAATAAAACCATCGCCTCTCACCCTTCCGTCACTATTCTAAACTCTAATTACTGAATAAACCCTAAAACAAAACACTCCCCTCAATTTTCCCTTCCAAAGCCGCCTCTTTTGCCTATCTCCCACTCTAGCTTATTTCTTATTCAAAAAAAAAAAAAAAAAAAAAAAAAACTACCATAAATGATAATCTTCCTTTTTTTTTTCTTTTTTTTTTCTTTTAAAGAAAAATCAGAATGATTCTAGCTTATTTCTTATTCAACAAAGATAAAAAAAAAGCTACCATAAATTATATCTTCCTTGTTTTTTTTTTTAAAGAAAAATCAGAATGACTCCATTATATCGTCAATCCCATGATAATCAGAAAATAGTCACCAAAAGCCTTTTTTATAATCTTCCTCCATCTCATAAATATCGTCCTCATCCTTTTTATTCGATCCTATCGGAAGATTTAGAGAAGGTTGAAGCTTGAGAAGAGACGCCGACATGCATGTTATCAAAGGAACCTTATATTTGAGAAAAGCCAAGTATTTTTTTTTCTTAAAATTACAAATATTGAGTTTTTTTTTTAAATTTTCACTTTTCTTTTCTTTAAATGAACAAATAATTCATTTTTGTTCATTTTATAAAATTCAATTAGTCTCCTGTATAACGGATGTATCCGTTATACCAATAAAACGGATCAAATAATTACCATATAGGATTAAATGGTAGGATATAATTTAAAAGATAAAATTATTTAAAAAAGGAAAAGTAATCAACCTAACCGTCTAATATGTGTGTAATTATATTGTTGCCTATATTCATGCCTTTTTTCTTTCCAAAAATCTTGTAGAAGATTTTCCTTCCATTCCCATATTTTGTCTTTCACGCTTCTCCATAACCACTCTACCTCCATTTTCGTTCAGATTCAACCTACCACCTTCTTCCCCATTTTTTGTTCAGTTTCAACCTAATTGTAGGCACTTTTTAATTATCATAATTTCGGATCTAAACTTACCATAGTACCGGTTTTTTGTAATCAATTTGTTTCTATTTTCCGTTTTTCGCCAAAAGACGAGGAAGCAAGCAACAAAAAGGGGTTTGGTTGAAGCAACTTCAAGTGGTATTAAAGGTGTGATTTAGTAATTTAATAGTACCGATTTCACTAATTTTTTACTTAAATAATTTCATTGTAGTTACTTTTGTGGGTCGATTCTTTGTTTTAAGGAGATGAAAATCCGAGACAAGCTGTTACAATTAAGAATAAGAGGAAAGGCCGACCTAATAATGGAGAGAATGGGGTAAAACAACGACCTAATGGTATTGATGTTGATTTGTCGGTTTTATAAGTTTTTACATCTTGATTAATATTGTTACCATGGTTAATGATTTAGTAGCCGTTTTTGGTAATTTTTGAGTACGTTTAATTAGATCTGTTTTTTGTAACTTATTAAGATCATAATGTGAGCAATTTTCTGCTATTTGTAGCTTATAACCATTTGTTAAAGAGTTCTTTTGATTTCAGTTTTTGTGACCATTTTGCTGAACTTAGTGGCCATTTGTTGATGTTTAATTACATCTTTTTTTTTTGTAACTTATTAAGATCAGAATGTGACCAAGTTTATGCTATTTGTAGCTTAAGACCGTTTGTTAAAGAGTAATTATGTTTTCAGTTTTTGTGACCATTTTTGCTGAACTTAGTGGCCATTTGTTGATTGTTGATGTTTAATTAGATCTTTTTTGTAACTTATTAAGCTCATAATGTGACCAAGTTTGTGCTTATTTGTAACTTATGACCATTTGTTAAGGAATACTTCTGTTTTCAGTTCTTTGTGACCATTTTGCTACACTTAGTGACTATTTGATGTTGAATTAGATCTGTTCTTGTAACTTGTTAAGATCAGAATGTGACCAAGTTTGTGCTATTTATAGCTTAAGACCATTTGTTAAGGAATACTTTTATTTTCAGTTTTTTGTGACCATTTTGCTGAACTTAATGACCAAATAAATGTTGTAAGTAGCTTAGGACCATTTGTAATATGCTAATCTTTGTGGCCATTTATTAGCTTAGTACCATTTTTATGAACTTAGTAGGTACATATATGAGTATTTTGTTAGTTACCATTGTTGTGATATTTATCGCTAAATATATTGTTTTTAATTTTATTATATTTTTGTAAGTACTCATTTAATTTTTGTATCTGAATATGTAGTTAAAGTGTTTTGTCCATGAATAATTATTTAGTAGCCATGTTTGATCACTTTTTTTTTTTTTTTTTTTTTTTTTTTTTTTACGTTTGACAAGACTTCTGAAAAGATTACTGATGCATACGGGTCTTCGGGTGGTTTATCTAAACTGATTAAGAAGATGACTGAAGAGCAGAAGAAAAGTGTTAAAGAGATTGGTTTTGGGAGGTTGTTGGAGGTTAGAGCTAGCAGAATGTATCATGTAATGATAGATTGGTTGATGACGCGTTATGACCAAGACTCCAGAATGTTCTTGATTGATAAGGAGCAGTACTTTGTTTTGACGAGAGATAATGTACATTTATGTTACCTTGTAACCATGGGAAGGAGGTTCTGCGCACCTCAAGTAGAATGCTATTTTTTTTTGGATTTGGTAATTGATTTAAAACTGTTATTACTTTCTAAATGTAGTTGATATGTCATTCACATTTTGCTCTTAATATGGGAATGATTAAGTATTGAACGCATTCTATTTTAGTCGTTTTCTAGTTCGGATTGTGAATTAATTAAACAAGTACTACTTTTAAGACAATATTATGCCTTCTTTATTTTCTTAGTTAAATAATTTTTTGGTCAACTATATACAATTCTAAGCTAGTAACAAGTTTACTAGATACGGTCACAATATCATCAAAGTTGGTCACAAAATAAAGGATATCATGTTTATTTGATCACAAATTTATCAAACTTCTACCTTAGATAGATAGTGAACAACTATTGCCTTAAAGACAATATGTAGCCATATGTCTACAATTTGTAGCTAGTAACAATTTTTTTTTTTTTTTTGATATTTGTAGCTAGTAACAAGTTTACTATAGTAGCATATCATGAAAATATTTATAATTAAGAAAATTGAGTTTGAAACCAAATATTTATAACATGTAATTTAGAAAATTAATTTTGTGACCATAATGACTAGTAAGATATGGTCACAAAAATAGCACGCATCTTAAGCCTATTGACGTATTTGATATGGTCTATCTTCATGTGTCTAACTAACTCTTCACCTCCAGAAGTGACAACTAGAACATGATATTGAACACATGGACGAACCAAAGCTTCGGTCGTCATTTCAATTACCTCACCCTCTTTTACCATTATTTTTCGTTCACACCTGTGAATGCGATGCCATTGAGGGGGTGTTATGATCAAGGTTGTGCTTTAAAATTTCCCAAACTCCGTCCATCTTGAGTATGTCCTTATGGAGGTCTTGCAATCACATCTAGTATTGTTGACTCACTTCGTTTGGGGTACCTGACAACAATGCTGTCCCATCAGAATTCAATGATCGTCCATTAGCATGCCCCCTGACACGAACAAACAAAATATCACTGAGACTCGATATTCTTCTAATCTCATACGACGATACGAGTGCCTTTTCTAGTACTAAATCTCGTTGCTCGAACATGTCTATTGTACACAGTGAGTAAGTATTCCCATTTTGTAGCCTTCAATCCGACAAGAGAGCTAGTAATATCAAATTCTGAAGCATAAAAATAAAACCAAATAATCAGAAGTTATTGAATCATGTGATGTATAATGGTTACAATTTGTACGATGGCGGATACAATTTATATGTGACGACATCCGGATTAAAGAAAACGTTCATTACCTTTTTTGAGAGGATGAAATGATCCATCGTTCAAAATAATGGACCAACATCGTGTTCGACATCGGCTTCGACGTGATTATCATCTTCATTTAAAATGGACTTACCATATAGTCATTATGGGTGTAAATATGGTATCATCATCGTCTTTCACACAAATGAGATGGTTGATCATCTTACAAACAGAAAAAAAATTGATGAAGATGATTGATTGGCAGAGGTAGGTGATGAACACGAATTGATATGAGTAAGTAGTAACAATGGTGAAACCGTTGTGCCTGTGTATTTGCTTAATATGGGAGACTAATTAAAAATATTTTAATTAAGGTAACTCTATTATTTAGTAGCTGATTTTGTGGAAGTTGTTTTTAATTAAATTATATGACTAATTTTACCCAACCCATATTAGTTATTAATCAGATTTAAATAACCAATATCCGAGTCCGTTTCACTATTGTCGTGTTTACAACCGTTATAAAGAAGAATTTGCGTATAAAATTAGTTATCACCAATTCATTTCCAATATTTTAGAATGACTACATCATTGTACATTCAAACTAGTTTAAAACCCGTGGAATTCACGGGGCTGTTTTATAATCTGTAGTTAGATGATTATCTTCAAGCTAATATTCCGTATATTGATAATAAACTGAAAGTCATACGAAAGTCAATCAAATATAAAATGTAAAACACAACAAATTAGAGTTGGCTATGTGTACAATTCGTATCAATATTATTTTAACAAAATCATAAATTATGAGTTTAAAACATGACTGAGATATCAACCTGTCAAATTTCAATCCGACCCCATCCGGTTTGTCAGGACCCGAAAATCTTGAGCCGTAACCTGTTCAATCTAAACCCAAAATAACCCCTTAATTATTTAGGGTTGAAACTCAACTCGGACAGGTCAAACCATTAAGCAAAGATAAATTAAGATTTTTAGTAAAATATTAATATTTATATGTTATATTGAAAAATAATTAAAAAAGTATTAGTTTATGTACTTTAAAATTTTATTCAATATAATTATTGTAAACATTGAATATGATTAAAATACTAATATTAAATATGCTTTAATTTTTAAAAAATATTTTTCCGATCTATAAAAAGGTGTTAGATAATAATTGTTGACCCGTACTCTGAATCTCTGACCCTAAAACAACCCGTGACTCGTATGACTCGGGCCGTATTTGAACTGGCCCGATCCGTATGATCTGACCCGCCCGACCCATTTTATTGGTCATTGAGATATTTAGATAACATAAAGGATATACAACCCCACTTAAATGATGAAAAACTTATCGGGGAAAAAATTAGTAATGAAACAACTCATAATTTAGAGTAATGTATCTTCTACTTAAATAATAACACTCTTTTACTAAATATCATATAAAGAAGTTAATACAAATCTTTACATTTTTTTCATCAATTTTAAATCTCAATTTTTTTGACTAATTTAATTATCTATAATTACATTTATGTCATTGTTCAATATTGATATCATCTTAATATGTAGCATATGTCATTTTTTATAATAATAATTAATCATATTTTGAGTTTTATGGATGTATATTTTTTTTAGAGAATTGGTTGTAATTTTCATTCATTAGATTAACAATTTAATACTAAATAATAGTGATATAAAATTAATAATGTATTAATTAATAAATATAGTAGAAGTATTATATGTAGTCTCATTTTTTTATCATATCCAACATAGACGTATAATTTTTAACATAGAATTATCTTTTCTTAACATTGGTTTTGAAAAGATTAATTATTCAGTGAAATAAATTGATAAGATTGAAGGTGGGTTGTAGACAATTTACACAAAAACTTTGCAATTAAATCAACACTAACCCACGTTTTGATGTGGGACAACCTTTTGACTTTTGATTTTTTATTTTTCTGAAAATTAATAGCCAATAAGAACTCTCCAAAGAAGTTAGCTTTTATACTAGGTAGATTTTTGAAATATGTTGCTTTAAACTGGGAGTAAAACTAAAATGTTAAAAAATATTTGGGGTTGATTTTGGTAAACAGAAAGTTCTAATAAATTATTTTTATAAAATATTTCACTTTCTTGAAATACTGAGATTCTGGGAGTAATACTTTAATTTTTCTTTTATATTACTAATATAATCACGAAAGTGGTAATTAAGTCCCTTAACTTTGTTCAATTGTGAAATTAGGCTTCATAAGTTTCAATTGGAGCAATTTAACCCCTTAAGTTTCACCAAAAGTGAAATTCAACCCCATTTTTAATATTTTCACAGAAATTTAATTAAAAACATTTTATATTAGTATTAAATAATTTATTATATCATAAAAATTACTAATTATAACTTTACAAAATTATTCATAATTTATTAATCATTAAAGAACACTTTTACATACATATTTAGTAAATTGTTTATAACTTGTATAGTATTCATAGATACTATATAATAAATTGTCTATATACAATAAAATTCAAAAAAAAAAATTCTCAATATTTAATATAAATATAAAAGTTTTTAAATCATAAAAAAAAATATTTCATAATTGATAAATTGTATTAAAAGTGATTTTAATATAAGAATTTGGTGAAAATTCTAAAAATGGGGTTGAATTTCACTTTTGGTGAAACTTAAGGGGTTTAATTGCTCCAATTAAAACTTATGGGGCCTAATTTCACAATTGAACAAAGTTAAGGGGCTTAATTACCACTTTCGCGATAATATAATTTATCACTTGTTAATTTTTATGGTTGTTTATAGTGGCCAGTCTAATTATTTTAAATAATTGTTGTAATTTTGAAGACGTAAATTAGTATATTTAATATTTGTAATTTTAATATTTAAGCTATTATTAAAGCTATTCTAAATTTGTAATTAACCAATTGAATAATCTAAAGAAGTGTCATATGAAATTGTTTGAAATTAATTCTTAGCAACAACGTGGGTCCTTAAATTAAGGAAAGAAAAAAGTGCCTTTGAATTGTTGACTATCAACCACAGAGTGACACATCAGCTCTGTGGTTGTTCTTTTAATAAAGAGGATCCTTATTTGAAGTAACGATTTACCCTGAAACGCTACTTGAAGTAGCAACTTCATCATGTTGGGTAACAGTCTCGCTTCCAGTACCAAGTGATTCATGTGGGCTATATCCAAGATAGAGGTGATAATTAGCCTTGGGTCGGTAGTGAGCGAGTCTACACTTGAAAAATTTTCCGGCTGATGTGTCTAATTTATATATGATTTTATTCCCTATTTTAGCTCGGTTTTATTTCATTATTGCATTTTTATAAGTGTATTTGTAATATTTTTAAAATTCCAGTAAGTGGGACTAAGAAGATCAACGTTCTTCTTTCACATTTTTGGTGGGCAGGAACTAGATCTGGGAAATCGATCCATTGGTGTAGCAGGATGTTTACCAGCTTGCCTAAGAGGGAAGGTGGACTAGGTATTCGTAACATTGAGTGCCTTAACAAAGCCCTACTAGCTAAGCATGCATGGAGAACTGTTTCGAAAGAAAGAACTTTGTTCAGCTTAACTTTCCGTGAAATTTTTTTTGGTGATTCTGGTTGGAATGGTGATCTTACTCCACGACCATCAAGGGTCACTTCATGGGGGGTGAAGAGTGTGCTTCATGGTTTACAGTTTATCCTTGACAATTTAAGTTGCCAACCGGGGGTATCCTCTAATCTGAACGTCTGGACCAATAAATGGGTCAATGGGAAATGCCCGGACCCCAAAGACGATATTTTAAGTCAAGAATTCCTCTTCCTAAAGGATCTCACTATCAGGGATCTACAGCTTAATTCTGGTGGGTGGAATCAGCAATTCATAAGATTGTTTTTTGATGAAAAAACCACTAATAGGATCTTAGCTATCCACCTACGACCGAACCAAGTCGAGGATGACCCTATTTGGTCTTTCACGAAAACAGGGGAATACTCGGTTAAAAGTGGTTATGGGATCCTTTGTAGTGATCTTTTTGCCAGTAAAGCCTCTGCGTTAGACAGATCGAGAATGACTGTTAAACGAAAGGATTTTTGCCGAACTAGGCTATGGCACCTGCCTGGACCACAATCGTGGAAAATTTTGGTTTGGAAAATCCTTTCTAATTCACTTCCGGTGGGAGTGGAATTTGAGAAGCGTGACTTACCATGGGATTCGTCATGTTGCCTATGCCATACCTTTGTTGAATCTATTGATCATATCTTCAAAGATTGCGAGGTGTCCGCTAGGATTTGGGCTGGCTCATCGTTGGGTGTGAACACTGAACAAGCAGAGAGCATCAGTACTGGAGACTGGATTATTAATTGGATTTATTACCTGCGGACCCTTGATGATTGGGAGGTACCAACGATCCAATTCCTAGCTACCATAGTGTCTATATGGAACTTGCGTAATGCTGCTAGATTTAGGGGGGAAAATTTCTATCCGGAGGTCTTCTTCAGGATCCCCAACCAGCTGGTTGGGGTGACTATGGAGGCTAGGACACAATCTAACAGGTCTTTGGGACAGGGTTCTAGTGAGGCTCACAATGATGGAAGTACGGAACAAGGCCTGGGGATGAATACGCTACGAAATGGGAATCCAGTTTACGTTACTGGAACACCGGGCTCATGCTCTATGATCAGACTTATGGTTGACGCTAGCTGGCGAAAATCGTGTGAAGCATCGTGGGGGTGGATTGCTTTGGACATGGGGGGTCATGTTGTGGGCGAAGGTAACGGAAGGGGTTTTGCGGAGTCTCCATTACAGGCGGAGGCTCTAGGGGTTACTATGGCAATTTCATGGGCAAGAGATTGCGGGTTCCTTCATGTGGAGGTCTCTTCTGATTGCCTACAACTACTGGGCCAATGGGCAGGATATGGAGCAGGACATTACCTAATTGCAGCCATTCTCGATGATATTGCTATTTTGTCGACTAACTTTCACTGTCTTTGTTTTAGCTATGTTTGTAGGGAACATAATGGTCCGGCGCACCGGCTTGCACGGTGGGCCATGACTATGGCTTAGGAATCTTTCTTACCGGTTGCCAAAAAAAAAAAAAAAATTAAGTGTATTTGTGAGCTAATTCCGTGTTCTAGGTGTTTTGCTTGTATTCGTTGCATTTCGTAGGAAATGAAGCATTCGGTGACTTTTTCCCATCAAATTAGCAATCACCAAACTTCACGAGGCTAATGAAAGCAAGACTTGACCATGGAGGGGCGTTTTGGGAAGAATTCAAAATCCCGAGCGTGAAGAAACCAACTTGGGTTGGTGTACAAATAAAGAAATGAAGCCCAAATGAAGTTATGAGCAAGCTTAGGATTCTTTATTGCAATTAGTCGAGGAAATTAAGAAGCATTGAGACGGGTTCTTAGGATTCCATATGCTAATTAATCGAGACTTTAAGAAAAAAAATCGGATTCCCACGACCCCAATCGGGGTTGGGTGTTCCCGATCGGGGTGACCCCTATTTATGACATTTACGTTTTGCACCTTTAAGTCCTATTTAAGGGGTGTTGAATCCCTCATTTAGGGGACACTTCATACGTTTTAACACACAAATTTCAGTTTTTAGAATAACCTTTAGATTTCCTTTAGCTTTCCTTGTTGTTCTAAACAATTTCTTTTTAGCATTTCCAAGTTATAATACAAGTTTCTTTGCAAATTATTCGGGCTTTATTTGTGTTCTCCATATTCAAGTTCTATTTCCATTATTACAGTAATTTAATTCTAGTACTGTTTCGTTAATTTATTTGTCATTTTCGTTGTTAGTTAGTTTGTTAATTAACCAACTGCTAGTCGTTATTCCGCTCATTTCATTGTTTCGTTGTTATCACTATCGTCATACACATTTTCATCTTGTTATAAGTTTACTACATATTGTTGCTAAGTTATATTCATTATAGTTATTTTCTAGTATTTTTATATTTATATTTACTCATGGTCATTTTGTCAATTGCGTATTAGTTTAATCTTTAGTTATTTTATTAAGCATCATTTCTAATATTTATGTTATTTATTATTTAGCATTATGTTTATTATTAAATATTCATTTAGTAGTAATTTCATTATCATCATGTTTATCATATCATATGCTAATAGTTTAGTTTTTAATATGTGTGAGTAGTTCATTAGTCTAAGGATTAGAGGAGCCATGCATAAATAGTATTTTTAATTATTGAAAAAGGATGCTATAATATCGATTAATAGTTTCTATCACATGCTTGTATTATTTTGTTAGTCTTTGATTATTGATCACAGTCCTAGATTAAATTTGTTAATTCATTTCTAAAAGTCGAGAGACATGAAATTGAATTAGACTAAGTATGTTTTAGTATACCGATTTAGTAATAGCGAGAGCAAGCCAGAACTCGTTCTATGGTTGACAATAAGGCCGAGAGGTAGTTGTCGTTAGGCCTACACAATTATCGTTATTAAGAATTCCTAGTTTGACATGAGCAATTACATATTTGCTTGCGTGACCCGATTCCCCTAGGCTCTTTTATTATTATTATTATTATTATTATTATTATTATTATTGATTTTACGTTATATTATCATAGTTTTACCAATCAAACCAAACACCAATCGTAACTGACATTATACAATTCTATTCATAGCATTTCATTACGCAACTCCCGTCTCCCAATGCTATTTTTATCTTAAAATACAAGAGTGTACAAAAAAAATTAGCTTTGCCTTCATGGCATCATTAACTTTATTCCTAAAAACTTTCTTTTAGCTAACATAACCATGTTGGGAATTTATCGAGCTTTTTCTACTGAGTTAACACTTAACATAACCTAGTAAGCCAGAATTTATTTTCTATAAACTCTTCTTAAATTCATAACTTTGTTAATTTTTTGGGCGGTGAGTTATAAAGAAAGAACATGATGCTTCTTTTGTTGTAACTTAGGGATATCTAGGGAAGAATGTATAAAGTACATGAGTACCATGAGAAATGTTCAAACTTTTATTTTTATTTCATATTTATTATTAATTATATAGTTACTAATTATGCCACGTCATCAAAATATAACGCTTCAGTAAGGGACGTTACATTAAGAGCTACCATGGGCACAAAATTGGAACTTCAAGGATACCATGGTCAAATTCTTAAAAGTAGAGGTAGCATGAGAAATCTAACAAAATTAAGGGGTAACAAAGAAAAATTCCGTAATTTTATTATCTACGGTAAATTTATTACTCCCCCCCATCCACTACAAAGGTAACATTTACTTTATCACACCTGTCAAGGCACATTTTGTAATATGAATATCTTTAGTTAAAATATAAAAATTTGATATTCTTATAATATATATTCATGACGATAAATTAAATAAGACCTCACATGACTACATTTTCTCTTATTTATCATAAATAATAGCAAAAATTATTTATAGTTATGAATAGTGCCAAAAAGTAAATGTTATGTGAAGTACTATAAAGTCCATCTCAAGTCTCAAATTTTAGAAAAAATAATCTACTAAAAATATCAGAGACTTATGAGATAGAACTATTTATATTGGCATTTTTTTTGAGATATTTGTTGGTTTTCTTTTATATTTATTTATAGAACATTATCATTTTTGGGTAGATTTTATGGAATTTGCCTTATTAGATAATTCCAAATTGTATTTAATCCACCACTTTTCGACTTGTATAAATACAATGTCAATTAACCACACTAATTCATCAATAACTCATCACTAAAATTCTCTTAACTAGAGCTTTCAAGAAAAAACAATATCTCTCTCAACCAAAAAGCAAAATAAAAATGGCTAAAAGTTTTAAAACTCTTGGAAGCAACATTTTATATGTATTTATCATTTTATCCCTCCTAACCCTTTCACAATGTTAGTATCAATCCTCTTTTATTCTTATTACTAAAATTACTTTGGTTTACTCGAAAGTTTCTTAGAAAATATGTAGTAGATAAATCATACCATCATTTGCAATACAAGTGTAAAACTGATGGTATAGTTTTATAGCCAAGTTTATGGATTTTGTTGTAAAATTTATGAGTTCATTCACGTAAACATCAAATTCAAAAGCTTACAATGCAACTCAAAAATAAAATTATACATATAAGCTCAACTAAATTTAATTATTGACGTCAAAAAATTAAAATACTACTTTAAAACTTTAAAACGCTTATGAAAAATACATAAAAACGCAGTCGAATTTAATATAGTTATACAATGCTATTGTACATTTGGATGTATGATTTTTTATTTTTTATTCGGAAAAGTTCGGCAATTTTTTCTGTGACTATAATATATATATTCTAAATTATCATAAACTTTGTGGGTAATATGTAATGTAAAAACTGGTACATGGATAACAATTAACAAGAGTATAACTCTTCAAGCAACTCACAAAAAAGAGTTTATACCAAGATTGACGACTCTTGATTCAATAATTTCTTTTTAATTTTGGTTATAATAGTTACCCCTCTGTTCTAAAGAATAGTTTACATTTGCTTTATGTTTTTCTCACAAAATAAAGCAGATGTAAATTATTCATTAGGACACAGTAAAGAGTTAGGATCCTCTGTTCCACTTTTGTATCTCATTGTTTGTGCCACTCCACTCATCGTTTGACACATCACTTGTTGCAAAATAAAATATTACAATAATTATATTAATTTGTTGATGTGTTAGAAGGTGATTAGAGTGACACATACTTTGGGACACCAAATGGGACAGAGGATCCTCTGTTCCACTTTTGCGTCCCATTGTGAATGCTACCCCACTCACCTTTCAACACATCACTATAATTATATTAATTTTGTTGATGTGTTGGAAGGTGATTGGAGTAACACACATTGGGACACCAAATGGGACAAAGTATCTCCACTCATTAGGACAGAGAGAGTAGCACTTAATAAATCTTTATCGTTCTTGGTATATATTTTGAATGTTTCTCCATAAATTTTTCTTTCCCTATAACATTCACTTGTGCAGGCCAAATATCTAATCAGGGGAAGAATATAATACCTGAAAATTTTGGAGGTGGGATGAAAAATGTGAAGAAGACAACCCATGAGAATTGCGTGAAGGAATCATGTACTTATCAAGGCAAGGAATATGACTGCTATTGTTGTTATAAATTCGATGATGATTCTTGTTGGCCTAAACAAAAACTATGTATCGATGCATGTAATGATAATAATCCCCCAATCATACTTAGCTAGATATATGTATCGGTATTGATATTAAAGTTCGCGAATAATCAAATTATCTTTTACATCCTATCTTCGGAATTTGTTTACCTTTTAATTTAGCAGAAAGATCATTGAAAGAGAAGTTGATCAATTAATAGATGATAAGTGACTAGATTGAGTGTGAAAGATCAAGTTATCCATTAAATACATTCTTAAAATAGAAAAGTAAACAATTAGGTGAGACATTTTAATGAAATAGGTAAAAAAATAATCGGAAATTTTTTGTACTCTCTTTTTTAATCTTTCTCTTCTCATACATACAAGTGAAACACTACTTTTATTTCCAATTTCCCTATTTCTCAATTGTTTTTAATCTTTTTTTAAGAAATGTGTCATTTTACAAGTGTAAGAAATCAATGAGATGAAAAGAGTAACAAATAATACACATACTAATCACCACAACAATTAGTCTTATGTAAAGCAATTATACAAAAATATTGTAAAACGGATATAAGGATAACCATATTAATGAGTAAAAAAATCTCCTATTTACTAAAAGAATAGGAAAACTAGATATTTTCAGCTTAAACACTCTTAGATAGAAATTGGGCCTTATTTTTGGTGGATATTCTAAACATATATTGGGCCTAATATATAATCAATACGGAGTATGTAATATATGATCAATGTATGTATCACAATATCTTATCAAATATCACAACTTTTCATAATTGGGCCTATGTATTTTATTTGTTATTATCTCATTTTTCCAATACATGTATTTAAATATCACAAATATTATATTTAAAATCCACAATTTTTTTTTTTTAAAAAGTTTACTCATATTATTAAATTACTTAGCGGTTTTAATAATTTTCCTTTATATTTGTTACTTTGTATATTGTAACAAAATTAACTATATGCTTTATTGGAGGTTTTAAACGCGTGTAAATAATCATAAAGCAAAATTAACTATATACTCTGTGTTTCAATTTAGTGTTTTATGATCATTATTATTTATCTTCTCGCATCCTTTTATTGTGGATTTCAGTTTTACAAAGTTTATATGAGTAGAAGTCGAGTAAAATTCGATTTTGACTGTTCACTCATGTCTTGAATTTAGTAAACTATATTATTATGAGTAAGGTTTAATTTTTATATAACCTGCCAAGGTTGAATGGAGGAGCGTATAAGATGTTGGTTCAACTAGAGCTGGCCAACAATGCGAAAAAACCTGCATTGTCGAGCCAAATAATGGCAACCCGCCTAGCCCGTGTACTGGCCCAACACAACACAAGGTTCTCTAATGCGCCGGGCAGTGCCACCTTTTCCATCTAGGCCCGCCACTCAGTTGGTCGCGTCCGGGCCACTTATTCCAAAACCCAGGGCCACGACGATCCATGAGATTAACTGCTCTTGGGCTTTTGCTAGGTTTATGTGGTCCTATTAGAAAGGTTATGCGGTAGCTCTTGGGCTTTTCTATTTTAGATCCAACTTATGTTATAACTCTATAAACACAATTTTATCGGATAAAAATAAGTTAACTCATTACTTTACCGGCCGTTGTCGTCGGTGCCTGAGCTAAAGGTTTATTTAGTTCAGACGTATAACTACGCCGCATAGTATAACGGTCTATTTGGCGAAATATCTCGCCTTTGCAACATAACATCCAAAGCCAAAGAAGAAAATATCCTTGGAGGCATCAAAAATGCTTTGTTGCTGCGTACTCGATCAGGATCATGCAATGACATCGCTCTTATGGCTTCTGGACTGCCTTTTTCGTTGTTGGATCCTGCTTCCCAACAGGCATGGAATTGGCATGTATTAATTAATTTAACTAATTAAACATGACGTTTTACGTCTGATGCTTTAGTTCAATTCTTTTAATTTAATACGGAGTAACATTTTTGCCAGGTTTGCAACGAGCTCGTACCTCATATAAGCTGCAACAACCACACAATGTTTGAGACGAGCTCGTTCAGCCTTTCCTAGTTCACCGAGTCCAGCTACGAGCAATATGGGGTGTACCCCCATATTCAGTCCGTATCCAGCTACTATGGCAGTCAGATAAAAAACTTCGATTTTGTATAATTTATTAATCAATATTTTCATTTTGTAAACATCAAGTTAATAATTTAAAGGAAAATGAGATTGGGCGTCACCAAGGATATTTTTGTCATTTTCTAGAATATTAAAATTATTCAATTACAAAGGTCAATTGCACGGGTCGCCCCTGCAAGACCCGCTGCTCGGGTCTTCTTTGACTAGAACCGGCCAACCCGGCTATCAACCCATTCATGCCCCGAATAATTCGGGCCGGTTCACATATTCATGAGCCCGACCCGCTAGTGGGCCCATTTGGCCCGCCTTTTGTGAAAAAATAAAATAAAAATTGCACCAGACTCATGGGCCCATCCAAGCCCACTCCATCTAGGGCCGGTTTAAGACCGACCTCCCCTTGAACCGCCACGAAACAACCAGTTCGCCCAACCCTCAAAGGCCGAATCAAGGTCGAGCTATGTGAGCCCGACCTTAACCCGACCTGTCGCCACGAATCCACAACTACAGGCAGATAAATGTTTGTACTCTCAAGAACACTGGGCATGGTAATGTCATTTTGTTTTGTAATGGGCCAAATAGGCTAATGAGTGAATGAGCCCACGTAAAATATAAACCCGCGTATAGGAACTCACCTATATTGGGCTAATTGTGTCTATCTCTTATCTACTAAAAGAATAGGTGAAATTATGATTTTTCCCTCCAAAAAAGTATTCTTAAATAAGGAAGATAACAACTAAATTCATTCACTAAATAATAAATCTACTTATATATTATAATTTATTTCATTAATTTATAATTTTTCATTAAAATGTATATTTTCATCTAATTATATTTGTTTTCACTAAACTTTTTAACTATAATCCTTTAATTACATATTAATAAAATTTATATAAATTATTAAATATTTTATTGATATTATTATTTGAGAAGGACTTGATTCATACTACGTATCAAATAAAGCTGTAAATCTCTAATTTTGTTTTTGCAAAAAAAAATTGAGAGAATTTATAAATTGAAATTATTAATTTTAGGATATAAAAAATATTTTCTTTAGATTAACTTTCGCCTCATGACTAAATTATCTTAATCGATTTTCGTTTCGACTTTTTTTGCTCAAAATATAATGATGAGAAATACGAACAATAATTGAGACATTATTATATAGGTAATTTATTAAAAAATAAAAAACTCTATATACCGTATTTTTTCTTTACAATTATGAATAGTGCCAAAAAGTAAATGTTATGCGAAGTACTATAAAGTCTATCTCAAGTCTCAAATTTTAGAAAAATAATCTACTAATTCTATCTCAAGTCTCAAATCTACTAAAAATATCAGAGACTTATGACATAGAACTATTTATATTGGGGATTTTTTGAGATATTTGTTGATTTTCTTTTATATTTATTTATGGAACATTACCATATTTGGGTAGATTTTATGGAATTTGCCTTATTAGATAATTCCAAATTGTATTTAATCCACCACTTTTCGACTTGTATAAATACAATGTCAATTAACCACACTAATTCATCAATTACTCATCACTAAAATTCTCTTAACTAGAGCTTTCAAGAAAAAACAATATCTCTCTCAACCAAAAAGCAAAATAAAAATGGCTAAAAGTTTTAGAACTCTTGGAAGCAACATTTTATATGTATTTATCATTTTATCCCTCTTCACCCTTTCCCAATGTTAGTATCAATCCTCTTTTATTCTTATTACTAAAATTACTTTGGTTTACTCGAAAGTTTCTTAGAAAATGTGCTAGATAAACTATACCATCAACTGTAATACAAGTGTAAAACTGATGGTATAGTTTTATAGCCAAGTTTATGGATTTTGTTGTAAAATTTATGCGTTCATTTACGTAAACATCAAGTTCAAAAGTTTACTCTGCAACTCAAAAATTATACATATAAGCTCAATTAAATTTGATTATTGACGTCGAAAGGTTAAAATACTACTTTAAAACTTTAAAACGCTTAGGAAAAATACATAAAAACATAGTCAAATTTAATATAGTTATACAATGTTATCGTATATTTAGATGTATGATTTTTTATTTTTTCTTCGGAAAAGTTCGGCAATTTTTTTTCCTGTGAACTATAATATATATTCTAAATTATCATAAAATTTGTGGGTAATATGCAATAATGTAAATACTGGTACATGGATAACAAGAGTATAACTCTTCAAGCAACTCTCACAAAAAAAAAAAAAAGTTTATATGAAGAGTGATGACTCTTGATTCAATAATTTCTTTTTAATTTCGGTTATAATAGCTATCTCCTCCGTTCTAAAAAAATAGTTTACATTTGCTTTATATTTCTCTCACAAAATAAAGCAAACGTAAACTATTTAATAAAGCAAACATTGTATAACTATATTAAATTAAAAAGTTTTAGAACGTAAACTATTCATTAGGACATAGGAAGTAACACTTAATAAATCTTTATCGTTCTTGGCTTATATTTTGAATGTTTCTCCATAAATTTTTCTTTCCCTATAACGTTTATTTTTGCAGGCCAAATATCTAATCAAGGGAAGAATATAATACCTGAAAATTTTGGCGGTGGGATGAAAAATGTGAAGAAGACAACCCATGAGAATTGCGTGAAGGAAACATGTACTACTGACGAAGGCAAGAAATTTGACTGCTATTGTTGTTATAAATTCGATGATGATTCTTGTTGGGATAAGCAAAAAGTATGTATCGATGCATGTAACAATTATAATCCCCCAATCATACCTAGCTAGATATATGTATCGATATTGATATTAAAGTTTGCGAATAATCAAATTATCTTTTACATTCTATTGCCGGAATTTGTTTACCTTTTAATTTAGCAGAAAGATTAGTAAAAGAGAAGTTGATCATGTTGGATTTTTTCAGTTACTGAAAATACTAAAGTTGTGGCCCATTATTTTGGCAGTCAAAAGATGGACTCAAACTGCCCTACTTTCTCTCTCCCACTTCTTCAGTCAACCACCCACTCATTTCTCCATGTTTCTAACTGATCTTTGATGGCAAGATTAGTATAAATGCAACAAAATTCTGATTAATAAGGTCACCAAACCTACTCTCCCTTAAGAAAATATACACCATCTAAATCAATGAGATGGAGGGTTCGGAACCGAAATCAGAAAAGGCACACTAAGCAGACGGGTTTTTACAGCAGCAGGGTTTATATCGGAAACGGGTTTATTTCTTTATTCGGATTTTAAAGCTGTTCAGGAATTCCAAAAGCAATGGCCGGAGGTTTTAATTCTCGATCTATTTATTTATCGCTTCCGCAATTTAGTTTATTGTATGTTTATTTAAGTAATTAAACATGCATATAGAAGATTAAATATCTTACATTTGGTATCAGAGCGAGAAATCGCCTCTGTCTTGCTTGTTGTTTTTCCGACTTTAGTTTTTCCGTCGATTGAAATGTGATGATTTGACGTTCTCGTTTTTCTGTCGGATTCTGGGATTTCTTCTGATAATCGTTTATTGCCTTGTTTGTTTGTAATGAGTTTCCGTCTTTATCTTTAAAATCTGGAAAAAAAATTTGTGTTCATGTCTGTTCTGGGTTTTTTTTGGTTTTAACGGAGGTAAGGGATGAAGGTTTTTTCCCTTTTATGTCATTTGTTTTGTTTCTGTTTTGTTTTGAAGAAACGCTTATATTGTGTTGTAAAGTGCACTGCTGGATACTTGGTTATCTATAAAGTATAAACCAAGAGTCATATATAAAGAAGTATTTTTATAATAATAGTGTATGCTTTATAAATCTACAGTACTCGCATGTCTCGCATGTGCTCTCTGCAACATGTTTTGTTGGTTTGTTATCACCTTTTAAGCTTGTGACTTTGACATCACATTTATTGATTTTTGCGCACTGCATATGGTTCTCTACTGTGCCAATTTTTGTTGCTTTATAATTGTGTGGCTATACTTTGTGATGTACCCCACTACCTTTTTACTTTTTACTTAAGGTAGGAATATGAAGTTGCTTGTGGTTTTTGGTCAATTTATAAACCTTCTGCACAATTAAATAAAGTAGACAAAGTGGTACTTCATTTTATATTTTCTGGTCCATGTCTATTTATTATTGTCAGGCATGCTTAATGTATCGTGTATATACACTATGATTTTGGGTGTATTTGCTTGTAATCAGTTCACATGTCGACCATGTTTATGCCTTCCTCCTTCAGTATCCTATATATATTAAGTCTTGTTATATAGATTAAAGTTTTTAAATGTCAAGTGATTTTAAATTTATTAGTTGGGGAGTAGCCACAGCATCTCTAATTGATTTAATTTTATTCGAAATCACATGTGGAAACTAGACATTTTATTGTGATTAATTATACGTATTGTGATGAGACTTACCCACAGGAATCTTATTGTATTTGTGTGATTAATTAGGATGTTATATTGAATTATGTTTCTTAATATACCCACAGGAGTTGAGAAATGATTATAATTTGATAGTTTCATCATAAAGTTTATTTATTTTTTATGCATCTAATTTGAGTAGACTTTAGCCCACAGACAAGTTTATGTCACTAGATTCATATGAGCATAATTTACATTGGTAAGTTGTGATAAAGTTAAGTCTCAATTTTTTGTTACTAAGCATGTATATTTAAAATTTGCAGCAAGTTTACCTGGAAGTTCCTTTGATATCAAAATAGACGTTCCTGAATTAACTGGTGATAATTTTAAGGTGTGGAAAGAAAGAGTTCTATTGCATTTAGGATTCACGCGTTTTGATTATGCTATACAACACGAGGAACCGGCTGAGGTAAAGGAAACTAGCACACCAGATGAAGTAGACCATCGTGAAAAGTGGGAGAAGTCAAACTATATTTGCACGATGTTCATAAAGACAAAATTGTGTGCTAGTATCTGAGGTTCCGTCGAGCAGCATACTAAAGTTCGAGACCTTCTTAAAGCAATAGATGAACAGTTCGAAACTTCTGATAAGGCTTTGGCAAGCACCTTAATTATGAAATTCACTTCTTTGAAGCTCAATGCCACTAAAGGAGTGCGTGATTTCATCATGCGCATGAGGGATATTGCAGCCCAACTTAAGGTATTGGAAGTTACTATGTCTGACTCTTTCCTAGTACATTTCATTTTGTGTTCTCTCCCAGCACAATATGCCCCATTTAAGATCTCTTACAACACACATAAGGATAAATGGTCTCTTAATGAATTAATGACCATATGTGTTGTAAGAGGAGGGGAGGTTGTTGTTGGAGGAGGGCGAAAAGGTGAACCTAACTACTGGTACTAATAAAGAATCATCTAGTACTAAGAAGGGTCACCATAAGGATAAGGGAAAGGGTAAGATATCTGTTGAGCCGACCATTAAGAAGGAATCTTCATGTTTCTTCTGTAAAAAGAAGAGGCATATGAAGAAAGACTGCATAAAATTCAAGGCTTGGCTTAAAAAGAAAGGTAATTTTCATGCGTTTGTTTGTTATGAATCTAATATGGTTAATGTTATTCATAATACTTGGTGGATTGACTCTGGTACTACAATCCATGTTTCGAATACCTTGCAGGGTATGACAAACCTGCGGAAACCAGTGGCAAGTGAAAGCTCTATCTATTCAGGAAACCAGATAGGCTCGAACGTGGAGGCCGTAGGGACATGCAGTTTAGTTTTGAGTAGTGGTTTTGTTTTGGTTTTGGAAAAGACATTTTATGTTCCGAATTTTACTCGGAATTTAATTTCAGTTTCAAGGCTTGTACCGTTTGGATTTACCTTTAATTTTTCGAATTCTGGTTTCAGTATTTGCAGAAATTCTAAAGTTATTGGTTATGGTATTTTGTCTGATATTTTATATCGTCTTCATTTATAAAATTATACCACTCAAAACACTATGCATGTTAATACTGGTTTAAAAAGAAGTATTATTAATGAGGAGTCCTCTATGTTATGGCACCGGAGATTGGGACACATCTCCATTGAGAGGGTTAAGAGATTGGTAAAGGAAGGGGTACTTGGTACTTTAGACTTTACCGATTTTGATACTTGTGTTAGTTGCATTAAGGGAAAGCAAACTAACAAATCTAAGAAAGGTGCTAAGAGGAGTTCTGACCTATTAGAAATCATACACACGGATATTTGTTGTCCGGACATGAACGCTAATGATCCGAAATATTTTATTACCTTTATTGACGATTATTCACGATACATGTATATCTACTTACTTCGTTCCAAAGACGAAGCATTTGATGCCTTTAAGTTGTTTAAGGCTGAAGTAGAGAAACAATGTGGTAAGCACATTAAAATTGTGAGATCAGATAGAGGTGGTGAGTACTATGGTAGATATACTGAAGATGCACAAGCACCTGGTCCTTTTGCTAAATTCCTTCAAGAGCATGGGATTGTTGCCCAATACACTATGCCTGGTTCTCCGGATCAGAATGGTGTAGCAGAAAGAAGGAATCGGACATTAATTGAAATGGTGCGTAGTATGAGAAGTAATATTAAACTTCCTTCATTTTTGTGGGTTGATGCACTAAAGACGGCTGCGTATATATTAAATCGGGTTCCTTCCAAGGCCGTCTCAAAGACGCCTTTTGAGTTATTTAAAGGTTGGAAACCGAGTTTGCAACATATACGCGTTTGGGGATGTCCGTCTGAGGTGAGAATTTACAACCCACAAGAAAAGAAACTAGACCCAAGGACTATTAGTGGGCATTTCATTGGATATGCCGAAAAGTCCAAAGGGTATAGATTCTATTTTCCATCTCATAGTACCAGGATTGTGGAATCTAGAAATGCAAAATTTCTAGAGAATGACTTAATCAGTGGGAGTATTATAGAAGTTGAACCTGAAAAGGATCAACATGAAGCTTCACCTTCTGTTTTAAGTGACAGGTTGGTTATTGTTCACGGTCCTGAAGATCGACCGCAAGTTCAACAACCAAATACAGAAATTCCACAAAATGTCGATCAAAATAGGGTGGATCATAATGAGGAAGAAGTTCACCGTGAGGTTGAACAAATTCCATTAAGAAGATCTATTCGAGAAAGGAGATCGGCTATTCCTGACGACTATGAAGTATATTTACAAGAATTGGATTGCAATGTTGGAGCTGATAATGATCCTATGTCATTTTCACAAGCCATAAGTTCTACAGATTCAAACTTATGGATGGATGCTATGAAAGATGAGATGAACTCTATGGCGTCTAATCGAGTTTGGGATCTCGTCGAGTTGCCTGATGGTGTAAAAACCATCGGATGTAAGTGGGTCTTTAAGACTAAAAGAGACTCACTTGGCAACATCGAGAGACATAAAGCAAGGCTCGTTGCTAAAGGGTTCACTCAAAAGGAAGGGATCGACTACACGAAGACATTTTCTCCTATATCAAAGAAAGATTCTCTTCGAGTTGTCATGGCATTAGTAGCTCATTTTGATTTCGAGCTACATCAAATGGATGTGAAAACGGCATTTCTCAATGGCAATTTAGAGGAAGAGGTTTACATGAAACAACCTGAAGGATTCTCCTCTAAAGATGGTGAGCATTTGGTTTGTAAGCTAAATAAATCCATATACGGATTGAAACGAGCCTCCCGCCAATGGTATAAGAAGTTCCATGAAGTAATTTCTTCGTTCGGTTTTGAAGAAAATATCATGGACCAATGCATATACCTTAAGGTCAGTGGGAGTAAGATTTGTTTCCTTGTGTTATACGTGGATGACATTTTGCTAGCAACCAATGATAAGGGGTTTTTATATGAGGTGAAACAATTTCTTTCAAATAACTTTGATATGAAAGATATGGGCGAGGCATCTTATGTCATTGACATTAAGATCCATAGAGATAGATCCCGAGGCATTTTAGGCTTGTCTCAGGAGGCCTATATCAACAAAGTGCTTGAAAGGTTCAGAATGAAAGATTGTTCACCAAGTGTAGCACCTATTGTGAAAGGTGACCGATTCAGTTTAGACCAAAGGTCCCAGAATGATTTAGAAAGGAACAAATGAAAAATGTTCCATATGCTTCAATTGTTGGTAGCATTATGTATGCTCAAGTCCTGTACTGCACGACATTTCATATCTTTGTTGGAGTATTAGGTAGATATCAGAGTAACCCAGGCACTGATCACTGGAAGGCTGCAAAGAAAGTGTTGAGGTACCTTCAGGGTACTAAAGATTACATGCTTATGTATAGACGGACCGGATAGTCTTGAAGTGGTGGGGTACTCCGACTCGGACTTTGTTGCGCATTGATTCACGAAAATCCACATCGGGATATGTGTTTATGCTAGCTGACGAGTGTATCCTGGAGGAGTACTAAGCAGACATTGACAGCCACTTCTACTATGGAGGCCGAGTTCGTTTCTTGTTTTGAGGCTACCTCACATGGTGTATGGCTGAAAGGTTTCATATCTGGGCTAAGAGTCGTTGACTCTATTAGTCGGCCAATTCGAATGTATTGTGATAATTCAGCTGCGGTATTTATGGCTAAGAATAATAGAAGTGGAAGTCGAAGTAAAAACATCGACATTAAGTATTTGGCCATAAAAGAGCGTGTTCAGGAAAAGAAAGTGATCATAGAACACATTAGCACTAAATTAATGATTGCTGATCCCTTGACTAAAGGCATGCCACCTAAAGGTTTCAAGGGTCATGTAGTGAATATGGGACTTGGTCCCATAATGTGATACATTTATTTATTGTATTGAAATTTTTCATTTAGTTGGATATTTTCTCATTTCAGATTATATGTACGTACATACTTTGGTTATTTATTTTTATTGAGAAATATCATTATGTTTTGACCTAGAGTAAACATATGGTTTATTCATTAAGTTAAGTGTGAGTGGTGAGAGACTAAGTGTATCGTAATACATGGAAGATTAATTCTCGCTCTAGAGAATTCGTCGCTATGATTCGTATATGAAGTTTCTCTTGCGTAAATGGGCCAAGTGGGAGAATGTTGGATTTTTTCAGTTACTAAAAATATTAAAGTTGTGGCCCATTATTTTGGCAGTCAAAAGATGGACTCAAACTGCCCTACTTTCTCTCTCCCACTTCTTCAGTCAACCACCCACTCATTTCTCCATGTTTCTAACTGATCTTTGATGGCAAGATTAGTATAAATGCAACAAAATTCTGATTAATAAGGTCACCAAACCTACTCTCCCTTAAGAAAATATACACCATCTAAATCAGTGAGATGGAGGGTTCGGAACCGAAATCAGAAAAGGCACACTAAGCAGACGGGTTTTTACAGCAGCAGGGTTTATATCGGAAACGAGTTTATTTCTTTATTCGGATTTTAAAGCTGTTCAGGAATTCCAAAAGCAATGGCCGGAGGTTTTAATTCTCGATCTATTTATTTATCGCTTCCGCAATTTAGTTTATTGTATGTTTATTTAAGTAATTAAACATGCATATAGAAGATTAAATATCTTACAGATCAATTAATGGATGATAAGTGGCTAGATTGAGTGTGAAAGATCAAGTTATCCATTAAATACATTCTTGAAATAGAAAAGTAAACAATTACCTGAGACATTTTAATGAAATAGATAAACAAATAGTCGGAAATTTTTTGTGGTCTCTTTTTTAATCTTTCTCTTCTCATACATACAAGTGAAACACTACTTTTATAGTTTTATTTCCAATTTCCCTATTTCTCAATTGTTTTTAATCTTTTTTTAAGAAATGTGTCATTTTACAAGTGTAAGAAATCAATAACATGAAAAGAGTAACAAATAATACAGAATTTTTTGGTTAATGAGTGTTAATTAGCAAAATAATTAGATAATAAGAGTTCACTTGAAACTATTTGGGTCTATAGTGTCCACATCATCACTTTTTATTTTTTTCCAATTTTTATACGAAACCGCTAAGAAACTTAGCGGCTTTACAAAATGTCATTGTCCGAATATTTGTATCTGTTTTATTTAAAAAAAAAAAAAATTTAAGAGCAAGGCCGCTAAGAACTTTAACGGCTTACTACAAGTTTCCAACAATTTTCAACAAATTCCATCAACTACCCTATAAAATTACGTACTGATATGATAAGCCGCTAAGATTCCTAGCGGTTTTACCTTTTATATATAAAAAAAAAAAAGCCGCTAGGTTTCTTAACGGTTTCATATAAAAATTTGGAAAAAAATAAAAAATGATGACGTGGACACTATCGACCCAAATAGTTTCAAATGAACGCTTATTACCTAATTATTTTGCTCATTAACGCTAATTAACCAAAAAATTACATACTAATCACCACAACAATTAGTCTTATTTAAAGCAGTTATACAAAAATATTGTAAAACGGATATAAGGATAACCATATTAATGGGTAAAAAAATCTCATATCTACTAAATGAATAGGAAAACTAGATATTTTCCCGCTTAAACACTCTTAGATAAATTGGGCCTTATTTTTGGTGGATATTCTAGACATATATTGGGCCTAATATATAATCAATACGGAGTATGTAATATATGATCAGTATATGTGTCACAATATCTTATCAAATATCACAACTTTTCATAATTGGGCCTTATATATTTTATTTGTTATTATCTCATTTTTTCAATACATGTATTTTAAATATCACAAATATTATATTTAAAATTCACAATTTTTTTTAAAAAAATTACTCATATTATTAAATTACTTTGCGGTTTTCGTAATTTTCCTTTATATTTGTTACTTTGTATATTGTAACAAAATTACAAAATTAACTATATGCTTCATTGGAGGCTTTAAACGCGTGTAAATAATCATAACAACATTGCAAAATTAACTATATACTTTGTGTTTCAATTTAGTGTTTTATGATCATTTTTATTTATCTTGTCGCATCCTTTTATTGTGGATTTCAGTTTTACAAAGTTTACATGAGTAGAAGTCGAGTAAAATTCAATTTTGACTGTTCACTTGTCCTGAATTTAGTAAACTATATTATTACGAGTAAGGTTTAATTTCTATATAACCTGCCAAGGTTGAATGGAGGAGCGTATAAGATGTTGGTTCAACTAGAGCTGGCTAACAATGCGGGACAACCTGCATTGTCGAGCCAAATAATGGCAACCCGCCTAGCCCGTGTGCTGGCCCAACACAACACAAGGTTCTCTAATGCGTCGGGCAGTGCCACCTTTTCCTTGGCTCGTCCGACTCAAGCACTAAAAAAATTAAATAATATATTAGGCCTATTTAAGCCCGCCACTCAGTTGGTCGCGCCCGAGCCACTTATTCAAAAACCCAGGGCCATGACGGTCCATGAGATTAACTGCTCTTGGCCTTTTGCTAGGTTTATGTGGTACTATTAGAAAGGTTATGCAATAACTCTTGGGCTTTTCTATTTTAGACCCAACTTATGTTATAACTCTATAACTCTATAAGACAGTTTTATCGGATAAAAATAAGTTAACTCATTACTGGCCGTTGTCGTCGGTGTCTGAGCTAAAGGTTTATTTAGCTTAGACGTATAACTACGCCGCACAGAATAACGGTCTACTTGGCGAATTATCTCGCCTTTGCAACATGATATCCAAAGTCAAAGAAGAAAATATCCTCGGAGGCATAAAAAAATGCTTTGTTACTAGATCAGGATCATGCAATGACATCACTCTTACGGCTCCTGGTCTGCCTTTTTCGTTGTTGGATCCTGCTTCCCAACAGGCATGGAATTGACAGGTATTAATAATTTAACTAAACAAGACGTTTTACGTTTGCTGCTATAGTTCAATTCTTTGAATTTAATACGGAGTAACATTTTTGCCAGGTTTGCAACGAGCTCGTACCTCATATAGGCTGCAACAACCACACAATGTTTGAGACGAGTCCGTTCAGCCTTTCCTGGTTCACCGAGTCCTGCTACGAGCAATATGGGGTGTACGCCCATATTCAGTCCGTATCCAGCTACTATGGCGGTCAGGTAAAAAACTTCGATTTTGTATAATTTATTAATCAATATTTTCTTTTTGTAAACATCAAGTTAATAATTTAAAGGAAAATGAGATTGAGCGTCACCAAGGATATTTTTGTCATTTTCTAGAATATTAAAATTATTCAATTACAAAGGTCAACTGCACGGGTCGGCCCTGCAGGACTCGCTCCTCGGGTCTTCTTTGACTAGGACCGGCCAACCCAGCTAGCAACCCATTCATGCCGCGAATAATTCGTGTAATACTACGGTTTTATGAGTCTCTGGGTACTCTATCGAGTAGGCCTTACTCTGTCGAGTAAGGGTGTGTTGCGTTTTAAAATAGTTTCTGACCTGTTGGGTACTCGATCGAGTAACGTAGATACTCGATCGAGTAAGGGGGCACTCGATCGAGTACCTTAGCTACTCGATCGAGTAGCCGGTTCTGAGGAATGATTTGACGGGTTTTGCTAATAACGCGAGTTTGATATAAAAGGTTTCCGTCAGTTTATTTAATCACTTTTAACCTTTCTAAACCCTTCAAAAGAAAAAGGAGTTACGTAGTTCTCTCTCGTCGCGTTGTTAGCAAATCCCCAAGGCTAGGAGTGTCGGATCATCTTGTTCTTTGCATCATAGTATTCCTTGCGTCAAGGGTAACATCTACATACCAATTTTATACTGTTTCTTTGAGTTTGTTTAAAACCCTAATTGGGTAGATTTGGGGGTTTTGGGAGGGTTATGTTGATTAGGTGATAATTGTATGATTATGTGTATAGGAGAAGGGTTCGTAGAGGAAAGGTTTTGAGACAGCTGCTAGATCGTCTGATGTTTGTGTTGCATTTCAGGTAGGGTTTTCCTACTCAGTATTAATTACATAATGTATGGTGATTGTGCTGTAGTTAGTAATTGTTGATTGATTCAAACAGTTGTGATTGTATATTGTTGATTGATTCAGACGGTTGTGATTGTATATTGTTGATTGATTCAGACGGTTGTTGATGTTGTATTGTGATTGCTGATTGTTTGTCTCTGGTTCTCGAGATGCGTTCTCGGCTGAGTGGAGTCACTTGCGGGAGTGGCCTCACGCCCTAGTTTCGCCCTCCGTGGAACCCGCCACGGGAGGGGATGTGCACATTAATGGGACAGGGTTATCGCTCAGTATGATGAGCGGGGCTTAGGTGGGAACGGCTGCGGTCCCCCAACGCGTGGCTGGTCCAAAGGGACGGTCGGTGACGGAGATTGATTGTAGTGGGTGTGATTGTGTGTGTGACTGTTTGAGCTATGTTGTTTGTTGTGTTGTTGGATCATATAAATTGTGTGATTAGTACTGATCCCGTTTAAATGTTTTAAAAACTGTGGTGATCCATTCGGGGGTGGTGAGCAGGTATGAGACGATGCGTATGGGATAGCTGGGATGAGTCACCACGTTGCAGTTTAGAAGTCTTCCGCTGTGTCTGACGCTTGATAGTATTTTGATAGTAGATAGTTTTGAGAACTTGTATTTCCTTTTATCAGTTTTGGTTTTGAACATGTAATCACTTAAACTATAATTACTTTTAAAGTACGTTTCTTTATTGTCTTATGATATTCATTGCCTCGGGCGACCGAGATGGTAGTATCCTTATACCTGAGTGGTCCTGGTAAGACACTTGGAGTATGGGGGTGTTACAAATGGTATCAGAGCGACGATCCTGAAACCTGTAACCAATGAACCCAATAAACATAGGGAGTCAAATAAAATGAACCTGGGGTAAAAGTTGTAGGAGCTAATGCAAGGACTTGGGAGACGTCCTAAAGTCGCGAACTCGCCCTATAATTTTGAACCGGTCACTATGGGATATGAGTCGGGATCGCTATGTGTTTACCTTGTGTATTGTGTACCTATGTAGTGATGTGTGGCATGAATCAGTGGATGTATGTATGTTGAGAATGGGGAATGTGTAGAAAAGATGGTGATGATGTGATTTCGTAAGTTATTGATTGAAAGTATGATAGTTGTTTTACGATATGGCATTATAGAAATACGGAAAGAGAATTTGTTTGATTGGAGTTATACATAGAGTTATGTATACATATATGTTGTTGGTAGTGTTGTACGAGTTTATATAGCTGAAAGTTTGAGTAAGAGCATGAATAATTGGTGGAAAAAGATGATAATTGTTGCATGATAATATGATATATTTTTTTTATAACACATGTTGTATGATGGAAGAGATTTTATAAGGTTGTTATGCTAGTAACATGTGAATATGATACTTGATGTCATATAATTGTGATTTTGTTTACGTAAAGTTATATAATAAAAACATGTGGGTAATATGTGATTGGTAAGTTGAATGATATATGTGCATCGAGTTATTTGTTGCTTGGCTTTTGAAGTTAGTAACATGTGGTTAGGGATACTGGTTTTATGAGCATCGAGTTTTTTTTGTTTACCATGTGGTCGTTTAAGTTGTTGGGAAGTAAAATCAAGTAGTTGTGTTTTCGAGTATAGGGAGATTGTCTTTAAACTGTTATAACTTGAGATGTATAAATGATTTTAATGTGATTCCAATTGGAGGTGATAGCTTGTCCTTTTACGATTCTAACGATAGGTCACACGCCCAAAAGGACCAAGAAATGAGCGAGTTATGACTGTTTTACGAAAACTGGACAGTGCTGAGAAATGCGTAGGTACTCGATCGAGTAGCCTTGGTACTCGATCGAGTAGGGGGGGGGGGGGACTCGATCGAGTACGTTAGTTACTCGATCGAGTAGCCTTGGTAATTTGCCTTACGTGCTTCTGATCTTCACCTACTCGATCGAGTAAGTCACTTACTCGATCGAGTGTCCTGTACTCGATCTAGTGACCCCTGTTTTGGGTCATATACTTTGTTGGGAAATGTGTCCTCAACAATAGTGCGATCACATGATTTAAATATCATTATTAAATCTCATTTTAAGAATACATGTGGGATGTAATATTTTACAAGTCAACTGGTCCACACATATCGGTAATGATTGGTTGACTAGAGTTTGACATTACTTGTCGTGACGGTGGTGATCGATTGATCCCCTTAGGTCATACCTATAGGGAAATACTCTTAATTGATTATTTAATTAATCGTATACCGATACGAGTTAATTAAATTGCTTAAAATTGACGGATGATTTTGTGAGTATAATTTACGTATCTTATTGTAAATATGATTAAATAAGACACGGTCTAAGTAATCGAACTATTTTATTACTTGGATGAAATTATTGTTTAAAGAAACAATTAAAACGGAATGAATAAATTATTATAAATACAGAATGTTGTAGTTTATAATTTGGAAACCATTTTGGTACAAGTAATTACGAATTATTAGTCGATTTTGTATATGACATATTTTATGAGTATGTTGATTTTTAATATGTTAAAAAATACATTACAATTTCATATGTCAAGTAACATGTCACATATGTTACAATTGACAAATGACAAAATAAAATGGACCATCCATTTTATTTTGTATGTACCAAAATTATAAGGAGTTAGTGGAATAAAATTGTGTTAATTGTTTAGTGGTAGACACAATGATAAAAGCTAACTAGTAGGCTTGCATGCCTAGTCTCTTGTGAAGAGCAAAGATGAAAGCTATTGGACTACCTACCCAAGGCCAAAATTTCGGCCAAAATGAAAAGGAAAGAAAGAGTTTTCTTTTTCCAAATCAAATTCATTCATACAACATTATAATTTTCTAGTGTGAGAAAATTAATATACTCTCTAAATATTATGAAATCTAGAGAAATAAACTCACAAATATTACCACCTCTTGACCGAAATTTCAAGAGTGAAAATACAATTTATATTGTATCAATTTTATTGTAAAACCATTATTATTACTAGATCTAAATAGTATTGGTTTATTAAGATGTATTCCTTGGGTATATGCTTTTGGGAGGGATTCTACACTTGAATCCTTGTTCTTCCATTTGGAAAGCTCAAGAACAAAAGAAAAGGAGATTTCTTTTGTGCCCATTTGAACCGAAATTTCAATGTAAGGATATGATTTCTTCTCTTTTATTATATTGTTTGCATGCATAAAATCCACATTTAATTTTATGACAAATTAATTTTGACATATAAGAGTATGTTAGTATGTATATGAATCTACATTTCCTTCAATCGGTATCAAGAGCCACGGTTGTTTGCATGCAAATCGGTTAAAAGTTTTTCCGAGTTATAAGAATAACAAATAAAACTTGTAAAATTTGTGTTATTATGATATATCACGAAATTAATACATGCATGTTAATATTTCTGGTCCTAAAATGTTTTAGGATATTTTGGTTAATTTTTCGGATTTTTATTGTTCATAATTTACAATAATGGCATTTAAATGTGATTTTATGAGTAAAAATGTCATTTTTGGTCTAAAATTAGCTATACTTCGAATTTTCCTTTGATTTTTGGATATGTTGTCACATATATTATTTTGAGATAACCTGTAAATTTTCATAATTTTTGGACATGTTATGCTCGAAAAATGAATTTTTCATTATTAAATTCGGATTTAGGTGAAAAATAGGTTAATATGAGTTAAATTTCGAATCTGGTCATAGAAAATTAATATGTTGTCACATGCAATTTTACAAGATGTGTGTAAAATAATTGGCTATAAAGAAGTCTTTTTGCATGATTTATGGATTTTTGAAGAAAAATAGCATAAATAGTGACATTATTAGCGGAAAATTAATAAAACATAATCTATGACTTAGGAAAAACGTCTAATGTTGCATTTTATTATCTTTTTCAGATCTAAAATTAAAAAGTTAATGAAAATAATTTTTCCATGTTTTTATGATTATTTTATTAAAAACCGATAAACCGCAACATTGTTTTTCCGGAAAAATTTCGAAATTTTTAACCTAAGTTTTTGAATATTATGAGTGTCATGGAAATTTTCCAGAATGTTCATGAGTTTAAATTTCAAATTTTAAATTTATTTGAAATTTTGTAATTTATTTGAAGTTTATAGCTTATTTTTGTAATTTTTGGTCCATTTATGAACAATTTTATAAAATATGGGTTAATTATGGTCAAATTATTAGTGAAGACTAAATTTTGAGTCCTAAGAGGTTAGGGTAATTAACTTATGCATAAATATGAGTTTATGTATTTTTTGTGATTATAAAATGTTGAAATCACGCAAATCCAGAAAAAACCGAGTAATATACGATATTGGCTATTTAAAGGCGATTTAGCATAAAATTGAGCATGTTCATACATATTATAATGCTGTATTTTCTTTATGATTGTCATAATTTTAATTTATGTAATTTTTGAATTATGTAATTTTACTTAGTATGGCCTTAGTTTTTAATTGGTATTTCCCGAAATGTATGGGAATATCGATTCGGTTGTAATTTTTATTGTGATTTCGTATCACCGTTTTGTAATTTAATAGATTTATTTTATTTTAGTTACAAATGTATAATAGGAAATTATGTAATTTATTATGTAATTTTATTCATTCCGGAGTTCCCAAAGACGGATTTCTTCAAGAATGGCGATACATAAAGACGGTGTTACCTCGAGATGCGTGCCACAACCGAAGTTCAAGGGACCAATGGAGTTGGTTTCCGAATATGTAATAGTTAAATAAGTTTTTCTATTTTAGGAAAGGCCATACTAGGATTTATTTATCTTTATGCTTGCATTTTATTTTATGTCACATGCATCGCTAAATCGCCATAACTAAAACATGCATCCTTATTTTATCGAGTTTTTCGATCGTGTCAATTAGAATTATCGTAGTTCACCGCTTTAGTTCACTTAAAACGTGATAGATAATAAATTGACATGACCTCTCGCTAAAACAATTAATTGAGACATAGCCTTACCAAATAGTAGAAACCATGAAAACCTATTTCGCGAGGGAGTGCACTCGGCTACCCCGGGGTACAAACCTTGTTACGTAGGGGAAGTGGGTGATAAATGTTAATCCACCGAATTCATGTTGATGAGGGTTTCATCGGCTACCCCGTGCCTAAGTTAATGTGGGTTTGGATAATGGACACATTTATTCGAAATTTGGATTGAACTCAACAAAAGTAATTGATAAGGGTTTCATCGGCTACCCCGTGCCCTTGTTGATGTGTTTTGGGCTATAGATAAATATTAGAGTAATTTTATCGACCGAGGGTTCTAAAAGTAGAATCGATTAAAGAGTTAATCCACCGAGTTATATTGATAAGGGTTTCATCGGCTACCCCGTGCCCAAGTTAATATGAATTTGGATCTTGGAATCATTTATCATAGTTGGGTAGAGGTCACTATGTAAATGCTATACTTGTTTACAAGTATTAATATAACGATGAATGTTTTGTTTTCCACTATTCCGTTATTATATTGTTCTATTTCTTTACCACAATTCATATACGATATCATTTCGATTTTGATACGAATCTCCATTAAAACATCATAACTAAAGACAAATATGAATTTGCTTCTAAAACCTCAAATGAACCATTGATAAGGATCTCTTGTAAAGAGTATAGATTAAAGTTATTCATTATCAAACAGGTTTTTGATTCTTGACTAACACTTCTACTTACAATGGACTATGTTTCATATGCTTAATTGAATTAAGTACCTTGAAGCGATAAATTGTTTTGGTGATTAGATTTTCAGAATTCGTAATTGACCAAAATAACGCAACCACTTCAATGAAAGTTTTTAGACTAAAACGAACAAATGAAGAGTAATCTTCATGAATTCAATTTTGCTTCTCAAAGCAAAGACTCATTGAAATGAGTGGGAGCATTCTCTTAAACCGTTAAGATGAGGACGAGGTTCAAGAAGTAAAGATAATAATGGAATTGATACAAGGTAATGTTACAAGTAAAGTCATTGAGGAATGACGATACTAAACCTATCAATCCCGACCAATAAAGTTTCCATTGTCTTAAATGTTGGACACAAGAAAGGAAATCGCCCAAATTATTGAAGAATCAACAAGTTAGTTGTGGGACATCTAATGGGACCTTCTTCTTTAAATGTTTATTTGATTAAACATAAATTTTGCTAGTACCACTTCGTCAATATTAGAAACCAAAGGAGGTTTTCATCATTGTACTTGATACATAGGATGATTAGAATATGACGACTAGCAACAATAATGTCGAGAGATAGAGTAATTGTGTACTCAATCTAGTTTTTGGATTTAAAGTTGTACTTAATTATGACTATTAAGTGCATAAACTCTAAATAAGAATATAAACTTGTTAAGATACAAAAGAGGTTTTCACTTTTGTGACCCTATACACCACGATTTGATGTATGGCTAGCCCATTATCAAGGTGATTATATTCTAAACCAAACTAGAATAATATATCATGAAGATGATGCAAGACTCAAAAATTGGTAACCCAAGATTAAACCTTAAGATTTTGGAATGATGAACGCAAAGAGTTATCGAGTACTCTTGAAACCAATAGATTATTAAAGGTATATGCGTATCTTGTATTCAAAGCAAGATATCTCGTACCTTTTGGTTGAAAAGGAGATCGAGGTTATAAATCATTGATCCATAATAGGTTGATCATTCTCTTTTACCAACGATTTAAGTTGACGCTAATGTGTTAACTTAATAAGGTAAATAGAAAATCTTTAAAGAAGTTTAAAGAGTTAAAGAAATCACGATTTAGTCGTGATGGGATTATCAAAGTGAAGACTTTGATATAAGCCAAAGCAAATGTGATATAGTATCACAAGTTAATCTCTTAACACACATTATGGGACAATGTGTGGTTGGATAAGAAATCAAACGCTATTCGATATGGTTTGGACTTCGATCAAGTTACTTTGAGTTACTTGATCCCTTGGGGATTTTATCATTTTGTCTAAATTATGTTCCACTAAATCATATGAGATATGAAATGGTAAGGGTACCATATTTGTAAGTTTTCACAAGAAACAAATGCTCATTTTTCCCTTTCTTTTCTCACGAGTACGACGGGTTTGCGGCTCGTGAAACTGTCTTTCTAAAATACAAGTTTATTTTAGAAGACAGAGTGGGAGAAATTATTCAAGAGCCACAAAGAATGCCACAGAGAATGTTATGTCGCAAGAAACTGGTCTTTCTTGGCTACATGAGACGTTTTGTGTAAAATATTGTTTCTTTAAAACCTAGGAGGTTAAATTCATCACTTGTTAAAAATGATGAATTCATGCTACTTTTAAGAAAGTAAAAAGCTTATAACTTACAAAAGAAATTGGTTGATTCAAGTTGATTACTTCTAGAAAGTAATGAACATATGACTTATATAAGAGTGTTTAAGTCACAACTCAATACAAGGCCTAGAGCCGTGAAAATCCGAAACGAAAGGGCTTGATTAGTGACAAAGGATTTTGCACTAATAAAGAGATATTTCAAAGCAAGATTGGTTGCAAAGGGTTTTGCACTAGTTGAAATGCTTAAGTCTATTTGGATCTTCTTAAGGATTGTGTTTCATTATGAGGTTATGAAATACGTAGCAAGTGAATCTAAAACCCGCTTCTTCAATAGAAGGAATGTATTCAATACATATCATGAGTTTAGTAGATTCTTGCAATCCTAAGATAATGTGAAACTTAAGAGAGGGTCTTACGTAGGACATCAATGAGTTAGAATCAACATTTTGATCATGTGATAAAACATTTCTCGATAAGTCAAGAAGTTGTGTTTATACATGAAGTTTAGTGGGAGTTACGGAAATTTTAATTAGTCCGATATGTGGATGACATATTGATCATTGAGAATGATTTAAGACTTTTGGAGTATTATAATACATCTGGAATATCCGGATTTATGAAGATAAATCCACATGATATTAGCGTCAGTAAGAAGTCTTATGTTGATAAGATTCATGACTAGTTCAATTAATTGAACATATTTGATTGATTCCATTTGCTTCTGCTGCCGGATCAATTAAATGAGTAATGATGTATAACACTTCATATACTTTGAGTATGATGAATTGTTTTCAAAATCGAATTTAAGTAATCTTTACCAAGTAAGCTATAAAGATTACCCTTAAGTACTTGCAGAAGCATTAAGGAAGTAAAGCAAAGTGTTTATGATGCAATATTGTGTAAGGGTGTTACACAAGTGACAATTGACAATTGAGATTGCGCATGGTTTCCGACAAAACCATAATCAAAACACATTAGGATGGTTAAGATACCATTGTGGCAATGTTAATTAAGAAGTAGATTTTCCAGAATCGTTCTAGGCAATAAAGAACAATGAGAGATATTTATAACGGAAATTGAGTACATTTGCGATCATGAGATGTGCAAGAAAGATGAGTCATGCACACTGTGAAAACAGTGGGAGCTATTCTTAGGCTAGAGGGCCTATGTCTTGATTGGATCTCGACACGTACTCAGAAAGTTTTGTAATGCAAATGTATACATTACAAAAGAAAACGAGTATGTAGTAAGGTTGAGTAAGGTACAAGAAGTTGATAAAACCTACTAACCAAAGCCTTCTCAAAGGCTAAACATGATGAGTCATGTCATTTCAATTGAATTGAAATGAACAACTACGTACAAGATCAAATTAGATTATAGAATATGAAATAGTAATCATGCATTGACTATTCATATGTGATAATCACATTTGTCGTTCGAGTTTTATTTTAAAACTCTTTTATTATACTTTGTTACATCCAAACGGGTTGTGGAGACAATTGAACCCCGTTAAAGTGAACACGGATTAACATTGTATTTGCCCATAGTTATTTGTATGAGGTGACGTCTCGAAGTGACTAGAGTGTGATGCGATTGATGACAAGTTCAAGTGCCATAGAGTCATATGAGATGACTAGTCGATCACATAGGCAGACTGTTAGGAACGTTTTGTCGGGCCTTATGACCGCTTATAGAGTTCTGGCAAATTTATATAGCCTGGTCGTGGCGAGAGCTGCTATAGTATTCAAATGAGTCGATTCTTTTGACTAAAGACTATTCACCTAAGATGGCACAGTTTCAGATTAACTTTGATTTGTGTTACTACGACCTTCGTAAATGGGGTCAAATGGGCATATTTTGGGTTATGATGGTGTGGCTAGTCGAAGGGAATAAGTGCGATAGGAATTGTCCACCCCTTGTCGGGGTTATAGCAATATCTCAGGGCCACTCGAGGAGTAATGAACTGGAAATGCGTGGCCACGCTCGGAATGTATCTATGATAGATAAATCCGGTCAATCAGTTATTCTCCAGATCGAGGAAACCACTCTCGATATGATCACTTGCAAGTACGACACGAAAGACACCTTGCATTGAGTGGGAGATAGTAATAGGACAAGAGAATTGGTGACGCACACTTGTCGAGGACAAGTGGGAGATTGTTGGGAAATGTGTCCTCAACAATAGTGCGATCACATGATTTAAATATCATTATTAAATCTCATTTTAAGAATACATGTGGGATGTAATATTTTACAAGTCAACTGGTCCACACATATCGGTAATGATTGGCTGACTAGAGTTTGACATTACTGTCGTGCGACGGTGGTGATCAGTTGATCCCCTTAGGTCATACCTATAAGGAAATACTCTTAATTGATTATTTAATTAATCGTATACCGATACGAGTTAATTAAATTGCTTAAAATTGACGGATGATTTTGTGAGTATAATTTACGTATCTTATTGTAAATATGATTAAATAAGACACGGTCTAAGTAATCGAACTATTTTATTACTTGGATGAAACTATTGTTTAAAGAAACAATTAAAACGGAATGAATAAATTATTATAAATACAGAATGTTGTAGTTTATAATTTGGAAACCATTTTGGTACAAGTAATTACGAATTACTAGTCGATTTTGTATATGACATATTTTATGAGTATGTTGATTTTTAATATGTTAAAAATACATTACAATTTCATATGTCAAGTAACATGTCACATATGTTACAATTGACAAATGACAAAATAAAATGGACCATCCATTTTATTTTGTATGTACCGAAATTATAAGGAGTTAGTGGAATAAAATTGTGTTAATTGTTTAGTAGTAGACACAATGATAAAAGCTAACTAGTAGGCTTGCATGCCTAGTCTCTTGTGAAGAGCAAAGATGAAAGCTATTGGGCTACCTACCCAAGGCCAAAATTTCGGCCAAAATGAAAAGGAAAGAAAGAGTTTTCTTTTTCCAAATCAAATTCATTCATACAACATTATAATTTTCTAGTGTGAGAAAATTAATATACTCTCTAAATATTATGAAATCTAGAGAAATAAACTCACAAATATTACCACCTCTTGACCGAAATTTCAAGAGTGAAAATACAATTTATATTGTATCAATTTTATTGTAAAACCATTATTATTACTAGATCTAAATAGTATTGGTTTATTAAGATGTATTCCTTGGGTATATGCTTTTGGGAGGGATTCTACACTTGAATCCTTGTTCTTCCATTTGGAAAGCTCAAGAACAAAAGAAAAGGAGATTTCTTTTGTGCCCATTTGAACCGAAATTTCAATGTAAGGATATGATTTCTTCTCTTTTATTATATTGTTTGCATGCATAAAATCCACATTTAATTTTATGACAAATTAATTTTGACATATAAGAGTATGTTAGTATGTATATGAATCTACATTTCCTTCAATACTTATCTTTTGAATTCGTTGCATATTATGTTTAATTCAAAGTTGTTATTTTGCTTCTTTATGCATTGTTTTACATGTACGTTGGTCTTGACGCGTAAGTTACCCAATCTTGTGGTGTAGTGAGTGGCACCTGTGGTGAGTATGAGTTCGGTGGGAGGGCATGAGTTATACGTGGTTGTGATAGATAGTGGAAAAAGAAAAGGAAGATCGTTATGGTTTATGGAGACATAGAGCATGTTTTGTGAGATGAGATGAGCGATATGTTTGTACGTTGAGTAATGCAAAAGTAATTAAATGTGGGCAAGGGATGATGTGAGTTTATGGAACGTGAGAATGAAAAGATTGAAATGAGGGACGCAAATGGTGGCATCTTGAGATGTGTGAAGAATCATGGAGGGGGATGGTTAGGAGTCGTGTGGGTTAAGAATATACATAGTGAAAGTTCGTTTTAAAAGGGCTGAGAAGAGTAGTATATAGTGAACTTTGTGGAGACATGTCGCAAGGTGGATTTGTAGACAGTGAATGAGTTTGGGAGATTTGGTTTATTAAGAGATGAAACTACTGTGTGGTTTCCTTGGGCAATTAGCGGTATGAAAGGAATTTTGATTTCTAGAGATGTAATTGTTGAACAAGAACGTTGATTCTATGGATGGATTAGTGGCAAGGGTGATTGATGACATAATAAGAGAATATTTGTGGTAAGAAAGAGTGAGATGATATCGATATGAAATAATTAGATGTGAGTTTTGGAGCAAGTGAGAAAGTAACCTAACACTAAAGAGTTAGGTAGAAGTGATAAGGAGTTGAATGGTTAATTGATTTTGTAGAGTGTAAAAGAAAAGAATGAGGGGAATAAAACTAAGGAAATGTTGACCGGAGTTATGTGATATAGAGGTAAGGAGTCGTCGAGATGTGTGCTACCAATCATGAGGATGTTAGTTAATGGTTATAGAGGAGTTTCGGGACAACATGATTAGTCTTGAGTTTTGAAGAATTCAGGAAAGTAAGAAGTTGGTAGAATATCTGCATGATATGAGATTTTGGTGGAGATTTAGATGATGATACAGTTAAGAATGGTATTGGGAAGAATGTTGAAGTAATTTTGTTGATGGATTTGTTGTTTGTTATTTGGGATGTTAACCAAAGATAGGGAAGAAATCATGATATTTAGAGATGAGTGTAAGGATTTGATGTCCGGACAGTGGTAGTGATATGGTTTGTGACTAGTGGTTAAGGGTGATGGTATATTAGAAAGGTAACAATTCTGAAGCGGTTGATTTTGCAGAGACCAGGTTGATATGTATGGTTGTGAGAGAGTGTAAGATGTGGTTATATGAGGCGGTTGTTAGTAGTTGAGTATTAATAGTATGGTTACATTTGGCAGGGGGTGATGGATATGCGAATGGGAGAATATGTTATGAGGGGCATATGAGTTAAGCTCGGGCGACAGGTAACCTTTGTTGAGTGGTAACTTACGTGATCCGGATTGACTAGGTGGATGTGATTACGGGTCTATGATACGTGTAAATGTTTGTGTGAGGTTCTAACCTCACAAGAAGTGGCATGGTGTGATAATTATAAAGTTGTTATATGATTGTTTTGTAATTTATGTTGGGTACGGTATACTAATGGAATGAGGTTCAAAAGGTAATAATGTGATTGATCTGGCATGGATAGTTAAAATTGTATGTGTATGGATGATACTTGTTTATTCCGTGAAATGGTAAGGATGATGTTCATGAGATTATTACCTGTTTAATTCATATAACATGTTGCATTGTGATCTAGTAAAGTGGATTTGAGTAAGTTTTTCTTGTCCGAGAAGTTATGTTGGGTCAGTGTTTATGGGATTGTGTCTGTTGTGATGTCTATCGGTGTAGTTGTGGTGCCTCGGGTGATGATCCGGGCACGGTACCTAGTGTTGTGATGCGGGTATTTTCGCACTGCAGTGTGGCTGTTGGTGGTGGTATTGCGATGTCGTCACCGGTTGTGGTGGAGTAGGCGGGATGATTATGATTCGAGTTTCGAAAGTACATACCAGTTACACATAAATTGTTGTTTTGTTTGATGTTGCTTCCTGTGAGTTTCAGTTTGTACAGATAGACAGTTGTTTTGTTTATTGATGTTCCTTACCAGTTAAGTTTTGGTATGAGGGTAGAGTATGATATGAAAGGGAGTTGTATATGTTTTCGTTGTTGTCATGGTATAGTAACATTCTGTTGATGGGACACAGTTGTCAGAAGTTGTTACAGTACTTTTGATCTTGTTTTAAGATGAGGCTTTAGACATAGTCATGGTAAGTGATTGGTGGAACATGTGTTGTATTGATCTGGACGCTGCAGGTGGTTCATAATCAGATTTTGGGACAGTGAGTGTAGGGTGTTGGGAATTAGTGTCATGTTAAGTTTTGTATGAGTTTTGCGGTAATAAAGAAAATAACTTGAGGATCTAGTGTGAGTGTACATAACGAGTGTAGATCGTGAGTTATGCTTTTGGGAAATAGGTGCCTTACATAGAGAGGTATGTTGTTTTGCAGTAAGAATGGAGAGTTAGTATGGTGATTTTGCTATGAGTTTTATGGTATAGGTTAGGTGGTGTGCCGTACGAGTTGAGGTATGAAAAATGTTTAAGTAAGAGAGCCTTGGATATGTGCATGGTGAGTGTTTAGGTTATAGGTGGTTATCTTTGACATGCGGTGGTGATGAGGATAATGAAAAGATATATTTAGGATTTAGTATTAGTGAGTTACGAGGACGTGACATTTATCTTAAGAGGAGTAGGATGCGATAAAAGAGATTTTGATGGTTGGTCATATGGTAGTATATTTGGAAGTAGAGTGTTGGTGTAGCATAAGATATGGATTTGTATATGTTGTGGTTGATAGTGTTAAAAGGTCATGGACGTGCTTGTAGTAGTTCGATGTTAGGAATGCGAAAATACTTCGATAGTGTTGACAGTTGGATGATGAGGTTATGAGTGTGAGTAAACTTCGAGGACGAAGTTCCTTTTAAGGGTGGTAGAATGTAACATTCCGTTTGATGTTTATGTAGTTGGTTATGTATGGAGTTAGTGTCGGGAGAGTTTATGATGTAGTTGATACGACATCGTGAGCGAGGTGTGGAGGTAGGAATAGTTGGTAGAGTTGGTGTTAAGAGTTCATGGTTTCATGTTTTGTAAGTTGGGGTTTTGTTTTGAGCTCTTAGTAGCTTTGTTGCGTCTTGACCGTATTAGTATGTTGTTTTTATGTATGGTTTGAACTTCGGGGACGAAGTTCTTTTTAAGGAGGGAAGACTGTAATACTACGGTTTTATGAGTCTCTGGGTACTCTATCGAGTAGGCCTTACTCTGTCGAGTAAGGGTGTGTTGCGTTTTAAAATAGTTTTTGACCTGTTGGGTACTCGATCGAGTAACGTAGATACTCGATCGAGTAAGGGGGTACTCGATCGAGTACCTTAGCTACTCGATCGAGTAGCCGGTTTACGGGGAATGATTTGACGAGTTTTGCTAATAACGCGAGTTTGATATAAAAGGTTTCCGTCAGTTTATTTAATCACTTTTAACCTTTCTAAACCCTTCAAAAGAAAAAGGAGTTACGTAGTTCTCTCTCGTCACGTTGTTACCAAATCCCCAAGGCTAGGAGTGTCGGATCATCTTGTTCTTTGCATCATAGTGTTCCTTGCGTCAAGGGTAAGATCTACATACCAATTTTATACTGTTTCTTTGAGTTTGTTTAAAACCCTAATTGGGTAGATTTGGGGGTTTTGGGAGGGTTATGTTGATTATGTGATAATTGTATGATTATGTGTATAGGAGAAGGGTTCGTAGAGGAAAGGTTTTGAGACAAATTTGCTAGATCGTCGATGTTTGTGTTGCATTTCGTAGGGTTTCCCTACTCAGTATTAATTACATAATGTATGGTGATTGTGCTGTAGTTAGTGATTGTTGATTGATTCAGACGGTTGTGATTGTATATTGTTGATTGATTCAGACGGTTGTGATTGTATATTGTTGATTGATTCAGACGGTTGTTGATGTTGTATTGTGATTGCTGATTGTTTGTCTCTGGTTCTCGAGATGCGTTCTCGGCTGAGTGGAGTTACTTGCGGGAGTGGCTTCACGCCCTAGTTTCGCCCTCCGTGGAACCCGCCACGGGAGGGGATGTGCACATTAATGGGACAGGGTTAACAATCGGTATGATGAGCGGGGCTTAGGTGGAACGGCTGCGGTCCCCCACTGGCAGGGCTAGTCCAGTGGACAGTCGGTGACGGAGATTGATTGGAGTGGGTGTGATTGTGTGTGTGACTATTTGAGCTATGTTGTTTGTTGTGTTGTTGGAGCATATAAATTGTGTGATTAGTACTGACCCCGTTTAAATGTTTTAAAAACTGTGGTGATCCTTTCTGGGGTGGTGAGCAGTTATTGAGCAGGTATGAGACGATGCGTATGGGATAGCTGGGATGAGTCACCACGTTGCAGTTTAGAAGTCTTCCGCTGTGTCTGACGCTTGATAGTATTTTGATAGTAGATAGTTTAGAGAACTTGTATTTCCTTTTATCAGTTTTGGTTTTGAACATGTAATCACTTAAACTATAATTACTTTTAAAGTACGTTTCTTTATTGTCTTATGATATTCATTGCCTCGAGCGACCGAGATGGTAGTATCCTTATACCTGAGTGGTCCTGGTAAGGCACTTGGAGTATGGGGATGTTACAATTCGGGCCGGTTTACATAATCATGAGCCCGACCCGCCAGTGGGCCCATTTGGTCCGCCTTTCGTGAAAAAAATAAAATAAAAATTGCACCAGACTCATGGGCCCATGCAAGCCCACTCCACCTAGGGCCGGTTTAAGGCCGACATTCCCTTGAACCGGCACGAAACAACCAGTCCGCCCAACCCTCAAAGGCCGAATCAAGGTCGTGCTGTGTGAGCCCGGCCTTAACCCGGCCTGTCGCCACGAGTCCACAACTACAGGCAGATAAATGTTTGTACTCTCAAGAAAACTGGGCCTAGTAATGTCATTTTGTTTTGTAAACCGGCCCTAGATGGAGTGGGCTTGGATGGGCCCATGAGTCTGGTGCAATTTTTATTTTATTTTTTCACGAAAGGCCGACCTCCCCTTGAACCGCAAGACGAAACAACCAAATCCGCCCAACCCTCAAAGGCCGAATCAAGGTCTAGGCATGTGTGAGCAGCCTTTAACCCTACTGTCGCCACGAGTCCAAAACTACAGGCAGATAAATGTTTATACTCTCAAGAAAACTGGGCCTGGTAATGTCATTTTGTTTTGGGGCCAAATAGGCTAATGAGTGAATGAGCCCACGTAAAATATAAACCCGCGTATAGAAACTCACCTATATTGGGCTAATTGTGTGCATCTTCTATCTACTAAAATAATAGGTGAACTTATGATTTTTCCCTCCAAAATCATTCACTAAATAATGAATCTACTTATATATTATAATTTATTTAATTAATTTATAATTTTTCATTAAAATGTATATTTTCATCTAATTATATTTGTTTTCACTAAACTTTTTAACTATAATCCTGTAATTACATATTAATAAAATTTATATAAATTATTAATTGTTAAATATTTTATTGATGTTATTATTTGAGAAGGACTTGTCTCCTACTACGTATCAAATAAAGATGTAAATCTCTAATTTTGTTTATGAAAAAAAAATTGAGAGAATTTATAAACTGAAATTATTAATTTTAGGATATAAAAAATATTTTCTTTAAGATTAACTTTCGGCTCATGACTAAATTCTCTTAATCGATTTTCGTTTCAACTTTTTTTGCTCAAAATATAATGACGAGAAATACGAACAATTATTGAGACATTATTATATAGGTAATTTATTAAAAAATAAAAAACTCTGTGTACCGTGCATTTATTGTAATACACGGGGTCTAAATCAGTTAGTTATTAAAAGATCACAAATTCTCATTGATGGCGGCCTATATCCGTCACAAGGTGTAGACGGGTCAAATAGTTGAGTATTTGGCTGAAATGGGCGGGTGGGGCAACTAGTGGGCTTATTATTATATTATGAAGACTCTCGTTATTTGTGCTTCTCACAATTATTCTATTCTACCAAACCCCACAGACACACCCAACCCATCACCTTTTGAGAGACCTTAGTCACACTCAATCAGCTTTTAAAAAAAAAAATCCTATGCAATCTTCTTCTTCCATGAACTTCTTCATTGTTGCATAATTTGTTGTGAAATTATGTAAATCTTCACCAAAAATATCAAAACAAGAAATTATTTTTCACTTAAATATATGGCAGAGGAAGAACTTTGCTTAGCTTTAGAGACGGTTTTACAAGATAATGTATGTGTTGTTGATAACGATGATATTGTCGTTCCAGTCGTTACTGATGATGAATTTGTGACGATGATAACAAATAAAGGTTCGTTTTTTTCCCTTTTTATTATGGTTATTTTTTTTGTTGTGTTTCTCGTTGAAATTCATGGCATTATAGATCAATTTAGGTCATCTTTTGTTTTTGTGTTCTTCATTCTCTCGTCTTCTATATTTGATTGTCTTCTACATAATATCCTAGCTATTTTTTATGTCGCTGATTTAGTGTTGTTGTTAAAAGATATCAGAGGATGATGAATATGAGACGATGATTATAATACTATTAAATTTATTATTACTGTATCTTCAAAATACGAGCATTCCTTCGAAATTTTCATGAGCTTGGAAATCTGACAAACAAGAACTCTTTATATATTCATCCTGTTGTCTATAATTTTCTGTCAAATCTGTTTCTCAATTTATGATACATTGTATGTTGTTTTGTTGTTTCAGCCGAGTACTATTTTCGGATACCGTTCCACAATCACGTATTTAATGTTGTATTTCTGTTGCAGTACTCCACCTAGCTGGGTCTCTTCTTGGAATCAAAGTCGCAAATGGGAGCACATTTACGCTCTCTATATGAAACATTCGCAACACATTGGATTTAGTGTGAAGAAATCCACGTCTCGTAGGGCTCAGACTAAAGAACGACCGTTCATTGAGCGATACTTTCGATGTTCTTGCGAAGGGAATCACGGGAACAAGAGTAAAGCTGCCCTCAATGGTGGTGTTGAAATATTAAACAACAACTTGAGGAATGTCTCAATTACTCGTTGTGAGTGCAAGGCTTGTGTTCGGACGCAAGTAAATGAGGCAGGATTATGGGAGGTACTGCAGCATGAGATTGAACATAATCATCCGTTAACCCCCCCTGAGTGGCAGCATCACCATCGGTCCGAGCGTAAAATTTCAGAAGCCGAGGGCGAGTTAATAAAGGCAATGACCGATGGCCACGTGCCCCCGTTTGTGCAATTCGAGTTGCTTTGCACTTGGCTGGTGGTGATGAGTTTGTTGGTCACACAAAGCGAGATCATATTAACTATGTTAATAGACTACGGATGAAAAAAATCGAAGGAGGTGATGCAGCAACACTGATCAACATGTTAACAGCTAGGCAAGCGGAGGAGCCGGGTTTCTTTTTCCGTGTCCAATTTAATGAAGAAGGAAGATTAAGTAACATATTCTGGCGGGATGCGATGATGAGGGAGGACTACTTGTTGTACCGAGACGTTATCATATTTGACACTACCTATCGTACGAATAGGTACAATCTTATTTGTGGCGCCTTTGTTGGTATCAACAATCATTGGTCGAATGTTATGTTTGGTTGTGCTTTCCTGTCAAACGAGAATCAAGAATCATTTGAATGGTTATTCAAAGTCTTCAATGAATCCATGGGCGATGAAATCCTACCAGTCACTATCTTCACTTACCAAGACCAAGCAATAGCAAATGCCATCAAAGAGGTTTGACATTATCTCATTACAACTGACAACATAAAAATGTTAAACAGACCATGTCACCATATTTGTTTTTAAATGTTATCAAGTTCACCTTACATTACTGACTAAGCTATCAACATCTTTTCGCTCTAATTATCATGTCACCACCTGAGCTGATATATGTTCCTCCTGCTACTAATCTTAAAAGTGGTAACATTTATGATTGTTACTGACATTTTAACACATTTAACAGATGACACCATTGCCAGACTAATTAATCTTTTATAGTGCCTACATTTAGGTCTAAACTACCAACATTTGTATTTTTATATACATGTTTCATTATGATCTGATTTATGTTCCTCCTGCAATCAATATTAGGCAAATGCCATCAAAGAGGTTTGACATTATCTCATTACAACTGACAACATAAAAATGTTAAACAGACCATGTCACCATATTTGTATATAAATGTTATCAAGTTCACCTTACATTACTGTCTAAGCTATCAACATCTTTTCGCTCTAATTATCATGTCACCACCTGAGCTGATATATGTTCCTCCTGCTACTAGTCTTAAAAGTGGTAACATTTATGATTGTTACTGACATTTTAACACATTTAACAGATGACACCATTGCCAAACTAATTAATCTTTTATAGTGCCTACATTTAGGTCTAAACTACCAACATTCGTATTTTTATATACATGTTTCATTATGAACTGATTTATGTTCCTCCTGCAATCAATATTGGAAGTGGTGACATTTAGACCACGTGACAGTAACATTGTAATACATTTATCTAAGGAGTGCTTACATTCTAAGACTTTAACTCTAACATTGTACCAGGTTTATCAAATGTCACTTCAGTATAAATGTTGGTGTTATAAGATCTTCACACATAAAATAAATAATTTGAAAACTCATTACTATTTTGTCTAACCTATCAACATTTATATTTACAATGAACATGTTACCATTTTTGTCAATTTCTATAAAATGACTACATTTGGAAGTTGACACATTACTGAACATTACAGTGGTTACATTTATGCACTAAACCATGAACAAAGCATGTAACCATCTGAATTGATATTTTTTGTGATCACATATATTAATGGTGACATGTCCACAGGTGTATCCCACATCAAGGCATAGGTTATGTCAATGGCATATTCAACAGAACGCCATATCTCACTTTGGGAAATTAAAGGGTGATCGGCCGTTTCAGAATTTATTCAACAAGTGTCTAAATGGTTGTTACAATGAGGTTGAATTTGAAGATTGTTGGCGGAAAATGCTGAAAGACTATGGATTAGAGGGCCATAAATGGTTTAAGAGATTATACAAACATCGTGTCAAATGGAGCACTGCATTGAACAATGAATACTTTTCAGCCGGTATATTATCGTCTCAGAGGAGTGAGAGCACAAACCATGCTATAGGTTTCCAAGCTTCAAAGACCACTTCAATCACTGCTTTTTTTGGGATATTTGAAACCACGGTGAAAAGATGGAGAAATGAGGAGGAGCGAAAAGAATTCAACGGTATAAGATCTACCCCAACCTCCGTGTACCCTCTTTCTGATCTCTTGCTCCATGCATCTCAAGTTTATACCGTTGAGCTCTTTCGCATCTTTGAGAGAGAATTTGCTCTTTCCATGGGAACTCGGGCCACTATCTTACCAGTTGATGATCCTCTGTTGGTGTACCGCGTCCAACTTGGTGTTTCTGAGGAAGAGCCACATCATGTTACATATGATTGCTCTAATCAGTTAATAGAATGTACTTGCCGAAAGCTTCGGGTTATGGGAATATTCTGCGATCACATTATCCGCGTCCTCCACATGCATTCAGTGGGCGAGATACCGTCCGTGTATATATTGCGCCGATGGACTAAATTTTCAAAAAAAACAAAGGGAGCGGCTCCTCCCAAGCGACATTCGAAGAAGCGCTGCTAACGACGCCATTAACTGGCGTCGTTCAATGTTGATAGCTACGAACCATCTTATCACTAAATGCCACAATGTGGCTGAGGCAAGAACTATTTTTGAGAAACAGTGTGTGAAAGCTAATGAAGAAGTGCAGTCGTTACTTTCCAAACTTAGTATGGAAGAAGAACTACGTACTGAAGATCCATCCAATGTGCAGCCGACTGGTCCCCCAACACTAGATCCAGTACGTTGTACGACAAAGGGTCGTAGTGCACGTAAAAAAAGGAATTTGGGGCCAAAGAAAAGGGCTAAGAAAGCGACCGAAGAACGCAGTACCATGTACACCGCTGTTCCGCGCCTCATTTGAATTCCACGGTTCCAAATGAAATAGGTGAAACATTTTGGGAAGTTTTTGGCTGAAGGTGAAGTGTTTTGTTAGACCAGTTAATTTTGTGGGAACACTTGTACTCATATAAGTCAGTAACATACATGAAATCAGATTTATATATCTGCGTTCATACATGTTACCATTTTATGACGATACAAACTGGTCACATTTGTAGAATAAGGTGGTGACATTATTACTTCTACTCCCATGTCACCGTTTTTATTGTAATATATGTATTTTGACTTGAAGTTTAGTGTATGGTCATTTATCTTGGATAATTTGCGACCTTCGACATTTGTGTTTCTGTTGAAAACATGGGTTACCCTTATCACATTTGTAAAAGAAGGAGGTGACATTATTAGTTTTACTCAAATGTCACCATTTTTTGTTATAAACTTATTTTATTCGAGTTCCTTTGCCACCTTTCACAAGTGGCTTTTTGTTGATAAGTACAAGGGGAATTTACCTATGGATGATAGCATTGTATAACAATTGATTATTAACATTTCGTTTCATACAAAAGTTAACATTGTCAGTTAACTGTTAACATGGGTACATTACTGATTATTTATGGTGACATGTATAGAATGTTATTACTTCACTACAACAATGTCACCATGTCCTTCACACATGAGAACAACCGTGCTTTATAAGTCACGACATTTATGGTCAACATCAAAATGTTACCACTTTACTACAACATCGTGACCATTTTTGTTCACGTGTGACAATATTCGCCCAACATAAGGTTGTTACAATAGTAAGAGTGTAAGACAACCTCAAAATGTTACTACTGTACTGGTAATAGTAATACCAATTTAGTCTACACATCGGTAGATCATAAGTTGTTAACATAACGAGGACAATACACCAAATCATTTCACAGTACGACGGACCAAAAGTGGTGCCCCAAAATACATCATTATCAACAAGCTGCAAATATCAGCCCCTTCCTCACTTCCTCTTATTACCGGCAGCTTTGATCGGACGGCCCGTGGCACGGGTGACATCGGAAGTGCTACTCTGAACAGGAGCTGCAGGCTTAGGGACTGGACGGTCTCTAGCACGAGTGTACCTGAGCCCGTACGAGCGGCTTGGTGCTTCCTTGCCAATGTCATCTATCCCCAAGTTAAATGATGGTGGGGGTACCACGTTTTCCAAAGCTTGGTCAACCTGATCGAGCATGGCAATGAAGTCGGCACAGAGAACACGGATCGTTATCCAACTTTTGCGTCAAAGACTCGCTACTTCTCCCGCCTCTCCAACATCGCTTGTCTGCTGCTGCTGCACGAGACAGGAGGATCCGATGTCCAATCTGCTACCATTTCACGATGTAAGCGTGATACTAATTGTTGGTTCCTCTTTGACCGGTACCACTTCGACACGCTCCTACACATTCACCAATATCGATGTTGAGCATATTAAACTAATCAATACACTAATATGGGGATAAACACACATACATATAATGTCACATTTATGCAGAACTACTTTAAGAATGTAACCATCCTTAATCAAGATGTCACCATAATTAGTCAGAATGTCACAACTTTAATTTCTCAACAAACACCTACAAATCATCATTATCTTTGTCACATCTCAACTGTCCATAAGAATGTAACCATCTTAAGTCAATATGTGACCATATAATGCTTGTTATAACCAACACAGAACATGCTGACAAATATCATACTATAAGAACCTGCATATCATAACCAACATTGCCACATTTTAACATTATACCATAATGTAACCATCTTATCTCAGAATGTCACCATTTTCATTTGTACACACATACACCACTTGCTGTCACAATTAATACTACATCACCTACATATCCCCTCTATGATGGTCACATGTTATCAGTCCACGAGAAATTGAGGTTGACAGTTTCAAATTTAAAGAGTTAATCAAAATTCATCTAACATGCTGATTAAGGGCTTTCCTCATATATCATACAATATTAATTAATTTTCAAGGGAAGGGAATTGTTGGTACTTACGTCGATATATAGACAGCGGAGATCCTCGTCAGTAGGGAGGTCATCTGGCAGCGGTAAAGACACAGTCCGTGCAGCTGCACTGTTCTCTGCCGGACGAGCTTCATCTTGCACGGTAGCTTCTACTTCAGGCACCACATTTTCAACCGTCTGTCGATAGAATGACTTTTCCAGATAAAGAGAAACTGGGTATGTCTTCAGATCCCACACCCCTATACCAAAGCCCCTATGAACTGTGTAAGCCTTGCATTCCTCCTTAACTCGCCTCTTGAGGTCGTCATAGGTCCAATGCTGTATCAATGGTATGGTACTTGGTGCAGGTAATCCCCTCCAAGTCAGTCGGTGAAAGTAGAGTAACTGAAAGAACATTAGGCATCCCCCAATGCTTTTCGAGTTGTTGCCCTTCCATGACCCCACTGAATAATCAAAACGATCCATAATGAAAGAGCACCAGTCCATCTTCGGGATTCCAGCCACATCCTCGACCGCGCCAATTAACCTCGTGTCAACTCGATTGTGAACGGTTGGGGCCAAGAACGATCCCATTGAGAACAACACAAACATTCTCTTAAAATCTGGTCCACCGCCTACTAATTGCAAAAAGATCTCATCTCTAACCTTGTCCAACGGTATGTCTTTTTTAACGCACCGAATCGCTTTCTCCAAGACTGCACTAACTCTTTATCTTCTGTACCCACTGGTACATCCTCCCCCGCACACGGCAGCATGAAAACATCGTAGACATCATGTTTACAGATTGAGAAGTGCACAGACCTATTGAATAATATCAGCCTTGTATGCGTATCATACCGATCCAACAACCAATCTACCATTGTATGAATAAACTTTGACGCCTTCAACTCAAGAAGCCCTCCGAAGCCAATATCTTCAACGTCTTTTCTCTGAGCTGTTGATAAATGGGTCACGACATAGTGTAGGGAAGCTGGTGACCCATGTCCCTCCACTCCTTTCAATTTCCTATATTTGAATACAATCAATTAGCGTTAAAGAATACAGTTAACATGGTTGCATGAACAAGATTATTCAAAGTAGTCTCAATCAAATGCTAACAGATTTTAAAGGATTGTAGACATACGTTCCTTCCTTTTTCGCTCGTTTTTTTTTCACAGCCACTTCGCCACCTGTTAACTTTCTCTTTGACCCTTGACCAACCTCCACCTCTTTCCCTTTGACCTTTTTCTTAACAGCAGCCACTTTGAGATCCCCTGCTTGCACCAAAAAAGGGCATATCACAAATCTATTACCATTCTAAAAATAACATTTTAACCATTTTAGAATGAATTTTATAATGCAAGATGGTCACATGTTAAGACTAAACAATATGTCACAATGTTAAGCAAGATATGTCAGCATGTTAAGAACATTTACTCCACAAAAAATGGTCACATAATCAACAATTTTTAATATGTCACTATGTGTTATTATATATGTTGTGTTTTTAAGTTCATGTCACATCTTCACCCTACTATGTAACCATATTAAGATATTCATAAAACTCAACAGGTACGTACATTTTCAAACTATGATTGTCACATTTCAAACAACAACACATATGTCACTATGTGTATGTAAAGATGTCGTGATGTTAAGCTCATGGCACAATATCTGAACATTTTTATGTCACCATGTTTACAAATTTAGTCTACATTACAGTGGTGACATTTCATAATGTGTACAAACCACAAGGATATGTTATGGTATTTTCTCAATTATGTACCTATGTTAGTATTTAAACATGTTCATCATATGGTGGTCACATTTTAAACAACTTCACATATGTCACTATGTGTAAGAGAATATGTTAGGATGTTAAGCTCATGTCACAATATCTGAATATTGTTATGTCACCATGTTTAGATATTTATTTTACATTACAGTGGTGACATTTTATAATGTGTACAAACCACAAGGATATGTTATGGTATTTTCTCAATTATTTAATCAAGTTAAGACATGAACATGTTCATCATATGGTGGTCACATTTTAAACAACTTCACATATGTCACTATGTGTAAGAGAACATGTTAGGATGTTAAGCTCATGTCACAATATCTGAACACTGTTATGTCACCATGTTTAGATATTTATTTTACATTACAATGGTGACATTTTACTACAATGATATTTATTTTACATTACAGTGGTGACATTTTATAATGTGTACAAACCACAAGGATATGTTATGGTATTTTCTCAATTATTTAATCAAGTTAAGACATGAACATGTTCATCATATTGTGGTCACATTTTAAACAACTTCACATATGTCACTATGTGTAAGAGAACATGTTAGGATGTTAAGCTCATGTCACAATATCTGAACACTGTTATGTCACCATGTTTAGATAATTATTTTACATTACAATGGTGACATTTCCTAATGTGTACAAACCACAAGGATATGTTATGGTATTTTCTCAATTATTTAATCAAGCTACGACATGAACATGTTCATCATATGGTGGTCACATTTTAAACAACTTCACATATGTCACTATGTGTAAGAGAACATGTTAGGATGTTAAGCTCATGTCACAATATCTGAACACTGTTATGTCACCATGTTTAGATATTTATTCTACATTACAGTGGTGACATTTTACTACAATGATATTTACCCTACACTAAAATGGTCACATATCGATCATGTTCTACGATAACAAGGATATGTTATTGTATTTAATTTAAATAACCCCAATAGATCCGAACATCTCACGATCAAAGCAAAGAACATGTCAAAAGTGACTAATATGTGACCCTGTTTTGCAATATTTGTAACCCTGTCAAATTTTGGTCAAAAAACACCCAAACACATATATCAGATCAAACACTGGACATTTATCAGATTAAATGGTCACATTTCTCAGACAAATCACTAACAGCTTACCATCCACCGTGCTTGTGTCATCATTGGTCATCTTCTTTGCACCCATAGTAGCTGCCATTTTGACAACTTTACTCAGCATATCTGCCAAGCCACCATCATCAGATTGCGACACCTGCTTCTCCTTCTCACCGTCGTCTTCCCTTTCATCGTCGCCACTGCCTTCCCCGTCATCACTGTCTTCCCCTTCTACCTCATCACTGCTTTCAGTTTCCTCCGAAATATCCTCTGATTCATCACTTTCTTCCCCTTCATCTCTTTCCACCGGCTCCCTAAATGAAACCCCAGATTTCACCTTTTCTTTTCCTTCGCAGACGCTTTGCTTCCCTTTACCTTTCTTCTCATCTACCAACAGAAACAAAATCAATAATCCAAATCACCAAAAAATTGTTATCAGTGATTTTGTCTACAAAAAAAAAATCACCAATACTACTCAATTCAAGCATGCATAATACAATCAATTTTACGCACCGAAATAACACTAACAACACCAAATTTGAGCTAACCTGACATTATTTCAACCTAAACAACCTTAACAACAACAGATCTGACCTTTTTTGACCCAATTTAATTACATTAATGTCACCATTAACATGTTCAACATCTCCGTTTATCAAATATACTCATGCATGCATGCTTCAACAACAACATTTGACAATAAACACCATATCTTTCACCTAATGTTACCTGACACCGCATTTCACAACAAACAACATTGAATAAAAGCAATATCCTCATACCTTCCATAGTTTTCTTCGGTGGTGTCCTCCTCGCCATTTGTTTCTTACCCATGGAATGCGAAAAACTTATAGAGATCAAGCTGATGACGGATTTTGAGAAGCTAAAATGGCGATTCCAAAGAGAGTGATAAGAGAGTGATTAAAAAAATAAAAGCTTATGTGAGAAGCTAAAATGGCGATTCAAAAGAGAGTGAGAAGAGAGTGATTAAAAAAAAAAAAAAAAGCTTATGTGAGAGTGTGATGAGAGAGAGTGGATTTTGGGTTCTATAATTACACTGACACAGACGAAATCTTGGGAGCTACCCCATTGTTTATTATTTTCTTTGTTTGCTTTCCCAACAATTTGTTCAATTGTTTATTATGTAGCCTGCCCCACTACTATCCATATCCCATTAATATGGTATTAATTTGACCCGTCTACACCTTGTGACGGATATACTCCGTCACAAGAGAGACTAATTGTTAAAAGATTTCTTTTTTACAAGTAATAAACTTGTGAAAGATCAACTTACAAATAATGAATAACATCTGCTTATAAAGACAACTCTTTACTTTAAGCTAAATTTTGATAACGTAGGACTGCCACATGTGATTTACAAAGCGAGAGCTTCCTTCAAGTTAATTTTCTACAGGTGATTATTAGCGGGTTTGAGTTCGATATGGACGAGTCTATATTTAAAAAAGTAGTTAGATATAGCTAAATTTATTACCCGGTGTCCATTATAGCAACCTTAATTTGGATGTCTATACCCACCCAAAAAGTAGGCAGGTCTATCCGTAACCTCAAAGTTAAAACAATAAAATCAGTTCTTAAACTAAATAAAACTACATATTACGAAGAATAAATTAGTTTAGATCTTTTTTTTGTGCTCAACTTTTTATGGTGAAATTTATGTAACAAATACTCCCTCCATATCATTTTGTTCCTCCTATGTGAGAACTTTTATCATTTGGCAAAGCTTAAGGAACTAGTGTGGTCAAGTGAGTTTTAGATGGTCAGGCGAGTTTGGTGGCGTGGTGATGAAAGGGTGGTGAAACTATGACAAAATATAACCATTTTACAACATAGTAAATATTTACTGACAAATTATTACCATTAGTTTATTGCTCGTAAAGATGGAATTTAGTGGTTAAAACTTGGGTGAAATTCTCAGGGACCCGGGTTCAAGCCTTCTCAAAAGCAATTTTGTGGAATATTTATGACCCGAGTCCATGCCTTCTAGATTTCGAGCATGTCACCCTCGGGTGGCTTACTCGCTATATGTGATAGCGCCTCCCCGTGCGGATTTCGAGTATGTCACCCTCGAGTGGCTCACTCACTATACGTGATAGCGCCTCTCAATGCGCCACAAAGGTAGCGACTACAAGTTCCCTCATAATCAAAACAAAAAGTGAAAATTTTCGATGTAAAATTTCATCATTAAATAATCACTTTTTATTATAACGAAGATGTCGACATTTTTTCGTCTTAAATTAACACCGTAGCCGTACCAAAGGAGACTTACAAAGAAAAAGATTATTCATACCCGAATAAGTTGTGTTTCTCTGCACGAAAGCCCAAAATGGCTTCTATTGCTTTCTTAAATTTAAGACGTGAACCGGTCTTAATTGGGCCTTCTCCCAAATCTCTGTAGCCGGGCCCAATTATAATGGTCTTGTCAATTCAACTAACTAATTTTGACATTTTTCTTAGAAAAAAGTTAAAAGCAATTTGGACTTCAACATTTAAACATGCTTTTATTGTAGCCAGGTAAATGCATTTATGTGATTTTACATTTTCTTGCACTTTTGTATTCGGGTGCATGTGGAATAGTATAGCCATATAGGCATATCGAGATTAGTTAAATGGAGTAATGAAATAGTACTACAGATAAAAGAAGTTAGACCACCCTATAAAGAAAACTAGACTAAAAGAGCTTGTGGAAATGTACAAGCATAATTAAGTCAACTACACTAAATACTTATGGGACGAAGTACAAGCTAAAACATCACTATTCATAACACTATAAAGTCATTTCGATTTATTGATATTGAGTATTTTATAGGATTTTTGCCTTATGGAAAAAAGTGAGGGAACGAAATTAATTAAAAATTTTAATATGAAAGAGAAGTAAGTCTTTTGAAAGGTGACCACCTTATTAAGAGATCAGAATAATACAAAAGCATGTATTAGTATCGATCACAAAATTCCATGATAAGTACTACAAACACAAAAATTATGTAACAAATAAAGGTGTTACCAAACGTTACCAATTATTATCACAATTATACCAACAAAATATAAGGGGTGTTGAAAAAGTGGTTTCTGGATTTTGACAAGAATTTGCGATAAAAGAAATAGGTTACTCTTTAAATAATATATTTATTTCGTTTAACATTTTAAGGAACGAGAAAAAATCACGAGATGCCAGATAAAAAAATCACGTTTTAAATTACTCTTTGATTTGTTTGGCTGAGTTTATGTAAGAAAATCCTTAAACGACATAAGTCGAAATCACTGTCCACTTTTTTGAACCACCGATGTCAGCGATCCCAAGGTTGCCGACGCCCTATTTGCCACCTTACTTCTCCATTGACTCCTTTACTTCTATATTCCCACTCGACGACCATAATCTATAACCCCAACCCAAGAAATACCCTAAGTTTGAAGTTTTACAAAATTGCCCCTAAATATTTTGTTGTCTTAGACCAGCCAAAAGCAGAACAAGGCCAATAAATTGATGAGTACGAGTACGACAAACGTATCCAAATCTATAACGACTATAAAGAGCCCATCAAACTCCACTTAGCCAAAATAAATTAAATTTGACACTTTATATATACAATAAAAAAGAGTACAAAAATCCAAATAATTCTAAAGTGATTAGACAATGAGTTGCTAATAATATCCAACAACTAATAGAGACATCTCTCTCATAGAATAATATAATCTCATGTATAATAGTAAAAAGGGACAAATAATTAATAGAGATAATTGTAATTTAACCCGATTCAACTTCTAATCAGTTACGTACTCTCTATTTTTTAAGGACGAAATCAATATACTTAGACATTTGATTTATAACATCTAGAGTAATTATACCATTTAGTAGATCGTTGATCCCTAACTCAACGACTATATTAATAATAGTAATAAATTCATAAAGTATGGAACTTTTAAAGTAAATTACAACGAACAACCCTATAAATGCCCAATATTTAAAAGGACTTTTCCTAAAGTCGTTGAATAATTCAACAATTTTGCGCGAATCCTGAAATTATAACTTGAACATACATAAACCCTTTTTTGAAAACTACTTTCGCCTTCAATCAGTATTAACATTTTTTTTCTTTAAGATATGTATCGTAGAGCTAGTAGTGTAATCAAGCCGAGCTGAGTTCGACCTCATCTATGATCGAACTCGAGTCATAATGTAAAAATTAAACCCGAGCACTTGAAATTAATGATCAAGCTCGGTTCATATGGTATTTTGCGAGCCCGATCTCAAGCTTTGTTTGACTACATTTTTTCGAGCATTATTTAATCTTAACATATATTTTAAGTTAAATATTTGATTTTTAGCTTAAAATAACATTTTCTATGTTATCTTCTTTTCTAAATTATCATTTTAATTAATTTATCACAAAAATGATATTATTTGAAGTTATTATTAATGATAAAATATAAATTACATTAATTAAAGAAACGAGCTCAAATGAGCTTTTAACAGAGTCTTATATATGTGCTTAGGTTAATTAAGCTTGATTTAGGCTTACTCTACCTCGAGCCAGAGCTCAAGCTTAATTTAACCAATCTTGAGCTCAACTGATTTTAAAGGCTTGTTAAGCAGGCTCTATTCATTTACCGTTTTACTTAGAAAGTCTTTGGAACCTTTTAAGATAGCTTAAGCCTCCAAGTCCCAAGTAGTAGTAGTAGTAGTAGCAGCACACTTTAATACAACACATTTTTCCTCTCCTTGCAACTCCATCATCATCATCACCCTCCTCCTCCTCCACCATCATTACCATTCCTCATTTCCCAACTCCACATTCTTAATATCAATATTGTACATTTTTTTTTCCTTTCTACACTTCATTACTTATTTAACACTCAATTTATACTCTCTTCCTCATCTTTTCATTTGTTCTTCATTACAAGCCATTAATTTTTTACCAGGTAAGTTTTATTCTATTTTTGAGCTTTATCAATTATCATCATGTTTCTCTGCATTTTTTTGGTGATTTATTTATAATTTATCCCCTCCCAACTTCCACATATTTTCATTTGTGGCGCGTCACAAGCTTGTAACAGAGAAATGTAACTATTTTATGATAAAATACTCTGTATGAATTTGTGGATGACTATTTTTTGTCATAAGATGGTCACACTTCTTCCGTCACAAGGGAGACCAACTAACCAAGTTCCCATTTTGTGCTAAAATTTAATCATTGTCCCTTTTTTTTATGATTGGAAAATTTGTTGGTTTTAGTCATTAGAACATTTTGTGATTAGGAACTTAATCCTTGAAACAATCTAGTTTATTAAACTCGGGGAGTGGGTAACATTCCTTGAACAAGCTAAATTTAGTAATCATCTAATTTAGTTATCCGAGATTTTTATATTTTATATTGTTTAATTTTCTCCTACTAAATTCTTCTCATTTATCAAAGCAACAAAATACAATGTACAAACTAAGAGTAACAATTAGTCTTACTTAAAACCGTTATAACTTGCTCGTATAAGTTTGCAATATAGTCCTTCTATATCGGGCAACTGGACAAATGAACACATAGCATATGAAAAAGAATGTTATATGGTACGGTTGCAAGCAGTCCTTAAGCTTAAGACGGTCTCAAATATGATTATAAAGCCTAAAATACTTTGCTAGCTTGCATAAAGTCAATGAAACTAGGTAAATACGGAGTACAATTTTATGGGATTGTGACAAGCAAAGGTGGGGAGAGGTAGAAAACGAAGGTTGATTGCATTGATCATTTTACTATCCTTTTTTCCTGTTTTTTATTTAAGATATAAATGACTTTATTTGGGACGAGTTGGATTTTTCTAGGTAAAAGGTTATTTAGTCATCTAGCTTCCATTTTCATTGTAATTTTGAAAATGTTGTTACCTCGCGTAAGTAACTTTAAGCAAGTCTTACTTGTAACAGTCATAAGCGTGTATCGTCTCATAATCCTCTTGTGAATTTTTCTCACATTGTTTTATACTTATGTTAAAGTCCATATTTTCAGAATTTTGGAATAGCAAAAATCGATAATTTTAACCATTTACTAAAATTTTGGGATTGCGCGTGCGAGTGTTATCATTTGCTACTAGCTAGACTCCCCTTGTATATATCACAACTTTGTGATCGTCACAAGTAAGAATTTGTGATCATATTATACCCACTTAATCATACTGATAAAATATACTCAGAAGAGAGAGATGTTTCTCATAAAGTCGATATTAATATACCGCATATATTTATATCTACTTGTATATATATAATTAACAAGTCTTGTTATAGATGGATATATCCGTCTATAGCAAGAGACGGGTCAAATATCCTTAAAATGATGACATTTTTGGGCCCCATCACGTAAGTTGTTGTTTGTCTTATACGTAATGTGGTATGTTACTTGACACGTCTTTAGTTATAGACGGATAGTTGACGTCTATAATGAGATTTTTGATATATAATATAGAAGTTGGACTCCGTACTTTGTACGTCTTAGTACAAAATGAAACAAGGGTGGATGGATATATGAAATACTCCCTCCATTCAACTCCACATTACACTTATTCCTATTTGGGTCATTTAACTTCACTTTACACATTTCTAAAAATGGCATAATAAAGGTCCATGTTGTCCTAATTGGACAAGCATATTTACATAAAATGCCACTCAATGACCCTTTCTAATTGGACAAGCATATAATAAAGCATTTTTACTTTTCTTTTGTTGTACTTTTTATTGTTTTCTATTGCTTTTCTTAATACTTGTGCATAAAGCATAAGTGCAATGTGGAGTTGAATGGAGGTAGTATGAATGAGTGAAATAATGGAGTGTTAATTGAATGATGAGTTGAGCTTTACTCTGTCCTTGGATACTCATTAGACGTTAGACCTAGGGAAACAAGAGATAAGAGTTGATTATAATATGCCTCCTAGTTGTTTGTGATAATTTATATTCTAGTGCTCTTGAATGTTTTTGTCCTTACTCTTACCTAAATATTAATCCTTTCATTGACCGACTCTTTTGTTAGGCACAAATTCTTATTTTAGATTGTTTAAGTTAACACGTATTCCTTTCGTTTAGATCAATTCTTTTTTTTTTTTTTTTTTTTTTTTTTTTTTTTTTTTTTGTATCACTCATTTGTGCGATAGCTCCTTCATTCATTATTATTTTTCTCTTCTTTTTCTCATTTTTTTGGTCTTTGTTCCGAAATAAGGCCATATTCTTTTGGACTTAAAGTCACTTAATTTAAGTTCACTTCAGATCCTATAAGTTGATTCGATTCGATTCGAGATCCTATAAGTTGATTCATTGATTGATTGATTCGATTCGATCCTATAAGTTGATTGATTCCGATCTTATAAGTTGATTCGAATCCTATAAGTTGATTGATTCGATTCGAATCCTATAAGTTAAGTTCAGATCTTATACCTCACTTAATTTAAGTTTACTTCAGATCCTATAAGTTGATTCATTGATTCGATTCGATTCTATAAGTTCGATTCGGTTCGAGATCCTATAAGTTCGATTCGATCCTATAAATTGATTGATTGGATCAGATTAGTTTGATCAAAAAAAAGCAGGCCTAAAGAGATAACAAATAAGCGAAACGGATGAAGTATTCACAATTGATTAAAATAAAAAGGGGATTGTGAGATGTTTGAACTTAACAATTATCTTAAATTAGACCTATTATTATTAGAATAATACTCGGCCAATTCATTATAAAATCGTTTTACGCTGATATATTACATAAAAATGGATCATTTTACAAGAAAACAATGACCCATAATCCATTAGTCTAAAAAGTGGTTATCAAGAAAACCGTTTTACCGCAAATGTCAGCTAGCTAGCATAGCGGGTAAAGTCATAAAGGGTGATACCCATAATCTGATTCGCCCTTGTGGCTCCCTCTAGACCAAATAAGCTGGGCATGTGATAGCATTTTGTTCATATGCATAAATAAACATGCAAGAAAAATAAAACTAAAATACTAAATAATTGTTTGAAGTAAGACGAAACTAAGAAGCATGAAATGTGGTGAGAGTTTGTTTTTAGTTGGTATCTAAATAACACCTGAAAAATGAAAACTGTGTTTTTTTTTTGTTTTTCTGCCTTATTTTTGCTTGTGAACTAGTCATTGGTTTCTGTAGTTGGGTTTTTGTTCTGATGTATTGATATAGCTGCAAGAAAACAGGCCAAATGGAGGCCACATATATTGACTACACTAGCCAAGTACGTAAATCACGAGTGGTAACAAAATATTAGCCAAGCCTCCGTCTTAAGCGTGAAACGGATAAAAAAAATGTACTCCATATGTTTAATTCTAATAAATAAATGCTCACAACTAGTCTTGTACGTAGGCTATTTTAGATCCGTTTCACGCTTGCAGTCGTTTTAAGCAAATTAGCGACAACTTGTTCGAGAATTTATATTAGCGACAACTTTTTCTAAATAATGGGAGTATATGAAGGATACTTATTTATATTGAAATCCAACTTGATAAATGTGATATATTATATAAGTATATATTTGAAGAAGTTGATGATAAATGTTAAATGAGAACAACATAAGCGGAATGAAGGAAGTGATAGATAAACCATGTCAACCAAAACCTTAAGGTGATGGTTGAGGCTCAACTATTATATTTATTTCTATTAGGAAGCAGGTAGTATGATTTCGGATTATTTGGATTTTCGACACGTTGACATAACAAAGGTTTTCTTGGGGTATAAGTAGATACCTTCCTTGATTTCCAATTTTAATTTTCCCCTTTTAAGGTTTTGTGGTCAGGTGCATATTTTTACAGTATTAATATGATCATGAGATTCATTACCCTTTTGTGCATTGCAAGCAATGGTTTAGGGTGATGTCGCGATGCTTTACGCTTAATTCTCTATGCATCATGTTGATTGATATTAACTTTTGAGCTTTATTTCATTATTACATTACTAAAAATAGTGAGGAACTGTTCTTTGTCATTGGCTATATTGAGTATGCCTTAAGCAACACTTGATGGGAACTCAAAGTTAATGTCAAAAGAAATTGGCTTTAGAGAATGTACTACTTTAAAGGCAGTATACCTCAGTTTAAGTGACATATAAGTCAGATCGTCAACACTTAACTTATGTTGTGAGGTGACAAAATGCAGTCAAAGATGGAACGTCGAAGTTGGCCTTGGAAGAAAAAACCATCGGAGAAGTCTGCTGCGGAGAAGGCTATTGCTACACTTGATTCTGCTGGCGGCTTCTTACCTTCTGCTGGATCTCAGACTCAGACTGATAAGGTTTGCTTCCTGTACTTGAACTTTTTTTCCTCGATTATGGTCTTTTAACTTCGATTAGTATCCTGTGTTTCCTAATAAGTCTTCTACAAGATTGTCTCATTATGAAACGGTCTTAACTTCTCATTCCCATTGATATCGAATTGGGTAGTTAGGACATATCCTGCATCATTGATGAATGTTTCTGTTATTCATCTTTTTGATAGTGTTCCTGATATTCGAAAAGTAAACATTTTTTTACGCCGGAATATGGCACCCTTCAATAATAATCACTGAGATAAATTTCAGATGCAATTCTATCTACTGTCATCTGTTCTTAAGTTAATTACAGATATGAGTAAACATTTTTTAGGCCGGAATATGGTTCCGTTTGCTAATAATCTAACTTCTGTTTTTGATATTTATCAATGAGATAAATTTCAGATGCAATTTTATCTACTGTCATCTGTTTTTAAGTTAACTATATTTTTTACTGCAGAATAATTACAAAAAGCCAGAGTATATTCAAATTTCTCTGGAGGCTTACACCAATTTGACTGGATCGGCAAATCAAGTGAAAAAGTATGAGAAAGAAGTAGAGACATATGAAGACCAAGCGAAAACATATGAAGACCAGGTGCAAGCATTGGAGGAAGAGATTAATGAACTAAATGAGAAGCTGTCGTCTGCTAATTCGGAGATTACTTCAAAGGAACAACTTGTTAAACAGCATGCAAAGGTTGCTGAGGAAGCAGTCTCAGGTATTCGTAATGATGGTGGAATGTTTCGCTTGTCAGGTCTATTTACGAGTATTCCTGATAAACTGTCCTGTCCTGCAGGTTGGGAAAAGGCTGAAGCAGAAGCTTTGACTCTGAAAACCCATCTAGAATCCGTGACACTAGCAAAATTAGCAGTAGAGGATAGGGCAGCACACTTGGATGGTGCGGTTAAAGAATGCATGAAACAGATAAGAAATCTGAAGGAGGAGAATCAACGGAAGCTCGAGGAAGTTACAATCACTAAAAACAAGCAGTATGACAGAATGAAGCATGAGCTGGAAACAAAAATCGCTTGCTTGGATCAAGATCTAATGAGTGCAGAAGCCGAAAGTGCTGCTATTTCCAGGTCACTGCACGAGCGTTCTAACATGCTTATTAAAGTCAGCGAAGAAAAGTCACAGGCTGAAGCACAAATCGAACTCTTGAAAAGCAATGTTGAATGCTGTGAGAGGGAGATTAATTCGTTGAAATATGAACTCAATATTGTGTCCAAAGAAATGGAAATCCGAAATGAGGAAAAGAATATGAGTGTCAAGACAGCGGAAGTGGCTAACAAGCAGCTACTGGAAAGTGTGAAAAAAACTGCCAAGTTAGAAGCCGAGTGTCAAAGGTTACGTGGCCTTGTCAAGAAGAAACTTCCCGGTCCTGCTGCTTTGGCACAAATGAAGCTAGAAGTGGACAACTTGGGTAGAAATCATCCGATGACACCTTCTAGTCCTCAGTTTTCGAGTAATGCACATTTGTTGGGAGTGCCGAACTTTCCTTGATAATGTTCAGAAATTTCAAAAGGAGAATGAATTTCTCACCAAAAGGCTTGTTGCTATGGAGGAAGAAACGAAGATGCTAAAAGAGGCGTTGGCAAAACGTAACAGTGAGCTGCAAAGCGCTAGAAGTATTTGTGCCATGACTACAAGCAAGCTTCAAAATTTGGAAAAGGAAAAATCATTTAGTCGACATGCTAGTAGTCGTCCATGCACGACATCTGTATCTGAAGATGGAAATGATGATACAATAAGTTGCGCAGAGTCATGGGCTTCTGCTTTGATTTCTGAACTTCCGCACATCAAAGAGAAGAGCAAGGAAAAATCCATGAAATCCGAAAATGGAAGCCATTTGGAGCTCATGGATGACTTTGAGGAGATGGAGAAACTTGCTCGTAATGGAAATTTGACAGCAAACACTGAACTTGACTCTGAATCATCTCCATTGGCAAAATTGCAGGCTAAAGTATCTAGAGTATTCAAATCTGTCTCTAATGAGTCTAATATGCTGAAAATTCTGGAAGATATTAATCAAGTTGTACAAGAGGAGCGAGATAACCTACATCCGCACACTATTAGTTGCGCCGTGGAGGAGAAACACTGCTCAGTAGACAGGTTAAACGAAAAGGGCGAGAAAATAAGTCGAGAACTAGCAGCTGCCATCACACAGATACACAGTTTCATATCGTCCCGAGGGAGAGTAGATGAAATGAGCCATGAGGTTGAGCAGTTCTCTGCCGCCTTCAATAGGATACTTTGCAATGAGATAAGCCTGGAGGATTTAATTATTGCATTATCTCTTGTCTTGGCTAAAGCCAGTGAGCTTACCTTTGGTTTCAAGGGGTACGTCGTAAATGAAGCAGAAGTAGGCAGTCCTGCGTGCGTTGACAAAGTTGCATTGCCTGAAAACAAGCCACCTCAAGGAGATAGGTTTTCTAATGGTTTTGGTCACATTTCTGATTCTTGCTCAAATCCTGAGGTTCCTCAGGAAGTGAATATTTCGGGTTTTGAGCCAGGATCTTGTCAATGCTCTTCGGGGGAAATTGAGCAGCTGAAAGCTGAGAAAGATAGCATGGAAAGGGTAATCTTTAGATGTTCTCAAGAATTGGAAATAGCTAAGTCTCAGTTATCAGACGTCAAATTAGAGCTGGCAAACTCCCAAAAGACGAACAGCTTGGCTGACATCCAGCTGAAATGTATGGCGGAGTCATACAAAACACTTGAAAAGCGCGCTGAAGAATTGGATGGTGAAGTTAATACACTACTTGGAAAAATAAAATCATTAAACAATGAGCTTGAAACTGAGAGAACAAACCGTGAAGACGCTTTGGCTAGATGCAGAAACCTTGAGGAACAGCTGCAAAGGTCAGTTCTAGTTAGTTATTCAGTGTAATTTATTAGATGAAAATAATGGCATAATTCTGAGTTATGCCCCCATGTTCTTTTCAAGGAATGACGAATGCTCTGTGTGCTCGTCTTCAGCTGCTGAAGTAGACAACAAAGCTAAACAGGTATACTTTTATTTGTAGGCATTGATTTTCCGAATATTTGTCCTTTGAGTCTCATGATTAAACCCTAAATTTAATTTTGGGTTGGCTGAAATTTAGGAAAAGGATCTGGAAGCTGCAGCGGAGAAGCTAGCAGCATGCCAAGAAACTATTTTCCTTCTTGGTAAGCAGTTAAAGTTCATGAGTTCACCCAACAGCGAGCGGAGTATAAGTGAGAGTGAAGATGCAGTAGCAACTATCAGTGGTTTGAACCAGCTAGATATGGATACTGCAACTTGTCCTTTTCTCCAAAGGGCCGGTTCTGATTCGCCTCTGAATCTGCACAATGCCCCAATGAGTCCGTCAAACACCGTAGGAAACATGAGTAGATCACCCGTATCCTCAAAATACACGATTCACAGACCTACCAAGTCGGGATCTTCTACTCCAACATCAGACAAGTATTCACGTGGTTTTAGCAGATTCTTTTCGTCAAAGGAGAAATACAGCAATTAGGCTAGCACCATCCGCGTCTAATTATTTATGCTAAGGACCTTGTCTCTCAGTAAGACGGTCTTGTGAAAAATTTGTGAACTAGCCTGGAGGTAAAAAAAAAACAAGTCCATCAGTTGTGTTCAGTCATTTGGTGCTGTCTTCCTCAAACACTTAACCCGGATTTAATGTCAGAAACAGTCTAAAAAATGTTTTGTGGATAACTTCAGAGGTCGACTTCTCATTCAGTTTGATGGTAATCAAATTATACCTCGCAAGTGCACGATTGTCGTTGTACACTATTGAGGGTCGATCCCACGAGGAGCTAGGAAGAGTATTAATCGTTCTAATCATTCAGCTTAGCTAAGTCGAGCAATAATGAGGTAATGGTAATAATCTAACAACTAAACTAACAAATTAAAATGCAATTAAAGAAGAGAAGTAACAACGAGCAAGAAAGGATTAAGTTGTAAATCAAATGATAAAAAAAAGGGCCTAGAACTCGGTTCTCCCACAACGATTTATAATTCCACGTCACGATTCCCTAGGCTAATCACTCGGGTAGACAAGCAAGGAGGAGATGGCTCTAATTCGCCTAAAACCCCCCTCTCGGGTTCGAAATAGGACACTAGAACTACCCACCAACCCCCCTCTCGAGTTCGAAGGTCGGAATCCCTAACCTAATACCCGGCTACCCTAAGAACATGCATTTTCCCAAGGTGGCTTAGTAATGGCTAAGGTCATTAAGCCCTCATCGTTTTCCGGGTCATCCCACTCCTCCTCTCGGAGGTCGATTTCAAACACTAGCCTAGAGGTACCCTCCATTGGTTCTCCCTTTCGGTCTCAACCTAGGTTAGTAATAAGACCAATTTCCGGGTATCCAATTCACAACCTAACCAACTTTCGTTGGTGGACAAGGGTTACAAATCGACACTACCCACAATTGACCCATAAACCAATTCAATCCTCTAGACCACCCTCACTAATCTCTCCCAACAATTAGCCTTTATGAGAGTCAATTAATGGAATTACTCATGTCGGGTCAAACTGAGTCCTAGAAGACTACTCACTAACCATGGTTCTTAAGACAAAAGAGACAATAAAGATGGAGTCTTTAAGCATAAACATGGTGGAAGAAAAAATTCTACTACTAATCATGCAATAATCCAACACAAATTATGAAGAAAGACAATTTAATCTAAGAATGGATGAGGATTAAACTAAAAGACACGATCTTTAACACAAGTAACTCAAAAACTCAATCTTTGAATGCAAACAACAATGATGAACATGAATAAGATGAAAAAGAGAGAGAGACAATAACAATCTAACAACAAAAGAGGAGAATTCAAACATAAACAATTAAACAAAACTTAGAAGAAGGCAAATGAAAACAATTGAAATTAAAGAGAGAAATAAGAGTAAAGAATTATATCAATAATATGGAAACTTGAATTGATGGAATAAAGAACTTGGATAAACAAGAGATTGATTAAACTAATTAAGGAATGATTACAAATTTAATTGAAGAAATATTGAAAGGGAAATGTTTAGGGTTCTACAAATATTGAGAGAGGAAAATAATCTAACTAGTCTAATTCGTAGTCTAATTCTAAGGTAGAGGTCTTTTATACTCCTCTAATAATAATAATCATTAATGATATTAATAATAATAGTCTACTAAACCTCACCTAATCAAACATACAAAACGACATCAACCACAAAGGGGAAGGGAATTAAAACAAAACAAAAAGACAAAACCAAAGGGACGGAATCAACGGATTAAAAACAGCAAGTGATGTCCTAGCCGGGTGGCCGCCCGCCCGCCGGGCTTGACACCGGCTGGGGATCTCCTGGAAACTTCAATAAATTTTGATGTGCTCTCAGCCGGTGGTGATGTCGACGGCCGGTGGACCGTCTGAGAGAACATTTGACGCGAGAATGTGTTGCGAGCCGTGTTGTGCGGAAGCGATACGGAGTAGATGCAAAAATAAAAGACACAAAGATTTAATGTGGTTCACTATCAATGCGATAGCTACATCCACCAGGGCGAGGGAGAATAATTCACTATGTCGGGAGAATTACAGATTACAAAAGATGAGCACAGAGTTTTTCTAGATCTACCTCTTAAAACTCTCAATGTTTACCTCTCAAATCTCTCCGTAAAAGAATAGCTAGGTTAGGGTAGTGTTTATATATTAAACTACCCTAATAAAGACTAATACAATTAGGAAATATAATAAACAAAATAACCAAGTAGACTAAAGACGGAAGTTGGAAAAAACCAACGTAATAAACCAAAGAATTAAACTTGGAAAAGTGGTGGGGCCCACTAATTTCCAACACCAAGGCAAATCACGTAGAATAGAAGAGTAATACAGGAAAACGTGCGACCTGCATAACAGCTTGCTACTCGCCCGTGTCCGTCTTTTATTTTCTTCTTTCTTTTCTTCTTTAGTCTATTTTATCTCACCGTAATCAAACTCCGACATATTCGTAAGCGACATACGAGTCACATACTAACAATTCTCCACCTTGACTCGGACAGTCGCATTTAGCAAACGACTTCCAAATCACTCGACCACTATACAAGTCACTCATGTAGACTTATATCTGCCATGTTCTAGAAAATTGAGCTCTCACACTAGAACACCATAGACTCCACCTCGAGTCTATAACCATCCAATATACCCCGAATCGGGTCTGTAGTCCAATAAGCCCCCGGACTAGGCATGCGTCCATTTAGCCCTGGACCGGGCCGCTCAAGGATGCTCCACCTTAAGCTCAAGACTTCAAGGGTCGGGACTTCTTTTGTTTTATGAACACTCTTGCTAAATTTAAATCTGTGTTTCTTGCCAAACACACGCTGCTCATTAAACTCAAGGTTATTCACCTTGACACCCTTAAGAAGATCCCTCTTGCACACTTTTTGTATCCCTCTATCACCCATATGACCAAGCCGCTTATGCCAAATCTTAGTCTTCTTCTTGTGATTTACAGATGCACAACTTGCAAAATTAGTCAGCGTTTCACCTTGTAATACATACAAGGAATTTTGTTTGACACCTTTCAGCACCAAACTAGAACACTTCGTGACAGACAAAATTTCCCCTTTACTCTGGAACTCATATCCTAAATCACTTAATAAACCAAGTGATATAAGATTCTTCCCTAAAGCCGGAACATGTCTCACATTAGTCAAAGTACACTTCTTACCCTCAGCGGTCTTCACCTTGATTGACCCAATACCCACTAGCTCACAAGTAGCATTGTTACCAACAACAACGCGACTCTCATTAAAGGACTCATAAGTATTAAACCAATGCTTGTGTGGACACATATGATAAGAACAACCCGAATCTAGAATCCAACGATCAATAAGACGAACATAATCAACCACAAGTGCATAGTCCGCCTCAGAATCGTATTCCAAATTCTTACTTTGAACTACAGCCGCACTAGACTTAGCTTTCAACTTAGGACAACTAGGTCTTTTATGCCCGGGTTCTTTACATAGATAACATATAACATAATTATCAGCAGTATTGGTGTCTGGAATATTAGCCTTAGCCTTTTTCTTCCGAACTCCACCCTTTTTAGTATTATCAACAACTAAACCTGCCCCTGATCCGTTTTCTATGTCAACAGTTGCTTTTTTGTCGCAACTCCCTAGTGTAAAGTGCTGACTTCACTTCCTCTAGGGTCAATGTTTCTTTACCAAGAACAAAAGAATCCACAAAATTCTCATACGACGCAGTAAAGAAACCAAAGAAATTAAAGCAAGATCTTCATCCTCAATCTTAACATCTATATTACGCATATCTAGTAATATAGTATTATATTTGTCTAGATGATCACGAAGTGACATACCTATTTGCATCTTGAAAGAGAACAGACGTTGTTTCAACAACAACTTATTGGTGAGCGACTTTGTCATGTACAAACTCTCCAATTTCAGCCATAACCCCATTGCAGTCGACTCATCGGCTACCTCAGTTAGGACATCGTCTGACAAACTCAACAAGATCGATGAATGAGCCCACTCCTCCATTGTTAACAAGGCAGGATCTTCCGTCTCAGTCACCCTAGGTTCACCACCCGCAGCCGAAGCTTCGGTCTTCGTCACCTTCGTGGAGAAACCCGGCGTCAAGGGTTTCCAGATGCACCGCTCCCTTAGCAAAGCCCTCATCTTTATCTGCCATAGTGCAAAACTATTCCTCCCGTCGAACTTCTCAATCCTTACAGTGTCAGTTGCCATCTTCTCCTCCCTGGATCCAAAAAACCTAAGCTCTGGTGCCAATTGTTGTGCGGAAGCGATACGGAGTAGATGCAAAAATAAAAGACACAAAGATTTAACGTGGTTCACTATAAATGCGATAGCTACATCCACCAGGGCGAGGGAGAATAATTCACTATGTCGGGAGAATTACAGATTACAAAAGATGAGCACAGAGTTTTTCTAGATCTGCCTCTTAAAACTCTCAATGTTTGCCTCTCAAATCTCTCCGTAAAAGAATAGCTAGGTTAGGGTAGTGTTTATATATTAAACTACTCTAACAAAGACTAATACAATTAGGAAATATAATAAACAAAATAACCAAGTAGACTAAAGACGGAAGTTGGAAAAAACCAACGTAATAAACCAAAGAATTAAACTTGGAAAAGTGGTGGGGCCCACTAATTTCCAACACCAAGGCAAATCACGTAGAATAGAATGAGTAATACTGGAAAACGTGCGACCTGCATAACAGCTTGCTACTCGCCCGTGTCCGTCTTTTATTTTCTTCTTTCTTTTCTTCTTTAGTCTATTTTATCTCACCGTAATCAAACTCCGACATATTCGTAAGCGACATACGAGTCACAAACTAACAATTACCACTTGTAGTGCGGAAGCGTGAATATCCCCGTGTTGGGCCTCTGCTGCATCTGTATCCACAGACCCATAATAGTACGATATTGTCCGCTTTGGGCCAAGCCCTCACGGATTTACTCTTGGGTTCCTTCCCAAAAGGCCTCGTACAATTGTAGATACCTCATTTCTGCACCTCTCGCAAATCACCCGGTGATGATTGGGCCGCATGTTTGGTACGCGGAACGATTTGTGACAACTCGTAAGATTATCGTCAAGTGATTGCTCAAATATTAATGTCTACCTCTTAGTTGTCATCTACGTCCCGGTACGGTCGTTTTGACAGTAATCAGAGTACATTCGGAGTCCGGGCCTAAAACCGTCTCCATTTTCTGATAACCGTTAAATCCCGAGTCATAATGTTCTGGAATGTTCCGGATATTCCATATTTCATAAATTTTATCTTTTAGTAAACAATTTCCCGTAATATTCACATAAGATATTAAGGAAAACCGAATTATTTCCGTCCTACCATAACTCAAACACGGAAATCTTTCTTCCGGGGAGAGGAAACCACTTGGGAACAGACGCGGCAGTGTCTGCGCCTCTTCCAAGAGACGCAGATGGCTCGCGCGCCTCTTCCCAGCCCTTTTCTGCATGTTTCTCGTATCTTTTTCATATCTTTCCGAGATTCACTTCCAAAGAGTCTCCGAAACCCTAATTCCTTCACGTGATTAGTATAAATAGGAGCCTTCGCTCCTCATATTTTTCACGCGAGTGTCCGCCCTTCTCTTCTCCCTTTGCATTCTAGACTTTGTTCTTACTTTTTGGCGTCTACGTGCTTGAACTTTCGACCACGTAAGCTCGGATCCTTCTGAGTACCAGCCTCCCCGTTTGCATGACCGACCAATTTGACCAACTACACATCAATCGACTTAATTAACTTAATCGTTTTCCTCTTACGAGGGCACTTTCTTTGCATTCGCGTCGAACATCACTAATCGATATCTTAGTCCTTCTCGTTTCGTCAACATGTAAGTCTGAGGGTGTAATCTCTCTTTTATTTATTGTATTTACCTTTTGTATCATCAATTGTAAGGTTTATGTCGAAAATACCATTAAAACCGATTTCTAAAACCATGCTTTAAAAACCTCTTTTTACGGATTTCCGAGATAACCGTCGAGAAAGGACGCAAAGAATCGCTGCGCCTCTTGAAGGAGCGCGATCCTCGCCGCGCTCTTCGTGAGGCCGCCGCAATTCCTGCTTCCTTTCTTCTTCGTTCGTTCTCTGTTATTCGTCAAATCCTTTTGTTTGCTTCGTTTGTTTGTCAATCCTTCACCATCATAGCATATAATTCCCATGTATATTATAATCATCATCATTAACATGTTTTATCCATCATAAATCCGACTTAAATCCCTTATAATCTAATATTTGCGGGTTTTCGTCATTAAATTCAATTCCGGATTGTAGAGATTCAATTCATCAATATTGGGTTCCTGGAATTCGTCTGTGATATAGTTTTCATCTGTCTTTTGTCGTATTCATCATATATTCGTCATTAATCCATCGTATCTAACTTAGTTGATTGATTTAATTTGTTCGACTCATTAATATTTTTCACTTCTATCATTATTCCATCTTATGTTAATTCGTTCAAATCCGTCTTATTCATGTTTTACTGTTTTAATGACCCATTCATATGTTAAATAACCTATTAATCACTTTCATCAGAGTAGATAATATCAATTGATCATTAAAATCACCAATTAACATTAACGGTTTGCAATTACGGCTTCACAGCCAGAACTGAGCCAAGGAACAGACGCAGCGTCTGCTGCGCCTATTCCAAAGGACGCAGCTCTGCTGCGCCTGTTCCTGGCTGAGTTCTGTCCCTGAACTCCGTTTCTGCCTTGACCTAATTTGAATTAGTTTACGTATTAATCAACTATTATCCGTAGTATCACCTTCTGTTGTGTTCGTTAATTTATTCTTTTATTCTTTTTCTCAAATTATCCGTTTTAAAGGTATTTTCGACATAAATCGCCCATTCCATTGTAATTATTGTAATTTTCATCATTGTAATTTATAATTATTGTATTTCTTTTATTGCTTGTATGTTTTCACATGTAATTGAACTTAAATCCTACTTCGACCCAATTGTATGCTAATTACGTGTCAACCGACTTAGCCTAATTCTCACATGTTAGGATTAAAACTTGGATGTTGCATTGCATGCATATAACCGACGATATATCGAGTATGAATAACTTCCCTAATCATTAGTAGAGGCCGCTATCGAGGCGGGCGGGATTAGGTGTTCGATCAAAAGAGCTTCCTAATACGTACCCTCACCCTTTACTCCAGATCTCCGTGAGCACCCGTGTTCATTGGCATCCGCGAGAGTCATTCTAGACATAGAATGCTAAGGGTAACGATTGCTTAGTGTTCATGTCTCTACTTTGTATCTTGACATGACACGAGGTATTCGAACGGTTCCAATTTCCCATAAAAATTGGTGGCGACTCCATACAAAAATGCAAACGCTTGTTCCTCTTTTCCAACCCAAGCGCCCTCGTGGACCCCCGTTGTCCACAGTTTGGCGACTCCGCTGGGGATAATACACTTACGTGTAGCAAGGGTGAAACTTGAACAAGGTTAGGGAATAGTTTGTACAAGACAATTGTCGGTTTTCATAACTCGGTCTTCCTAGACCGTTTTATTCGGCCTTCCTAGGCCCAACCCAACCCATTCGACCAATCGTCCCGTCTAAACGGTCCTAATTCTTATTTGGGCCTAAGGATGGATAGCGATTGACGTCATCCATACCATGATGCTTACTCTTGTTTGTATCAAGGGCCTTCACTACTTGAGGAAATGGACTAGGAATCGGCCTTACTCTTGTTTGGTACGAGCCTCTCCACAGACTTCGGGTTTGATGGTTCGGTATGGCAACCCACCCTTTAAACCAAAACCCTTTTAAATGCACTCAGCATCCCGTTATAATGCTTGTATAAATGTGTATACCTTACGTGATCACCGTTTCTAAACGAAACCATGACGATTTTTCAAAAAATCAAAACCCTTTTTTTTCAAACAAAATTTCGAAATAGGCTTTTAATTAGCGCAAAATCCAGTCAAAACTCTGTCCGTTTATCGTGTCAAAATTCGGGCCACAAACCCATTTCAAAACCTCACTTCGAGTCCACTCCTACAACTACACTATAGTTGACTAGGACACACATTTTCAAAAAAAACCTTGTCTTTCTTCAAAGTTCACTCAACACAAGTGGCACACACCCACTTCACGAGTCAAAACATTTCTTCTTTTAGCAAGTGTGTTAGAATGGTCGATCGTGTTTTGATTCGCCGCCGATCTCTTATCCAGTTTCCAAGATGCCCGGATCAAGTGATGAAACAAATCTCCACCAACTTCAAGATGGTAATGATCGAATCCTAGCCGCACTAGCCCAAATGCAAGCTACCCAAGAACAAACCTATGACCGCCTTGAGCTCATCGAGGGCCGTATATATGCCGTAGAGGGAAGGTTGCCTCCTCATGAAAGTGAAGTACTACGTGACTCTGACAACGAATCCAAGGATGAAAATCCTCTCATGGGGATGATCAGAGCTGAGAAAAGACTCCAATACTTAGAGGAGCAATTGATGTACCTTAAGGGTGATGACATTTATAGGGAGAACAATCGCAAGTATGAGGCCGTCAATTCCAAATTGCCAACTAACTTTAGTATGACGGATATCCCTAAGTGCAAGGGACACGAGAACCCTTTGAACCACATCCGTGCTTTCAAGGATTACATGTCTATCAAAGGCATCAAACCCGAGATGTTCTTAAGGATCTTTCCTTCATCTCTTGATACCATCCCGAGGCAATGGTTCTACTCTTTAGACCACAAAAAGGTCGCTACTTGGGAAGATGCCGCAATCGAGTTCTCTAAACAATATGCAGATAATGCCGAGATCCAAGTTAACATGCGTACTCTAGAGGTTCTTACCCAAAATGACAAAGAAGTATTCACTGACTTCCTAAGTAGATGGAGGAAGACTAGCACTCAACTAGTTGAACGCCCGGATGAGGCTACTCTTGTGGAGAAGTTTGTGGATAATCTCAAACCCATCTATGCCAATCATTTGAGATATCAAAACATCAAAACCTTCAAGGACTTAACCGTACTAGGGACAAGGATTGAAGATGACATCCGTAAGGGACTCTTGTCCAAAACGGTAGGCCGAGGATATCAAGGGTCTACAAGTCGTTCATACGGCTCTACTAGCAAAACCGATGAAGTTAACCTTCTCGAGCCATCCAAGAAAACTACCCCACCAAGGAAATTCACAAACCTTGGGGACACGTACTCCAACGCCCTAAAAAGGCTAATGAAGCAAGGTAAACTCCAACTCATTGGACCTACTCCCGAACCCGAAAGGAAGTCCAAATTCTGGGACGAGAATTCGTACTGTGAATACCATAGGGGCAAGGGGCACGACACAGAAAAATGCTACAAATTGAAAAACGTGCTTCAAGACATGATTGAAGATGGTCGACTACCAATACCATCGGGAGGTAAACCCAACAACACTCAGAATCCTCTTGGAGTTCTAGTGATCACAAGTGATGAATCTACCTTAGATTGCTCACACCTCATTTCTCCAATCGAAAATGAAATTCATGCAATCGAGAATGAAGGGTTCTACTCCACTATCTCCCCTACCATTTCCGACTTCATCGCATGGGCAAAGAGTGTGGATAGACAAGTTTGGGAATTAGAAAATGTGGTGACAACTTTACGCAATCCCAACGCAACACCCGAAGAACATATGCCACTAATCTTCTCTCAAAATGCTACTATGCAAGAAGTAATCACCGTGGTTGATAAACTAGTTGATCAAATCATACGACTAGAAGGTGATATCATGAGAATGAAACTAACTGCAATCAATGGAGTTTGGGCCGACGATGACGAGGACGAGTATCTCATTGAAAACTCCTTAGTCAAAGAAATAGTCCAAAATGGTGAAGACCAAGATGTGGACCACCTAACTCGTTCGGGTCGTCCATATCAAAGCACTACTCAAAATGGTCCAACCAACGTCATCATACCAAATGACAACGAAGATGACTCCACTGATCATTTGCTCAAGCAATTACAGAAAACAAAGGCTGATCTTTCAGTCTGGCAATTAATAGCAAGCTCATTCCCACATCGCCAAGCTTTACTGCAAGCTTTGGCCAAACTAAATGTAGCACATAACTCCACTCCTGAAGATGTAGTCAACTTGGTCTTCCAAGAATCACCAAAGCTAAGTAATCCTATTACTTTCTCGGACGAAGATTTGCCACCTTTTGGCGCTAGTCACAACCTTGCTCTATATATCACTGTCATTTGTCTAAAGAAGAATGTGTCAATGACCTTGGTGGATGATGGCTCCGCGGTCAACGTCATACCCCTCAAAACGGCATACAAGCTAGGCATGAAAGAGTCGGATTGGACCCCTACCAATCAAGGTGTGCGTGCATATGACGGTACACGACGAAAGGTGGTAGGACTTGCTAACTTAACCATAGCCACCGGGCCAATTGAACGAAAGGTTAACTTCCAAATAGTGGACATTGAAGCTTCATTCAACATACTTCTGGGAAGGCCTTGTGATGTATCACTTTCATATATACTTTTATAGCTCCCTTTACATCATATTTCATACCGTTTCGTGCCTATTATATCATTTATATGCTTTATTTCAATGAATTGTCGATACTGCCGCTATTTTGTGTTTTGATGCAGAAATGACTCGTTATGAGTATGATCAAGCTAAGATTAGCATGGCGGAGACGGCATAGAAGAATACACGAAGCATGGCACGGGAAACGAGGAATCATGAAGACTAGAAGTAAAAGAAGAGAAGAAAGAACCTGTGAAGAAGTTCCTCGATCGAGTCACTCGCCGACTCGATCGAGCAGGTATCCTCGATCGAGTCACCTCGACTCGATCGAGGATCCTCTCTCGCGGGTTTATTTCCGGAATTTCCTAAAACGTTAATCTTTTGTTATAAATTAAAGACTCGTGTTTTATTAAGAACTTACGTTGTATTTTGCTAAGTATTGCTGGAAAACTCTCTTAAGAACCCTAATCTTCCTTTTGTATGGTACTAATCTTTCTTCTTTAATTAAATCATTGTTTTATGTTCTTCAATTATTGTTTTCATCTTGCAATTATGTTTTCATCTTTAATCATGTTTGTTGTTGTTATTATAATCATGAGTAGCTAATCCCCTCATCTAGGATGAAGGGGATCTAGGTTAATTAAGAAGGGAAAATCAATTAGTTGCTTTTGATATCGTCAAAGTTGTTGTTTGATTGTTGTAATTCTTCTAGTTAATCACTTGAGGCCTGAGTTATTAATTAGTGTAGCGAATCGATTCTATCGCCGACCGGGTTAGAATTGATATAGGCTGCGATAATCAAATAGAAAGTATCTAATCATAGCGACCGCATGTTAGAATCGATCTAAAGGGCATAATGGAGTCGACCGATCTTATGACCTTAAACAACTTGATAGATTTAGTAATTGATTGATAATCCCCGACTGATTGACCTAGTGAACCTAATTCCTAGACTTTTAATAATATTGTTATTCATCCTTTATTTATTGCAATTAGTTTGTTAGAATCAACTCAAAACAAAACCCCCGAAATTGGTTACTTCTAGACAGTTTAGATACTCTTAGACTAGCTTTTACCGCCTCCCTGTGGATTCGATACCTGTCTTATCGCTAGCTATTCTTGTTAGTCCTGAGATAGTTTTACTTTGATTTGGTAATACGACTTAAGCCACATCAAATTTGGCGCCGTTGCCGGGGAGGCAACAATTGTTTAGTCTTTCTGTGTTTATTTTGTCTTTTGTCTCAGGGAACCCAGTTCCTTGAGACCGTTCTCACACTTTCTTGTTAGTTCTTTTATGCCCAGGTCTACTAGGTCCGAGATTATTCCTTTTGATCCCGAACCAGAGAAGACTTTTCGCTACAGACGGAAATTTAATCAAGAAGTGAGTCAAGTAGAAGACTTGAGTATACTTGACGTCGAAACGGCGAGCCCTACAGAGACAAATGATCGGTCCTACGAAGAGGAAGAGGAAGAAATTCCTATCTCGATATTCCTATTCCCGAAACTCCCGTTCCCGAAAATATCATCATGTCTACCCTAGCCACCACTCGAGCCAACCTTAGATTCTATTCCACAAGGTTTCAAGCTGCCCACTTCTACCAATGGAACATTCGAGATTCGGCCATCTTACATTAATTTGGTGGAACGAAACATGTTTGGAGGGACAATTTGTTGAGGACCCCGCAACGCATATGGAAAAGTTTGTCACTTATCGCTGTTCAATCCCATTAACAGCTAGAGTGACACAAGATCAAGTTAAGCGGTGTGCTCTTTCCTTTCTCTCGAAAGATGGAGTCGAATGGTTAAGAGATATGGATATGGATACGAAGAGTTACAGACTGGAATTCCTTGGCTCTTGCTTTCTACAAGAGGTACTTCCCACCTCAGAAGACTAATGCTTTGAGGAATCAAATTACTAGTTTCAAGCAAGCGGCCACTGAATATTTGAACGAAGCTTGGACTCGCTTCAAGCGTTTAGTTCGATCAGTTCCCCATCATGGTTTCCCAAAGTGGTTTCTTTGCAACCAGTTTTATAACGGGTTGTTTGACGATCATCGTGCCCTTTTGGATTCATCTGCTAATGGGAGGTTTCAAGATAACACACTAGATGGCGACGCGTGGAAGTTGATTGATTAGATTGCTACCCATACCGCGAGGTATGGAAATCCTAGGGGAAGCACGCGAGGTACTGGGGTTGATAGTGCTTTGGCGGCACAGCTGGAGGCTATTTCTGCCCAGATTGCTGAGATGAAGACTACCCAATCATTGGGTAGTAAAGAGAGAGTTCATGCTATGAGTCAGCAAGTAGAGGAGACTTGCGCTAGATGCGGTTTAGATGGTCATGGTGCAGCTGATTGTATGAGCACATTTGAGCAGGTTAACGCCTTTCAGGCTTACAGACAAGGTGCACAAGGTACACCTTTCTCTAATTTCTACAATGAAAGAACGAAGGAGCATCCGTTCCTTCAATGGTCTAGCCAGAATGTGCAAAACCCGCAGCAGTCACAACCGCAAAAGAATCCTTATATCCCTCCTAACAATCGCGGTAATCAACAACAAGGGGGATATCAAAGGCAAAATCAAGGAGGCCAGCAGTTCAACAATCAATATCAGCAGCCTCCTCAGCAAACTCCTCAACAAATTCCTCAACAAGCTCCGAATAATGATATGGCAGAGTTGCGCAATCTTTTGCAACAAACTTTGTCAATGCAAAGCAGACAGGCACGGCTCGTTTCGAGTTGATTGCCCATAACAAGATGCTAGATAATCAAGTGGCTCGATGGCACTTCAAAACCCATCAAACAGCAGGCCGTAGGTCTTCCTCCTCAAGGTAAGCAAGCTCATGAGCAAGCTAATGTTATTCAAATGAGGAGCGGTACTTCGTATACAAACCCCGACCCGCAAAGTCTTGAGAATGAAGTGCCCATTATCGTTGATGAAGTCCCTTACATGCATCCCAAAGGATTGGGTAATTTGGAGCTTAGTGATGATGAGAAAGAGCCCGACGAAGTTGAAACACGAGCCGACGATAAAAGTAAAAAAGACGAAAAAGTCAACCCGCAAAGGTTCCTCGACCGAGTCACATGCGACTCGATCGAGGATCCACCCAGCTCGATCGAGTCACCCCTGACTCGATCGAGGATCCAATATCGCCAGCCGACGGTGTTTCAAAAGTGGTTTCTAAGGATAAGCAAGCCGAGCCCATAATTATTTCTCTACCTTTTCCTCACCGACAACAAAAATCCAAGCCGGATAAGCGATTCGGTAAGTTTATGGAGGTCGTGAAGAATCTACGGGTAAGTGTCCCTTTTCTTGAATTGATCACTCAAGTGCCGGCTTATGCAAAGTTCATGAAGGAGATTTTGACAAGGAAGAGATCCTTTGACGCGGTAGAAACTATTGCTTACACTCGTAAGTGCGGTGCCATGTTGCCAATTAACTCACCACCCAAATTAAAGGATCCAGGAAGTTTTTCTATCCCTTGTCAAATTGGTCATCTTTCTATCAAGAAAGCTCTTTGTGATTTGGGAGCTAGTGTCAGTGTTATGCCGTATTCTATCTATAAAAAGTTAAATATAGGTCCGTTGACAGTTACTAATATGACACCGCAGATGGCCGATAGAATCGTTAAACACCCTCTCCTGGGGTGTTAGAGGATGTTCCTGTTCGAATAGGGAAGTTTTTCATCCCCGTTGATTTTGTTGTCATGGACATGGTCAAGACAACCAAATCCCTATCATCTTGGGCGACCGTTCTTACATATCATGGGGGCAGTCATAGATGTTAGGCAAGGGAGATTGACCTTAGCTGTGGGGGATGACACGATTATTTTCAACTTAGAAAAAGCATTGAAAAACCCCATGATAGAAGAGACTTGTCATAGTATAGATGTTGTTGATTTTACTATTGATGAGTGTCTTCCTATGTGTTTTGACAGGATCCTCCGGAGATTGCCCTGGTTTCGATCCACCGATCGACGGGTTCATGGAGTCCATAAGTTCATCGAATTGAGAAGCTTCTAACTGGAGAGGAATGCCCACATCGAAGGTATACGGTTTGGGTGTCACACCTAAGGTAACTGAGGTAAAGAAACCTGAATTGAAACCCCTTCCCTCTCATCTCAAATATGAATTTCTTGATGACCGTGAGATGAACCCGATTGTCAATGCCAACCTAATCAAGGTCAACTATCCGCTTTGTTGACTGTTTTGAGAACTCATAAAAAGGCAATTGGGTATAGCATTGACGATCTCAAAGGTATTAGTCCTGACTTTTGTATGCATAGAATTCACTTGGAAGAAGGCCACAAGCCTAGTGCACAAGGTCGAGAGACGACTAAATCCTCCTATGCGGAGGTGGTAAGAAAAGAGGTACGTAAATTACTTGATGTCTTTGTATTATTTTCTCTATTTCGATTCTAAATGGGTCGATCCTGTCCAAGTTGTACCTAAGAAGGAGGTACTACAAGACTAAAGAATGATAAAAATGAATTGATTGCTACTAGACTTGTCACAGGATGGAGGATGTGCATTGACTATAGGAAGTTGAACACGGCCACCAAAAAGGACCATTTCCCACTTCCTTACATTGACCAAATGTTAGAGAGATTAGCATGTCATAGTTATTTCTGTTACCTAGATGGCTACTCCGGTTTCTTTCAGATACCCATTCATCCTGAGGATCAGGAAAAGACCACTTTCACTTGTCCATATGGTGTATTTGCTTATAGGAGGATGCCCTTTGGTTTATGTAATGCTCCTGCTACCTTTCAGCGTTGTATGATGGCCATATTTTCTGATTACATAGAGTCTATCATGGAAGTCTTTATGGATGATTTCAGTGTATATGGTACTGATTTTGATGTTTGCTTGAGAAACTTGACTAAGGTTTTGCAGTACTGTGAGGAGAGCAACCTTGTTCTCAATCGGGAAAAGTGCCACTTCATGGTTATCAAGGAGTGGTACTCGGTCATTTGGTGTCAGGTAAGGGCATTCAAGTGGATAAAGCTAAGGTTGAGGTAATTGAGCAACTCCCGTACCCGGTTAATGTTAAAAGTGTGCGTAGTTTTCTTGGTCATGCAGGGTTCTATCGCCGCTTTATAAAGGATTTTTCTAAAATTGCTCAACCTCTAACTCAGCTTCTTCATAAAGATGCTCCTTTTGTGTTCACCGACAAGTGTGTTCAAGCCTTTGACAAGATCAAACAAGCACTTATCTCAGCTCCTATTATCCGATCTCCGGATTGGAGCCTTCCTTTTGAGATTATGTGCGATGCCAGTGACTATGCAGTTGGAGCTGTTTTGGGGCAGCGAAAGGACAAGGTGTTACATGCCATTTATTATGCAAGCAAGACTCTCGACGATGCACAAATCAACTATGCTACTACAGAGAAGGAGCTTCTTGCAGTTGTCTATTCTTTAGACAAATTTAGAGCTTATCTTGTTGGTTCTAAAGTTATTGTACACACTGACCATACAGCTTTAAAATATCTTTTAACCAAACAAGAGGCTAAACCTAGACTTATTAGATGGATTTTATTATTGCAAGAATTTGATTTGGAAATCCGTGATAAGTCTGGTGCTGAAAATGTTGTTGCAGATCATTTGTCCAGATTGAGATTCTCAGGAAGAGAGATTTTGCCCATCGATGATTCTTTTCCAGACGACCATCTTCTAGCTGTAGCTGCAAATACTCCATGGTTTGCAGATTATGCCAATTATTTGGTAGGAGGAACGCTTCCTCTTGACTTATCTTATCAGCAGAAGAAGAGGTTCATGCATGATGTGAAGAGGTACTTCTGGGACGATCCCTATCTGTTCCGAGAGTGTGCTGATGGTATATACAGACGATGTATCCCAGAGGGTGAGGTACGTGCCATCCTTTCTCATTGTCACTCTTCTTCATATGGTGGTCATCATGGTCCTTCTAGGACATTTGCTAAGGTAATGCAATCGGGTTTTTATTGGCCTACTATCCTTAAGGATGCTACTAACTTTGTTCGTTCTTGTGATGCTTGTCAAAGAACTGGCAATATCTCGCAAAGGCATGAGATGCCTCAAACTGGAATCTCCGAAGTAGAGATTTTTGATGTTTGGGGCATTGATTACCAAGGGCCGTTCCCTACACCTTTTGGGAACCAATACATATTAGTAGCAGTAGATTATGTTTCTAAATGGGTGGAGGCAATTGCCACCCCCACTTGTGATGCTAAATCTGTTGTTAAGTCTGTTTCGAAGACTATCTTTCCACGGTTTGGAGTGCCTCGCGCGAGGATCGCTGATGGAGGCACGCACTTCAATGAGCGTCATCTCAATTCCCTCATGAAGAAGTATGGCGTGACACACCGAAGAGGACCGGCTTATCATCCTCAAACCAAAGGGACAAGTAGAAGTTTCCAACAGAGAGCTGAAACAGATCTTGGAAAAGGTGGTAAGCAAGAATAGAAAGGATTGGAGTCGGAAGCTCGATGATACTTTGTGGGCTTACCGTATTGCCTTCAAAACGCCGATTGGCACCTCACCTTACCGACTTGTCTACGGTAAGTCCTGTCATTTACCTGTGGAGCTTGAGTATAGGGCTATGTGGGCCATCAAGGAGCTGAATATGGATCCCTCACTGGCGGGTGAGAAACGACTGATGCAGTTGAATGAGCTAGATGAATTTCGACTGCATGCCTATGATAGTGCTCAAGTATACAAGGAGCGAATGAAGAAGTGGCATGACAAGCATATCTTGCAAAGAGAATTTCATGTTGGTGAGAAATTTCTCTTGTTTAACTCTCGTTTGCGCTTGTTTCCAGGTAAATTGAAGAGTAGATGGTCTGGACCGTTCACTGTTACTGATGTGAACAAATTTGGGTCGCTTACACCGCATTTGCGATTCGACACGGAAAGACCTTCAAAGTGAATGGGCAACGCTTGAAAACGTACTATGAAGGTGCTTTCGTGGGGATCATAGAGGCTCTTGACCTCTTCCCCATTGATTCTTCTCACTGATGAAGAATTACGGTCGTGCGGGACCGCAAAAACCAGCGCTACCGAGAGGCAGCTCGGATTTTGTAAATCATTAGTTTGTAATTAGGATTTAAATTCACGTATTGCTTTTGTTTTTATGTTTCTTTGAACTTTGAGAGGCGAGGAGAGGGTACTTGATATGCTTTCAAGTGTCTTTTGCAAGAATTTTGACGGGATTTGAAGCTATGAGTAACAAAGAGCGAAGAAAGGAGCCCAAGCTTACTTCCTCGATCGAGTCAATGGCGACTTGATCGAGGAACCTATCGACTCGATCGAGTCACTTGCGACTCGATCGAGGAACCTGTGCTGAATTTAGAAAAGTTTAAAACGAGAGTTGGGTATTCCTTAAATTGGTTCCTCGACCGAGTCACATGCGACTCGATCGAGGATCCAAAATGACCGGTTCCGTTTTTTTTCAAATGGTTTTATGCTCTAATTACTCTACTTTCTTTCACTTTCCTTCTTCTATTTGAGACCAATTCCTGCATACTTCCTCCTCTATCACTCTTTCTCTCTTGATTCTTCATCAATCATCATCAAAACTCATTTAAACTTTGTGCTTTCTTGCTTATTACTTGATTGAATCATTCTCTTGTGCTTATTTTCTCCATTCTATTGCTTAAACTACCAAGGTAAGTCACGTTTTGGTCTTCACTTGTCTCGAAAATTCTGATTTTTCATGCTTAAATCTTGAGTTTATTGTATTCAATCTTCCATTGCTAGTATACAATTGCTATTTCCTTGCTTTCTAGCCCCTTACTTGTTGAAATTTATGCCTAATTTGCTAATTTGGGAATTAGGGTTCTTCAAAATCCGGGTAGAAATTTTGCATTAAATTGGTTAGAATTGTATTCTATTGCTTGGAATCTTCAATATTTGATATATACTCATGTTCCCCTAAGTTTTTGGATGCTTTCATTGTCATTTGGAGTCTTAAAAATTGATTTTTCGGACCCATAAGTGCCAAAACCGGACCGTTTTTTTGTGACATTGTTGGAGTTTAATTTTCTACTTGTTCTTATGTAGATAATGTCGGCTTCCAGGCAAGGAAATAAGCGGACTAGAGAAAGGAGAGCACCGGTTCAACAACCCGAAGTAATTCCTGAGGAGGTTGTGTCTTCAGAGGATGATTTGTCTCCCTTAGACGATTATCCGTTTATCGAATTTCGTGACAAAGTGCAGAAGGACAGGTTTGTGTATCTATTATCCAAGTCTATGAGTGCCACTCGATGTGTTGATAGGAAAATTTTGCGCACTCTGAAGATAGACGATATTATGTTTGGCATGTTTAATGAAATCGGGTTGCAGGGTCTTTTCACGCTCCACGAGTTATCTTACCCCGCCCTAACTCTTGAATTTTTGAGTTCTTATACTTATTTCCCCAGTGATCACCTAATCAGATTTCGTTTGCTTAATGTTGAACGGTCTTTAACCTTTGGCCGTATTTCTGAAATCTTGGAGTTTGATAAGCATACTGAAGGGGACTTGTATGGTGTTGGTGGGTTGTCTGCCGTCCGTTATTTTCCATTGTCTATTGGTTATATGGATGCGGACGTCAGTGCTATGGCTTTGTTAGATGTCCAGCACGTTTGTCTTCGTATGTTTTTGAGGTATCTGAGTTATTTGCTGTATGGTCGAACTGATAAGAGCAAGACCTCCACTATTGAGGTCTTAATACTTGCTAGTTACCTGAATCCTTTTAGGGAGGAGACATTCCAATTCTCTCCCCCTCGCTCTTGTCTCTCAAAGATTTGATAGGGCGATTGGGCGTGCGGGAACCTTGATGTGGTGCTCTTATCACCAAGATTGCTAGGGCTGTTTGTGACTTTGAGGGTGATGAACCATATGAGCCCATGGCTGACTATGAGCCACTTGTTGATGATGACCACCTTCGCTATGACATTTCCTATATTGATATTAAGAATGGGAAGGACCATTACTGGAGGGTCCGAGGTGAGTCGTACATGCTTCTTCCTTGCGCCCGTTTGCCTCGTGACCCCCTCGAGGAGAGTACGGGCCGTGGTGCGACCCCCACCCGTTACTTATCTTATTCCCGAGGATCTTTTGGTTACTTTTCCTGGGTCTAGTACTACTACTACCACCGGCGGGCGCCGGAGACGTCGAGCACCCACTACCCATCTGCCAGGTTCCTACCAGCCCGCTCCTCCTCCACCTCCTTCAGCCTATTCCACTTCAGGCTATGCTCCAGGTTACCATTTTGATCCCGTCGTTGAACGGGAAGTGAGGATGCATACCGGCATCAACACTTTGACAGAGAGGAGGATGTGGGAATGATGGAGGCTATGACTTTAGCTTCGGGGACAGATGGCGGTGTGTCACCTTCTTACTACACTACTCCCGGTGACGACAGTAGTGTGTTTCATCTTTACGGAGTGACTCCTACTGAGTTTGGACAGTTTAGCACCGAGTTTGGTGCATTAGGCGTCCCTTCTACACTCCACCCGCCCCTCTCACCTGCTTTCGGGAGGACACCGCATCCCTTGTTCCCGTAGAGGCCCATTCGGTCGGTTTGTCGCTTCTACTTCCACCGCCGCTCACTCGGAGGCACTCGTGGTCGCAGCCGTGTTCGGAGACCCACTCGTGGTAGAGGCCGTGGCCGTAGCGCCGTTCCTGATCCTGAGCTTATGTCCTTATATGCTGATATTGATGGTTTTGATGATGGTTCTGAGCCCAAGAGTGACAAACGGGTCACTACATCCCTCTCTTTCCACCGGTTTGGGGAGGCTACTGCATTACAAAATGGTATTATCTTTCTTATTTTGTTTTATTGCATTTCCTTTTTACCCTTCTTCCTTTATTAGTAGTGTCCTATAGGTTGCTGGATTTCTGTGTGATTGCTATGCTGTAGGCGTCACAATGAGGACACTGTGACATTTAGGTTTGGGGGAGTGTGTTTATTTCTGTTGTGTGCTTTTATTTATTGTTGTGTGAAGAAAAAATCAAAATTCCAAAAAAATTGAAAAAATTATAAAATCCAAAAACATGTCTTTTGTTTATTTTTGTTTATTTTGAGTCGAGTCTTGGTGAACTGTATAGCAATGATGATAACTTGCTTTGTCTTTGCATTTGAGTCTCATCTAGTTGTCCATGTACATTGTTTTGACCTGTTAGCTATGATGAACAAAGCTCTTTACTCAAGTCTTGACCGTCACAATATGCCTTATGCCGAGTAGACTTGACTTTATTTTGTTGGTAAACCACTTAAATTTCTGAGGTCTTTAGAGCTTCCTAGGCCGGGAACATTAATAAACCGGTCTCATTGTTATTTAGGCTGATGAGTGTGGTCTCCTTGTGGTATATGTAATATCAAACTGCATAAGTGTGACATTAGTTTCTTAGCTTTCGCGCGTTCATTTGATTAAGTACATGTGGATAGGCGATTCTTACCGTTCAAATAAGCCTTACATCACCCAGTTTTGTTAGCCCGTTTGAACCATGTAGCCATTTTATATCCTATTTCTTAGCTACATTCTAGAATTTGCCTACCTTTTCGGGACAGTCGCAGTTGTTTGAGCCTTATTATCATAGCTACTTTGGTTGGGTTGGGACTTTTATTGTCATGTGGGTAGTAGCTATCTTTTTGTAACAATTGTGTGACCTCTTATGTTGAAAAAGAGAAGTATTATGAAGCAGCTAGAAAAAAAAATGAAAGTCTCGAAAGAAAGAAAAGAAAAAAAAAAGAAAAAAAAAGAAAAAAAAGAAGAAAAAAAAGAAGAAAAAGTTTCGAAAAAAAAAAAAAGATTCAAAAGAGAAAAGAAGAGAAAAAGGTATGCTTCATTCAGTTTTGTTAGGAGGTCGTGTGTGGTAATTACTGGAGTCTAATGCACATTTGGAGAGCCTTTACATTTCTCTCATATGTTGTCAAAGTTGAGATTATTTCTCCAGTTGGATGTTTGATTTATTACTTATTAGTTTTGGCTATTGGTCTAGAGCTGCGACTACCGTCTGAGCCCCACACATCCATACGTGCTTTTGCACAAGCCACTTCTATACCCATGCCACTTTACCACCATTCTGTCCTTGATACATGTACTTGGTCTGTTTCGTGAATGCGTATTAGCTGGAGGATCTCTTATCACATTAGATTGCATGCATATCTCATAAGTTGAGTGAGTGTCTTATTTCTTTCTATCTTACATAAATCACCCATTATGAGTGCATGAGTGAAACCGCGAGAATCCGACAAAATGGTCTTGCAAGGTTGAAAAGTGTTTGGTTGAGTCTCGGTATCATGTCACATCTTGAGTAAGAGCTGCGTGAGTCTATTACCCGTGCTTTTGAATTTGTTTTATTAGCACAACTTCGGTCATTACTTTGTTATAGATATGGACAGCTGAGTCTTGTATGTGCCTAGACATTTGCTCTGAGTTATTCATTCACCATATGTTTGTTGTCCTTTGTTTTGTTCGATTGCTTTGCTTTGCTTGAGGACAAGCAAAGGTTTGGTTTGGGGGAGTTTGATGTATCACTTTCATATATACTTTTATAGCTCCCTTTACATCATATTTCATACCGTTTCGTGCCTATTATATCATTTATATGCTTTATTTCAATGAATTGTCGATACTGCCGCTATTTTGTGTTTTGATGCAGAAATGACTCGTTATGAGTATGATCAAGCTAAGATTAGCATGGCGGAGACGGCATAGAAGAATACACGAAGCATGGCACGGGAAACGAGGAATCATGAAGACTAGAAGTAAAAGAAGAGAAGAAAGAACCTGTGAAGAAGTTCCTCGATCGAGTCACTCGCCGACTCGATCGAGCAGTCATGCCTCGATCGAGTCACCTCTGACTCGATCGAGGATCCTCTCTGGCGGGTTTATTTCCGGAATTTCCTAAAACGTTAATCTTTTGTTATAAATTAAAGACTCGTGTTTTATTAAGAACTTACGTTGTATTTTGCTAAGTATTGCTGGAAAACTCTCTTAAGAACCCTAATCTTCCTTTTGTATGGTACTAATCTTTCTTCTTTAATTAAATCATTGTTTTATGTTCTTCAATTATTGTTTTCATCTTGCAATTATGTTTTCATCTTTAATCATGTTTGTTGTTGTTATTATAATCATGAGTAGCTAATCCCCTCATCTAGGATGAAGGGGATCTAGGTTAATTAAGAAGGGAAAATCAATTAGTTGCTTTTGATATCGTCAAAGTTATTGTTTGATTGTTGTAATTCTTCTAGTTAATCACTTGAGGCCTGAGTTATTAATTAGTGTAGCGAATCGATTCTATCGCCGACCGGGTTAGAATTGATATAGGTCAAGCGATAATCAAATAGAGAGTATCTAATCATAGCGACCGCATTTTAGAATCGATCTAAAGGGCATAATGGAGTCGACCGATCTTATGACCTTAAACAACTTGATAGATTTAGTAATTGATTGATAATCCCCGACTGATTGACCTAGTGAACCTAATTCCTAGACTTTTAATAATATTGTTATTCATCCTTTATTTATTGCAATTAGTTTGTTAGAATCAACTCAAAACAAAACCCCCGAAATTGGTTACTTCTAGACAGTTTAGATACTCTTAGACTAGCTTTTACCGCCTCCCTGTGGATTCGATACCTGTCTTATCGCTAGCTATTCTTGTTAGTCCTGAGATAGTTTTACTTTGATTTGGTAATACGACTTAAGCCACATCACCTTGGATTCACGCTTCCAAAGCGGTAACGTCCACCCTTCATCAAAAGATCAAGATCCCACTAAATGGCAAAGTAGTGACGATCACTTCGTCACCCATCAAGGCAATAATCGAAAAACAATCGAACAATCAAGTCCTTGCAGATCCTGTATACGAACTTGGGGGCTTCCAAAGTGTAAGTGTCATAGAAAGTGAGTTGGCACCCTTATACTATAATCCCTACTCTAACTTGGTGGTCAACCACATACTCAAGTCCCAGGGATACTTCCCTGGAATGCCTTTGAACCCTATTCGGAAGAATACCTTCACACCATACAAGAAAGGCAACTCGACAAGGATACCACTTGGATTAGGGTACAAACCCACGAAAGAGGAGGTTCTCGAAATGCTTGCCCAAGTCCAAAACCGCAAGCACGTGGGAATCCAAATGCGACCCTATCTCTCTACTTTAAATGGGTACTTTGTTCAAGAAGGAAGTCTAGAACTCTTTCACGGATTTCCTGAGCCTTGGCATTATCTCGAGAGGAAGCTAGCCGGAATCGAGATCTTTCACGATTGCTACTTTATCCCTCCAGAAACGGTTCCTACCGTCAAAAACCGTCAAGCACCTTGCTTAGACGAACAAGCTGTTAGCCTATTGTTTGGAGAAGATCGATTCGTTAGGGCCGGGCAGGATGAGATCATTACCATGATACTTCAAGACGATCGCTTCAACCCCACCGCGTTAATCACAGAAACCAACACAAGACAGCAGAAAGGATGGAGAAAATCAATCAAGTGGACCAACAATCAAGGAAGACTCTTCAAGCTCACCACTGGAGAAGGAGAGATGTTCAAAGGAGAACCAGAAGACGATGAGTTCGAGTCGGAGTCGGAGTCGGAGTCAGAGTCGGAGTCTAGAGAAGTCATTAAAGAGTCTACTCCTATCGTCATCCCCACTCCCTTTGTTTCTCCTAGCTTAGCCTCGAGTAGTCACAGTTGTTCGGGAAATGCCCCAACCACTGTCCCTTTGCCGCCACTGACCATGGATCAGTTGGCTTCTTTGTTTCAACTTTACACAAATTTTAATATGAATAAATCAGGTTCTGCTTACTCTTCGTGTTATCTTGAGTGCAATTACATTTTATGATGATACCGAGGATGACCAAGATCCCGACTCAATCGAAATACCTCCCTACGTAGCCAAAGAAATACTACGGGAAGGGGGACCAGGAATAGAGGACACCGAACCCATCAATGTAGGAACCGAACTAGAACCCCAAGAACTTAGGATAGGGACTACCTTGAGCTCTACCGAAAGGGCCGATTTCATAGACCTCCTAAATGAATTCAAAGACGTTTTTGCTTGGTCCTACAAAGACATGCCAGGGATCGACAGGGATATCGCCGAACATAGGATCCCGATTAAGCCAGGTTTCAAACCTGTAAAACAGAAGCTTCGACGAATGAGAACGGAATGGGCTCTAAAGATTAAGGAAGTAGTTGACAAGCAATTCAAAGCCGGGTTCATCAAAGTTTTCGAGTACTCTGACTGGGTAGCTAACATAGTACCCGTACCCAAAAAGGATGGGAGAATCCGTGTTTGTGTTGACTTTAGGGACTTAAACAAAGCAAGTCCAAAAGATGACTTCCCTCTACCTCACATCGACATATTAGTGGACAACACCGCTGACCACGCATTACTATCCTTCATGGATGGGTATGCGGGTTATAACCAAATCAAGATGGCCATGGAAGATATGCATAAGACCGCATTCGTCACCCAATGGGGAACCTATTGCTATACGGTAATGCCGTTTGGATTAATTAACGCCGGAGCTACATATCAACGCACCGCAACTACACTCCTATATGACATGATGCACAAAGAAGTTGAGGTATACGTAGATGACATGATTGTCAAGTCCAAGGAAAGAGAGGGACATATTGCGAACCTTCGCAAGTTCTTCGCAAGGCTACGAAAGTACAACATGAGGTTCAATCCTCAGAAATGCACATTCGGGGTAACATCTGGCAAACTCCTGGGATACGTCGTCAGTCAACGAGGTATAGAAATAGATCCTTCCAAGATCAAAGCTCTGATCGAAATGCCACAACCTCAAACAGAAAAAGAAGTCATAGGATTCCTGGGAAAAGTGCAGTATATAAGTCGATTCATATCGAAACTTACGATGATTTGTGAGCCTATCTTCAAGAAACTCAAGAAAATAGACCACACCATGTGGGATGATGATTGTCAAAAGACATTCGATCGAATCAAAGAGATATTGGCTAAACCACCAGTGCTCATGCCACCACAACGAGATCAACCTCTTGGTTTATATCTCACGGTAACCGAAACAGCCATGGGTGCCATGCTGGCTCAAACTGTAGGAAGTGAAAAAAGCGTTATCTACTATCTTAGTAAGAAGTTCTTGGAATACGAGTGCAAATACTCACAACTCGAAAAGACATGCCTCGCTCTTGTGTGGGCAACGAAGAAGCTACGCCATTACATGCTTAGCTACTCCGTCAAAATATACTCCAAAATGGATCCAGTCAAATACCTCTTCGAGAAACCCGTCCTCAACGGACGTCTAGCAAGATGGACCCTGATGCTCTCAGAATTCGACCTCAAATACGTGCCACTGAAAGTTATAAAAGGTCGCGTCGTCGCCGAATTTTTCGCAGAAAATCCTATCAATGACGCACAAACAATAGATACTTGGTCATTTCCAGACGAGGATATACTCCAAACTGATGTAGACTCCTGGGACCTATACTTTGATGGAGCATCGAACTTAAGAGGATTTGGAATAGGAGTGTTGCTCATTTCTCCTGAAGGCGAGCATACACCAATTGCTGTCAAACTCGACTTCGAGGTGACAAACAATGCTGCAGAATACGAAGTTTGTCTCATTGGACTACAAGCGGCAGTGAGCTTAGACATCAAAAACCTTCGAGTGCACGGGGATTCATCATTAATCATCAACCAAGTTACAGGATCTTGGAAAATCCGAAGCGAAAGCCTCGCACCTTATCAGGCTAGAATAGACCAAGTCGCTCAATTCTTTGATCACGTAACCTACCTACACCTACCTCGGGAAGAAAATCAATTTGCAGACGCTCTTGCGAAACTTGCATCTTTTTAATATGCCAGATCACATGATGGAAATGCCTTTGTGCATCGAACGACGGTCGGAGCCGGCTTATGTCCACCAAATCACCGATGAAGAGGAAATCGCACAGGAACCCTGGTTCCAAGCAATCCTGAATTTTAAGCTTAATGGTACATATCCACCGAATATGGATAAGAGGGGACAACGTGCTATACGCCTACTAGCTTCCCAATACATTCTCATGCAAGGAGAATTATACAAAAGAACACATGTTGGTGTAGTCCTACGTTGCCTTGATCATTCACAGGCACGAAAGGTGATGGAAGAAGTCCACGACGGAGAATGCGGTCCTCACTTGAGCGGGCCCATGATGGCAAAGAAAATCACACGTCTGGGGTATTATTGGACCACAATGGAGTCCGATTGCATCAAATACGTAAGACATTGCCACAATTGACAAATCTTCGGGAATGTACAACATGTCCCTCCTTCATTACTCTATACAATGACATCCCCTTGGCCATTTTCTGCATGGGGAATTGACATAATCGGGAAGATAACCCCAGCCGGAACAGGAGGTCACTGTTTCATCCTAGTGGCAATCGACTATTTCACCAAATGGGTAGAAGCGGCTTCCTACACCGGTCTTACAGCTAAAAATGTGGCAAAGTTCATACAAAACAACATCATCTGTCGGTATGGTTGCCCACATGAGATCATTAGCGATAACGGATCACATTTCCAAGCTGAGACCGAGCAATTGCTAGCCAAATACAAGATTAAGCATCACCACTCTTCGCCCTATAGACCACAGACTAACGGCGCGGTAGAGGCGGTCAACAAGAATGTTGTCACGATTCTCAAGAAAATGATTGACAACTATAGGGATTGGCCAAGCAAGATACCCTTTGCTTTGTGGGGGTATCGTACATCTGTTAGGACGCCCACTGGGGCTACTCCTTTTTATTTGACCTACGGCATGGAAGCTGTACAACCAGTCGAGCTAGAAATACCATCCTTGCGTATTTTACTAGAAAGTCAAATCCCGGAAGCCGATTGGAAGAGGGATAGATATGAAGAACTCATCCTCCTGGATGAACGTAGGCTACGCGCCTTGCATAATGTCCAAACATATCAAGCACGTATCAAACGAGCTTTCAACAAAAGGGTTAGGCCAAGAAACATCAAAGAAGGAGACTTAGAACTTAAATCGGTTAGAGCTCTTTTACCTGTTGATCCACGGGGAAAATTCAAACCTAATTGGGCCGGACCATTTCTAGTCAAATCCATACTCCCAGGGGGTACGGTTAGGATCACAGACCTAGATGGGAATGAGTTTTCAAACCCAACAAACCTTGACCAACTGAAGCGATACTATGCCTAGAATAGGAATGAAAACGCGCCTCGCGTAACCCCATGTGTCGCTCTTGTGGCACTAAATAAACGGCCCCTGGCCAAGCTGAAATAAGCTAATCTCACTGTGCTCTTGCATTTTTGACAAATTCGTCATCCTCGTATCATCAAATAAACTAAATTCGCACCTTCAGAGTAAGCAAAAGCTCATGCTTCTTTTCTAGAGTTCATTACAAGCTCTTGCTTAGAACAATTATTCTTTTACATTTACTCGAACTACGCGCAAGGGTTTGATTTCGCTTTTTTAAAGTGAATACGTAGGCAATCCTTCACGGGATTCAACCCATTATATCTAAAAATGTAAATAGAAGGACATTTGCATTGCATTTGAAATTCGACAAGAATAATAAATGGAAAATCACAACGGTTTCATAACCATTTAACCTTTTTTATTTCATTCATTTTCTAATAATAATAGTACGCTACATAATAAAAATAGAATAGGCTAGGATTCTAAAAACCCCACCTTTTTATTACAACAATAATAATAATAATAACCAAATAATAAATAAAGAGACTCGGGCTATTCCTCCATCTTCCCCTTGCCCTTGTCATTCTTGTCATATTTCTTGTCACGACCTCGAGCCGGACGCTCTTGCGCCACTTCAGACCTAATCACCAACGGTCTTTCTCGAGGCCTAGATTTTCCATTCTTGCCAATCACCATTTCTGCGACAGGAGTAGTCTTTGGTTTCTTCGAAGGATGAATGACTTGAAACCCGGCTTCTTCTTCTCCCTCTGTCAGATGCTTCTCTTTCTCTTTCTCTCCCTCGTGCACCTTGTAGTCGATGGGCTCGCGCTTCCTCAATTTCTCGCACTCTTCCGGAGTAGTAGCCTTTCTCCATCTCAGATAAGAATCTGACACCCATAAAGCATTGGCTGAGAAATTCAAGAACCACATGTTTCTTTGGGCCCATTTAATAGCCCACTCTCTTCGGCTCTCTGTAGTAAGCGCCATAGCATCATGGGACGGTATCAAGCCTAGGGATCGTCTGTTTCAGCCTCAACTTGTCTCATCACCCTTTCCGGAAGATGCACACCATAAAACTCCAATCCAGGAATGCGCACGGACCTAGTGGGATCCAAAGAAGACACTCCGGTGACGGACTTGAGGTGCCACCACGGTTTACCCACCGATTAACGGCCATCATCACTCTTGACTTGTTCTTCCAAAGAATCACAAACCCGCGTGAAGTCCACCATATACAACCTTGTCCTCATCGCAATCGAGCGGGCATGATAGGAAAGTGCATGAACTGGGGGCTCGATCAATCGGAGCCGTTCCATAAGCCAAACCTACCAAAAGCCGGTATTAGACATCAAAAAAAAAAAAAAAGAAAAAAAAAAAAACGAAAAAAAAAAAAAAACGAAAAAAAGAAAAGGTGTTTTTTACCTGCAAAATGACGGGACTCCCCAAGAACGGCAGATCACGGTTGGATTTCCTATTATCCAAGCCCAAAATAATCTCTCCCAAGCATAAGCAAGCTGGGCTCCTGCGCAGCTCCATCTGCTCAACAAGGCCCAGAAGACGGGGATCACCTCTCAAGTCTTCATCAACATGCCCTTGGAAGACATACACATGCAACAAGCAAAAGCCAAATGCCCTCCGCCTAGCAACATGAGAAACGGTGGGGTCAGCCCGGTTGATGAATCGATCTATGAAGTCCAACATTCTCACGCCTTTTGAGGTAACTAGACGGTCCACCTCAAGCCTAGTCAATCCAAGCAAGTCTCTAAATTTGCTCTTGTACCCTTGAGAAGTAGAAGGAATGGCAGGCAAGTGTTCGGGGTCCCACCGACCAATAGCAGCAATTTCTTCAGGAAAGGGGCAAATATCACCTCCAGGGAACGCAAAAACATGGTAGTTCGGGTCCCAATAGTCAAGGCAAGCATCCAAGAACGGTTTAACAACCTTGATGAGTTTCAAACTCAACAACGATCCAAAGTTATAAGAGCCCATATCATGCTTCTCCATATTTGAAAATTCGTTGGTCCATTCCTTCAAGCGGATCTCCAAAGTATTCATGATGAGAAAATTTATTTTGAAGAATTTTATGTGAATAGACGAAGAAGAGACGGAAGATTTGTGTGAATAAAAACTCCATCGACGCTTCTATTTATACTAATTGCTGTTTCCAAAAATCCGTCAGAACAGACCACCTTGGGAACAAAGCGCAAAGACTGCCGCGCCTCTTCAAAGGGACGCAGCTCATGCTGCGCCTCTTTCTCAGCTTCACTTCTGTGATTTTCATCGTTGGATCTTTCCTAATTCCATAACGAATAATTTCCTATTCCTACAGGTTATTATTTTGGTAAATACGGGAAGATTACCATGTTTCAGGTTTCCTAATTTCGCGGGCACGCATTTCGAGGCGACATCGACATTTATGTATATCACACTTGTATATTTTCATTTTTTAGGAAATAATTTTCATTTTAATTTTCATTTTTAGGAAATAATTTTCATTTTAATTCTCATTTTTAGGAAATAATTTCATTTTAATTCATTTATTTTACCGAATCTCAACATGTATATATTAATTTCAATTTCTTAATTTCATTTCTACATTTCTAACTTATAGATTTCTTTTTTTTTCTTTTTTTAGGGGGTAACCCTCCCTACCGTCCGTCCGGTCATTTCCGGTAAAATTTTTGCATTTTCGCGTTCTTTTGAGTCTCTCATTTTGCGCTAATTAAGGCCATATGTATATATAAAAATGTATGCTTTGCGCATTTTCTATGTAAATTTCGGCAGCATGACGGCGCAAACCGTCATCTACCAAACCTGTTCGAAACTAACCTGCAGATACAAGCAACACAACCCAGCAGCAAAGGCACTCAGGCCGTCTCGTATATACCAAGCGGAGGAAATGTACAAACTGGGGGCTCGAGCCCCAAGCAAAGTCCAAAAAATGTTCAAAATCAATGTCCAAATGTACAAATGTACAAGATACAGCCGACAAACAAAAAAAGCTACACAAAACTACTGCTGGGCGCCCTCCAACTCTGCAACTCTCGCCACAAGAACGGCGATCTCGGCGTCCCGAACCTCGAGCTCCCTCAACAAGCGAGTTGTCTCCTCCCGAGACTGGGTCAACTCTCGCTCCAGCCCGCGGTCACCCTGTAAACAATAAATTGGCTCATGTAAATCGATTCAAGCAAAACTAGAAAAATTAAAAATAAAAACGAACTAAACGTAAGGTTCATACCTGACGACCTCGACCGCCGACAAGTGCCTCGACGGCAGTAGCTCGCAGCCGGTTGGCCACCCTCCACAATGCCACAAACCGAGACGGCGCAACCTGCATTTTCAAAAAGAAATCCTCAACAATTGAACAAACTCAATCAAATGTGTTCTTACACAAAGGATATACAAGTTAGAGGCTCACCCTCCGAATCGGGATCTTGCCGATCGTCCGGGCCAAGATCCGTCACAGCTACGTCAAAGTCACGCAGCTCGGAGATCGTCGTCCTCCTGGTCGCGTCAGTGTACTCGAGGGTCTCGGGGTACTCTGGGGGCTCGATGCCCGCCGCCTCGACCTCGTGCAAAGACAAATGGTTCTCATTAATCGATGATCTTTCATCATAAGTCTCATAATCAAATCAAGAGGAAAGAATAAAAGATGCTCACCACTACCGGCCAGTACGCCAACTTCCCGTAAAGGAACGCCGAGTAGTCCTCGCCAGGAAGAAGAAGGGCGTCGCCACTGGCACCAGCCAAGTCCGCCTCCCTCTCAGCCTCAGAAGGCTCCCTAAACATCGTCCTGGGAGGATCGACGGGAACCGTCAATACGTCCCGCGAGCACTGACGAGCCAAGCGCTCGCCCAAGTACCACACAGGACCCATCGACGTCCTCAGCAGCAGTCGGCTCGAGCTCCTAGGTCGAAGGACCTCAGCCACAAAAGGAGGCGCTCCAGCGTACTCCGCCCAAGGTTTGGGCACCCACTGTGACAAGATAAAGCAAGGATCATTCCTACGATCAATTAAAAGCAAACATAAGAAGCAAGTGAATATAAGTAAGATACTCACGCTGCTCAGCTGAAGAGCGTTCACATCCCGCCGGTAGACATTGTGAGAAGAACGCTTGCTCTTCGTCCGGCACATCACCCAATCCCTCACCACGGGATAGGCCCTCTCCAGTGCTCTCCGTCCTCTTGGGCGCGAGGCTCGGGAAGTAGGAGTACACCCACGCCTGAAAAGCAAAATAATCAAATGACGATCTTTCATGATTGGATAAAGAAAAGAATTTACTTTGGTCTAAAGGAAGGTTCGTACCTCCAAAGATAGTCCGCCCGACAAAGACACCAGAAGTCCTCTTCTCCATCAACTCCGGACGAACCATGGCCCTCATGAAGCGAATGAGGACCGCAAAACCAGCGATGACCCGGTCCCAACGCCCTAGGGAACTCAGGTCAGAAAGGAAGGGAAGAAGCTTCGTCAACAGCCTCTCGCCCTTGTCTCCGAGGTAAATCGAAAACAGAAACCACCAGAGCCACAGACGGGCCCTCTGCTCAGCTGTAGAGGGAGGAGGAGCCGTCTCCCTCTCGTCAATCGTCACCAGCGCCGGGGTCTTCCCCGCAAAGTAGTCTCGAACGTAGGAACTAGGTATCAAACCTGGCACTGTAACGGCCTTCGGCGACAAGTTCCAGCCGATCAATCTCCTCGCCTCGGCCGAATCCGCCCTCATGGCAGTCTCCGGCCACTCCACCTCCTCGGTCCCACACGGCAGACTAGAAATCATGCCGTAGTCCTCCAGAGTGACTCCCACCTCACCAAAAGGCATGTGGAACGTGGAAGTCGTATCCCAGAATCGGTCCAAGAAAGCGTGGACCAGGCTAAGGTTAGCCCGTAACTTCCTCTTCGCGATATCCCTCCAGACCTGCACCAAAGGACCGAACGCTCCACGCTCGATCATGGCCCGCTCCTCCGCCGACAGCCGCTCGTAGTGCTCCATCGCTGTCGTGTACCCCGAGAATGACCTGATGTTCCCGGCCTCCTATTGTGATGTGAAACAAAGCTATCTTTAGTTTTGAATAGAATTTGAAAGGAATTTGAACAAATTAATGAAAGAGGATGAGTAATGAGTAGTGAATTCCTATTTACCAAACTCTTCACCGTCCTGTAGGACAGGTGACCCTCTGCAGCCCACACCAGGTGCCTGCTCTCCCAGGTCTCAGCCCACGCAGGAGCCCCTCTCAGCTGACGGCCTCCTCGTCCGACATTGGCCCGTCTCGGGGCCTCCTCCTCCTCAACGGCCTCCTCCTCGTGAAACTCGTCCCCAGCAGCCATCACCGCGGCGATGAAGGCCTGCTCTAAAGCCTCCTCGACAGTAGCAGCGTCGATCTCCATGGGAGCTCTCCCAGAAGTAGAAGCCTCATCACATGTAACATTAAAGCAAATTTAGGCCGCGTCACGTGACGACAAGCCTTGGTTAAGGGATTTTCGGACCTTCAAAGCTCTGAAACCACTCTTTTTCTCGCCATCCTTGGCCATATTTTCACCTACCCGATCACTCATGTGGTAATTTGGGTCAAGTCAAGCCTAATTTGAAGCCTAGTTCCGGGTTCGAGTCGAAATTTCGGCGGCATTTCGTTATAACGGCGATTATGCCCTAGAAAAGTGCCCTGAAAAAGCTGTCACAAACCAGAATTCCGAAATGGTAGAAATTTTACCCATCATTCAAGGATCCCAAATACCAAGTTTCATCGCAAATGGGCATTCCTAAGGCTTTTTTCGAAGCGATTTACGGTTCAGCTGTAAAACCGTCTCAAATTTCACTCAAAGGCTCAAAACTTGACAAAAATCCGAGACAAATATATGGTTGTGTTCCTAACACTACCTGCTATCCATTTCTAATGTCAATTTGACAAAGCAAATGCGTTTGGGGGAAAAGCCCCAAATTTTCGATCAAATGGGTCGCAAACCCTAGATCTTTCGGCTCAAAATTGGGCAAATATGGACGATTAATGCAAGATTGAGACACATACCTCGATTAGTCATGATTAATACAAGCTTTTGGATCAAACCTTGGCGGAAATGGTGAAGATTTGAGAGAGAAATGAGTGAATTGTGTTTCGAACAAATGAAACAATCCCTCTGATTCATCGCGTTTTTACGCAGAAAAACCAATTTGGGGAATAGACGCAGCAGGCGTTGCGCCTCTTCCAAGAGACGCAGCTCTTGCTGCGCCTCTTCCAAGAGACGCAGCTCTTGCTGCGCCTCTTTCTTTTGTTCCCTCCATGCGGATTTTCAAAAATTCGTTATGAGTTCGTTATTTGTGGGCCCATCTTTGGTGCGCCTCTTCCCTGATGCTATTTTTATTCTTTTGGTCCGTTTGACGATTTTCTTTCGTTCCGGCCCGCATTTCCAAGCCAACAGCAGACGGTCGCACGTTATTTATCCCTTCCAAGACCTTTTGCCTGTCGCAACGAGCATTTATTCCTTCACAGAACTCGACACACCTTCATTATTTCTCCAGCGAGAGTAAGCGGATATACTTTCCCTCTCAAGACAAGAAGAAAAACTCCCAATCATGTCTCTAGCGAGAGTAAGCGGACATACTGTCCCTCTCAAGATGTGAGGATTGACATCTACCTAAGCAGATTTCCCCTCAGCAGTTCCCGCCTGTGTCCTGCTACTCGCAATTATTTCTCGAAGACTACCCAAGCAGTTTTCTCTCAGCAGTTCCCGCCTGTGTCTTGCTACTCACAATATTTCGTGTTTCCCCGCGGAGTTCGACAAGGAGTCGTTCTCCAGAAGTTCCCAAACCAATAGTGTTTCCCCACGCCCTAGCACAATCCTTATATCTCTTTTAGGTCTTACCCTTAGCTCCCATGCTTAACCTTAGCTCCTACGCAACTCCGGAAGCCTCTCGAGAAAGAAGTCTCAGGTATGGTCTCTTCTTATGGCTGGCGAGCCTCCTTACGTAGTCTAATGGACTTTAAACGACCCTCCCCGATAGTCTACAGACTCTAAAATGTACCCGACGACAGTCCTTGGCTCGACCCCTTGAGCGCCTCGCGTCGCCATAGTCGTCAAGTTGTAATCTTTGATTGACCTGATGGCTATACTTTGACTTTCGCCTTGTCCAAGCCTCAGTCAAAGTGGGGGCTCTGTAGATACCTCATTTCTGCACCTCTCGCAAATCACCCGGTGATGATTGGGCCGCATGTTTGGTACGCGGAACGATTTGTGACAACTCGTAAGATTATCGTCAAGTGATTGCTCAAATATTAATGTCTACCTCTTAGTTGTCATCTACATCCCTAAGACGGTCGTTTTGACAAGAATCGAGTACATTCGAGTCCGGCCTAAAACCGTCTCCATTTTCGATAACCGTTAAATCCCGAGTCGAATGTTCTGGAATGTTCCGGATATTTCTATTCCATATTTCATAAATTTTATCTTTTAGTAAACAATTTCCCGTAATATTCACATAAGATATTAAGGAAAACCGAATTATTTCCGTCCTACCATAACTCAAACACGGAAATCTTTCTTCTGCAGGAGGAAACCACTTGGGAACAGTACGCAAAGGTCGCGCCTCTTCCAAGAGACGCATGTGGCTCTTTGCGCCTCTTCCCCGAGCCCTTTTCTCGCATGTTTCTCGTATCTTTTTCATATCTTTCCGAGATTCACTTCCAAAGAGTCTCCGAAACCCTAATTCCTTCACGTGATTAGTATAAATAGGAGCCTTCGCTCCTCATATTTCTCACGCGAGTGTCCGCCCTTCTCTTCTCCCTTTGCATTCTAGACTTTGTTCTTACTTTTTGGCGTCTACGTGCTTGAACTTTCGACCACGTAAGCTCGGATCCTTCTGAGTACCAGCCTCCCCGTTTGCATGACCGACCAATTTGACCAACTACACATCAATCGACTTAATTAACTTAATCGTTTTCCTCTTACGAGGGCACTTTCTTTGCATTCGCGTCGAGCATCACTAATCGATATCTTAGTCCTTCTCGTTTCGTCAACATGTAAGTCTGAGGGTGTAATCTCTCTTTTATTTATTGTATTTACCTTTTGTATCATCAATTGTAAGGTTTATGTCGAAAATACCATTAAAACCGATTTCTAAAACCATGCTTTAAAAACCTCTTTTTACGGATTTCCAGTAGATAACCGTCGAGAAAGGACGCAGCAACTGTTGCGCCTCTTCGAAGGAGCGCAGTCCCTGCTGCGCCTCTTCGTGAGGCTGCCGCAATTCCTGCTTCCTTTCTTCTTCGTTCGTTCTCTGTTATTCGTCAAATCCTTTTGTTTGCTTCGTTTGTTTGTCAATCCTTCACCATCATAGCATATAATTCCCATGTATATTATAATCATCATCATTAACATGTTTTATCCATCATAAATCCGACTTAAATCCCTTATAATCTAATATTTGCGGGTTTTCGTCATTAAATTCAATTCCGGATTGTAGAGATTCAATTCATCAATATTGGGTTCCTGGAATTCGTCTGTGATATAGTTTTCATCTGTCTTTTGTCGTATTCATCATATATTCGTCATTAATCCATCGTATCTAACTTAGTTGATTGATTTAATTTGTTCGACTCATTAATATTTTTCACTTCTATCATTATTCCATCTTATGTTAATTCGTTCAAATCCGTCTTATTCATGTTTTACTGTTTTAATGACCCATTCATATGTTAAATAACCTATTAATCACTTTCATCAGAGTAGATAATATCAATTGATCATTAAAATCACCAATTAACATTAACGGTTTGCAATTACGGCTTCACAGCCAGAACTGAGCCAAGGAACAGACGCAATATCTGTCGCTTATTCCAAAGGACGCACTACTCTGCTGCTGTTCTCTTCTGGCCGTTCTCGTCCCCTGAACTCCGTTTCTGCCTTGACCTAATTTGAATTAGTTTACGTATTAATCAACTATTATCCGTAGTATCACCTTCTGTTGTGTTCGTTAATTTATTCTTTTATTCTTTTTCTCAAATTATCCGTTTTAAAGGTATTTTCGACATAAATCGCCCATTCCATTGTAATTATTGTAATTTTCATCATTGTAATTTATAATTATTGTATTTCTTTTATTGCTTGTATGTTTTCACATGTAATTGAACTTAAATCCTACTTCGACCTAATTGTATGCTAATTACGTGTCAACCGACTTAGCCTAATTCTCACATGTTAGGATTAAAACTTGGATGTTGCATTGCATGCATATAACCGACGATATATCGAGTACGAATAACTTCCCTAATCATTAGTAGAGGCCGCTATCGAGGCGGGCGGGATTAGGTGTTCGATCAAAAGAGCTTCCTAATACGTACCCTCACCCCTTACTCCAGATCTCCGTGAGCACCCGTGTTCATTGGCATCCGCGAGAGTCATTCTAGACATAGAATGCTAAGGGTAACGATTGCTTAGTGTTCATGTCTCTACTTTGTGTCTTGACATGACACGAGGTATTCGAACGGTTCCAATTTCCCATAAAAATTGGTGGCGACTCCATACAAAAATGCAAACGCTTGTTCCTCTTTTCCAACCCAAGCGCCCCCGTTGTCCACAACTATTATATTTAGTAGATACTTATAAAGATGAGCTTTCATCTTTATTCTACCGATGTGGGACATGGGTTTGCACCCTAACAATCCTCCCCTCAAACCAAGGACCATCATCTTGACTCGGACCTTGGCCTCTACGGAGAATTCCCCACACCATGCAACCCCATCACCTAGACACCCGCATCACCAAGTCTTGATAACATCCCCTTAAACGACACACCATGTGTCTCACGGGGCTTGTGCTACACTTGCGTACCAAACTCCTCTGCATCCAATATACCCTGGACTGGGTCCAAATCCACCGCCTCAGCACGTCACACCGGACCGCCTTTTTAGATTTACCATGGACCGCTTTTGTTGCCTCCATTAAGCCTCAGCCCACCACACATCGGGTCGCTGATGGTCTTCTCTTGGACGGCCCTGTCTCAACGCCGTGAGACCATGTCGCTTCTAGCGAACATATTAGCTCTCCCTCGAGCTATAGGAGTTCCACGTCTTATAGTGTACGTCCACCTTCAAGTCTTGGCCTGATGAATCTCTGTGTCTAGCCCAAGGGGCTCTGATACCACTTGTAGTGCGGAAGCGTGAATATCCCCGTGTTGGGCCTTTGCTGCATCTGTATCCACAGACCCATAATAGTACGATATTGTCCGCTTTGGGCCAAGCCCTCACGGATTTACTCTTGGGTTCCTTCCCAAAAGGCTTCGTACTATTATATTTAGTAGATACTTATAAAGATGAGCTTTCATCTTTATTCTACCGATGTGGGACATGGGTTTGCTCCCTAACAAGCCGGGTAGGCGGCAGACGGGTAGCCGGCTGGGAATACAATTATAATATTAAGTTGAATGTCTTGGATTCCTCATTCAAATTTCTAGATTCGTTGCCGCCATGGATGTTGATGCTTTGTTGTTGTTATTGTCGAGGTTGGGATTCGAGAGAGAGTGGAGGAGCGAGCCGAGCTGAGTATGCTTCAATGGCGAAAGTTGAGTGGTGTTAATGGTGATTTTGGGTTGAGCTGCTGGTGGTTTAATGGTGAAGTGAAGTGATGTCGGGTTGCAGCTAAGGTGAATGGTGATGGCGAGGTGTGAGGTGCTGCAGGTGAGTCGGGTCGAATAAAGTGGTGATGCACAGCTAGCTGCAAATCATTCGGGTTTCGAAAATGGTGATGGAGGTGAGGCAGAGATGAAGGTGGAGTGAACTGGTGTCGGGTTTCATATTGGAGGTGATTGAAGTTGGGTTTTGATTGGAGGTTAGAGGAGGTGCAAAAATGGTGTTGTTTGTCGATGAACTTGGCATTTGGTGGATTGTAAGTGGAGATCAGAATTTCAGAAATGCAAATTGAAGGACTAATTGGAATGGAATAATGTAATGGGTTATTTAATAAGAATACTACAAAGTATCAGCCTCCTTCTCAAATTACTCTAGACTTTAATTTAACTAGCATTATATCGAACTATTATACCCTTCATCCCCTAATAGAATTGTGTTTTTATCAACCTGAAGCAATAGGTTATTTTCATTGTGGGTCCCACTTCCCTCTCTTTTTTCACAAATTCTCATTATAGACGGACATTATTTGTCTATAATAAAAGACGGGTCAAATACAATACCATTTTCCTAATAGGACAAACAACAAGTGGGGTGGTGGGGGCAAAAAATGTCACCACTTTCATTGTATTTGACTCGTCTATAGCAATAGACGGCGTCTATAGCAAGACTAATTGCTCTTTTTTTCACTCTTCCTCCTTGTCTCCCATTTACCACGTCCTGCAGCTGCTCTTCCATTTTTCTTTCTTTCCTCCCTCCTTTTAATTTCCTCCATTTTCATTTGTATCTTTTTATTTTCTTCTGATTCAACGTTTAATTTCCTCCAATTTTCAGATACTTAGCTCTAATTACCCATCTAATCTCACCCATCTCCTCCAATTCCCTTAACAATCAATAATGAACTTGTTGAGTTGTTCAAATCCGTCTTCTCTGATCTCAATCCTCCCAAACCATAATTTTCTCCACTCCCAATCCTTATTCTCCTCCTTCAACAACCGCCAACACCACCACCACCTGGAGCTTCGGTGGCTTGACGAGTGTAATGGTGACTGTATGGAAGTGGTGGTGATCCATAAGTGCGGTGGTGGGGAACGATGGTGGTATGCGTCACCTTAAACACGAAGTAGTAGCATTAGATCTGGGCTTGGGGTGGCCTCCTTTGTCTTGATACAGACGTCGCGATGGGGATCGATATGTTGAATTGATGGCTCAGCGGTTTTGGGTTATGTCAGGTGAGTCAGGCCATGGTGGCAGCTCGGAGTTGAGTGTGGTATTGCGTGAGATGTCGAATTCGGTTCTGAGCCGAATTCGATGTGATGCTTGTATTAATGGTGGTTGGAGGGTGAGGATGGATTGATAAAGATTCAATTGGTGAATTATGGTTTGGTTTGTGCATCGATGCCGCAAAAGAGTCGAAACTTGTATTTGCCGATGATGATTCCCGTGGAGGTTCACGGTAATCAGGGCAGCGGCGTGTATAGAGGTGGAAGCTTGGGTGGTGGATTGATTTTGGACAGAGGAGGCTGACCCATGGCGGCCGGAAGAAGGTGATTGGCGAGGTGTGGTGTGAAGAGGATGAATGGGTTAGTGATGGAGAAGGGGGGTTAAATATCTTTTTATTATTAAATTGTTAATTAAAGTGGCAATGACCTGTTAAGCAGGTAATCGGTAATCTAATTCTATTTTCGGAGAGGATACCTAAAAGTTGGGTTTAGAGTATTTATGTTAAATAACCCTAATGTAATTAATTAAAATATATTAGGAATAATGATTTTGTTTTAAACTTCCATAAATAAATTAACGTAATTTATTTTCGCAGTACAATTTTTACTCATTATAGTGCATTTTGTACCAAAATTTCCATTTCTCTACCCTTCACTAAAAAATATCAAACATAATTTTCTCTACCTTCTCTCTATTGTTAAACCTTAACCTCCCTCAACCTCTTTCAAATTCATCAATTATGAATGGTTATTCGAGTATTAGCATATAGTCAATTCATTAATCCATAATTAATAATCCAATTGATTATTTGTTAGCATAATTTTGTTCTTTTCTTTAATTAGGGTTTATGTTAAATCAATTAAGGGCTACATTAGTGTTGTATAGTTTGGACATTGATGTCTTGGATGTCGCCTGTGGTGGTTAATGTTGGTGGTTCGACGGTGGTCTGACGGCGATGTAGGACAGGCCGTTCGAGCCGGCAACTGTAGTAAGAGAGGTGTGTTGGAGGGATAAGTGCGGTGTCGTTCAAGGCGGGGATGGTGTTGATTCGGTTGGTTGGCGAAGGTAGGCCGATGGCAAGCACGCATTGGTCCCGATGGGGTGTTTTGGTGGTTAATATTGTAGTAGTAGCAGGCAATTCGTGTTGTTGGGCTATTTAAATTTATTTTTCCTATGTAGTACAGGCAGTGCCTCGTCATGGGTTAGTACTTTGTCTCTTTTTTTTGGATTTAATGTAGTATTAAAATGATAATATATTTTTATTTTCATTAGACATTATTTTAGAAAAATCATAAAAAAACACCAGTGATATTTAGGTAGATCTCCGACTCTTCGATCGTCATATGTCTACGTTTATCAAAGCAGTACACGTTTGTTCATTAACCATATGGTGGATGAAACTAGAGGAGAATGGTATGTAAAATTAGAGAAAATAGACTAGAGAGAAGTTAGAGAGAGATAATGGAAGACAAAATAAAAGGGGTATAATTATCAATAATGTACTACGATGAGTAAAATATGTACTGCGAAAATCAGCACCCTAAATTAACTACCTATGATTAAAACCTTAACCACATTTACAAAATTATTAAACTAACCCCAAAAACACTAAACTATGTTAAATTGAGTTTGCCACGTGTCGCGTTGTGAGTGGCTGTGTATGGAAATTCCATACACATTGGGTATATGTAGCCTTTTCCAGAATTATAACAATTATATTTGAAATAATAATTAAGAAAAGGCAATTTTAACATAAATAACCCAACATTTATAAAGTCTTCCAAAAATAACCCGGCCTTTTCACTTTAACAAAAATAACCCAACCTTTATATTTGTGTTACAAAAATGTCCCAAACTATTCTATATGTAGAACTTTTTACCAAATTTAAGATTTTAACAATTAAGTGATATTGTATATAATTTAAGTAAAAAAAATTGTAAAACTTTTCAATATGTATTAAAAAATCTGAAAAAAACCAGAAAAGCAAATGTAAACTATTCATTAATTTCACACATGTCTTTGTATTAATCATAAGGGTTATCGAAGCGCCCCCATTGGCTTACACTTATGATGATTAGTACTTAATAAATTTTGCTATAATTCGAGATAACAAAACTTTAGAGGCGCTACTTAATGCTTAGAATCAAGTACATATCAAGAGACCATAAGAGATTAGGATATTTCATTTTTTTAAGAATTATGTGACACCCGGATTTGAACTTCGAAACACCTATCTATATATTAATCACAAGGGCTATCAAAGCGTCCCGATTAGCTTACACTTATGATGATTATTATTTAATAAATTTTGCTAGAATTCGAGATAACAAAACTTTAGAAGCTACTTAATGCTTAGAATCAACTCATCAAGTATGTATCAAGAGACCATAAGGGATTAGGATATTTCATTTTTTTTAGAATTATGTGACACCCGGATTTAAACTTCGAAACACCTATTCGATAATGTTCTATAACTTAGTTTTAAAATAATCAAGGTCATTAACCCGTACTTCGGGCTTTCAAACTAGTAACTCAATAAATATTAATGTACTGCTACCGTGTTGTAAATTTCCAACGGCATTATATAATGGTGAAGCTTCACTGCCGTTAATTTGATGTGAAGCTTTACTGCCATTAATTTGATGTTTAAAGTAATTTGCAAAGCTATAAAAGAAGAATTGGAGACTTAGGAAGTTATAAATTGTTCTAAAATAAAGAAAACAAATTAATCTGGCAAAGAAGAAAAATAAAAATAGGATAAACAAAAGTTCGACTTTGATACATACACCGGCACGAGACTTGCAGCCTGTATTAAGCGGTAGAACACACGGTAGAATTGACTGAAACGTTTTTGAAGTCCTTAACTGAAATATTTGGAAGTTCATGTAATTAGCTGTAAAATATTCCAAACTTCAATCCCTTATCAATACCATCTTATAAAGTGATTTTCTTTCGCCACTTGTCGACAAAAGCATACACACACTTTACTCAATGGATAAAGTGTCCCCACCAATCAATCCAACCGTTCAAGAAACTGATCAACCGTCCCCACCGATTCAAGAAACTCACTTAGGACATCACAACATACTTAAATCTAGTCAAACCGGCGTTGACTTTAGTGTTTGGGTTCAAAATTCTCCCGCCCCATCATTCAACTTCCGTCACCCGAGGTGTAAGGTTAAATCGGTCTGTTTTTCTAAAACCTTCATCCAAACAATGATATATGAACTTATCTTGCTCATATATCATGTTAGGGATGTCTATAACCTAAAAGTTCACAAAAGAACTTTTGTCCCAACAAATATGGTGGTTTTTCATAATTCGATTAAATTCCGGAAAGTATGGACTGAGACGATTGTATCGGGTGACGTGTCTGATTTCGTCGCCCTACGCAATCTAATATACTACGATCTATTCCGAGGTGTTATATACCTGAAGATATGCTGGATTTTTTACATCTGCTATATAACAGGCTTATTGAAAAATCGGAAATCATCAAGGTTCATTTCTCTCTAATGCACGATAAGGACCGGGGAGAGTTTTTTGTCGAATGTGACAGCCTGAGTAGAAAGTACGGAAATTTGTCGAGTCTAGAATATGACTTCGCTAGAAAAGCAAGGTTTGAAGATACCTGTGATTACTTGAACAAGCATTTTACGTCGATAAAAACAAACCCTTCCTGGGAAGACCTTGTGAAACCCACTATCTCTGATCCTAATAGCCCGATCAGCTCGGTGTACCAGGAAGGCATTAATCGAGGTTCGTTTTATGGGAAAATGGCGCTATTGTATTTCCTCCGCCATGCTACCCTACACCTCAAACAACAAAAGCCCCACGGATCGGTATATTTTTTTCAGCTTTTTTATTCACATGGTGTATTGAATTTGGTGGAATCTTCAAAGACGAAGCTGGGAAGAAAAAGGACGGAGGAATAGTATAGAAAAGGGGATTTGGGTAGAGAGACGGAGGAATAATATAGAAAAAGGGGAAAGCAATTGGACAGAGAAAAGGTGGATTTGGGTAAAAAGAGTGAGGTAAGATGATGTAGGAATAGGAAATATGGGAGATGGAATTTGAGGATGATTGATTTTGGGGTAAAAATTAGGTTTAAGAAATTGAAAGAGGTGTGAATTGATGAAAGATGTTTTAGGACTGAGATAAGAATTGATGAAAGACCCCTGGAAGAGGGAGAGTTATGTATTCACATTTATAGGATATACTCCGTACAAGATATAAATAAAATGTATAAGGATAGAATACAAAGAGACTTAATTAATATAAAGTGACTACAAGAAAGGTTTATTATAGAGAATTCATAAATACAAGTGACTATATAAAATGTACGAGTTTATTCTAACATAAACTCTTAAAGCATTCTTAAAAATAATCTATAAAATATAATTAAAAGGCTGCCCTAAAATGACTAATAAACGTCACGTAGACAAAGCCACGTAGGGTCCAAAAATGCCACGTAAAAGCCACGTAAATGTGACCATCAAAACTCATTGCCACGTAATTGTCTTATTTTATAGATTTAATTCATTTTTCTATAAATTAATTTAATTAATGTAACTCTTACAAATTTACATCAAAATTTCATAATTTATAATCAATATTGACATTTTAATTGAATTTTTGTAATAAAACATGTTAATAAATGTTATAATTTATAATTAAAATTGACACTTTAATTGAAATTTTGGTAATAAAACATGTTAATAAATTAAAACTTTTCATATTATTTAACATGCACCCACCATTTTTATTAACACTTTTTCCTATTTAATTAATTTTTTAATTAAACATTATAATAAATTGATTAAAACTCTTCATAATACTTAACACCCACCAAATTAATTAAAATTTCTTCATGTCCAATTTATTTTTGTAATATAATATGTTAATAAATTGATTATAACATTTTTCCCTATTTAATTCACCTCTTGAGTTGCTCAACAATCAATTATCTAATTTAATAACACCACAAAATAAATTAAAAATAAAATTAAAATATGGGAGTCTATGGTTGTGTGATGGCTATAAAACCTATAATACCTATGATAGTTTCTATTCACAATATTTATTTAAAATCTATTGCTCATTTGCCCATGAGTTTCTAAGTTGTGGATTGTATTTTATGGTTTAATTTATTTATTTGATTATAGAGAGTATATTGAGTATTATTGTTGTTATTTCCAATAAAGTATATTTTAATTTGTTGTGTTATTGGTTTTATAAATCCTTTGATTTATATTTTAATTCATGTTTTCTATTTGGTTTAATTTCAATGATTTACATGTGACAATGTTGATTCGTTTGGACAATATATTTTTTATATGAATTTTAAAGCATCGTGAAAAATATGTGAATGCAGATAAGACAAAGCATCATGTGGGTAATTTGAAGGGGGAAGAAATACAAAAGACACGAAACTGAGGTAAAATCTGTTTATACAATATAATTAAAAGGCTACTTAAAATATTTAATTTTAATTCACATGACATTTTTATAGAGGTTAATACTAATTCATCTATATTAATTACTTAATTATTTATTTTTATACAATATTATAAAAAGGCAAAACTATGTATTAAAAAGTTAATTATCTCCAAAATTGTCACATGCTTATAAGTACCAAAAAAATTTAAAAAAATAGTAGTTGCAATCACTAAAAAACTAATATAAACTCTTTATTTTCCTCTCATAAATTTGGTTATTAATCTACCTATTTATTTAACTTTAATTTCATAAGATAATTAAAAATCAAGCGATACTATCTACCATTATTATTCTGCACGTCATATTTTAATTTCGGAAGTTATTTTTTAAACGGAAAATTCACGTGGTACCCTCGAACTTTGCCATTTTTCACGTGGTATCCTACTTTTTAAGTTTGTGTACATGATATCCTTGAAATTTGATTTTCAAGCGCAACATGCCCTATTTATCGTTTTTAAAATTTTCAATTGAGCATAAATTATAGATCAGAAATCGGAATTGACTAATTTTTTTTTTCAAATTGATTAACTCTTCGAGATCTATAAATTGATAAAACGAAAATGGTAATTCGGAAATTTAAGATCCAAGATATGTTTGATTTGAGATTTTCGTTAAAAAAAACCCTATAAAATGTCAGTCGGCAATTTTTTTTCTCAAAATGGTAGATTATGACGAGATAATCATTTAACGAAAAAAAAGTAGACGATTCTGAATTTCAATCTAGAAATTATGCGCAATTGAGTTTTTATAAAGCGACAAAAAGGATATGTTGTGCATGAAATTCAAACATAGAGGGTATAATGTACACAAACTTAAAAAGTTGGATACCATGTGCAAAATGACAAAGTTCGAGAGTACCACGCGAATTTTCCGTTTTTTAAACCATTCTCATGCAAAGTAGATTGTGTAAAAAAATAATAATAATAATAATAATAACAACAACAACAACAACAATAATAATAATAATAATAATAATAATAATAATAATAATAATAATAATAATAATAATAATAATAATAATAATAATAATAATAATAATAATAATAATAATAATAATAATAAAACCTTTCACATTTCATTTCTCCTCACACCATATTTATGTCTATATTAGACTTCATAATATGAGAAAAAACTATAAATCTAATTAAAAGGCAAGCCAAAGTATCTACCATAATCTATATGTCATATTTAATTACAAACGATAATATCTTAAACCACTCTTGTATAAAGTAGATTTTGTAAAAAAAAAAAATTATAATTATTAGTAATCAAGCAAACCTTATACATTTCATTTCTCCTTACTCCTTATTTATGTTTATATTAAATTTCATAATAATGAAAAAAATGATGCTCAAAAGTCATCAACCTTGATTCATATTTATACTTATATTAAATTTGATAATAATGAAAAAATCTATAAATCTAATTAAAAGGCAAGCAAAACTATCTACCATAATCTATATGTCATATTTAATTACAAACGATAATATCTTAAACCACTCTTGTATAAAGTAGATTTTTAAAAAAAAAAAAAAAATTATAATTATTAGTAATCAAGCAAACCTTATACATTCCATTTTTCATTACTCCTTATTTATGTTTATATTAAATTTCATAGTAATGAAAAAAATGATGCTTAAAACTCAAAAGTCATGAAGCTTGATTCATATTTATACTTATACTAAATTTGATAATAATGAAAAAATTATGCTCAAAAGTCATAAACGCATCCTCAATTGTTTATATATTTTTGTTGGAAAGCAAAATTTATAAACCAAAATTTTTCTCATCCCTATTGTTAGTAGAACTAAATGTGTTACTAATCTTCCTATGGTTCTATTCCAATTAAGGTAAATGTATTAAAGTTTTAGATTATTAACTAATTTATTTCTTTTTTAATGCAAGTTCCATTGGTATGAAGTTCTGATCACATTTTTCAGCTTCATCGTATGTATTTGTTTTGTTCTCATTTAGGGTTTACCAAAATTTGTGGTGTTGACCTATTCAAAGGTTAACATACTTTTCTTTCTCTATTTAAGAGGAAATTTAAGTTAATAACGATAATATTGTATAAAACAAATTCCACTGTTTTGTTGGTTAATTCGCACTAATTACTAAGTTACTTTTTTATAGGGACGATTTATTGGAGAAAGAAGACTATATGGAGAAGTAAAATATTAGGATTGCTTAAAGAACTATATATTAAAAACTAAGTGTAAGATTGACGACATCAACGTGAATGAGTAATGGTTTTTTAGTTTTTTTTTTCAACTGTATTTTTTATTTTGGTATTTGTTGATTTTTTTCATCATTTTACCTTGAAAAAATAACACTCTTTAATTTATCGACTTTGATCTTTATGTTAACATGTCAATGCCCGTATTTTTATTACACGATTTGAATTATTCATGAGGTAATCTTACTATCTGATTTGATATTTTATAAGTCTCAATTACTAGAAACACTAAAAACATCACACTAAAAAGAAAATATCCCGTGAAATTCACGGGTCACAAAACTAGTTAAACTAATTTAAACCTTCAATTTTTCTTAATTTTTAATTCGGGTGGTATGAAACTCGGTACCACCCGATGGCTTACTCTCATTTTAATTATTTATTTACTTATTTTAAGTTTCCCCATTTTAAATGTATGCAGCATTGGTGTGATGTTCCTGTTGAATATTCAACGAGAGTCATCACGCTGTATCTTCCCGACGTTGTAAGAGATTTGCAGAGGATACTTCTACATTATGGCGCTATGTCCGTGTCAGAGTAAGTTACATTTTATTATAGTACAATTTTGTTGGTAAAATCCGAAATTTTGTTAGAATAATGCTCAAAATCACTACTTTGATAAATAAATATACGACAACTTGTTAAATCTAACAATTGGTTGTTCTTATTGTAGGATGCAACGCTTTATGCCTAGGATATTAGAATGAAGGCTGAAGGCTGTGAAGAATCTGATGAAGAATTTTTGGATTTTGTTATTTCAATTTTAAAACGTAAGATGGCACTATAGCTGGATGTTATTTATGAGTCAAAATCCTCTCCATTTTCTAAAAAGAAATGGAGAGGCCATTACTTATCTACGGTTAAAATTGTATCTAATTAACATCGAATGGTTTACGGTTTATACATGAAAATAAAGGGTATTTAGGAACCTGTTAACTAAAGAGTATTTAGGAACCTGTCTATTCATTAATCCAAGTATCTTTATTCGACCACTCAAAGATCTTTCTAAACTTTCAAGTACTTGTCCTGAAAACATAACAATTCCGATCATAGTCCTTACACCTCTCAACAAAGACGGTTATTCAAAAACCGAGGTCGTGAAGGAATACGATTAGGGACACACACACCGACACAGGGAAAGCAGAAAGCTCATATGAGTAGAAAGAAAATGTATCTGGTGAAAGCCCAGAGTGTCAACTAATGAGATAGTAAAATGATTATTATCACCAAATGGGAAGTGGTAACCAAGCCTAAAACATATACAATCATCTGGAACTGGAAGTGAGGGCAGCTCATACCAACACACCCTGCTCTCTCACTTCCTTTGTTAGAATTTAGAAAGGCCTCCAAATAAATTATACTTTACAAGGTTAAAAAAAAATGATATCAACAAGTATGGAACCACTGAATTTACATCTCTTATCTATGGAATATCTAAGTCAGGCTGCTCGGTTTTGCCAGCACAGTTTCCTTTCCGAAGATAGAGCGAATTGGCCACGACAGCATCACTTATCAGGCCATCATTCATATCAAAATTCAGACGTCCCTTGATCTTCCTGGGAGTACTGAGAAAACACACAAGAAGAGTGTAATCAAATAATATGAATTTATGACATTAGATGGCCGACAAACTCTCTTATTATTCATGGACTCATATTATTCGTCTTTGAGTCGGGACAATATAGTTGATGGCTGTTAGACAAATACCTATTCAAGCGGTCGTTAATGGCCGTTAAATCTTTTGAAGGGCTTTGATAAGCATGAGTACTTTCCCCCACACACGCATAATAACTTTTGGATCTGGGTGAAATCAGAGCGTCCATCTACAAGGTCAAATTGGAGAAATATGTCAGCTTTATATGATTGTATTACGAGTATGTGTAGCAGATATGCATGCATACTACTGGAACTGTTTACTATGGAAGTATCTTCAACAGACATTTTAAGGGTTTTCATTTGATTCTATGCATGAAAGTCTGTTTGATCGATGACTGACAGTCGGACACTATATTGAAAGGTGTGATTAAGACATGAGGCACCCAACTAAATACTATTCCTTCATCATTCTTAAGCATGAAACGGATAAATAACAAAACTACAAGAGAGGTAACAACTGACAAATACCTTTGATGATCGCAAAGGAGAGACATAGACATTGTGAACTGTTGAGACTTTCTTGGGGGACATGTCTGGAAGACTTGGGAAACCAGACACTTTAGGTGATCCAGGACATCGACCTAATTTGCAAGAGAAGTACGAAATTAGGAACTCAAATGAAACTCATTTCAGTCTTCTACAAGGAAAAATACAAGGCATTTGAGAATCTGGGGGAGTTTAATTTACGAGACAACGAACCTTCACTGTTATCATTTCTTTCAGGAATCAGACCGGCCTTCATACCTGTTCCTAGAGGATCCAGCTCCACAAGAAGAGGCTTCACTGAAGGAATAAATACCTCATTGTAAAATGTTATTATGTCAACATGATTCTGCCCCTGTCTCTGTTACAAAACGATCAAATGATTAGCCCTAGTAATCAGGGAAAAGGACTTGAGCAACTAAAATGATTAATTGTCATATTGCTTACTCCATTTCCACGTGCTGATGACCGATCAACAAATACACTGCGAAAGACTGATAATTTACATATAGGTTGATTGCGGTAGTGACAAACAATATCCTTGAAGGTTAACTTCACATGAGAAATCTGAATGGAGACACGTCATTAACATCAGTGATTATTTCAGGGAGCAAAGATCTGGGGTGTGTTTAATGTTATATCATTACTAGCAAACCAACCTTTGCTACGCCATAGATAGAACAAAGAATGATTTGGTCAATGTGACGGTTGAAAAAAAGAGAGGTTCGCTGATTCAAAATTTTCTGAAAAAAACTATACACAATCTCTCTGAATTGCTGAGGCAAATCAACCCCTCCAGGGGTTTCCTGCTTTTCAAGCTTTTCGCGCAGCTTTTCAACTATAATGTTGATCCTCACAGCAGCTAACTTCATAGTCTACATTCAAAAACATAGAATCCGGTAAATTTTATAGCAGATCTAACCAGCCAATCATATCTCTGTTTCCGATTGAACCGAAGTATACCTATTTTTTGGTTTTAGAATATGGTGAAATGAGAGTAAGGGTGTATTCCCCTCCCACCCTTGCTAACCAAATAAGTGACTTTGCATGCCTCCTTATCCCTCCCCTCCAACTCCTCTAATCCAACCATGCCCTAAATGATTCACTAAACTGTACGCGTTCTTATATAAATGATTCATCAAACTTGAAGGCAAGGAAGAACAGTGATTAAGAGAAACCCAGAAAACAATTTTTAAAAGCCACAATTTCAATTCAAAGTAAATTAGCATCAAGAACCTACAAATGCCACCATCTAACTTAACCTTCTAAACTATCCCTAAAAAAATGACGAAGCGAAATATTGAGGCGCCAGACCTCAATCTAAAAGCCTCTTAAAAAACTCTCAGAATCCTCCACTCCAAAGATTAAGAATATGATCGCTATAGCGACAGTCGAAAGGAAAACACTTATGAAAATGACGTTTACAAGATCACTATATAATCTACAAAACAATTGCACATGATGACTGTATAATCTACAAAACAATTGCTTTAAGGTATACCTTGCGAAAGAATACATTAATCACAGTCTCAGCGCAAGTTTCACCTCCACTCCCTGGATTTGGCCTAGATGGACTAGAAGCAGAACAAAAAAGCCCGAGGTTAGTAAAAACATTCAATACTTTCTGAACACAGAAAAGAAAAGGGTGTTGACAGGAAAACTGAATCATTATGGAATTTGTAGTGTTTTACCTTGCAAATGCAGACTGCAACGCTGGAGGAGTAAACTTATGCTTGAGGCTGTTTATTAATGGATCCTTCCTTGGAGACGTAAAGGAGTTGCGCTCCACTAGCACACTCCGATACTCCGTGGCGGCTCTCTTTGGGGACCTGATGTCTCCATTTTGTCCTACAAAAAAAAGTATGTTTGATGGATCTGGCGGAACATACTTGCATGGATATATCGCATATTATACTAAGACATTCTTACTAATACACTGGGGGAAGGCACAATAACATAAGCCTTGGTGCCTTGAAAGGCTCCCATACATGGCGAAGTATACGGGTAAGCTGTACGTAGCTTTACCACTGTCTTGACCATAAAGAGGCGGATTATGAGTGGCCTACAATAAAATTGGCATCGACCAACTTCATCATGTTCCAAGCCCAAAGAATAGCAAAACATCAGCGATTATTAGAATTTTGGAGAACAGCGTGTGTCGTTGTCACATGGATAAGGTTGAAATGCCCCCCTAAACTGGACACCCCCCCCCCCCCCCCTAAACGGGACACTACTTTTGCGTCAGGTGGGCATTATTGTTGTTACACTTAAAAGATGAACATGAATACAGGTAGTCAAGTAGTTGCAACTTACAAGTAGGGAGGGACAGAATTATATTAATACCTTCTTCAGTATCATGCTTCAGAGGAGGTAAGCCTCCACAAGACACAATACTGTGCACAGCAATAGCATCCAGTGATGGCATAGGCTCCGCCAGTAAACCAAGACGACTTATTTCTGCAGACAGAGACGGTCTTGCAATTGTCAAAGAATTGTACATTGAAGAGCCCTTTTCCCACACCATGCTCTCCAAAAATCTCTCCTCCAAAGAGTTTAAATGCCTTCTAAGCTCTCTAGGTAAGGAATTCTCATGTCTGATGAAACTTTCAATCACTTTGCTAAGATCAAAAGCTGTAATTCCAGTTTTCTCAAGTACAGCTGGAAACAACATTGTCACCGCCTTATGAGTAGCCAAAACTAATTCTGCAGAACAAGCAAGCATGCACCTATGGAACCTTTCGTTGGTCAGCAAAGAAGTGAGATTTTTTGCATGCAACATTTGAGCCTCTGCAGTGCACATTGCTTCCAAGACCCTGAAGTACAACTTCAACGCCTCCTGTTGCCTTTGTTGGGCCCATATAGAGTCAAGCAAGGCAGATTTTGGTAGATCCTCAACATTAGATGTATCTCCAAGAACATTTTTAGGAAAAATGGCCTCCAAAATGATATGGGCCCTACGAACAACCTCGCTACTTACATTCCTATCACATGATGTAAAGTACTTCTCCAGCTTAGGAGATGGCTGTGATGGAAGGGGAAAGATAACAGTACGAAGCCACTTAATTGTCGTCATTGCGGTGCTAACAGGGGTAGGAGCTCTAAAACTAACAGAACCACCTGCCCTACTTGCAGCATGCACGGGTGATCGATATGGTGAAAATTGACCAGTGCTAGTTTTTGTCGGAGACGCCATTGTATCAAATTTTCTCTGCAGCAAAAATAAAGAAGAATGAAATAAATAATAAACCAATTTTGATACAGACTAATTAATTGCTTTTTCCTTCACAATTCTAGTGAAAACTATTCCAACTTCTGGCAATGTGACGCAAATAGGTGAATCAAAAGGAACAGCATTAAAACCATAAAACCCATCCCCTCACCATCCCGAAAAAGATATATAAAGCCTCCAGAAATGAGAAGCGTGACAAGGACTGTTATTAACAATATCGATTTGGTCAATGCAGAATGATTGCAAACTGTATGGGCTATCAAGAAGATTACCTTAGTTCCACTCATACACACACCACCACCAGAGAGACTTCCTGAACCGAGTAAGCTGTCATCCTCATTTAGAAAGAGTCTCTCGTCAACATCACCCTTGTTCCAATCTGCAGCATAGTAATCTTTCTCTAGCATGCAAATATATGTTGGAAGTGAACACTCTTCCAGCAGATCTTCAAAATAAGTCAGGCCGTCTGCACTCAGTAAATAGTAATTACAAACAAATCACCCTGCTGAAAAGTAAAGGATAGTGGAATTGATTATTCAAAAGGAGTTGTAGATAAACCTGGGTTGATTTTAACTAAGTTTTCAGACTTGAATTCAGAAGCTGGTTGCGGCATTTTCTTCAATATATCTGAAATAAGATCATTAGCTGTTTCCACCATCCTTTTTACCTCATCTTCGGATGTGTCATATTTCTGGCAAAGTGATGAAATTAGGTTTACACCTCTCTCCGTTTTCTTCTCTGAACAGCCAAAAAAAAAAAAAAAAAAAAAAAAAAATCATTAACAATCTGTTAAAATATTTCTTACAGAGGAAGACTGCTGTTCAAGTGTTCAACTCCTCTTTGAGCTTGAGCAAAACAATACCAATTAAACATTGAAAGGCAAAGTAACCAAAAGAAGTAGATATACTTGGTTAAGAACAAATTACCGAATAGTGGGGAGTCATGAAGATTGAAATTCCTTAAACGAGTTGGAATATGAATGATCAAGATAGCCTGTACCATATTTCACCTTTCATTAGAGCAGTACAATAATTATCATTCTGAAAATAGTGAGGAACAATAGAAACCAGATGAGACAGCACAGATTACAAGATTACGTGTTCGTTTACAAGCGTCATCTTTTCCAATGATGGTAAGTGTTTAACTATAAATTAGGATCCAGAAACATAGAAGACATAGAGGTACAATGTACCATGTATACAACTTACCAATATAGAAACTAATCCATGGATGCAAGATACTAGGTCTCTGGAACTGCTAAAAGCATGTACTCGAAGGGCCAGAAACAGCAGCCATCCAAATCTGGAGTAGTCGGCCATGTGATCCGGTGAGGAAGTGCTTGTAACAGCTGGCTTTAACTCAGCTTCACTTGTCTTGAAAAATTCTTTGAATGCACGCTTGTAGTAACTTCACAATCAAGATCAACACAGCCACCCATCAATCTCACAAAAATACTCACCAACAGAACATCAATTAAGTAACTCCTAGCTTACCAGTATGGAGTAGAAAGCTAACTAATACAACGTTACTCAATATCAGAATACTCATACATCTTCGATCCCCTCCATTCATCATTCCATCATGACGTCATCATATGGACATGAAATGGACTTGTAAAATAATGACTGAAGAAAGAGGCTACAGTATGCCTGGTCTTAAACTTTGGACGGCCAAAAGAATACAGAATACCCAGAAAACTTCCTCATTAGTATTATGTCTACTTGTTACACAGTAATCCAATATCTTGATTTCAAGCGAACTCGCCTTGAGAATGTAAAGTTAGTGAAATGCAAAACAAAATTTTGGAAAGAATTTCCTTCTCAATACATGTAAATCAAAACAGGACATTCATAGCAGCGCAAATACCCATGTGAAGAAAAAAAGATTTTACTATTCCATATCAAAATTTTAAATTTATATTTAAAAAAAAAAGGAAAACAAAGTACTTCCAAGAGTGCAAGTTCTTTGGACTGGTTAACGAAGGGAGTTCGCCGACAACCTTTTAAAAGCACTAAACCTTTCTTTCTGAAGTCCACAAAACGTCCAACCAGTGGAGAACTTAATATTTCCATAAAATCTTGAGATGGAATTAATTCAATGCGATTAATTAATTACATCAGCGTCACAAGGTTCAAAACCCTTAAGTTTGTGGGAGGCAGGGAGAATAAACACAACCGTAATAAGTCCTCTATCAAAGATATCATATCCACCTACCATACTTGCAACAACGATTCACGATGTGATAGAACACAGCCAGTCATAGTAAAGCTACCATTCTAATTAATGACAAAAAATAAGCCCTCAGTCAGCATAAGCATGACCAAACCATAGTATTGATAATCATAAACATGCAGGCGGCTAAAAGAGAATCATTTCTAATTTTCTATCATGTATCAATCATATTCATGCCAAAAACACTAAAAAGCAAGTTATGAACTCAAACAAGTCCGGCAAAAATGTGTGAGATGAATAAAACTTACTTGCTTAGACAGCTTAAATGCACAAAATTGGCTTCTAACTCCTTTGCCTATATGAAGAAACAGAGAGAATGTCCAAGTTAATACTTAATATGTTATATATAGATATTTGGAAAAGGCCGGAATTTTCAGAAGTATCACAAAACTGAACCTCTAGTCTCTTTTCCCATTCTAAGCCGTATATGTCACTTAATACCGGGCCAACTCTGGCAACAAATTGAGGAAGCTCCTTGAAGAAGTCAACAAAGCTGCAGCATACAAGAACAATTAGCCACAAAGCACAACAAGTACGGCATTTTACTGAAAGACACAGATAAGCAAAATTACTTCAGTTTCACAGCTCTCAGGATTTGGCATAGAGTAAGTCCTCTTTGATTAGCTGCCTCAATAGCCACACCTGGACCCGTCGCACCCAGTCGCTTAACAGTAAAAAGGACAAAAGCAAACAAGTATCTCTCCATCTCTTCTGGCTACAGGAAGGAAAAAACATACCAAAATCAAACAATGATTACACCTTGCATTTAATAAGAAACAAAAGAAATATTAAAATAATCAAATCACACATAACATATACCGTGTTGTTTCCTATTGGTGACATATTAGTCGGCAAGATGTTTTTGCTCTCTCTTAAGACCTTTAAGGCATCTGTATATCTCCTTTCATCAAGGGAAAGTTGGTTCTGCAGCCAAATTTTACATCCAATATGTAAATCAACACGACAGAACATAAAGTTACTGAAATCGGCACAATTAAACAAGTTCAAAAAGGTAAATAATTTTCTCAAGCACCACAAAACCAAAAAAGATGACAGTATAAAAATTTACAGCAGAAAGCATGAAACTTTACTATTATACTGTCAATCTGTCATCAATAACAAATTAGAACACGCGAGTAAAAGTAAAGGGTCATCATAAGTTTGATATAGCAAAAAAAAAACAATTACCAAGATTTCCTAATTTTCAATGTGTAGTAATTAGAGCAGTCCAATGGTTTGGCTTGGGGACTATATTATGCTACGAAAATGAGAATGACGTAAATAAATAGGAAAGTATGATACGTGGGTCCATCCAAGCTAGTAGTACATTGGCTAAACATTGAAATAATTTGTAGCTTGAAATTTTTGCAGCTCAAAATATGATGTCGCAAAAGTTAAGCTAGTAAATTGTTGCTCAACCATTATAAAGAGAAACGAAGGGAGAAGATAACTTGGTAGCCAACGTGACGGAAAGAAAGGGTTAGTATAAGCAATTGATTACTCTTTAGCTAAAATTTCCAATTTATTTTCTAATTGCATAACATTAATAATTCTCTCCTGCAATTTCCGATCAAAGTTTAGCCCCCTAACTCTAGATCATAGCTCTGCTACTAGTAAAGGATAAAGGATAAAATTACAACCTTGCAAAGATCAGAAAAACGAGCTTCAACATCACCAATGCTGCCGTTTACGACTATCGAATTCGTATCCTTTGAATCCTCCATATTCATATCAGATGAACTCATCAAAAGATCACCTAAAACCCTGTCCAAAAAATCCACCACCATAAACACAACAAATCATCAAAAACAAATATTCAAAGCTAATAAATCACTACTATTAACAACACTAAATTGAGGAAAACTAAATCAGAAGCTTAGATCTGCTCAATTCACAGCACTCACAAATCACAATCAACAAAACAGAAAACCCTAAATTCGACAAAAAGGCGAAAAGATGGAAACTTAATTGCGAGAATTATAGGAGTTACCGTTATACGAAGATCTGAATTGAAGAAAAACCCTAAAAATTGGGGTTTCTGTTATTGTAATTGATTGTGTTTCTCTCTCTTGATTATTGAGTTTGTTTGTTTGTAGGTGAGTTTCTCTCTCTAAGATTGGGCGCCTTGTTTTGGAATCTTGAGTAAGAAAGCGCGGGAAAAAAGTATGATGGTATGGTATGTATGTATGTCGGCATGGTAACATGGTAAAATTGGCATACATGTATGGAGGTGTCTACCAATTAGAGAATGACATGTCATGCTTAGTTGTATGAGTAGCTTTTTTACCGCCAAAACCTCGTATTGTTTTAAACTCTCTTGGATTCCTTGGAAACTCAATGTTTATCGAGATTCAACCTTTTGTTAGTTATATATTATGGTTCCTTGCTAAATTAAAAGTTTTGACTTTTTTTTCCTTTCATTAAAAAAAAAAAAAAAACAAACTCGAACAACTATTTTTTGGTAAATAATTGAATTATTGGCTAAGATACTTTGAAAAAAAAATGGGTGGTGCTCATTCATGGACGGGTTTTACTCTTTCATGGACGTAAATGACTTTTTTACCCTTTTGCATCTCACTCTGCCAACATTCCTTTTATCCCAAGTCAATTTACGAAAAAAAAAAAAAAAAAAACACCAATCAGGGTCCCGCCACCGCCGGCCAAGACTCCCTCCACCACCGTTGGATGTGACCGCCAGTCGCCACTCACATCAGCAACCTTCACCATCGCACACAATAACTCGCAACTCACGCGTTTTTCTCGCACTCTTATTTCTTCAGTCTATCCCTCTCACTCATGCTCCCCCTTTCTTATTTCCAGGCAAACTGGAATCTTATTTCCAGTAGATGTATCATGTATGTACACTTCTCCATCTATTTTGTGTACCATCAGTGGCCCCGTATTATAATCTTTCTAGGATATTAATATGTACTTATAGCCTTGCTTGTAGGGATGATAAGTAAGGGCGAGATTCAACTGAAATCGAATTAATTTGAAAGAAAAAATTCTAACTTTTAAATGTTAATACCATAATCCGATATTTAAACATCTCTATCTAAATCCATTATTGCAAATCCTGAACGAAATTCATCGATCAAATGATACTCGAACCCGATCGTTTTTAAAAATTAAGGCTTCAGTAAACTTGAAATTTTAATTCTTGTTATGTAAGATGAATTTTAATTTTTATGTAGATACCATTCAAATTCGGATTGGATTTAGGAGTTGAATAGGGTTTATAGAGAGAAGAGAGGATTTGTTATTGAGAAGGGTACTATTAGTAAAAATTATGACAAAAAGTACGAGTAAAACTCGTACATGAATGAGCAATGATGAAAAAAATATGAAGAATTAATTAAACTAGTTTTAAACCTGTGAAATTCACGGTCTGTTTTAAAATTTGTTTATATTTTCTCCATTTTTTTTATCTTCCATCTGCTTTTTGAAGGCCAAAGTTTCTGAACTTTAATCGTAAATATGTTGAAAATAAAATATTTACTTATTATCAAAATATCTTTTGTTTAATAATTTTTTCGACAAAAAAAAAACAAATAGAAGTCGAAAGATATGGTCAAAGATCTGTCTTGAGACCATAAAAAAGCAAATGAGAAGATAAAAAAATGGAGGAAGTATAAAATAACGCGAATAACATTTTTACAATTACTGTTGTAATTTGTACAGTAATTAGAAAAAATAGAATTTAAAGTTTGATCTTCCCCATTAACAAATTAAACGTTATTGGTCTACATAGTTTTATGTAGATCTGTCAAATTGACCATAATTACAAATATATCTGAACCTAAACCGTTTTTCATGGTCATAAACCCTTAAATCTTAAAACGCTACCCTAGACTAAATTACAACAAAACAACTTGCTAATTTAGAACCAACACCTAGAGGTGTTAAATTATGTCCCGACTTGTAAACCTAATCGACCTGATCTACTTTTTCCAAGGCCAAGACCGATAAAATATCAACATGGGACCCGTTTAACCCAATTCTGAAGTAACCCATTAATTTTGGGTCAAAACCCCACCCGAAATGACCCGTTTAATCCAAACCCAAAATGACCCGTTAATTTAGGGTCAAAACCCAACCCGAACGAATCGTCATGTTAGATTAAAGATGATTTAAGAATTTTATTAAAATATTAATAATCTATATTTGTTTTTATACTTTTGAAAGATGATTTGAAATAATAATAATAAAAAAATATTATTTTTTATACTTTTAACTACATAAAAAATTGAAAAAATAATATTATAAATTTTTGTAATTAAATAATAAATAATAATAAAAATAACTTAATTTCTATAATTGTGGCAATATAATTAATACTTATATAACTATTTAATATGATTAAAATATTAATATTAAATATGTTTTAATTTAAAAAAATCTCGATTTAAAAATAGTGTTAAAAAAGAGCGTTCGACACCGTATTTTGACCATAATCCGATTCGTAACCCATATGAACTGACCTATATTCTGACCCGACCAGTATGACCTGGCTTACGTTCCCACTCGTTCGACTGGTTTGACAGGTCTACCAATTCTATACGTCAGGTGAGCTCAACCTTATATAAAAAGACTAGTGAAAAATATTTATTTAATGCACCTAAAATTAATTTAAAGTGATCATAATACTCATGATTTGCCTGGTGAATCATAATTTCAATAAAAGAAAAGTCATTTATTTGACAATATTAATTAAGGTTGGTCTTCTCCAAATAACAAAAGTTACTTAAAAAAAACGTATTTTATTACATGTATTTATTCCCAGAAAAAAAAAGGTATATAGTGGTTTAAAGAGATCTTAGTTACGAATAGAATGGTTTTGATTTTTTGTTAGAATAAGGTTTTTCCCCTAATAAAATCTAAATTTATGAAAAGTTTGATATCTTACAACGTAATTAATATACACAACCAGTGTCATTAAATTAGGAAAGAATTTTAACATATATCATTTTTTTGGTTTAAGATGATCTTATTTACCCATAAAGAGGCAATTCATATTTGATGAAATTATATGATGTCATGTCAGCGGTAAAATTAGAAGATTAATATATATATATATATTATATATATATATATATATATATATATATATATAGGGTCGAGATCCGGTGAGAACCACTAATATAATGAGAACCATGAGAACCTATTAGATTAACCAAACCCAAACCTTTCAAACGCGTCATTTTACATTTTTTATTCCCACCTTTTCTTCTCTCTCTTCAAACCTGCCAGTACATTTTTTTTCTCTATGCTCGAACATCAATCTTGCGACTTTGCAGCTATGAATCTTTCCCTTTCTCTCTTCGATCACATTCCACACTTTGTGAATTAAACTTCGTCATCCGTTCTTCATCAATGGAAGCAGTATATGGATTCGTCGAGGTAAAGACTTGAAATTGATTTTCATTTTAGTGAAATTAGGGTTTATTTTTTATGTCTTTTAATTTTACGATTCATCAATTAAATTAGTCGAATTAGAGTTTATATTCATCAATTTATTTTGTACGGAGTATTTCTTGTTGGTTGATGATAATTAGCTTTTATATTCATCAATTGCAATGACGATAATTCATCGCCGTCCTCTTATGGTTGTCGAATTAATCGTGTTATGATTGAATTCTAATGTTATACTCGGCTAATGTGAAGTAATTTTCTACCTTGGTTTCCTCCTAACTGTGATTTGGAGATTAAAAATATGTATAAGCCTCACAAGGGCAATGATGTGAGATGGGTTGCAATTGGGAAAGTCGTGTCGCATTATGGCGCGTTGCGCTTGAATCACTTCGGCTTTTGAAGCAGTTGGGATGTGGAGATATTGGTAAGGTGTATCTAGCTGAACTGGTTGGAACCAAGACTCATTTTGCTATGAAGGTCGTGAATAAAGGAGCCTTAGAGAGGAGAAAGAAACTTCTGAGGGCCCAAACTGAAAGAGAGATTCTTGGGTCACTGGATCATCCTTTCCTACCCACTTTGTACACGCATTTTGAAACTGATAAACATGGTACATCGTTTGGATTATGAGCAGCTGTCTACTTGCCACCGCAAAGCCTTGCTGAACTTGCATACTTACTTTGTGCGCTGTGACATGGTGTACTTGAAGAGTCAAGAGTCTAATGTCCATGTCTTTCATCAAAGGGCTTTCAAGCCTTTGTTATATTGACTACAAAATCTGTGTTAATACTTCATTGTTCTGGTGTGTTAGCACTTAGCCATGCCTCATATATTTTCTTTTTCTCTCCTTTTCATCAGGGGTCCAAAATCTTAATTTTGATGTTTGATCCTGTTTTTGCTAGAAATGTATTGTGGTGTATGTTGATTATTATTCAATTCGTATACTTTCAAGCCAATTAGCTCAAATGGAAGAGCATTGTGCAATGCACAAGATGTGGGTTCAACTCCCACATTGGCTAGGAAGTACCCGTGTTTCTTTTTTTTTTTGATAAAATGTAAAGTATATATATAAATTGAAGGAGATATACATATAGATGGTCTATGCAGTCAGTCATAAGACCAACCAGTAGGCATATAGAGTTCTAACATGCAAGAATGCAGGATTCTCCACTGCTCAACTCACAAACAATTCCTATCTCTCAGATTATCTCATTACATACTTCCAATGAAATTTAATCTGCCAAACACCTCATCTCTGCTCAAATCTCTCTATCCATTGTACGTCCTTTGCTCCAACAGGTCTCCTGATGTTAGGAGAGCACCTATCTTGTACCAATTTCCGTATCTTCAAAGCTACAATAATAGGCATCACCAGTTTCATCTCTAACCTGCTAACATTCCGTTGGTGCCAAATAGTATACAGGTACGCATTCATCACTGCTCTAATAATTCTCTTTTTGAGTCTCGTGAACCTGCACATTAGGAGCCATTGGAATGCGTCTATTCTGCTCACTTTGATTCCCAGCCAATTCTCCAAATATGTTAGGATTTTGTTACTATACTCACAACCAAAAAACAAAAGTTGCAACGTCTCGTCCCTTGTTCACATATGCAGCAAGTGTCTCTGTCACTTACCCCCAGTCTGTGGAGCTTAGCTCTTGTGTTGAGAGCATTCTGATAGCTTAGCCAAGCGATTATTCTGTGTTTTGGAACAGTCCAGGATGACCAAACCTGATGAAACCAAGGCACCACAGGCCTGATTTCCCTCACAGAATTATATCCATGCTTAATACTGTAGCTGCCAGGACCATCTCCTTGATTATGCAGTTGGTTCATGATGTCTTTAACCTGGCAAATCTTTCTCCAACTCCAACTTGAATCCATAGTAGGTTTATGTCTTTACCCGTGTTTCTTTTACATTGAGATCACCAAAAACCGGAATGTATGGTCATATTTTCTATGCATAAGCTAGTCCTTGAACTTCTGATCACTACAAGGCTATTACCCGGCTCGTCATTGCTCAAGTATGATTACAGGCTGTTTAATCTTCGCTGCGATGTACCACTTGCATCTCGACAAGTTTCAGTCAAGAGACTTGTTATTTAATAGGCTATATGGGATTCGAACCCATACCTTTGTGCACAATTTGCACATTGCTCTACCATTGAGCTAATAGCCTTTAAAATACGTCATACAAATACGATTATGAAATAACGGGCGTTTCATATTATGGCAGCCTAAATAACTGATATAAGGACACTGAAATGTTTCTCACATAGTAAGATATGTAAGATATACACTAAAATGCCTTGTAGTTACATAAAAAGACCGGTAAATACATTAAATCTCTTCCACCGTCATTTCCCTTATTTTATGTATATAGAACCTTATTTCATGCACATAGGATCTATTCATGCCCATATAAAATTAATGTCCTTAACTAACAGTAATTAGTATCATAAATATAACCAACTAATGCAACTGAAGAATTTTTTAATGCACATAGAACCTTTTTTCATGCACATAGAACCTTATTTCATGCACATATAATTTTATTTCGTGCACATAGAACACTTATTTCATGCGCATATAATTTTATTTCATGCACATAGAACCTTATTTCATGCACATAGAATCTTATTTCATGCCCATAAAATTAACGTCCTTAACCAAAAGTAATTAGTATCATAATATAACCAACTGTAACTGAACAACTTTTTCATGCACATAGAACCTTATTTCATGCATATAGAACCTTATTTCATGCATATATAACCTTATTTCATGCACATATAATTTTATTTATGCCCATTTAACACTTATTTCATGCACATAGAACCTTATTTCATGAACATAGAACCTTATTTCATGCACATAGAATCTTATTTCATGAAGCCATGGAGTTCAACAACGAGGAGAGATTTGGTCACATCTCAAACTACGCTTTATCATAGAATCTTAGTTTGAGATGTGACCAAATTCTCTTACAAGCTTCTCCTCAGAAAGGGTTGTCGCCTTAGCAGTCTCACCACATTTCGTGATCGCCTTCAAAGGGCATTTTACATCATTGATACGACTTTCAAAAGCGGATCCGAATTGGAGAGAAGGGGACAAAAAAAAAGCAGTAAACGGGTTCATTTCTTATAACCAGGATAGACAATTTGGTCACATCTCAAACTACAGTTTATCAATTACCATTTACAAGTTACCACAACTTAACAAGCAAAGAAATACCAATGTATCAACGACAACAAATACCCCACCTTAATCCGTTACTTTGCCTGATTTTGCCACCTCAAAGTAGTACTCCGTATTTAATTGTCCTTTATGTTTTTATTCCAAAATAAATCTCTCCTTGTCCATCTCCCAAAAATATTTGCTATTCTCAACAGTTTTGGTAATGCTTCTGGTCAATTCGTTTTTCAGAGAATCAAACGGGAAAAGCAGGAAAGAAAAAGCATGATTCATAACAAAACCAGAACTATGATCAATTGTTCTCATACTTCCAGAAACATTAGTCATTTGCTATGCATCAAAATGGTTTCACAAAGTTATCTAAAATAATAGGAGTATCATTGCTTGTTCGCGTAAAATTCAAGGCTAAATGCTCTAATCAGGCCTCTTTAACGGATCAAAATCCCGGAGAGAATAACTACGGATGAATTAGAAAAGTCCGAATCATGCGACTATGCGAGCAAAACAAAGAAACAATGTTGGCAATTAGCAAACCAAATTAACTAAAATAACAAAGCTTTCAAAATTCCAAATACCGCTTTTGAATTCCCACCAATCTCCAAAGATTTTTATCTCCTTTCAATTTTTCTTTCAAATTCGCCAATTCCGCCTCCGTCTCAGTCAATTTTCCCAGTAATTTTCCCTTCTCCTCATTAAATCCCCTCCTCAAGTCCTTCAGTTTCGCCTCCACCTCCTGATTATACTCCAAGGCCTGATTATGCTTCTTCACCGCCCTCGCATCGGCATTCTTGCTAAACTTTAATTCGGATACTAAATCATCCAAATCGGCATTCTTGCAAAATGAAGCATTTTCGCAGGTTAAAAATGAAATTAATAAATGAGATGACAAATTAGGGTTTGATTATTGTTTAATTACGAAAACATCTGGAAATGCAGCCCCTAATTTCATTATTTCAACAAATTTATGTAATTTCTCAGCTTCCCCAACCCTAATTTCTCAATTTCCCCAATCTAATTCACTAAATTCCTAATTTCACAAACATAATTCATCATTTAACACATTGATCAAGACCTAAATTTATCTAATTTAATCGACAAATAAAAGAACTACAAAGAGAAAAAGACAAAAATCCTAATTTCGTAGAAATTAATCAGCAATATCAAAAGTTTACCTCGTCGAATTATCGGATCCGATTATGATCGTCGAAGAGTTTGATTGGAATGTTTGTGATGATCGAATGTAGAGAAAGAAGGAGAAAGAAGAAGCTGCAATGCGTCGAATGATGTGATCGTCGAAGACAGAGAAAGAAAGATGAGAGAGAAAGTCAATTTCGTAAAATGAATCACAATTCAGAGTTTGGAGGTGCGTTAACAAAATAAGAAAGTTTGTTTTAGTGTTCATCTCACCGTCAATCATAAGTTTGATCTAAGGGCTGTGAGTGGTTCTCACAGTTCTCATTATCTTGATGGTTCTCATAGGATCCCGAATCTATATATATATATATATATATATATATATATATAGAGAGAGAGAGAGAGAAGGGTTCTTATAAGGTCCTCATATCATATGAGTCCCTAAATCCTTATAAGGGCCTTTGGATGGAAGGGATGGAGGGATGAGATTACATCTCATTCAAGGGTCACAAATGAACCTCCCTAATCTCCCTCCCTAATTGTGTATAACTCCACCTAATTTTGTATAACTCTACCATCATTCTAATCTCCCAACTCACTTCCTCATTCACTCATCCTCTCTCATTTCTCACATTCACTCTTTCTCTCTCATTCTCTCAAAAAAAAAACCAAACCAAAATAAACTAAAACAAAAAAAAAACCAAAAACCAAACAAATATTCATTTGTTCATCAACAAAAAAAAAAAACCCAAAAAACAATAAAATACAATTACCACCACCACACCCGACCCACCACCACACCACCAGACGACCACCACCACACCCGACCCCCAGCACCAGACCTGCTGCCCCACGCACGCCCGCACGACGGCCACTCCCCTCGCACGACCGCCGCCCCCTCGCACGACCGCCACCCCTAGATTCAGCCGCTATCCTCCTCCCCTGCTCCTTTCTCCGTCCTCCCCACAACCATCCTCCCTGCCGCCCTTACCACCCCGACACAACCAGCCCTTCACGCGTCACATTCCTGCCGCCTGTTTTTTGTTTTGGTTTTGTTTTTTTGTTTTTTTTTTGTTTTTTTTTTTTGGTTTTTTTGTTCACAGCGTCACTTTTTCTTTTTTGTTTTGTGTTCTTCATTTTTTTGTTCTTCATTTTTTTATTAGGTTATTTTTGTTATTTTGGTTTTTGTTATTTTTGTTTTTGTTTTCAGATTCAGATCTTTGTTTTTGTTATATTTTTTTTATTTTTTTATTTTGTTATTTGGTTGTTATTGTTATTTGATTTTTTTTTTCAGATTTACCTTTTTTATTTATGTATATAATTTGTTATTGTCATGGCTCATTCATAGTATTAACCTCTAAAGTTATAAATTGTATAAATTAGAGTTACACAAATTTTGGACTAAAGTTATACATATTGTCTATTAAAGTTATACACTGCGTGCATTAAAGTTATACACACGACATATAAATTTTTCATTGTTAATTTTTTTTTTATGAATCATGATTTTGTTATTTTTTTTTTTGTTATTGTTATTGTTATTTGGTTTTTTTTTTTTATATTTGGTATTTTTGTTAGATTTACGAGTTTTTTTGTTAAATGAACGGGTTTTTGTTATTATGGGTTTTTTTTGTTTTTGTTATTATGGGTTTTTTTGTTATTGTTATTTTGTTATTTTTTTATTATTAGTTTTCAGATCTAGTTTTATTTTTCTCTACTTTCATCACTTTTTTTTACAATTTTGGACTAAAGTTATACAAAAATGGACTAAAGTTATACAAATAAGGACTAGAGTTGTACAAAAATTGACTAAAGTTGTACAAAAATGGACTAAAGTTATACAAAAACTGACTAAAGTTATACGAATATGGACTAAAGTTATACGAATATGGACTGAAGTTATACAAATAAGGATTAAAGTTATAAATTGTATAAATTAGAGTTACACAATTATTGTTATTGTATTGTATTTCATTGTTATTTGGTTTTTTTAGTTATTTGGTTTTTTTCTTAGACGGTTTTTTTTTGTTAGATTGGCGGGTTTTTTTATTTTAGATCTAGTATTGGCGAGATTTGGTTTTTATTTTTTCAGTTTTGTTGGTTTTTTATTTTTGGACTAAAGTTATACAATTTTTGGACTAAAGTTATACAATTTTGGACTAAAGTTATACATTTGGACAACAGTTATAAGTTTGTTGGATTAAAGTTGGATTTTGGACTAAAGTTATACATATGAATGACTAAAGTTATACAAATAAGGACTAGAGTTATACAAAAATTGACTAAAGTTATACAAATATGGACTAAAGTTATACAAAAATGGACAAAAGTTATACATATGAATGACTAAAGTTATACAAATATGGACTAAAGTTATACAAAAATGGACAAAAGTTATACAAAAATGGACTAAAGTCATACAAAAATGGGCTAAAGTTATACAAAAAATTGGACTAAAGTTATACAAAAATGAACCAAAGTTATACAAAAATGAACCAAAGTTATACAAAAATAGACCAGAGTTATACAAAAATGCACCAAAGTTATACAAAAAATGGACTAAAGTTATACAAAAAATTGGACTAAAGTTATACAAAAATTGGACTAAAGTTATACAAAAATGAATCAAAGTTATACAAAAATGGACTAAAGTTAGTCCATTTTTGTATAACTTTGGTTCATTTTTGTATAACTTTGGTTCATTTTTGTATAACTTTGGTTCATTTTCGTATAACTTTAGTCCAATTTTTTGTATAACTTTGGTGCATTTTTGTATAACTCGGTCTTTTTTTTGTATAACTTTGGTTCATGTTTGTATAACTTTGGTTCATGTTTGTATAACTTTAGTCCATTTTTGTATAACTTTGGTTCATTTTTGTATAACTTTGGTCCATTTTTGTATAACTTTAGTCCTTATTTGTATAACTTTAGCCCATATTTGTATAACTTTAATCTATATTTGTATAACTTTATTCTATTTCTGTATAACTTTGGTTCATTTTTGTATAACTTTGGTTCATTTTTGTATAACTTTGGTTCATTTTTGTATAACTTTAGTCCATATTTGTATAACTTTAGACCATTTTTGTATAACTTTAGTCCATTTTTGTATAACTTTAGTCCATTCTTTGTATAACTTTAGTCAATTTTTGTATAACTTCATACTTTTTTTGTATAACTTTAGTCCATTTTTGTATAACTTTAGTCAATTATAAGATTAAAATCAACAAATTATAAAAAATTTTATATGGCTAAGATTAAAACAACAAATTTTATGAAAAATATTTTAGTAGATCTTAGATGAAAAAAAAGTATCTCATAAAAAAAAAAGAGATTTAAAACCCGAAATCTTAAAAAAAAGTATAACAAGAAGAGATTTGAGAAAATGAATAAAAAAGGAGAAGTAACAAAATAAAAGAAATAAAAGACAACAACAAAAAATGAATGGAAAAAACAACTCAAAACATGAAAATAAACACCAAACGAGAAAAAAAAAAAAAAAAAAAAAAAAAAAAAAAAAAAAAAAAAAAAAAGGTGGCGGCGGTGGTGAGTGGTGAGTTGGTGTCGGGTGGGATAGTGGTGGGTGGTGGTGAATGAGGAAGAGAAGAATGAATGATTTATTTGGGTTTTTTGATTTAATTGGATTTTTTGGATTTTTTGATTTAATTGGATTTTTTGGGTTTTATTTATTTATTTGGGTTTTGGGTTTTTTATTTATTTGGATTTTTTGGGGTTTTAGAGAGAAGATGAGTTGTGTGATATGTGAGAGAAGTGGATGAGAGGAAAAGAAGTTATAGTGAATTAGTGATTAATTAGAAGGATTAGTGAAGGAGGAGAGAATGAGTGATATTAGTCCATAAACACACTTTTGGAGGTTGATCTTGGCCATCCATCTCCCTCCATCCAATGGCTCACAATAGGACTTATGGACTTAATATATCTAAGGACCTTAGTTGATCTCTTCTCTCTCTCTCTCTCTCTCTCTCTCTCTCTCTCTCTCTCTCTCTCTCTCTCTCTCTCTCTCTCTCTCTCTCTCTCTCTCTCTCTCTCTCTCTCTCTCTCTCTCTCTCTCTCTATATATATATATATATATATATATATATATATATAGTGTAGGGATCATGAGAGTCCTCTTAGTATATGTGAGTCCATAAGTCCTCATCCAAGCCTTTAGATGAGGAAAATAAAGGGTCCAGATTAGATCTAAATAGAGGGATGGAAGGCTAAGATTAGAACAAAATATGTGGTCAAAACTGAGACTTTAAAAGGAAAAAAATCAGTCCCATTTTCTCATTCTCACATCCATCCCCTCTCTCTATCACAATTCTCTCTAACTTCCTCTCATTCATATACAACAAAATAAAAAAAAACCCAAATAAAAATCACCTCCCTCACCAACACCAAATACGCCACAACTACAACCACCATCCATCCTTCTCGCCTCCTCCAACACCACCCTGCCTCCCGACAACACCACCCGAGAACACCACTCCCACCACCGCAAACACCACTCCCACATTCACCGATAACAATAACCACCGCAAACACCACCTTCCTCCTTCTCCATCGACAATAACCACCTTTACCGACCACAACAACCACCACCTTCTGCCGCCATGCACCACCGTCTCCTTTCTCTTTTTTTTTTCCAGATCTACCTCCATGCACCACCACGTGCACCACCGCCTCCTTTTTTTTTTTTCCCGGATCTACCTCCTTGCACCACCTTCTCTTTTCTCCTTTTTTTTCATATTTACCGCCTATCCACCACCTTTTGCCGACCACTTTTGACCGCCTCCCTCCCCTTTTCGCTCTTATATCTTTTTTTTTCTCAGATCTGAGAAACAAAGTGTTTCTTGTTATTGGTTGTTGCGGTTGAAGGAGGTGGATATGGGGGACTCGGCCGCTGGTCAGGTGGAGAAAGGGTGGAGGTAGTGCGGCTGGGGATGCCGCGGTTGGGGAGTGGTGATACGTGGGGGTGTGTGGTGGTGGCCAATGGTGAAGGAGAGAGGAGGTGGCGGTAATGGTTGTGGTGGCGTGGTTGTTGGTGGTTGTGGAGATTAAAGTTATACCTTGAAGGATTAAAGTTGCAGCTGTATAGAATTAAAGTTACATAAATTTTGTACTAAAATTATATTAATTCAAATTAATTGCTAAAATGGACTATATTAAAATAAAGTTACATCTTCAAGGGTTAAAGTTACACCCTAAAGGACTAAAGTTACATAAAATTTGACTTAAAATTGTATTAATTCAAATTAATAGCTCAAATGGACTATATTAGAATAAGGTTATATCGTCAAGGGTTAAAGTTACACCCTAAAGGACTAAAGTTACATAAAATTGGACTAAAGTTACACCCTAAAGGACTAAAGTTACATAAAATTAGACTAAAGTTATGTAAATTTGACTTAGAATTGTATCAATTTAAATTAACATATTCAAAAATACATTATATAATTCCAATTTGGCCATGTAACTTCAATTTGGAAAAAGTGTAACTTTAACTGTTCATATCTACCTTTTGTAACTTCAATACAATCCCGTGTAACTTCAATACAATCCTGTGTAACTTCAAGGCTGTGTGGCTGAGAGAAGGACTCATGGACTCAAAAAAAGTTAGGGACTCATTTGAACTTTGCTCTATATATATATAATATATATATATATATATATTTATATATATAGAAGGGTTCTTATAAGGCCTTTATACCATATAAGGCCCTAAGTCTTTATAAGAGCCCTTGGATGAAGGGATTGAAGAGATGAGATGAGGAGAGAGGGCGTCTTTTTTAGAGCGGAAAAAAAAAGGAAATGCTGATGGTGTGAGAGAGGGACCACTTTCGCTATTTCTGTACTTCCTCCACTGCATATCCCGCGGATAATAGGAATAAACAAACACAAATATATCATTTTGCATGCTTTCCCTCTTCATTCACCATTCAAAACCTCTCAACAAGCAAAAACCCATAAAAATCTCCACAAAAACGATCCTAAATCCTGTAAAATACAATATAAATCATCAAAAAAATAAGAGAAATTTCAGCGCAAATGTAAAACTACTTCAGTGATCATCAGATAAATAAAGTGTTATGAGATAAAGTACGTTATTGTTCATTCTTTAACATTCATTAGCTTTGTTGAAGACAAAATAAATTGTCATTGTTCATCAGAGAAACAAGCAGGAAATGACAGTCAGTGTTTGTGAAATGGATCATATGCAGATTGAAGTTGCCGTCGATGGTGAGTTGTTTACTTTCTTATTTGTGTCTAGGTTATTATTATAGCTTGATGTTCAAATATAAAGTGCTATATGTAATTTTGGATTGATGTTCATTATTGTAGGTTGTAGTTATTTCATTTGTGTTCATTATTGTTAATGTTGTTGTACTTTCATGGTATTCATCAGATTTGTTCTTTCATTTTGGTAGCTTGTTGTTGATGGCAAAAAATGATGGAAATTTAAAAGCTTGATAAAGTACGAATTATAACTTCAGTGGGTTTTGGTAAAACTCTGACCCAAATATGTATAACTTCAATAATACAGTGTACACATCCAATTCTTATATTCATCGTGTTATAACTCCAGTGGTTTTTTGTAAAACTCTTTGACAATTTTCTGCAGCTTCAGGTAACAGAGTAATTCAAACCCTAAATTGTGCGTAAAAACTCTTACTAAACAACCAATTTTGATATAGTTATTCATGTTATAGCTGAAGTTATACATTCATTAAGTGAAGTTATAGGATGTGGAGGGTTGTACATTATATGACTAGAGTTATACATGCTATGTCTAGAGTTATACATTGTATGATTAGAGTTATACAGACTGTGTATAGAGTTATACATTATGTGCCTAGAGTTATACATTGTATGATTACAGTTATACACGTTTTGTACAGGAGTTATACAACACATCACTGCAGTTATGAAAAAAGGGAAATTTTATTAGACAGCTATGAGTTATACAAAAAATATCAAGAGTTATACAAATTGTGTACAACAGTTGTACATCACATGACTGCAGATTATGAAAGCAAAATTTATTACAGTTATGAGTTTTACCAAAAATAACAAAAGTTATACAAATTGTGTACAAGAGTTATACATTCTGTGAAATACAGTTATCCATATATAGGTAAGAGTTATACATTATATGATTAGAGTTATACATTCTGGAACTACAGTAATACACTCTAGGGATATAATGTATAACTCTAGGCATGTAATGTATAACTCTTAGCATATACAGACTGTGTTTGGAGTTATACATTATATGCCTAGAGTTATACATTATATCCCTAGAGTTATACATTATATGATAAGAGTTATACATACAATGCGAAGGAGTTATACAGTCTCTGCCTAGAGTTATACATTGTGTAGCTAGAGGTATACATCGTATGACTAGAGTTATACAGACTGTGCCTAGAGTTATACATTAAATGCCTGCAGTTATACAGTCTGTGCCCCAGAGTTATCCATAGATAGGTAAGAGTTATACATTGTATGACTAGATTTATACATTATAAGCCTAGAGTTATACATTATAAGCCTAGAGTTATACAGTCTCTGCCTAGAGTTATATATTGTGTAGCTAGAGTTATACATCGTATGACTAGAGTTATACATTAAATGCCTAGAGTTATACAAACTGTGACTAGAGTTATACATTATATGTCCACAGTTATGCAGTTTATGCCCAGAGTTATACATTGTATGACTACAGTTATACGGATTGTGACTAGAGTTATACATTATCTGCTTACAGTTTTACAGTCTGTGCCCAGAGTTATACAGTTTGGGCGAAGAGTTATACAGTGTATGCCTAGAGTTATACATTCTATCCTTGGAGTTACAAAGTAAATGCTAAGTAGCTTGGAGTTATGTATTTATTAATCATTTCATGGATGTTTGATTCTGCTCAGATGGTCGTAAGGTAGCGGAAACTGAGTATTGTAAGCATTTGGCAGCGGAGTTTACACCTTGCGTAGGGCAACAATTTTTTGAAATCGACGAGGCAGTGACATTCTATAAAATTTATGCATTGGCGTCGGGGTTTGATGTTCGGAAGTACTCGACCAAAAAATGGCGCGACGGTGAAATCAAGTCAAAGTTGCTGGTTTGCAACAGAGAGGGATTCACATATGTCCCGAAAGGAGAGGCAGTAATTAAAAAAAATGAGACAGGGATTAGGGAAGAAGAAATGCAATGGGGAATAAGAACTGCGAAACAGAGGAAATATACAGTCAAGATGGTAGGGTGTAAAGCACATGTCAGGCTATTTATGAAGAATGGAGTATTAGTAATTGACCAATTCCACATGGGGCATAATCACGAGCTTGTATCCAGTGAGGATCGTCAGTTTCAGAAGATATCGCGGAATATAGAAGATTTTCACAAGTACTTGATAATGTACAACTCAAGGGTTAGTTTACTATTAATCAAACCTCCAGTAATTGAATGGCAAACTTCTAAAGTTATACACCGAGATGATAGAGTTATGTAAACCTCGAGTAATTGATTGTGAAACTTGTAATTTTTTTTTTAAATTCTAGAATAATTTTTAACAGCCTTAGAGTTATATAGAACGTTGTTAGAGTTATACATATTCGCATATGTAAGAGTTATAAATAATAAGAAGTTGCATATGTTTCATGAAGTTATACGAAAAGGTGAAAGAGTTATAGTTGAGGAATTTTTGATTATTAGTCAGCACTGATCAGGATATGTTGTCCACTGCAGTTGAGCATAGGAGCAACTAGGACATACAACATGTGTAAGGAACACGTAAACGGGTTCGAGAACATTGGTGCATCCTTAACTGATTTTAAGAACTTCCACCGAGATGTGAAGTGCTTCATCTATAAACGGGACGGTCAATTGTTCATAGACCGGTTCAAGAATATGGCACAATATAGGCAGGGTTTTTATTTTGATTATCAAGTTGACAAGGATAACAGCCTTCGAAGCGCAATATGGGCTGACAGAACCGCTAGAAGGATCTACTCCGTTTTTGGAGATGCAGTGTCGTACGACCCAACATACTCAACCAACAAGTACGATATGATTTTCACGCCATTCACTGGCATAGATCACCATAAGCGATTAGTGACATTCTGTGGGGCATTGATTGCTCATGAAGACCATGAATCCTTCCAGTGGGTTTTCAACAGGTTTTTGAAAGCTATGGGTGGAAAGGAACCCAAGTACATTATCACAGATCAGGATCTGGGCATTATTAAGGCCGTACCCCTTGCCTTCAAAACTGCACGCCACCGATTTTGCATGTGGCATATTATGAACAAGGTGCCATCGAAGTTCGGGGTGACAAGGGAGGATTATAAGGAGTTCCTAGAGAAATTGAACAACATTATATGGGACGACAACCTAGAAGCAGACGACTTTGACTGTAGGTGGGCAGAAATAATGGAAGCGCATGGTCTTGTGAACGAAGACTGATTTAAAGAAGCGTATGAAAAAAGGAGCCAATGGGTGATGGCGCATTGCAGGGACTTGAACATGGGTGGTGTAATGAGGACAACCCAGAGATCAGAGAGCATTAATAGTTTTTTTAAAAAGTTCGTGCTGAAGTCAGGTACGTTAGTGGAGTTTTGGATGCGTTTTGAAAGCGATATGGACCATCAACGGCATACTCAGAAGAGACTTGACCATGAAAACAGACACTCATCACCAGCAAGGGGGTCGCATGTAGCCATAGAGGAATACGCGTCAAATGTTTATACCCGTGAGGTTTTCAAGGAATTCCAACTAGAGGTCATTTGCTCAATCGATACATGTAAGACCGGGGGCTATGCTGAAGTCGATGGAGTTGAAGTGACTGTCGTTAAGGATTCAATCAGAGAGAAAAGTTTCAACGTAGAGTACAACCTGTAACAGACATTTTGGCATAATCTTGATGTGGTAGTTGATCAAGTTGCTAGATACAGTGCCAAAGTTACATTGTCCGAACATAGAAGTTATACAATTGTTCACTCAATCAAAGTTATCTGTTGTATAAATCTGAAAACATTTTCAATAACTTAAGTTTTCTGAATGTATAACTCTTCTTATTATATGTATAACTCTACTTGCGAATGTATAACTCTTCTTGCCATATGTGTAACTCGCTTTCGAATAACATTAGAAATTCTATTTTCACTCGAATCAGTTATTTGTAGTATAACTCTGATTACATTTTGAATAACTTTAGCTTTCAGAATGTATAACTCTGGTTGCCATATGTATAACTCTGCTTTCAGAATAACATTAGCAGTTATTCATTTTTTCAATGAACTGCAGTTATTTGTTGTATAACTCTAATTACATTTTGAATAACTTTAGCTTTCAGAATGTATAACTGTTGTTGCCATATGTATAACTCTACCTTGATAATGTTTAACTCTAATTATTATATGTATAAGACTACTAACGGCATAATTTAACTTGATTACAAGTACACTGGCTACACGTTGCAGCTGTATGATGTTTGAAAGGACGGGATATCTGTGCCGACATATAGTGTGGATTTTGTCGGATAACGGGAAGAAGACAATTCCAGATGATTACGTTTCTAAAAGATGGAGAAAAGATGCATTGCAATTCAGATTATCAGAATGTGATGGTGAACAAACGGATTCAAATAGTGGCGCTGATGGAAAAGAAATTGCGATGGTGAAGTTGTGGTCAGAAGTTCATGCAACTATTGGTTTACTTCGTGGCACGAGTGTGACTGAAGTTGTGAACTTAACCTCCGTAATTAGAGAGTTCAAGGAGAAACTTTTACCGTACAAAAAAGATTTAACTAAGCAGCAGGAATTCGAGCAAATCCTTGGTTGCCCCGCCAGTGACGAGGTAACAATACTTCCACCAAAACAATCGAAAAACAAAGGCAGCGGTAAAAGAATGGTGTCCGCTAAGGCAAAAGCTATTGCCTTGGCTTGTAAGCCAAAACGCTTGTGTAATAACTGTAAACAAATGGCACAACACGATAAACGGAACTGCCCTAACCCATTCTCTGAGCATCCACCGTCTTCACCAGCATCTGAAGGAGTAGAAGAAAAAGAAGAGGAATAAGAGGAAGAAGAAGAAGAAGAAGAAGAAGAAGAAGAAGAAGACGACGAACAAGTAGAATAGAGAAACTTAACATGTTGTAGTAGAAGGCAGTAGAAAAAATACCTCCGTCTCAACAAATTATTTACAATCTTTTTTTCTTTAAAAGGTAAAAAATCTGGTGAGACGGAAGGGGTATTTAATAGCTAGTTTTTATCTATTTTGAAGGGGGATTGCACCTTCCAGATTGTATAACTTCAGTAATATGGTGTGTGAAATTTGAAGCTAATGTTGTATAACTCTTTTACACAATTTTGATGACTTCTGTTCATGGCAAAATATCCAATATTTAAAAATTTGATAAAGAACGAATTATAATTTCAGTGGCTTTAAGTAAAATTGTTACCCATATATGGATAACTGTACTTCACAGAGTGTATAACTCTTGTACACCATTTGTATAACTCTTGTTATTGTTTGTAAAACTCATAACTGTCTAATGAAATTTGCCTTTTGCATAACTGCAGTCATATGTTGTACAACTCTTGTACACAATTTGTATAACTCATGATATTTTTTGTATAACTCATAGCTGTCACATAAATTTTGCCTTTTTTTTCATAACTGCAGTCATACGTTGTATAACTCCTGTACATAATTTGTATAACTTTACTTCACAGAGTGTATAACTGTAATACTTATCTGGAAAACTTGGATTTTAATTACGACTGACCAAGATGATATAGTAACAATCTATTCCAAAAAGTTGTCTAAGTTGTTAAGGAGTTTCTTGACAACGTACTAGAGTTGCAAAAAAAAGAGAATACAGAATCAAAGGAAATACATTCTATTTTTTTGCAGGTTTTTTATCTGCTCTCCGCGCTGCTTTTCGTCTGACTTCTACTTGCTTCAGGATCTGTAATTTCTCGGCAATGAATCCGTTGACCTTGGACAGAACTCCTTCCCCGATGATGTTCATGTCAGCTAGGACAAGCGTCGCTGCCAACTGGATCACCAAATATCGACGGTTCACCTTCCGCTCGAGATCAACGTGGCCAAAACTATCACCCTCGTACATTAACATGTGCATCATGGCGAACAAGCCAGACTCGGTGTCATTTATCGTTTGCTTATGCCAGGCAAACGGGATCTGACGAAACTGGAACGACGGTATGTCTTTCCCTCTGTTCTTCTCGTCGTCCCTAGACTCCAGGTAGTCGCTCATGAGGCTCGCCTGACACAGACAAGAACGTCAAAAAGTGAAATTGTAAAAGCGGTGACAACACTTTTGAGTTGAACGTAATTAAGAACTTAATTCCACTTACAATTACGTGACACGCTTTGCATATCTCCGATTGGCCCGGACTTGAGTAGTACTTATTGTCAAGAAGATCAATCGTCCTAGAATTAAAGTTGATACACGCACATGCATAATAGGCTTCAATCTTAATGGGTACGAAGATTAAATCAGCCTTCAAGCTGAAATCTTTGCCACAGTCGATTCGGAAGACGTCCCACATATTGTACAACCTTTCGGTGTCCGGTGTTTGTTGGACAGGGTTCCGTACAAGGCTCAAGATTGTTTCCTTATCAAGTAGAAGTATATGTGTAAGGATACCAAAGGAGTTATAGGGGTTGTGCATTGGAGTTGCACAGTAACTCTTATAGCATAATGAAGAATGCCTAAGTTCATACTGGATGTTAATCACTTCTCACTACAAAATGTTTAACTCCATAGAGGGTATGTATAACTTTAGACTTATTTTCCACTGTGAAACTCTTATAGCATATTAAAGGATTGATTAGGACAATACCATATGACGGATACCGAAGAAAGACGAACGAAAAATCGCGCAATCCTCTGCCTCCAAACGATTAAGCAACAAGGACCAACACTCAATCACTTTTTCATCCATTGGCGTCTCAGGGAGCATGGACAACATTTGCAACCTATTAATTGTTCCGTGCCGGCCATAACTCACAAGTGGTTCACTGTAGTTCAGACACCAGGTGTTAATCAGGCTATAACGTATACTAAATGGTAAGGTAACTGCTATTAAAATGACTGCATAACTTCACTGATGAAACGTATAACTGCAGTTTAGGAATGTGTAACTCCATTAACGATATATATAACTTCAGTGATGAACACATATAACTCCAAGTATTACTCTAGGTATAACTCCAGGCCTCTAATGTATAACTCCAAAGTATATATTGTACAACTCTGAGCATATACTGTAAAACTCTAGGCAAAATAATGTAGAATTCCAGTATGGAAATGTCTCTATATTGATAAAACTTAATATGATAAAACATTAGGATTTTAGACAGCTTACTCAGTTGGAAATTTGTAGTCATCAAGGAAAACGTAATCAGCCACTTGTTTGCGATACACCGGGATATCCCTAATTAATGCCTTGTTCAACTTCAGCATCTTGGAGACCACTGTAAGGTCGGCGTCTGGTTCCCCGCAATATGTGGTGCACCCAAGGCCATCGCCCTTACCCCAGGAGCGGCTATTAACAGCTGAGAGGGCCCGACTAGACGGCGTCCGGCCCAGGCTACTTTGGAAGGTGGAGTCTGATAGCTTGAACTGACTTTAGAGCAAGGGCATTTAGCAGAACTGTTCTCTCCGGCAATTCCAGCACCTCTCTTCCTTCCACTTGTCACGCAGCTCCTCCATTTCACGGTCTTTAAGCTCCTTAAAAGTTGTTACCCTAGATAACACATCTTCCCTGTCCACATTAATGTCACTGAGGATAAGGGTGGCAGCAATTTCCGCTCGCATGAGGTCATTGTTGTCCTTTGTCCCTATGGTACAGTCGAATGGCTCTCCACGGTACAGCAACATATGAACCATGACGTAAAGACCACAGTCATTGCCAGTATACCCTGATCCCTGCCAGTTTAATTTAATGTTGACAAAAGGAAACCCTTCAACTTTCTTCCCTTTGTCGAGCCCTTTGTAGGCCATATACTTTCCAATTGCGTCAGCCTGGCAGAAGTTAGGCAAGACGTTTAAAATTGGAAGACCAATTAACAAAACAATGGAGCTGATAATTAATATAGTCACCAGTTTTATAAGACTTACAGTAATACGCGCAATCCCTCCGTACGGTAATTTCAGAAGATCGTCCTCATAAGAACGATTATCAAGGTAGTCGATCTGCTCGGAGAGGAAATTTATGCAAATGCAAGAGTAATGATCTTGATCGCCACTGCTTACCGGGACGAAAACCTACAAACATGCACGTAAAGTATAAGATTTATAAAATGTAATTAGAAGATTAGAGGCATACATATTGTGCATAATTGGAATTATACATTATCTGTTTAGAGTTATACATTATATGTCTAGAGTTGTACATTCAATTTCTAGAGTTATACAAAGATATGCTTGCGATTGTACATTATGTGCGAAAGAGTTATACATTCTATGGTTAAAGTTATACATTCTATGCCTAGAGTTATGGAGTGAAGTTAGCCACTCATCAAAACTCTAAGCATATAATGTATAACTCTTGGCAAATAATGTATAACTTCAGCTATAGAATGTATAACTCTAGTCATTCTGAATGCTAAAGTTATATAATGTATAACTCTATCCATATAAAGTATAACTCCAGGCCTCTAATGTATAACTCCAAAACATATATACAAAAGTTGTTACTTTCTTATTTGTGTCTAGAGTTATACAGTATATGCTTGCAGTTGTACATTATGTGCAGTGAGTTATACATTCTATGGTTAAAGTTATACATTCTATGCCTAGAGTTATGGAGTGAAGTTAGCCACTCATCAAAACTCTAAGCATATAATGTATAATTCTAGGCAAATAATGTATAACTTCAGTCATAGAATGTATAACTCTAGTCATTCTGAATGCTAAAGTTATATAATGTATAACTCTATCCATATAAAGTATAACTCCAGGCCTCTAATGTATAACTCCAAAACATATATTGTACAACTCTAAGCATATACTGTAAAACTCTTGGCAAATAATGTATAATTCCAGTATGGAAATGTCTCTATATTGATATCTGAGCTCACCATATCAGAGTCCAGTTGGAATGGACTAGAACACGACTCTTGCCACATGTCTCACAAGGCACAAAACCCTTCAGAATGATCAACAACCAAGTTTTTTTTCCTACCTTGCCAAATTGCAATTGCTAGGTCCTATAAAAATGATAGACGGGGCTTGACAGCTTGTATCACAAGTTACGTACAGTTTGTCACAAAATAACTTGCAGTAGTTCGAGCACACTTACAGCGTGACCTAGGCCAAAGAAACAGCGCGAACTTGCAACAGTTGCGGTGTTCGCGTGCGTAAGCTTATTGAGTAGTACAGACCAGCAGTCGATGACATTGGCCGTAATCTGTTTCCCGGGCATCAACGACTGGAGATCAATACGCGTTATGCAGTTTGGACAGGCATATGTGACCAATTGTTCTCTACAAAGTATTAGCAAAATGAGACACGCAGCAAGGGAAAAGATTCATGGCCTGTTTCATCGTTGTCTTTGAAATATAGGTAAAACTTATCTTTTACTTACTCTTTATTATGGTCGTGGAATTGATCAAAGACATAATCCATTACATCCTTCCTCACCCTGAACACCGTCCTGAAACGTTCCTTATTAAATCGCAGAAACTGTGAGCATATGTGCTGGTCAGGTTCGGATGCCTCGCAATGCCGAGAACAACCTAGGTTCTCGGGTACAGTGTCCATACACGAAAGGGGGGCAGTTGAATGCAATAATAAAGGATGGTGGATCATGTCACATCGCGGCACATAAATAGGGGGCGGGGCTGGTGCAACCGGCTCAACCCTAGCACCAGCGATTTCAACTACCACACCTTCTTTGGGCGCACCAATCGTACGCTCCTCAACCCCGGCAAATGCCTCATTCACCTCTGCCGTGCTCATGAAAGTCAGAGGGATTTGATTTCCACTCAATTCCGTTGAAGGATCCTCCGGGGTGACATCCGCACCCTCAACAACATCTACGTTTTCACCCCCGTTGTTGGAATGTTGTTCAACATTCTCAACTACATCATTTTGACCAGTGGCCTGAATGAAAAATAATAGAAATAAACACCATGCTTTTGTATCAAACAATTTACAGGTATAACTCTAAAAGTGATACAAAGAGGTCACAGAGTTACATACCCAATGCATTACAGTTATACATATAAGGGCAAGAGTTATACACATGTGTGAAGTATTAAAAATATGTTATCAGAGTTATACATATTTGAGTTAGAGTTATACACATATGGTTAGGAGTTGTACCAAACGGCGTTGCAGTTTAAGTAAAGTTATACATTCTGATAATAGAATTAATCAGAAAATATACAATAGATAGTCGAGTTATACAAAATATAAGTAAAGTTATACATTCGATAATAGAGTTAATCAGAAATATCAAGAGTTATACATTCTGACAAAGAAAAGTTATTCAAAATGTAATCAGAGTTATACAACAAATGACAACAGTTATAAAAAAGTCAAACTTTGAACCTGGGAATCAGCTCCTTCTCGAATTGGTGGTGCATCATCCATCTGTAGAAATGACAAACAAATAGGGATTCAGATTATGTATAACCAAAATTCTGTTAAATCAAACTTCTATAAAATCCAAAATTATTTTCACCATTCAAAAGAAGAGATAATCAGGAGAGTTATAAAAAATAACAGTAGAGTTATACATATAATAACAAAAGTTAGACAATCTGAAACTAAAGTTATATAATGTGTAACTCTAGCCATGAATGTATAACTCTATTATTAAAATGTATAACTTCAAGTATATACTTTGTATAACTCTAGGCATATTCTCAGTATAACTCTAGGCATATATTCTATAACTTCAGGAATAAAATGTACAACTCTAGGCATATATTGTATAACTCCAGGAATAAAATGTACAACTCTAGGCATATATTGTATAACTCCAGTTATACATTATGACAGCAAAAGTTATTCAACATGTAATCAGAGTTGTACAACAAATGACTGCAGTTGCACAGATTGAAAGATAAAGTTATACAAATAGGCACTACGATTCTAAAGGCCTCATCATAAGTTTCAACAAAGTTATACTTTATCAACTTAGAGTTATACACGACCAATTAAAAAAAACGAATGTATAAAAAGTATTTAGCGCAAATTAACAAACTTACCTCGCCATCGGACCACTCCCGTGACGCTGAAGTCCACATAAAGCTTCCTTGATTTCAAAGCAAAGTGGAAAACATACACTCCATCAATTCTTGTGTCTCCATTGACAATTCTGGGACCGTAGATTTTTCCATCTCCTTATCTGACGGTTGATTGTCTGAAAATCTTTCAACATTTTCTTTCAATCCCTCCCCATGAACTTGCTCATGCACCTCATCACCTACCACGGGCCGAGATTCAGCATCCTCTGACCGTCCGTCAGCTTGGCCTACAATGTCTGCTGCTCTTTCATGGTCAATGTCTGACAATCTTCCAACATTTTCAACATTTTCTTTCAATCCCTCCCCATGAACGTGCTCATGCACCTCATCACCTGCCCCGGGGCGAACCTCAGCGTCCTTTGACCGTCCGTAAGTTTGGTCAATTTCCTCCTCGGTGTAATTCGCCTCCAACAACAGTTCTCTGACAGTTTGGACGGGGGAGCACACAACTTGACCCTCTAACCCTAGGCTAGCATCTGACAACGGATTAGAAACTACTGTATCACCTCCCACTTCCTCCATAATCTTTGACCATGAAACTGCAACTGATTTCGTTGGCGTGTCGGCTTTGACCGAATCTCGACGCGGCTCAACACGAGGGTTACCACCCCTGCCACCCCCATCATTGGCGAGACTAGATAGAACTTCACTTATTTGACGCGTAGATGCATCGATTCCGTCAAATTTTTTGGGAGGCTCAGTAACTACCTCTCTAAATGCAGGAGCGTTACCAACAGAAACCTTCACCTTTCTCGCAACTGTTCCTTCGACGTACTTTTGAATCTTTTCACCCTCAAAGAATTCTTGAGAGGCCTGACTAGAATTTAGGCCCGTCGGATCACTAGTTACAAGTTTGATCCTTGCGGTTGCATCTGCGTACCATGAATAGAACACAATAGCGTTCCTTTGCATCTGTAGATAAAGCTTGTGAGTACGCTGCATTGAAGAAGTACAGTAAGTTAGTTATATTATAATAGATGGGTACGGTCAGCTGAAACAGAATCAATCTGCAAAAATATATAATATTCTGAACTTACATCGACCGCCCTAACTTTCAATTCCTGGTCATCCTCGACACTTGCTGGTAGTTCAATCTGAATGAACTTCTTCTCAGAAGTTGAGCAGGAGAGAGGGGGTGGGGGGCCTGATAGCAACAGTAGTTTTGGTTCACGCGGGTCGCTGAGACTGATACTGTCCAAACTCTTAATATAAGAGGGATCTTGAAGGCACCTCGGATACCTGGTCTTAGACAAAGTTAAAGTACCCAATCCCCCTTGAGCCGCCTCAAATTTTACCCTATCTACAAGCGAAGTTTCATCCCAATGCTTAATCAAAGGTAGATCATGGAGGCAAGGCTTACCCTTGTAATCATATCGCTGAAAGTAGCTTATCATGAGGAAGGGGATACATCCACCCAACATCGTTACCCCTTTTTTACAGTTTGTCCCCGCTTTCACCATCATTTCCAAAATATAAGAGCACCAGTCAAAATGCGGAATGGCTTTAGGATCTTCTACAGCCCTTAACAGCTTCAAATCTATCTCGTTCTTTGGGGTGGGTGTGAGGAATAAAGACATACAGAACAAAACAAATAGCCGGCAAAAATGATTGTCCGCCTCCTCGTACTCCATAAGTTGCTTGTGAACTTTCCCTAAACTTATTGCACTATTTGCTTTGGCCACTCCGTACGCTTGCCGCCATTTGTCCTTCAGCTCCTTATTCTCGGGATCGTTGGACCCCTTCTGCGAGCTCACAGGCACCAAAGGGAGAGGGTTGGGTCCGAAAGGTATCAAGAAACAGTCATGCATGTCATGCTTACTGATCATAAACTCCTTCTTCCGAGAAGCCCTGAACACATATGACCCGTCAGAGAAGGACTCCAAGAACAGGCGAACGTGTGCAAGTGGGAAGCTGCTAATCTTGAGCTCCAAAAGGCCACCAAACCCAATTTTCTTAACAGCGGACACCTGATCCTCATTAAGCTTTTCAATGAGAGAGACAAGCTTTTGAGGTCGACACGAAACCGTGATTTCATGCACCCTCTTCACCCTTGGCTTGGCCTAAACCATCTGGGCAAAAAGCAAGGGCAACACACAAAATTAGACATACTGTAGTTGCAATTAGAGATATTTGGAACAAAGAAATAGACATACTGTGAATTAAAGTTATACAATAGATAGTCAGAGTTATACAAAATATAAGTAAAGTTATACATTCGATAATAGAGTTAATCGAAAAATATCAAGAGTTATACATTCTGACAAAGAAAAAGTTATTCAAAATGTAATCGAGTTATACAACAAATGACAACAGATTATAAAAAAGTCAAACTTTGAACCTGGGAATCGGCTCCTTCTCATGGTAATTGGTGCATCATCCATCTCAGAAATGACAAACAAATAGGGATTCAGAATATGTATAACCAAAATTCTGTTAAATCAAATTTCAATAAAATCCAAAATTATTTTCACCATTCAAAAGAAGAGATAATCTGCTCAGTTATAAAGAATAACAGTAGAGTTATACATATAATAACAAAAGTTAGACAATCTGAAACTAAAGTTATATAATGTGTAACTCTAGCCATGAATGTATAACTCTATTATTAAAATGTATAACTTCAAGTATATACTGTATAACTCTAGGCATATTCTGTATAACTATAGGCATATATTCTATAACTTCAGGAATAAAATGTACAACTCTAGGTATATATTGTATAACTCCAGTTATACATTATGACAGCATAAGTTATTCAACATGTAATCAGAGTTGTACAAAAATGACTGCAGTTATAGCAAAAAGTTAAACTTTTTAAAGTCCATATAATGTATAACTCTTAACCATTCAAAAGAAGAGATAATCAGGAAAGTTAGCTATAAAGAGTAACAGTACAGTTACACATATAATAACAAAAGTTAGACATTCTGAAAACTAAAGTCAAATAATGTATAACTCTAGCCATAGAATGTATAACTCTGGCCATAAAATGTATAACTGTAAGCATATACAGTATAATGTGTAACTCCAGGAATAACTCCAGGTAAAACTCTAGGTATAACTCCAGGAATCTAATGTATAACTCCAAAGCATATATTGTATAATTCTAGTCATATACTGTATAACTCTAGCTATATATTGTATAAATCCAGGTATAAAATGTATAACTCTACGCATTTATTGTATAACTCTAGGCATATAAACTAATTAGAAGTAGAGTTATACATATAACAATTAGAGTTTGACGTTTTGAAAGAAGAGTTGGTCACAGACTCAGAAGAGCTATACATCTAGTAACCAGAGTTATACATTTAGTAACCAGAGTTATACATATTGAGTACTAAAGCTATATATCTACTAACCAGAGTTATACATCTACTAACCAGAGTTATACATATTGAGTACTAAAGTTATACATCTAGTAACCAGAGTTATACAACTAGTAACGTAAAAATAAAAATCGAAACTTTTAACCTGGATATCAAGTCCCTTGTCAATAGTTTCTACAACATCCATCTGTAGATGACAAAACATTTGGGGTTAGAATTATGCATATATTTAATTGAAGTTATACATCATTCTATAAGAGTTGTACCAACAAGACGAGCTCTTTTTACCTTTGATTCAGATTTCTTGGGAGTTTTCTTGGCATTTTTCTTGGCAAAAACCATTGTTAATTATCAAATGAACTCGTATTTGATCTGCACAACCATAATTAACAATTGAACAAATCAACATGAGCAAACCCATAATTGAAAATTGAAAAATCAAATGAACTCTTTTTATGATAATTGAAAAATCAAATGAACTCTTTTTATAATCAAATTAACAAAAAACAAAGTACAAATCACTAAATAAGGAATGGAAAAAATACCTTGTAGAAAAATGAAGATGCATTTAGTTTGCGGGCAACTTGGAATTAATTTGTAGTGATGAAAATGGCGTCTGATGAGTTGGAATTAATTGGTAGTGATGAAAAATGGGGGCGGTTGAGCTGGGATTATTTGGTAGTGGAAGATGGAGTTTATCAAAGAATGTGAAGAAAACAAAAGGAAGACGAAATGACAGAAATAGAGGGAAAAAAAAAACGCAAGTTGTTTTGAATAACGTGGAAATTGAGGAGGGAAATTATGACAGATCGATGGACATTTCACTATAGCATGCATGGGTTAGTGATTAGAGGAGAGAGGTAATTCTAAAGCATTATTTGAGTGGGATTTTCTTTGCACAATCTTGGCCATTGGTTTGCTTGATCCAACAAAATTCACATTAGGCCTTATGGACTTAATATGATATAATGGCCTTAGTTGATCTCTTATATATATATATATATATATATATATATATATATATATATATATATATAGAGAGAGAGAGAGAGAAAAAAAAAAAATTAGGTTCAAATGAGTCCTCTTACATATAGTAAGTCCATGAGTCCTCATCTTAGCAATTAGATTAGAAAAATAAATGGTCAAGATTAGAACAAAATGAAGGGTCAAGATTAAATCTTACAACATAAAACCCTAGTTCACCCACACTCCCCCATTCATTCACCTGCCTCCATCACTCCCACTTCTCTCTCTAATTTCATCTTCTCTCATATTCTCCCATCTTCTACCTCCGTCCGCCACCATCCCACACCACTACTACTGCCGCCCCTCTCCTTACCAGATTCATAACCAACAACAACCATCCACCATTACCACCGTCATTGACCTCCCTCCACTACCACGTCGAACCCCACTACCGCCACCACCAGATGCCGCAGTCAACCACTCGTCGCCTCCCTCTCTTCCTCCTCTAAAATCCTGCCTCTCTTCATTTCGAATTTGAATTTTGAAATCCCGCGTCCTCAGATCCCAGAACCACCGTCGCTCTCGCCATAGATGGCCCTCCATTAAAGGACCACCTCGTCGCCACCACTCCCTCACCGGTCGACAACCCATGAGCCCCTTCTCCTTTACAGCAACACCCTTTCAACCGCCTCTCCCTCTTGCAGCCGCCCACGCCGCCACTACCATTGACTCGCCTGATCCCCACGCCGCCTACCTCCTGACCACGACTCATCACTGCCACACACAACCACCAAGCCGACACAACAACACGACACCACGACACCAACAGCCGCCTCTTCGTCTTCTCCCTTATGCTTTTTTTTTTCAGATCGAAAAAACAGTGTTTGTTGGTTGTTTCGTCTTTTCCTTTTCGCATCATGCGAGTTTATGGTTGGAAGAGTAATTGTTGGACTCGTTTTTTCAGATCTGCATATTTTTTGTCAAGTCAGGTTGTTGTTGGTGGTGGTTGTGGGCATTTTCAAAATTTTTTTCGATTGAAATTGTTTGGGCGCGGGATGTCGTGGTGGTGGTGGTTGTAGTTCGGATGAGGTGGGACCGGAATGGTGGTGTTGTTGTTGAAGTTAAGGTGGTGGTTGATGGTGGAGGAGGTGAAAGTGGTGGTGGTTAATATAAACCGTAGAGAACATGACTTGATAAACATTAAAGTTTCAAACATATACTATTAAAGTTTCAATTACATACCATTCAAATTACATAAGAAATTTATATGTAAAACGACTCGTTAAGCAATAAAGTTACAAACGTATATCATTAAAGTTTCACTCATTTAACATTAAAGTTTCATTTATAAATCAATGAAATTTTATTTTTTTATGTTAAAAATTGCCTAAAAAAATTAAAGTCTCTCGTTACTAATAAAGTTTCACTTGTAAAATATTAAAATTTTACTCAAGAAATGGTGAAATTATTCGAAATTTAGTCATAATTATGTTATTACATAAATTCTAATTTTGATATTGGAAAATGACCTAAAAAAATTAAAGTTTTAGTTTTAACCATTAAAGTTTCACTTGTTACAAATTAAAGTTTTACTTTTAAATCAGTTAAATTACATAATTTGAATCACAATTACATTATTATATAAATTTAAATTTTAATAATTAAAAATGACCTAAAAAAATTAAAGTTTCACTTTTAAGCATTAAAGTTTCACCCGTAAAATATTAAAGTTTTATTCAAAAAATCAAATTTATATTTTAAAATACATTGAATAACATAAATTTAATTTTTTTTTTACAAAATAACTATAAAAGATTAAAGTTACAATCTTAAAGAATTAAAGTTACACTTATAGATTAAAGTTTTACTTATAAAACACTAAAGTTTCATTTAAAAAGTTCCAAATCTCAATCATCAATCTTAGAAGACCAATGGCTTAGATTAGGACTTAGGGACTCAATTATTTAGGTGGACTCATTTGAACTTGTCTCTCTCTCTCTCTCTCTCTCTCTCTCTCTCTCTCTCTCTGTATATATATATATATATAGAGGCAAGATCCGGTGAGTCCACCTATATTTTTGAGTCTCGTGAGTCCACTTATGTATCACACGTTGTATACAAGAATATCACTTGAATAAAAATTCTGTTTCGACACACAACAAAAAACGGGGCTGTCTTAAAATTTATCTCATACATCAAATAATCCTAACCAGACTAACTAAATAACCGACAGGAAGGAAAATTGAACAGACTGAGCCAAAAATAACCGACAGATGGACGCAAACTTTACTTGAGTTTACACCATATCTACTTCTCGGTGTCTCCTGAAATTTAATCTATGAATACTGTAGAATATAAATCCTGAAATTTATACTTGCAATATTTACTAATTCAAATTTTGGTGATTGATGATATTTCTATCTTGCAATTACGTTATGCATGTACTTAACCAAGTCATATCTAAGAATGAGGCCATTTCTGTCGCACTTCTTGCTCATCCAAGTGAACCTAATCAGTTTGCTCTTGGACTCTCTGACGGATGGATCCATGTTCTTGAACCTCTTGAATCCAAGGCAAAGCGGGGGACTCTGCCTCCTCCTGAGAACGGTTAGGCTCGATGCTCCCTCCGATAAACTGCTATTCTAGCTTGCGTACATATCCACCTACCAGTACTCACCACAGTTTTACGCCATTTAAGTATCAGAGAATTTCCTGCATTTCGCCCTGAATGCTAAGATCCTACAGTTTGAAGCACTCATAGTATTCGATCAGATCCGTATATAATTGGCGGGTAAAAGAGGAACATGGATTAGATAATCGGAAAGTACAGCGCTGCAATGTCTGACTTTGGATATGCTTGTTTGTATATATATCCTGCAAGTGGCTTTTCACATGATAGATAGTGACTCCTTCAACGTTCATCAGCTTTAATACACCTTTTGGAGTCGCTTCTGAAATTTAAGGTACAATATAACCCGTGATATTATTTAGTACAACCAGTGATATTGTTTATTGTAAGGTGTGATATTGTTTTGTATAACTCGTGATACTCTTTTACTGGACTCACAGACTCAGATACAATATCACAGGTTATATTAAACAATATCACAACTTTTTTTTACAAAAAAAAAAAAAAAAAAATTATTTTTGTAAAAAAAAATTTTTTTTTTTTTTTTTGTAAAAAAAAAAACGTGATATTTTTGTGTAGAGCGTGTGATACATAAGTGGACTCACGGGACTCAAAAAGATAGGGTGGGCTCATGTGATCCTAATTTATATATATATATATATATATATATATATATATATATATATATATATATATATATATATAGAGGGGAGTTCTAATGAGTCCACCTAAAATGGTGAGTCCACTAAGTCCTAATCTTAGCCATTGATCTTCTAAGATTGATGGATGAGATTTTAAAATTTTAAGATGAGAACTTTAATGTTTTATAAATGAAACTTTAATTTATGAGTGTAACTTTAATTCTTTACAATTATAACTTTAATATTTAAAGTCATTTTATAAATAAAAATTTAAATTTATGTTACAAAATTTTATTTTTAAAATATAAAATTTATTTTTAAGTGTAACTTTAGTGTTTTACGAGTGAAACTTTAATGCTAAATTTTAAAACTTTAAGTTTTTTAGATAATTTCTAGTATAAAAAATTGAACTTATTTAATTTTACTGATTTATAAATGTAACTTTAATGTTTTACGAGTGAAACTTTAATGCTAAAAATTGAAACTTTAATTTTTTTAGCCATTTTCTAATATAAAAATTTGAATTTATTTAATTTCTTGATTTATAAATGTAACTTTAATGTTTTACGAGTGAAACTTTAATGCTAAAAATTGAAACTTTAATTTTTTCAGACAATTTCTAATATAAAAATTTGAATTTAATTAATTTTACTGATTTATAAATTTTATGAATTTTATGTAAATATTGTAATTTTATGAATGTAACTTTAATGTTTTATGATTGTAACTTTAATCATAATTTTTGAAACTTTATGTTTTTTTTAAGGATTGTAACTTTATACTAATTTGAATTTATGTAATATAATTTTAACGGTTTATGAATCTTTATTCTCTCAGAAATGTAATTTTAGTCCATGTCATTTGAAACTTTAGTCCATGTAATGTGAAATAAACAAGGTGTCAAGTGAAACTTTAGTCAATATCAGTGAAACTTTAGTCCATTTCTTTGAAACTTTAATCCATATATCCGCGGCCAGATCTGAGAAAAAAAAACCCACAACCACACGACAGCCCCCACTTCTCTGATGGTAACGAATGAAACTTTAATGTTTGCGAATCGAAACTTCAATGCTTGCGAATTGAAACTTTAACGCTTGTGTATCGAAACTTTAATGGGGATGTGTCACTTTAATAAACAAAAACCAACAAACCGCCTCCAACACATACCACGACCACCGCCTGACCCACCCCCACATCACCCCGGCAACCCAGACAGCTCCGCCGCCTCCTGACCACCACCGACACCACACCACAACACTCATATCTGAAGGAAAAAAAAGGAGAAGAGAAACAGGCGGCAGAACCACCAACACCCACCGCACCTACACCATATCATCAGTCGCGCACATAACCCACCCCAAACAACAACTTCCTCAAATCTGAGAAAAATAAAAAAGAGAGGCGGCACGATGGTGGCAGAAGAGGATTAGTGGTGTCGGGTGGTTTCGAGGGAGACACAAGAGGAGAGGAGAGAGGCGCGGCGTGGCAGATCTGAAAAAAGAAAAAGATAAAAAAGAGTGAAGGGACCGGCGGCATGATGGGTGCGATGGGAGAAGTGGTGATGTCGGGTGGTGCGAGGGAGGAAGCAGAGGAGAGGAAGGAGGCGGTGTGGCAGTGTGGCGTGATAGGGGCGGCCGAAAAGAGAGGAGATGAGGGAGTTAGAGAGAGAGGGGAGGGAGGTAGAGAGAGAAGAGAAAGTGACTGAATGAATAGGTGAAGAAGAGTGAATTAGGTTTTTTTTGTATTTATATCTCATCTTTTTTTTTCTGAAATCTTAGCCCTTCAGTTTTTTTGATCCAAAGGTTTATAATGGGACTCATGGACTCATCTAATCTAAGGGGACTCATTTGAACACAATTATATATATATATATATATATATATATATATATATATATATATATATATATATATATATATATATATATAAAATTAGCTAAGATGCTTGGGATATTACATTATGACATCTTAACTTTTTCATTTTATAAGATATACCCCTATTTTCTTGCAAAAAAAGTTTGACCGTCAATAACTTTTGACTACAAGTTCAAAATACGATAAACTTTTTTTCCAAATTGATCGTCTTTAAGATGTTTTCAGTTTGAAAAAAAATTCACCGACGTCTCAACTCGTAGTCGGGAATTATGGTCGGTCAAAGTTTATTCGCTAAAAAGTTTTGGCCAACCATAACTACATGCTACTGCTCTGTTTGGCAAAATTAGTTTGAAACGTACACCAAATCGATAAAGAATCGAAAAGGTAGGTAAAAAATTAGGAGTTGACAAGGTAGGTGATTTTTATTAAAAGTGTTTGGAAACTAAATAGTGAAAAAGGTAGGCGATATTTGATCAAATGACGTAAAAGGGCATGGTTATTATTGCAAACGGTAGCCTCTTCGTCTTCTCCCTTATGCTTTTTTTTTTTCAGATCGAAAAAACTGTGTTTGTTGGTTGTTTCGTCTTTTCCTTTTCGCATCATGCGAGTTTATGGTTGGAAGAGTAATTGTTGGACTCGTTTTTTCAGATCTGCATATTTTTTGTCAAGTCAGGTTGTTGTTGGTGATGGTTGTGGGCATTTTCAAATTTTTTTTCGATTGAAATTGTTTGCGTGCGGGATGTCGTGGTGGTGGTGGTTGTAGTTCGGATGAGGTGGGACCGGAACGGTGGTGTTGTTGTTGAAGTTAAGGTGGTGGTTGATGGTGGAGGAGGTGAAAGTGGTGGTGGTTAATATAAACCGTAGAGAACATGGCTTGATAAACATTAAAGTTTCAAACATATACTATTAAAGTTTCAATTACATACCATTCAAATTACATAAGAAATTTATATGTAAAATGACTCGTTAAGCAATAAAGTTACAAACGTATATCATTAAAGTTTCACTCATTTAACATTAAAGTTTCATTTATAAATCAATGAAATTTTAATTTTTTATGTTAAAAATTGCCTAAAAAAATTAAAGTCTCTCGTTACTAATAAAGTTTCACTTCTAAAATATTAAAATTTTACTCAAGAAATGGTGAAATTATTCAAAATTTAGTCATAATTATGTTATTACATAAATTCTAATTTTGATATTGGAAAATGACCTAAAAAAATTAAAGTTTTAGTTTTAACCATTAAAGTTTCACTTGTTACAAATTAAAGTTTTACTTTTAAATCAGTTAAATTACATAATTTGAATCACAATTACATTATTATATAAATTTAAATTTTAATAATTAAAAATGACCTAAAAAAATTAAAGTTTCACTTTTAAGCATTAAAGTTTCACCCGTAAAATATTAAAGTTTTATTCAAAAAATCAAATTTATATTTTAAAATACATTGAATAACATAAATTTAATTTTTTTTTTTACAAAATAACTATAAAAGATTAAAGTTACAATCTTAAAGAATTAAAGTTACACTTATAGATTAAAGTTTTACTTATAAAACACTAAAGTTTCATTTAAAAAGTTCCAAATCTCAATCATCAATCTTAGAAGACCAATGGCTTAGATTAGGACTTAGGGACTCAATTATTTAGATGAACTCATTTGAACTTGTCTCACTCTCTCTCTCTCTCTCTCTCTCTCTCTCTTCTCTCTCTCTATATATATATATATATATATATATATATATATATATATATATATATATATATAATTGGCTAAGATGCTTGGGATATTCTGTCTTGTACATCTTAACTTTTTCATTTTATAAGATATACCCCTATTTTCTTGCAAAAAAAGTTTGACCAATCAATAACTTTTGACTACAAGTTCGAATACGATAAACTTTTTTTTCCAAATGGATTGTCTTTAAGATGTTTTCGCTTGAAAAAAATTCACCGACGTCTCAACTCGTAGTCGGGAATTATGGTCGGTCAAAGTTTATTCGCTAAAAAAGTTTTGGCCAACCATAACTACATGATACGGCTCTGTTTGGCAAAATTAGCTGAAAAGGTACCTGAAATCTGATAAAGTAACTGAAAAGGTAGCTGAAAATTAGGAGTTGACAAGGTAGTGATTTTTATTAAAAGTGTTTGGAAACTAGTTTGAAAAGGTAGGATATTTGATCAAATGACGTAAAAGGGCATGGTTATTATTGCAAATAAATGTAGCCTCTTCGTCTTCTCCCTTATGCTTTTTTTTTTTCAGATCGAAAAAACTGTGTTTGTTGGTTGTTTCGTCTTTTCCTTTTCGCATCATGCGAGTTTATGGTTGGAAGAGTAATTGTTGGACTCGTTTTTTCAGATCTGCATATTTTTTGTCAAGTCAGTTGTTGTTGGTGGTGGTTGTGGGCATTTTCAATTTTTTTTTCGATTGAAATTGTTTGGGTGCGAGATGTCGTGGTGGTGATGGTTGTAGTTCGGATGAGGTGGGACCGGAACGGTGGTGTTGTTGTTGAAGTTAAGGCGGTGGTTGATGGTGGAGGAGGTGAAAGTGGTGGTGGTTAATATAAACCGTAGAGAACATGGCTTGATAAACATTAAAGTTTCAAACATATACTATTAAAGTTCCAATTACATACCATTCAAATTACATAAGAAATTTATATGTAAAATGACTCGTTAAGCAATAAAGTTACAAACGTATATCATTAAAGTTTCACTCATTTAACATTAAAGTTTCATTTATAAATCAATGAAATTTTAATTTTTTATGTTAAAAATTGCCTAAAAAAATTAAAGTCTCTCGTTACTAATAAAGTTTCACTTCTAAAATATTAAAATTTTACTCAAGAAATGGTGAAATTATTCAAAATTTAGTCATAATTATGTTATTACATAAATTCTAATTTTGATATTGGAAAATGACCTAAAAAAATTAAAGTTTTAGTTTTAACCATGAAAGTTTCACTTGTTAAAAATTAAAGTTTTACTTTTAAATCAGTTAAATTACATAATTTGAATCACAATTACATTATTATATAAATTTAAATTTTAATAATTAAAAATGACCTAAAAAAATTAAAGTTTCACTTTTAAGCATTAAAGTTTCACCCGTAAAATATTAAAGTTTTATTCAAAAAATCAAATTTATATTTTAAAATACATTGAATAACATAAATTTAATTTTTTTTTTACAAAATAACTATAAAAGATTAAAGTTACAATCTTAAAGAATTAAAGTTACACTTATAGATTAAAGTTTTACTTATAAAACACTAAAGTTTCATTTAAAAAGTTCCAAATCTCAATCATCAATCTTAGAAGACCAATGGCTTAGATTAGGACTTAGGGACTCAATTATTTAGATGAACTCATTTGAACTTGTCTCTCTCTCTCTCTCTCTCTCTCTCTCTCTCTCTCTCTATATATATATATATATATATATATATATATATATATATATATATATATATATATATATATATATATATATATATATAAATTGGCTAAGATGCTTGGGATATTCTGTCTTGTACATCTTAACTTTTTCATTTTATAAGATATACCCCTATTTTCTTGCAAAAAAAGTTAGACCGTCAATAACTTTTGACTACAAGTTCAAAATACGATAAACTTTTTTTCCAAATTGATCGTCTTTAAGATGTTTTCAGTTTGAAAAAAAATTCACCGACGTCTCAACTCGTAGTCGGGAATTATGGTCGGTCAAAGTTTATTCGCTAAAAAAGTTTTGGCCAACCATAACTACATGCTACGGCTCTGTTTGGCAAAATTAGCTGAAACGGTACCTGAAATCTGATAAAGTAACTGAAAAGGTAGCTGAAAATTAGGAGTTGACAAGGTAGCTGATTTTTATTAAAAGTGTTTGGAAACTAGCTGAAAAGGTAGCTGATATTTGATCAAATGACGTAAAAGGGCATGGTTATTATTGCAACAGCCGCCTCTTCGTCTTCTCCCTTATGCTTTTTTTTTTCAGATCGAAAAAACTGTGTTTGTTGGTTGTTTCGTCTTTTCCTTTTCGCATCATGCGAGTTTATGGTTGGAAGAGTAATTGTTGGACTCGTTTTTTCAGATCTGCATATTTTTTGTCAAGTGAGGTTGTTGTTGGTGATGGTTGTGGGCATTTTCAATTTTTTTTTCGATTGAAATTGTTTGGGTGCGAGATGTCGTGGTGGTGATGGTTGTAGTTCGGATGAGGTGGGACCGGAACGGTGGTGTTGTTGTTGAAGTTAAGGCGGTGGTTGATGGTGGAGGAGGTGAAAGTGGTGGTGGTTAATATAAACCGTAGAGAACATGGCTTGATAAACATTAAAGTTTCAAACATATACTATTAAAGTTCCAATTACATACCATTCAAATTACATAAGAAATTTATATGTAAAATGACTCGTTAAGCAATAAAGTTACAAACGTATATCATTAAAGTTTCACTCATTTAACATTAAAGTTTCATTTATAAATCAATGAAATTTTAATTTTTTATGTTAAAAATTGCCTAAAAAAATTAAAGTCTCTCGTTACTAATAAAGTTTCACTTCTAAAATATTAAAATTTTACTCAAGAAATGGTGAAATTATTCAAAATTTAGTCATAATTATGTTATTACATAAATTCTAATTTTGATATTGGAAAATGACCTAAAAAAATTAAAGTTTTAGTTTTAACCATGAAAGTTTCACTTGTTAAAAATTAAAGTTTTACTTTTAAATCAGTTAAATTACATAATTTGAATCACAATTACATTATTATATAAATTTAAATTTTAATAATTAAAAATGACCTAAAAAAATTAAAGTTTCACTTTTAAGCATTAAAGTTTCACCCGTAAAATATTAAAGTTTTATTCAAAAAATCAAATTTATATTTTAAAATACATTGAATAACATAAATTTAATTTTTTTTTTACAAAATAACTATAAAAGATTAAAGTTACAATCTTAAAGAATTAAAGTTACACTTATAGATTAAAGTTTTACTTATAAAACACTAAAGTTTCATTTAAAAAGTTCCAAATCTCAATCATCAATCTTAGAAGACCAATGGCTTAGATTAGGACTTAGGGACTCAATTATTTAGATGAACTCATTTGAACTTGTCTCTCTCTCTCTCTCTCTCTCTATATATATATATATATATATATATATATATATAATTGGCTAAGATGCTTGGGATATTCTGTCTTGTACATCTTAACTTTTTCATTTTATAAGATATACCCCTATTTTCTTGCAAAAAAAGTTTGACCGTCAATAACTTTTGACTACAAGTTCAGAATACGATAAACTTTTTTTCCAAATGGATTGTCTTTAAGATGTTTTCAGTTTGAAAAAAAATTCACCGACGTCTCAACTCGTAGTCGGGAATTATGGTCGGTCAAAGTTTATTCGCTAAAAAAGTTTTGGCCAACCATAACTACATGATACGGCTCTGTTTGGCAAAATTAGCTGAAAAGGTACCTGAAATCTGATAAAGTAACTGAAAAGGTAGCTGAAAATTAGGAGTTGACAAGGTAGCTGATTTTTATTAAAAGTGTTTGGAAACTAGCTGAAAAGGTAGCTGATATTTGATCAAATGACGTAAAAGGGCATGGTTATTATTGCAACAGCCGCCTCTTCGTCTTCTCCCTTATGCTTTTTTTTTTCAGATCGAAAAAACTGTGTTTGTTGGTTGTTTCGTCTTTTCCTTTTCGCATCATGCGAGTTTATGGTTGGAAGAGTAATTGTTGGACTGGTTTTTTCAGATCTGCATATTTTTTGTAAGTCAGTTGTTGTTGGTGGTGGTTGTGGGCATTTTCAATTTTTTTTTCGATTGAAATTGTTTGGGTGCGGGATGTCGTGGTGGTGATGGTTGTAGTTCGGATGAGGTGGGACCGGAACGGTGGTGTTGTTGTTGAAGTTAAGGCGGTGGTTGATGGTGGAGGAGGTGAAAGTGGTGGTGGTTAATATAAACCGTAGAGAACATGGCTTGATAAACATTAAAGTTTCAAACATATACTATTAAAGTTTCAATTACATACCATTCAAATTACATAAGAAATTTATATGTAAAATGACTCGTTAAGCAATAAAGTTACAAACGTATATCATTAAAGTTTCACTCATTTAACATTAAAGTTTCATTTATAAATCAATGAAATTTTAATTTTTTATGTTAAAAATTGCCTAAAAAAATTAAAGTCTCTCGTTACTAATAAAGTTTCACTTCTAAAATATTAAAATTTTACTCAAGAAATGGTGAAATTATTCAAAATTTAGTCATAATTATGTTATTACATAAATTCTAATTTTGATATTGGAAAATGACCTAAAAAAATTAAAGTTTTAGTTTTAACCATTAAAGTTTCACTTGTTAAAAATTAAAGTTTTACTTTTAAATCAGTTAAATTACATAATTTGAATCACAATTACATTATTATATAAATTTAAATTTTAATAATTAAAAATGACCTAAAAAAATTAAAGTTTCACTTTTAAGCATTAAAGTTTCACCCGTAAAATATTAAAGTTTTATTCAAAAAATCAAATTTATATTTTAAAATACATTGAATAACATAAATTTAATTTTTTTTTTTTTACAAAATAACTATAAAAGATTAAAGTTACAATCTTAAAGAATTAAAGTTACACTTATAGATTAAAGTTTTACTTATAAAACACTAAAGTTTCATTTAAAAAGTTCCAAATCTCAATCATCAATCTTAGAAGACCAATGGCTTAGATTAGGACTTAGGGACTCAATTATTTAGATGAACTCATTTGAACTTGTCTCTCTCTCTCTCTCTCTCTCTCTCTCTCTCTCTCTCTCTCTCTCTCTCTCTCTCTCTCTATATATATATATATATATATATATATATATATATATATATATATATATATATATATATAATTGGCTAAGATGCTTGGGATATTCTGTCTTGTACATCTTAACTTTTTCATTTTATAAGATATACCCCTATTTTCTTGCAAAAAGTTTGACCAATCAATAACTTTTGACTACAAGTTCGAGAATACGATAAACTTTTTTCCAAATGGATTGTCTTTAAGATGTTTTCGGTTTGAAAAAAAAATTCACCGACGTCTCAACTCGTAGTCGGGAATTATGGTCGGTCAAAGTTTATTCGCTAAAAAAGTTTTGGCCAACCATAACTACATGATACGGCTCTGTTTGGCAAAATTAGCTGAAAAGGTACCTGATATCTGATAAGGTAACTGAAAAGGTAGCTGAAAATTAGGAGTTGACAAGGTAGCTGATTGTTATTAAAAGTGTTTGGAAACTAGCTGAAAAGGTAGCTGATATTTGATCAAATGACGTAAAAGGGCATGGTTATTATTATTGCAATGTTAGCTCTTCGTCTTCTCCCTTATGCTTTTTTTTTTTCGGATCGAAAAAAGCTGTGTTTGTTGGTTGTTTCGTCTTTTCCTTTTCGCATCATGCGAGTTTATGGTTGGAAGAGTAATTGTTGGACTCGTTTTTTCAGATCTGCATATTTTTTGTCAAGTCAGTTGTTGTTGGTGGTGGTTGTGGGCATTTTCAATTTTTTTTTCGATTGAAATTGTTTGGGTGCGGGATGTCGTGGTGGTGATGGTTGTAGTTCGGATGAGGTGGGACCGGAACGGTGGTGTTGTTGTTGAAGTTAAGGCGGTGGTTGATGGTGGAGGAGGTGAAAGTGGTGGTGGTTAATATAAACCGTAGAGAACATGACTTGATAAACATTAAAGTTTCAAACATATACTATTAAAGTTTCAATTACATACCATTCAAATTACATAAGAAATTTATATGTAAAATGACTCGTTAAGCAATAAAGTTACAAACGTATATCATTAAAGTTTCACTCATTTAACATTAAAGTTTCATTTATAAATCAATGAAATTTTAATTTTTTATGTTAAAAATTGCCTAAAAAAATTAAAGTCTCTCGTTACTAATAAAGTTTCACTTGTAAAATATTAGAATTTTACTCAAGAAATGGTGAAATTATTCAAAATTTAGTCATAATTATGTTATTACATAAATTCTAATTTGGATATTGGAAAATGACCTAAAAAAAATTAAAGTTTTAGTTTTAACCATTAAAGTTTCACTTGTTACAAATTAAAGTTTTAATTTTAAATCAGTTAAATTACATAATTTGAATCACAATTACATTATTATATAAATTTAAATTTTAATAATTAAAAATGACCTAAAAAAATTAAAGTTTCACTTTTAAGCATTAAAGTTTCACCCGTAAAATATTAAAGTTTTATTCAAAAAATCAAATTTATATTTTAAAATACATTGAATAACATAAATTTAATTTTTTTTTACAAAATAACTATAAAAGATTAAAGTTACAATCTTAAAGAATTAAAGTTACACTTATAGATTAAAGTTTTACTTATAAAACACTAAAGTTTCATTTAAAAAGTTCCAAATCTCAATCATCAATCTTAGAAGACCAATGGCTTAGATTAGGACTTAAGGACTCAATTATTTAGATGGACTCATTTGAACTTCTCTCTCTCTCTCTCTCTCTCTCTCTATATATATATATATATATATATATATATATATATATATATATATATATATATATATATATATATATATATATAAAATTGGCTAAGATGCTTGGGATATTCTGTCTTGTACATCTTAACTTTTTCATTTTATAAGATATACCCCTATTTTCTTGCAAAAAAAGTTTGACCGTCAATAACTTTTGACTACAAGTTCAGAATACGATAAACTTTTTTTTTTTTCAAATTGATCGTCTTTAAGATGTTTTCAGTTTGAAAAAAAATTCACCGACGTCTCAACTCGTAGTCGGGAATTATGGTCGGTCAAAGTTTATTCGCTAAAAAAGTTTTGGCCAACCATAACTACATGCTACGGCTCTGTTTGGCAAAATTAGCTGAAAAGGTACCTGAAACCTGATAAGGTAACTGAAAAGGTAGCTGAAAATTAGGAGTTGACAAGGTAGCTGGTTTTTATTAAAAGTGTTTGGAAACTAGCTGAAAAGGTAGCTGATATTTGATCAAATGACGTAAAAGGGCATGGTTATTATTGTTATCATTTATGTTTTTGCTATTATTCTTGTGTTATTATCATTGACGTTGTTAGTAATAAAGTCATAATGTAGATTTTTCGTATTTGTGCAAGCCTCCAACATATTTCAAAGAGAACGAAAATAATAACTAATATATCACGATTAGGTAAAAGAAAACAAAATTCAAACAATATATCATCAAAAAATGTATTATATGAATACAAAATTAGTTCTCTATTAAACTCATACACACAAAAAAATATTGATTTTTTCCGGTGAAGTATATTGAAGAATTTTATTTAATAGTTGTTTGTGTTATTTGGGAGAAGGTATTGAATGAGACTTTAGTTGACAACATTAAAAAACAAGGGTAAAATCGGTAAACAAAAAAAAAACAGGTACCTGATTTCTCAAATGCTACATGAGGTAGCATACCATTTCATTCCAGGTACCTTTTTAGGTCAAAAAAGATAGTTGCCAAACACTTTAAAAAAAATAAGGTACCTGATTTTTTTGACAAAAAAGCTACTCGAGGCAAATGAGGTACCTGAAGTGTATTGCCAAACAGAGCCTACGAGTTCAAAAAGCGGTGATTTTTATTTTCAAATTCAGGGCCTTCACGAGATAATTGGTTTGAACCAAAAAATACCGTTTTCTGAACTCGTAATATAGAATTATTGTCGGTCAAAGTTTTTTTTGAAAAAAAATGAGAGGTACACATTAGAAAACGAAAAAGTTCAAGGGTACACGGGAGAATATCCCAAAAAATAATAAGTTGAAATAACTTTTTAATAATAGAAATCATCTTCGTGTTTCTATATTATTTAAACTTATCACTATTTCTTTACAAAAGATAACATCGTTTTTCTATAATTAATATTCCTTTTGTTCTCTTGCAAATATGAACACTTTTAGTTGAACAGGAATTCTGAAAAAGTGAAGAATAAAAAACATGATCGTCTCACGTACATCTGCGGGTTTACCCAGTGCGCACCGAAAGTAGCGACTGCAGGTTCCCTCGTTACAAAAAAAAAAACATGATCGTGCAACCAATTTTATTTATAACTAGATAATAAAGTTACGAAGTTCATTTGTAAGACTATTAAGCTAATTTTAAAGTAATTGAATTCCTGCACAAAGTATTTAACGTAACTTAATAATCTAATTATCACAACTTTTTGTCTAAAGCGGACATATCCATTTATCTTAACATTAAAACAGGATAAGTAGGTGGATGAGAAAAAGAGCATAATGCATAGCAAATACACATTTTTTAACTCATCTATATTTATAGGGTATTATTTGACTCGTTTTACATTTAAGACGGATATAACCATGTTAAAGGCTCGATTATTATACAAGAAATTGTAGGATTTATTTTTGATTAAATTAAAACGATAAAAAGTACGGATTATTAGGAGTACAAAGTGTCTTTTTGATGTGTGGGGCTATCCGTCATGTTCTAAAATCGAGACATCTTCTCCTCTCACAATAAGACAAGTGAGAGGGCAAGTGGAGGGAAATTGAGCACCATATAAATAATACCACTTGCATATTGTGAAAAAGATAGTATCCATTTTTAACTTGTGACAGATAATGTGCATCTTCAATGAGAATTTGTGTTAGGAGTATCACTCAATACTCATGAAACATGCTCTCCTTGAATTTTTAATAGTCCACATAGACAAAACCGTTGCAATCGGTTGAGTCCAACAAGCTTGGAATACTCCAAAGTCGTCGCTCTACATCCTTTCTTATCAATCTGTCACATTTCTTAAATAGTTTCTGTTTAGGATTACAAGGATTTGGGAAACTTTCTTCCATTTTAGGCATCATTAGCCAAGTCAATTAATATATTTATAAAATAATTTGATAAACTCACATGCATTCACTCCATTTCCCGGCCCAATTCAAACCATAAAAATAAATAAAATATCAATTCTCCATGAATTGGCTGGAAGTAAAGTATCTCACAACAATAATAAAGTATTTTACTTACTAGTTTAGCTCTAAATTAGTTAGTCTTTTATGAAACTTTTTTTTTTTTTTTTGAAACCAATTAGTTAGTCTTTTATAAAATCATAACAACTAATAAAACTGTCCCAATCCGAATTAAGACTCGAACCCGACCAACACCTAAATTGAGGACTCCAATTTATTTGAAATCCGAATTGAGCCGACTAATTCAACCTGACCCAAATTCTTCTTTTGCATACTGATCGTTATCTTCAAATAACTTTAATGTAAACCACCGAAAAATGACCTGACCTCGACCCGAGCAACTCAAACTCGAATTAATCAGACCCGAACTTGGCCCAATTGATCAGTTTGTCAGGTAAGAATTAAGATGGATGTATTCATCTTATAACATTAAAACATGTAAAATATGATATCACCTGAGCATTTAAGGCTTACCTTTTGTTTTTTTTTTCTATACATTCTGTTTTTATCTTATTAATACTGTCTAACCGTCTAATACTTAAAACGGATACACCCACTTTCAAAAACAATTTGTCCAAATACATTACACATCACCCAAAAAAAACTCCCATTTCCCAAAAAGTAAAGTAGATTCCACATTTCCACTCCATATTTGTAATGGGATCATATACAACTTGCAAAATTCCATTTTATACAAATTCATCATAACCATACTTTTACTAAACATTTGAAAGCAAACAAGAACAATGCAACGTGTGGATATCTTTTAATTCAAGAGCATATCATATACTCCTCCACAAATTTCATATTCTCAACATCTACATTATTATTCTCCATTTCCCCTCAAATTTCACCTGATTTTCTGACACAATTAATCCAAAATACAACACTGTTCTTACAATCTTACCCAAATTCACACATTTTTTCAACAAAAATCATGTCTTTGACCATAAAACTACACATTTCAAGCTACCCAAATGTCCAACATTTATCCCAACAAAAACCCACCAAAATAATCCCCAAATACATATACCAAACCAACCCATTACCCAAAAAATCATTTCTTTTTCACCAAAATTCCAAACTTTCTTCAAAAATGAATGAAATTTCACCCAAAAAAAGGGTAATTAAAAGCTCATTAATTGACCCAGATGGTGGTTCATTGATCAATCTTATTGTACCTGAAAAAGATAGAGATTTGAAGAATTTAGAGGCTAATAATTTGCCTAAAATTAGATTAACAAAGATTGATTTAGAATGGGTTCATGTGTTAAGTGAAGGGTGGGCTAGTCCATTAAAAGGGTTTATGAGAGAAAATGAATATTTGCAAAGTTTGCATTTTAATTCATTAAGATTGAATGATGGGAATATTGTTAATATGTCATTGCCTATAGTTTTGGCTATTGATGATGTTACTAAAGAGGAAATTGGTTCTTCTTTTGATGTTTCTTTGATTGGTCCTGATGGAGATTTGGTTGCCATTTTGAGAAGGTGCGTCTCTTTTTTTGTTAGATTGTGTTTTTTGACTTTAATATGTTAATTGGGTTTGTTGTAGACTTGTAGTGGCTATTGGTTGAGGTGTGTTGTTTGTTGCGACACTTTTATGATGGAATAAAGCAAAATTGATTAGTGAATTACGGGTTTGAATTTAATATCTCAATTGGGTTTGTTGTAGTCCCATTGGTTGGTTTGTGTTAGTGTTTGTTGACGGTTTACGATTGAATAAAGCAAAATGGATTATTAAGTGACCTCTTTTGAATTTAACAAATAACAAGTCAATTGGGTTTGCTGTACTCTTATTGGTTTATTCGTGTTGTTTGTTATTGGCGTTTTAGGATGGAATAAAACCAAATGGATTATTAAGTTACCTCTTTTGAATTTAAATGTGTCAATTGGGTTTATGGTTTATTGGTTGAGGTGTCTTATTTGTTGACGGATTGTGATGGAATAGAGCAAAATGGATTAGTAAATTATATCCTTCGAATTTAATTTGGTTGAGTTAAGTTTATGTGTTTGTTGGTGGCATTTTATGGTTGAGCAAAGCAAAATTGACGAGTAAATTAGTTGCGATTCTGTTTATTATCAGATAGGCAGTCGTTCTATGCCATTATCGATGCAATTTTCATTTTAGGTCATCGAGAACTTCTTTCTGTTGTATAGTTAATATGAGCCTACTAGAGCAATAGCATTCACATGACCACATTATACCGCCATTTGCAGGAGTTTTCAAGGCATATGGTTGATGAGATTGTTGTTGGAGTTTTATATTATTACGACTAATTTAACTCATATAAATTCACTGATGCTTATATGTTGAAATTATGTGGTTAGATGGGAGATTACTGGTCTAGTAAATGGTATTAGTTGTCCCGAAAAGAGTGATCACCTTTAACTAGAGAGTTAGATGAAATGTCCTTGTAGACAAATAAGATGGAGAATGATGTGTTTGGGTTTGTAAAGTTGAGTTGGAGTGTAGTGTATTGATGAGTTGACCTTTAAATTAATAACAGTAATCATTGGGTGCGACAGTTGTATGGTGCAACGGGGTAATTTGTGTTTAATTAAGGGGGTTTTTCACATATAATTTGACCTCTAGATATGCATCAGTGTTGTGAACTCTGTCAAATGATTTTCTATTGGCTGTTGCTAATCTATGTACTCAACTAGTCAACTCCATTAAACTATCTTTTCCTGCTGTTGGATCATTATATTGATTGGCGTCACTGCTCTAATGATTTATCCACCAAGAATATTTCTGCAGTCTACCTTGTTTGTATATGTATAATTTTGATGGATTTGGTTTCTTATCCTTGTTAAGTTACGTCTTTTGAAGGAAAATGATACATGTGAATACTAGAAGCGTTTTCTTAGTATTTTGAGTGTATACCATTACAATGAAAGAGCAAGAGAGCATGGCTGTTAGCTTTCTGCCCTCTAATTGCGATAACTCGCAGCTTATATTTTTTTTATTACAGAGCTCCTTGTTGTAGGCTCTAATGCTCTATCATCAATTTCATCTAAAATTGGTCTCTTGAGATATTTCTCATGCTGATATAATGTCTTACCAACCCTTTTCTAAAAACCACCTATATGTTGTTTCTAACTAATTTTGATAACTTGTTTTTATTATACACCACTATTTTCGGCACTTAAAGCGACTTAGTATGGGTTAAATCTTACAATATGCTTGCATTATTATGAAATGGTCTTATATATCATGTACTATTTTGGTGATCATCTAAATTCATCTTAGGTATGTCTTGGCTAATCGACAGTCATTTATTTATGTTACTTTAAATTGCAGCATTGAAATATACAAACACAATAAGGAAGAGAGAATAGCTAGGACTTGGGGAACCACAGCTCCTGGCTTACCATATGTTGAAGAGGTAATTACACCGGCTGGAAATTGGCTTATTGGTGGAGAACTGGAGGTGCTTAAACCAATCAGTTACAATGACGGTCTCGATCACTACAGGCTTTCTCCAGACCAACTTCGGAAGGAATTTGATAGGCGTGAAGCAGATGCTGTTTTTGCGTTCCAGCTAAGAAATCCTGTTCATAATGGACATGCTTTGTTGATGAATGATACACGTAAGAGATTATTGGAAATGGGTTTCAAGAACCCGATTCTTTTGCTTCATCCACTTGGAGGTTATACCAAGGCAGATGACGTGCCATTGGATGTCCGAATGGAGCAACATAGCAAGGTAACTCATCTGATCGATCTGGATCTCTTCCATTAGGTTTTTTTCCCTTGACGCGGAGTCTTCACTCAGGTTGTTTAACTCCTGTATAACGAAAGTGTTTCCAACCAACATGAACGCTTTACGTTGACTAGGAGTATGATGAGTAGTGTCTGACTCATCTCCTCTCAACATCTGATGTACTCCCCTCTTGACACGGCAAACAAAATGCTACTGGTATGTGGAATTGTGGAACTGCTCCATTTACATTTCGCACAATATTTATGAGCAAGCAGGTTAGACAATTTGTAAAAATAAATGAGGTATAAGAAGGTTAGTCAGGTCTGCCGTAAGATATGTTTCACCTGCATGGCTGCATTCAAATCGCAAGGGTAAAAAAAACTGAGAATATGAGTGTTAAGATCAACTTATTTTGTGGAGTTGTATTACCTAGTCCCAGACGCCTTTACACGGAGTATTATTAAGCCCTTCCTATGTTTGTTATGATACTTTATCCTCGCATTTTTTCTTATCCTGTAATAAAAAGGTGTTTATTTTCCTCCTTAGGTTCTCGAAGATGGAGTTCTTGACCCAAAGACTACAGTGGTGGCTATATTCCCGTCTCCCATGCATTATGCTGGTCCAACTGAAGTACAGTGGCATGCGAAAGCACGTATAAATGCTGGTGCAAATTTTTACATTGTGGGTCGTGATCCTGCGGGTATGGGACACCCAACAGAGAAGAGGGATCTTTATGATCCTGACCACGGGAAGAAAGTATTGAGCATGGCACCTGGACTTGAGAAGTTAAACATTCTACCCTTCAGGGTGAGTCTGAACTTCATTGTTTCCTTTCCATTTTCATATATCAATGCAACGAGACTTCTGCATTCCAAAGACAGTAACGTGATATGATCAATGCATTATTCTTTGAGATGGAAGTATAAAATTGTCTTTTTATCCATTGGGCCTATATAGTGCATTATGGGATGCAGGACTTGTTTTCTACCCTAAAAAAACTACAGTAAAACTAGGATAAGAAAGCAAGGATGTTAGTAGACCTGAAAGAAAAGCCATTCCATTATAGTTGCAACTCAGGTCAAGTCATTTTTGGTATTGATCACTTTCGGGTCAATTGTTACAGTTACTACTTACTCGGTCATTTGCTGTCATGTCTATTAACCGTCTTAAGTTTGATTACAAAGCAGTCTAACCGGTTATTTCAGATTAGTACCGATCAGTACAGTTCGGGTCAATTTTTTTGGGTCAGGTCATATTTGGGTTTGCATAGTTCAGACTGGCTGACTGGGTACTGGTTCAGATAACTGATCTAGGTGCTAGTTTTCATGGTTTTGAAGGGCGTGTGGTGTCTGTATAATACTATAATTTGATGTTGCATTTAGTCTAGTTTTATAGATTTTAATTTCTGCACTAACTGCTGATCTTAATACTCCTGCAGGTGGCAGCTTATGATACTGTGGCAAAGGGAATGTCATTTTTTGACCCTTCTCGTGCTAAAGATTTCCTGTTTATTTCGGGAACCAAGGTAATTATTTGTACCTCTGCTGTGTGTATGTTTCAGATGATTCAACAAGCTTCTTTTTAGAAAATCCGAAGTGTGTGCGTGCACGTGCGCGCACATCTGTGTGTTTGAATAAGCATAAGCATTAGGGGGAAAAAGGGACGAGCAAAAACACAAATGTACTATAAAGAGGGAAGGAAGATCCCGTGAAAAATGCACATTATGAGGGTCAAACCTTGATATCTAAGGGATGTCAGTGGAGCGAGGCAAGGGCAGGTGAATGTTACCACGTGCCGGCACCCACCAGCTTAAATCCATCCCCGTACCCGCCTGACGGGTGAAAAAATTAACCAAATGAGCTCCGTAGAAATTTGTGAACTTCAGATGAGCTCTCAATATGTCAATAAATGTTAAGTCTATTTTGCCTTTCTCATGGAGCCAAAAAAACACGATTCTTTGAGACTTTGATCTTAAAAAATGATGGAATAAAGCAAAATGACTCCCTAATATTATTAAATATACCAGTCAGCTGGTGCAGTTTCGGACACAAACAATTTCTCTATGTTTTCAGCACTAACCGCTTTGTCATAGAAGGAGATTCTTTAAGTTAATGTTTTGCTATAGTTTAGAATTATTCTCATGCAACCATGATTAGCATAACCCATTTGACTTTTGCCAATGTGGTTACAGATGCGAACTTATGCAAAAACTGGAGAGAACCCCCCAGACGGCTTCATGTGCCCAGGGGGATGGAAGGTATTGGTCGATTATTATGCGAGCCAGCAAGAAGAAGAGTTGAAGCAACCAGCTACTGTATCCTAGCCCGAGCACTAATTCAGTAATTCAGCAAGCTAGAAAACTGGCAGCAAATTTTTGTCCAGTTTATTAACGTATGAGTATTGTTTTTGAGTTCCGCTATACACCCGTGGCATGTCGTTTCATTGTTCGATTCTTAACTTGTTTAACTGAGAACCATTTATTTTTCTGGGAGTACTTTCACTGATGCCATAGTAAATGATAAGAGTATGATTGAGGGCATTGGAGCTGTAACCTGTAAGACCCATTATGATGATAATGGGGTTTAAACTCATAATATGAGTGCCAATTTTTTAGGACTTTATCAACCAAATTAGTTTGAGACGCCTGAAAAGTTGAAATTATAGACTTGGCTACTCGTGTTAGGACTTGAGACATCACTTGTGTTTTTTTTTCTTCTCTACAAGTGCTCTCTTTTGCTCATTCCCAAGTTTTAAAGAGCTTCTCTCCATTTTTTCTCATGGAAAGCACACTCTCTATATAGAGGAGTCCTATTGTAGGGAAAAACACACTTATCAAGTTATTATGCTTCCAAATGTGGAGACCTATTAGTGAATAATCCCCTAAAGAGGGATGTATTGTATTGATGTATATATATAGGCTTTTACAAGATCTCATATTAAAACTGTCCTATATACAAGGATATATACAAGGCAAGAATCAAGGTGAAATATTTACATATTCACACTAATACGCCCCCACGCTTGGAGCGGGAGGAGGTCGAATGCTCAAGCCGGTCCGAAAACAATTAAAGAGAAAACGAGTAAGTCCCTTAGTAAAAATGCAAGCATATTGGTACTCAGCGGGAACATGTAGAACACGGACGGAGCCAACTTGGACCTTTTCACGCACGAAATGAATATCTAGCTCAATGTGCTTGGTACGTTGATGTTGTACGGGGTTGCCAACAAGATAAACAAATAAAATATTCACGAAGAAACTAGTGTGGCACGACTCACGAGTGATTGGAACACGAAGTTCATAAAGTAAATTGCGAAGCCAACTAGTTTCAACAACAACATTAACAACACCACGATATTCGGCTTCAGCACTAGACCGGAAAATCGTCACTTGACGGTTTGACGACTAGGAGACAAGATTGTCACCCAAGAAGACGCAGAACCGATGTCGGCGGCGAGAATCGGGACAAACGTTACACGGATCAAAGTAAGCCGTGATAGAGATGGAGGACGATTTGGAGAGTGATAAGCCATATTCAAGCGTACCTTTAACACAACGGAGCAGACGTTTTAAGAAATGCAGGTGCGGCTCACGCGGGGCATGCATAAATAAACACACTTGCTTTGCACGACATAAGCAATGTCGGCCTCGCAAAGGTTAAATCTTGAAGTGCACCAAAGCTTCGAAAGAGCAATGAATCACACACGCTTTAAAACCCTGTGATAAAACAAATGTCGTAAAGCGTTGGAACCAAGCACGAGGGGCCTGCTTAAGGCCATATAAAGACTTGCGTAGACGACATACATGATTACGAGCATTTTTATCAACAAATTCCGGGGGCTGATGCATATAAGCCGTCTAAGCCAAATCACCATGAAGGAAAGCATTTTTGACGTCAAGTTGGTGAATCAGCCAAGAGTGAGACACAACGAGGCTAAGAACAGCACGAATCGTAGTGGGCTTAACAACAGGACTAAATGTTTCATCACAAATAACACCAACTGCTGAAATTTACCATTAACTACGAGGCAGGCCTTATACCTTTGCAACGAGCCATCACTGTGAAATTTGTGGCGAAAAAGCCATAAACATCGAATAACATTGGCATCACTCGGCCTAGGCACCGGATCCCAAGTGTGGTATTTACGTAATGCACGAAAGAAGTAATAATGCGCCGTAAAAAGGGTCGAATCGAAGCAATGAGAATAATATCATCTACATAGAATGCGTCGTAATGCGAGAAATTGTCTTTCATACCAATTTTTCAGTTCGGGCCACGAAGAGCTTCATGTGGGGATTTGGGTAAAGGTGAAATGGTGGGTTTTTGAGTGGCAATAAGGGATTTGGGTTCCGTTCATCCCACGAGTGGACATCGTGTGAGCACGAAATAGAGGTGGTGGTGGGGGTCAATGGGACAAACGGTGAGGGAGGGACTGGTTGCCGTAGTGGCAAGATATTGGGTGGGTGAAGTGTGTAAGGGAGGGGTGCGCGGGATGGACCCTCGGCGGAGGTGTTTATAGAGGCGGGTTGGGGTGCAGTTAGGGAAGGGTTGAATTTGGGTGTGGTGAGGTCGTGGTGGGGTAGTAGGTTCGATGAGGGCGGAGGTTGTGTTGGTGATGGGGTGGGAATGAAGTCGTCATATAGGAGGGGATTAAGGGGTGTAGGTGACGGGTTTGCGGTGAAAGGACTATTCGAACGGGAAGTTCATCGAAACTGACATAACGAGATATGTGAATTTTACCAGTGCTTAGATCAAGACACCCATATTCACTATGTTGAGCTAGGTAGCCTAGAAAGACACACTTAGTAGACCGAGGAGCTAATTTGTGAGAACGTTTGGCAGATAAATTTCGATAGCACGCACAACCAAACACACATAGATGCTCATAAGACGGTTCCTTGGCAAAGGGGCAGAAGTTGGTGAGCGAAACTTGAGAGTTTTTTGTGGGAAGAATATTATGTAAGTGAACCAGAGCATGTAGAGCATCGACCCAAAAGGACGGAGTAATAGACTGGTGATAAAGAAGAGCGGGGACAATTTCATTTATACGACGGATCATGCACTCAGCTTTAACGTTTTGTGGGGATGTTTGTGGACACGAAAAATGGAATTGAAGGCTAGTATGAATAACAAATGTTTTAAAGGAATTATTGTCTAATTCACGGCCTAAATATTATTGGAAATTTTTAATAGAACATTGGAATTCTGTACTAATATATGCAACAAATTGACGAAATTTGTGATATACCTCAGACTTTGCTGTCAGCGGATAGACTGATGGTCTCAAGTTAAACCTCGCAAGTGCACGATTTTATCGTTGTACACTTAAAAGGGTCGATCCCACAAGGAGTAGGTGGAGTACTAATCGTTCTAATTCACCGGTTTAGCTAAGTCGATAAATAACAAAGAGGGTAGTAACAATCTAGCGCTAAACTATCAAATTTAAAGACAAACAACAAGACAAGGTGAAAACAAGCTAAAGATAAAGGAAAGATCAAATAAAGAGAAGGACTAGAACTCGGTCCGACCATAAACATGAGTAATTCCACATACTAATCGTCTCGGCTAATCAAAAGGGGTAGAAAGGTAAGGGGGAGATGGCTCTAATTCGCCTAGAACCTCCCTTCCGGTCTCGCACTAGGACACTAGCTACTCCGACTAACCCCCTCCCGGGTCCGAAAGTCGGTATCCCTAACTCAAAACCCGACAACCCCAAGAACATGCATTTTCCCAAGGAGGTCAAGTGAATGGTCAAGGTCATTAAGCCCTCATCATATTCCGGGTCATCCCACTCCCCCTTCCGGAGGTCGATTTCAAACGCTAGCCTAGAGGCACCCTCCCTCGGTTCTCCCTTCCGGTCTCAACCTTAGTTGGTGACAAGGGTCGGTCCCCAAATATTCGACTAACAACCTAACCAACTTCCGTTGGTGGATAAGGGTCAAAAGCCGACACTACCCGGGAACTAAACCTTAAGCATGAAAATTCCCCTAGACTACCCTAACCAATTTTCCCCACAAATTAGCCTTAGTGACAATTAGTTAGTGAAATTACCCATATCGGGTCAAACCGAGTCCTAGAAGGAGACTACTCACTAATCATGGTCCTAATTGCAAAATAAACAATAAAGATGGAAACTTTGGTCACAAACATGGTGAGGAGATGAATCTTACTACTAAGCATGCAACAAATCAACAATAATTAAGAGAAGAAGAGATTATTTCTAATAACAAGATTAACTAATCTAAAAGGCACAATATTTAACCAAATCACTCAAAGATTAAGTCTTTGAGGACAACTATCCAAGGATGAACAAATGAAAGAGAATCAAAGCAAAGAGGAACAATGAAAAGATGAACAATGATGAAATCAACAACAACAAACAAACAACAACAACAATTTTAACATAAACAATCAAATAAACTTGAAGGAAGAACAAAATGAAAACAAATGAAAATAAGGAGAGAAATAATACAAATCAAGAAGCAAGAAAAGAATTATGATAGAATAAATAAGTATAAACTTTCAATCTTTTTCTTACAACCCAAATTCAATCACAAATTGATTGAATTACTAGTCTAATTAAGGAATGATTAGCAAAGGGATTAGCAAAGTTTTAAACTTGAAGGGGAAATATTCTCAGATCTAGGGTTGTGTGTCAAAAAGGGTTTAAGAGGGGGTATTTATAGGCTTTTACAAGATTAGGAAGAAAAGAGGAAGAAAAGAAGGAAAAGCCCAAAATCTCGTGCTGCTGTGTTTTGCCGGTGCACCGGCAGCCGGTGCTCCTACCGGCAAAACCGTGCAAGGATTTAAAATGTCTGGCATCCGTGTTTTGCGGTGGGCGGTTCTTGGCCTGGCAAGAAAACACCTTCTTCAGACTTCTTCTTCTTTGTTGATGTGTGAAATGCCGGTTGACCGGCGCCGGTGCTCCTCTGCGGCGAGTCAAGTTATTTCACCAATTTCTTCAATTAATTCCACTTGTTGTGCTTTACCGGTGGGCGGTTTGCCTGCCTGGCAAGCACCTTCTTCAGCTTTTCTTCAAAACCTTGAGTGATTCTCTGGGGTGTGTTTTGCCGGTGGCTGACCGGTCACGGCCTGCCGGCAAAACACAGAGTCTTCATTTCTTCACCTCTTCTTCATGTAAAGGCAATGGGGTGCCTTTCTTGCCCCAATTTCTCCATACTTGGGTCGTTTCCTACAAAAGGATACGCAAGGTAACAAGTACGGGCATTGGGCACAAAATGCAAGGAAAAACACGAAACCGAGCTCGTCTGAGTCGGTAAGCATCAAAGAAAGAGGGGAATTAGAAGTAAATTAATCGTATATCAAACCTCCCCACACTTAAACCTTACTCGTCCCCGAGTAAGTCCCTAAACCAAATGTACAAAGCATTATTATGATAGATATGGAGAGTGGATGCACAATATAAGCATCACTCAACTAAACTACTACTTAAGCCGATCGAGTATTAGCGCACTCAACGCCCCTTCAACTCACAATTTGACACCCATGAGGGGAGAGTGCCCTATTGCAAGGCAAGTTGGGTCTTGCTACAAAACTTTCGACACATTCATCATGAAAGCACGTAATCAACAAGTAGAATGCATCTAACAAAATGATCCACTTTCCTCATCTAAGTGGCCGAATTTTTCAAATAACTAAACACGGTCTTGGTCGGGAGCACCGTCTCAGAAGTGCCAATTGAGGTGCCAACCCCCTAAATGTGACTAAAGCAACCCTCGTGTGACCAATGCTCAAGAAACAAATTCGAGAGCGGGGAAAGGGGAGAAAGGGCAAGGCCGCCGAGAATTACAAAACCGACACAAGATTCAACCAAAGGACCCATGACTAAGGAGACCAAGGCAACGACATCCTCACGGTTTTCACTCGTCACTCAATGAAAGAACAAGGTGATTTTTGTGACAAAAAGTAACCAAAATCACTCAACTAACTCGAATAGCGAAAACGTGCCCGCAATCTAGTGTGTAAGACCGTCCTACGACCGATGAAATGCAAGCAAAGGTAGAATGCACACAAGATGAAGCAAGGGTTAAAACGGGGCTAAGGAGAAGGTCGAAACGGGATTGGTGCAAGCACCGTTTGGACATGTGGGGCTCAAATCAAGAATCGTCGACACATCACATCCCATTTCTTATTGCAACACATGAGACACGTCTATGCCCTAACATAGCAATGATGACCAAAACTATGCAAAAATTGCATAAACCCAACTCAAGTAGGAAAAATTTGATAAAACTCCTTTTATTTCAACAAATGGTAACGTCTACACCGTAACAACGACTCGGTTTCCCAAGCCAAGCAAAAAATGTGTAAACCCGACTCATCATTGGAAAAACATCAATTTGCCCTTTTATTTAGCAACGGCTTTTTCTACCCCATTTAATGATGAGGAGGGGTGTTACTTGCCTTTTTCTTTTTCTTGACAACAAACAAATATATACAACACACAACTCATTTTTTGGTTTTTCATGACCCTTTTTTTTTTTTTTTTTTTTTTTTTACTTTTCTATTTTGTTTTTCATTTCTTTTTCAAAACCTCTTATTTATATATAATGCCAAATTCACATCGAAATCCGACCCAAGTGGGACGCGAAGCCTTCCACCGTCACGACCCAAATCACCTCCTACAACACAACTACAAAACCGACCAATTCTTGATTAAGGAAGGGTGGTTATGGGAATGTAGCTATTTTAAGTGGGTTTGCCAAATGAAAAGGCTAAGCTCAAAGGGGTGAATCAAAAAGGGAAACGATGTAGGGGAGAAAACAAGGCTATTTGGCTATGTGAGGTTCATAAAAACTGATTTTTGCTTCATATCATGTGCACAAAAATGCAATGCAATTTCACGGTCTAAGGACGATGCGACACACTTATGCGTAATGATGTGACACGCCTCGCGAGGAGACCTACTCTCGAACCTAGATGAGGGCGGGGTATGAATGTACCCACCCTAGGAGGCTCTACCCTTACCTTTGAGTAGCTAAGTCGAGCCAAAGGTCTAGTCTACGGCCCTAGGTCTCACAAGATCGGTCTAGACTCATTGGTCAAGCCCTCCTTCCTCGGCTAACTAAGAGGCCACGGGTGCGAGTCACGAGGAGGGGAAAGGCACAATTGGGCACATTAGTTCATCATGGGGGTACTTGGTTCCCTTCCTTTGACCATGTTCTTCCTTAAAAATTTATTTACAAACTTAATGCAAAAAGA